>NC_056728.1:1825355719-1825983219 GCF_019279795.1 Protopterus annectens | reverse complement strand
AGAGCATAGATTCTGCCAGAACATACAGTATAAATAAATTAATTTAGCATTAGGTTCTGGGTCAATCAAAATATATTGACAAGGCACTAAACAGTACATAATTAGTATTCCTGTAGTCATTTTACTGCTGAAATTCTTGATTTAGTCTAAGCCTGAAGTTTGAAAGTATGCACTTCAATATGAGGTAGAGGATAGATTTAGTTAGGATGAAGACCAAGGCATATTTTGAATGGGTATGGAAGGGTTTGGAGGAATATAACATGAATAATTTAACTGTATTAGATTTAGGTATTTACAGAAGTAAGGGCAGGGTGAGGGGGATGTTGTGACTGTGGAAAGCTAAAGTTGAAAGAACAGACAGACATTTGGAATATTTGGTTAAGTAGCCAAGCATCATGTCTTTGAATGCATGATGGTGTTGTAAGAATTTTCATACTTGTATCATGCATTCTCATATTATGGTACTATTTTTGACTGTACTAACTCTTAATGAAGGCTGTTCCAATTAACACCACCTGTTCTGTAAAATAATGTCGCTTTGTGTCTCCCTTGACCTGTACATCTTCTAACATTAACTTGTGTTGTCTTATTCTGTTCCATATTTTTAACAATACTTACGTATGTGGACTGTGGACCCAGCTCAGGTACTTAAAATGCTTTCCATGTCATCTAGTTCTCCTTGTTTGGCTTCTGGTGCAGAATATGCACAGTTTATGTTGGTCTCCTCTGAACTGCCTCTAGCCTACTTATGCATTTATGATGATGAGGTATCCAGAAATGTACACATTTCTCCAGATGGAGGTCTTACCAGCTATCTGTAAAAGGGGACACTACATTTCTAGTTGTATTTATTAACTGTTTTCTGTCTTTATTCATTTGTTAACAAGGTAAGCCCTTCAGATACAAGAGCCCCTGTTCTTGGGTAACCCAGCAGCACTGTCTGGTTAAATGACTTCTTCAGAGACAGTTTACAAATGAAGACTGAGAGAATCAAACCCAGGGATACAGGATGCAGCTTATTACTGTAACACATTTCACTATTCCTTAAAAATGTTAGTGCCTGCTCCTATCAAAGTACCAAAACTTCATTTAAACTTTGTGGACTGGTTTCCTCTATCATGTCACAGATGAAGAAGGATGACAGTCCTTCATTTTATGCCTGCCACTTCATTTACACGGCTGAAAAAGCTATATGTTACACTGTGTCAAAATAGTTGGATTTGAGAAACAGTGAAATTACTGAACTCTTACTTCAAGTCACCTTCTCTGAAAATTGGAAATTCAAGAAGTTTGATTTATTCCTGACTACTGATAAAATTGAGGAGAAGCCCAATAATGTGCAATGTGTCATATTGCTGCATGTCATTGAGGAAAAACAGATTGGAGTATATAATACTTTCGAGTTATAAGAAGGATGAGAAGATAACATAGCATTCATAAAACAGAAATTCCAATTTTATTGTGAGTTGTGAAAAAATGGCCATATCTATGGCATTCCCTCCTCACAAGTGAATTAAGATCCCATAGAAAGTGTTGATGCTTATGATTCTGAATGAAATAATCAAACAAAAGCTTGGGATTTTGAATTACACAATTCACTGTTATGAGATACAACTGTGTGTGGTATATGAAATAATCAGAATAGAAGCATATTATCAGAAGAAGATTTAATATAAATAAAAGTCACGGTGTATGGAGAACCAGTAAAATTACTTAGTTTTGGGAAAAACTGCAAGGAAAAGAAAAACATGGGAGGTGACCAAGATGGCGTACTGCTAACAGCACATTGTTTTTGCTCTGCTTATTAATTTCTTTTTCTGACAGTTTTCTGACAGGGGTTATATTTTTTAAGTTTATGGATATATTAAGTAACATTATTACTTTGAGTTATACTTAAAAATACCAACTTTGATAATAATTTCCTGTCAAAACCTTCAAATTACATCTACAGCTTTCTTCAGAATGAGTGATTCTAAAACTTCTGCTCAAGATTTACCAGTGAAGAAAGAACTTCAATCTATTCTTAACAATATACAAGACCTATCTCTAAAAATAGACAAACTTGACAACAGAGTGGATGCAATAAAATAAGACTACAAGAAACAAACTGAATGAATAAATGAAGTCATTAAACAGCAGCAACAGCAAATCCCAAGTATGGAGGATTCAATTACAGACTAAGATGGAAGAGTAACTGAAAATGAGAATCATGTAGAATTCATCCTTGCTCAAAACACATTTCTTGATAAGATAGATGATTTGGAGAATTTAAATGCATGGTTACCAAAAGCCTTGAATTTACCTGAAGCACTCTCCTTTGGTATTGAAAGAGCACAGAGATCTATTTCCAATAACCACTTTAAGAATCATTCTTCTCCCACATCTACAATTGTGAAGTTTATTTCCAGTCAAGATAAAGACTTAGTTTTGAAAACAGTGCACAAATCATTTATTTATTTCCAGTTTGATAACCGGGGAAGTCCACTGGGCTCGGAAGCCCGTTTTCAGTGGAGGCCCGGGGAGAAAAGCTCCATGCGAATACATTGTAATAATACATTGTACACAAAAACACAAGTATACATTGAAGATAATACATTGCACACAAAAACACAGCAAAGAGACAGAAAATTAATACATTATATACAAAAACACTCATTCTAATAGCAAAGTATTTTGACAGTTTTTCAACAATGAAGTACAGTAGGCAGTATGAGAATTTTGTTTTTATGCTACTGTAATGTTAAGTGAAGAAGGAAATAAAAGGAAAATATAGAATGAGTTTGAGTGCAAGAGCAGGAAAGCAAAGGAGAGGTGAGGGAGAAGGAAATAGTTTGAAGGAGAAGAGAGGTCAGGAGGAAGATAGCAGAAGAAGAGGTAGAGTAATGTTCATTTTATGAAGGAGTCCAGAATAACATCTTAAGGAAAAAGGCAAAAAGATTCAAATGTGAGACTAGGCAGACAAGAGGGTAGAGGGAAGAGAGCACTTAAGGGAAGTAAAGGGTTTAGTCAGAAGATAAGAGGAAGAGGGAGGGCTAAGGACTGACTGAGGTTGAAGAAGGGACTAGGAGGAACTAAGATCTAGGTAGGAAGTAGACAATTACATTTCCAATTTTGGGAAAGGTGAGAATGGAGAAGAGATTTGAACTGTTCATAGCTTGTAGTGACTCTTAGGAGGGAAGGAAGCGAGTTCCATTTTTGCTGTAGTATAAGAAAGTAGGAGTTGGCCAGAGGGTCGTTTGGGTCTGTACACTGAAATAAGATTTTGGTGGCTAGATCTTAGGGGCCTTGGAGGATTATATATGGTTAAGCTATTGGATAATGCAGGGCAAGCAGTGGGGTTAAAAATTAGCTTGTGTGCAATAGTAAGTTGGAGGAAATCAAGTTGATTAGGGAGTTCTAGCCATTGGAGACTACGGAGGCAGATGCAATGGTGTGTAGAATGGGGGGAGTTAGTAATTTGGCAATTTTATAGTAGCAACTTTCTAGTTTAGAGGAGATAGAGGTGGTGAGATTTGATAGAATAGGGGCACCATACAGTAGAGAAGGGAGAAGGTAGGTAGTGGCGAGAGTTTGTCTTGAAGATGGAGTAAGAAAGTTTGCATTTCTATAGAGCATACCGAGTTTCTGGTGGGTTTTTTTTTATGTTTAGTTGAATATGATTATTAAATTTCAGGTGTTCATCAATGGTGACTCCGAGTAGTTTAGCACAACTAACAACTTCTATTGAGGACTGTGAGAGGCTGGAAATTATGAAGGAAGACTTGTCCAGAGTCATTGCTTTTGAGGGAGAGAAGAGAATGATGTGGGATTTGTTGGCATTAAGGGAAAGATGATTTTGAAGCATCCAATTTTCTGTGGTTGTGAAGGCCAATTGGGTTTTTGCTTGGAGTAAGGTTAGGGGCAGAGCAGATCACAGTGGAGTCATCTGCATATTGTACTATTTGAGAATGAGGAATTGAAGAGTGGAGACCATTGATAAAAATGTTAAAGAGCAGAGGCCCGAGTATAGAGCCCTGAGGGACACCGGTGGGGGTAGGTAGGAATTTTGAGGTACCAGTATTCCATTTCACAGCTTGGGATCTATCAGAGAGATAGCTTCTGAACCAAGAAAGAGAGTTGTGGGAGAGATTGAGGTTAGAGAGTTGGTTGAGAAGGAGAGAGTGGGATATTGTGTCGAAGGCCTTAGAAAGGTCAAGAAGAACAGTGGAGACAATATTTCCAGAGTCACGAGCTTGGTTGACAATTTCTAGGAAGTAATGAAGAGCAGTTATGGTACTGTGACCAGGTCGAAACCCATGTTGAGTAGGAGTGAGGAGATGGTTATTGAGGAGGTGGGGCATGAGTTGCTGGTGGATACATTTTTCAAGTATTTTTGAAATTGGGGAAAGAATAACTATTGGTCGGAAGTTAGACATGGTATTATTTTTACCTCCTTTATGGAGGGGCAGAATGTGGGCAGCCCGCCAAAGTTTGGGAACATACGATTCTTGGATGGATCTATTTATGAGAATGCTGATAGGTATGGCAATGCCATCTGCTGCGAGCTTGAGAAAGAGTGATGGGATGTTGTCAGGGGCATTTGAGCATGGTTTGAGTTTGAAGAGAAGTTGTTTGATACTGGTGGTAGACATGGGTTGTAGAATGAAAGTGGGAGGAGGGTTAAGAGAGTTGGAGTGAGGGATGGATGAAGAAGAAGGCTTTGGGTTAGGGGTATGGGTGGAAGTGGAGAAGGATTTAGCCAATTGAGCTATGGAGCCAGTAAAAAAGGAGTTAAAGAGAGTTGCGATTTCAGTGTCAGTCTTATTATTGTCTGGACAGGGATTGGATTTTGTACCCGGATGTAAGAGTGAATTGATAGAATTCCAGAATTTTTTGGGATTGTTAGTTAGGGTAGATTGAAGTTTGTTGTAGTATGATTTCTTATCTTTTATAATAAGTTTTTTAGCAAGATTGCGGAGTTGCTTAAATTGCAGTAAAGATGCGGAGGTTTTATTTTTATTATATAGTTTCCAAGTTTTGTCCCTTTGTCGCATTAGAATTTTAGTGTCTTTGGTTAGCCAAGGGGCAGAGTTGAACTTTATCCTTTTTGTACGGGGGGGCTTGGGAATCTAAGATTGTAAGGAAGGTAGTATTGAAGAGTTCTAGTGCTTCATCTAGGGGAAGAGTGTTGAGTGAATCCCAGTTTGTTAGTTTAAGGGTTTCAGAGAATACTGAAGGGTTAAAATTAGTTAGGTTACGAGAGTGAGTGTAATGTTGTTGGTGTGGAAGATGTTTGGTTTTACGGTCAATAAAGGCAGGGAGATGATCACTTAATGAGTTTGGTAAGGTACCAGAGTTGGAGATATTGTCAGGGTGGCTGACTAGAATCCAGTCCAAGATGGACCCAGGAGGATTAGTTTTGTTAGGTCTGGTAATGCTGTTTGTTAGTTGAGTAAAGTTATAAAGATAGATTGACTGAGAGGGAGTATTATTATTAATCATATTCCAATCAATATTTACATCACCTAGAATGATAGTCTCCTGTTTAATGTTGTTTGAAGCCCAACAGAGAATATTTTCAAGGGTGGAGATGTTGTCTCCAGGGGGGATATAGACGGTCATTATGCAGATACTTTTGAAGTTGTTTATTTTGAGGATTCCTATGACTAGTTCTGCATTCTTAAAGTTAGGAATGGTATTTCAGAGATTTAGCAGGCAGTTGTAGACTAAGGCTACACCACCTCCTTTTGTTTTGGCGATTGGACCTGAGTGCTTGGTAGCCAGGTGGTAAGATTTCAGAGTTAGTAGTTTGGGGTTTTAGCCAGGTTTCAGTTACTCCAACTATGTCAGGTTCAGTAACATTTAGCCAGGCATGGAAGTTTGTTATTTTGTTATTAATGCTCTGGGTGTTGATGGTAAAAAATTTAAGGCATTTATGATTGTGTCTATTTGTGGAGGTAGTGGGATAGAGACTGTTAGTTGGTGTAGGCCCAGGGTTAGGATGGACATCTCCTGCACGGGCAAGACAAGATAAAGGATAGAGGTGTTTAAACTTAGAATTGAGGAGTAATGTAAGAGGGAGATGTAAGTTCAGTTTGAAAGAGGGAGATTTTATGTAAAATGTATGGATTTTTAGTTTAAAGTAATGAAATGGATTTGATAGAAGAAGGGAGGGGTGTATAAAAGAAAAATGGGAGGTTGGAGGTTGTGGATAGGAAATAGTGGAAGGAGAGTGGAGTGGAATAGAGATGGGTAGTGTGGTATTGGAATATGAAGTTGCATTATACAGAGTGGAAAGAAAGAAAAGCCATATAATTGAGGTGAGAAAGTGAGGAAGAGGCATGGCAGAGTAGGGTAGGATAGATATTAGAAGAGTGGGTTGGGGTTAGCTGGGATGTTTTAGAGATATAAGGAGGGGATGTATGAGAGAGAGCAGCTAGGAAAGGGGAGTGAGGGAGAGGGGTGGTTTAAAGAGAAACCTTTGGGCGGGGGAGGAGCAGTGAGATGGGATAGGTTGAATGCAATAGGGGAGGGGAAAGGAATGGACTATAAATGTAGATGCACTGGGGGTGGGTGAGATTTGGGGGTAGGGTAGGGGAGCGGAGTAGAAACCACCAGGTGAGATAAGAAAGGAGACAATCAAAAGAAAGCAGAAACGTAAAGTAAAATATGTATGTAACTAGACAGAAGAGAAATATAGCAACCAGAGAGTGCCAGATAGGTGAATAGTGTAGGGTAAAATTAAGTCAGTATAAAAGTGTACAGTGGGAGCAGAAGAGAAAGGATAGATAGAAGAAGAAAAGGAAAGTTACAGATAAAAATAGTAGAGTTATATGGGATATAGATGGACAATAAGGCAGGGTAAAAGTTGCAGGAGAAAAGGTAAAACCAAATACCTGCTATGAAGAGAGACAAGGGCTGATTTGGGCCAGAGAAAGTAGGAGAAAGAAAGCCAAGGTGGGGGGCACCTGCAGCGCAATGAAAGTAGGCAGGAGGGAGAGGGGATAAAAATGCACTAAGACAGTAGAGTGGTAAAGGGAAGTAGAAATAAATGTCAGGGAGAGAGAGCTGTTAACACGGGGGGAGGGGGGCTGAAAAAGGGTGGAACTGGCTGCTGGAGACTGAGGCACAGGCTAACTAAAACTCCTATAGGAAGACCCACTAAGAGCCCAAATTTGTCAGTATTACAGCGTTTAAACCTACTTTCTTTTCCTAGAGCAGACTGATATTTTATAAGGTTCAAGGCAGACCGAGTAGCAGTCACTTTAGGCTGACCAGGTTCGGTAGTCACCGGAAGGGAGGAAGTTAGGAATAACAGTCTGTAGTGTTATAAGCTGTGGGGAGAAGGAGGGCAAGAGAAGAAAAAGGAAAATGAAACAAAGTTAGCACATAAATCCTGTCCGAGGTTCAAATAATCAACATTACGCATGTATATCTTATATGAGATTCAAATAAACAACATCAACCAACAATGGAAAATAGTCACAGTGGTACCTACAAAGCAAACATGTGAGTACACACAGTAAAGTCCAGGTCACAGAATTTTTACTGGATCTTGTTCAAAAAAGACTAGTCTGGTAGCCTTAATGACATCTGTATTAGGCAGAATATGTACATTAAGCACGTATATCTTATTTGAAATTCAAATAAACAACATTAACCAACAATGGAGAATAATCACAGTGGTAACAACAAAGCAAACATGTGAGTAAATTCATAAAAATCCAGGTCCCTGACTAACTAAATCTTGTTCAAAATACACTAGCTTGGTACCCTTGCTCTCATTTGCATTAGTTAGAATAGATGCATATTCTAGCAATAAATAGAGAGCTAAGTGCAATTGAAAACCCTTGAAACCCCAGAAATAATAACTGTCGCTGGGGAGAGGCTACTGTGGTGCTGAAAGCGTATGTAGCTTAGAAGGCGTTTAGAGTGGAGTCTTGCAGTGGAACCATTTTCTGATTAAAAAGGGCAGCAATAACTAGCAAAAACCCTCAAAACCTCAGTAAAAATAACTGTCGCAGGTGAGGGAGAGAGAGGGAAAGCGCATGTAACTTAGAAGGCGGTTAGAGTGGAGTTTGGAAATGGAACTGCTTTCCAATTAAAAAAGGGGCAGCAATAACTAGCAATACAGAGCTAGTAAGGGAAATACAACAGTAAGCATCGCCCAGGCGATCTTCAATAAAAGGGATTGTTAGAAGTGTGGGACAGCAAGGAACGCCAGCTAAGCACGTGGATAATCTCCACGTGAGTGGCGCAGTTTAGATAGTAAGGGAGCAACCAGGTACAAAAAGCATAATAGTATCAGCATTAAAGGTCAGGAAAAATAAACTGAGTTAACAAACTGTTATAGGTACAATGACCAACAGAAGGGCCGTACTAAACACTAAACCTTAAAAAGGGAGCACTATAGGTAAAGTATAACACTCTAAATCCTAAGGTGGAAATAGCGCATATAACCTCGTTAGAGTGCGTTTTGATCGTATGCTAAGATGGAAAAACCATTAACATTAGCAACAGCTGCAGCGAATCTCATCGCACATAGAGGTGTTCGTTTATCAAACGTAGAAGTGAACAACAGAAACAAATACAGTATGATATGATTTCAAACCACTAACAGCACATAGTAAATACATCAGTGACCAAGTGTCGTATCACTAATTATAATTACTAAACTCAAACATTGAAAGGAGGCACACCCCTGGAAAGTGTAATTGAGGTTACAAGAATAGGTGTTCACAAAATAATAGGCTGCAAAGCTATAGTGCCACAGTAATACACATGTTAAAATCACAGTCTGGAAACTCCGTTGTGGGAAAACCTACCAGAGTAGCTCGCCAGGGCAAGAGCTGCAGCAGCCAGGGATATGTACAGGTAGAAGGCAGTAAAGGAAGTGGCACAGGTACAGAAGGGGGTATTAGTAAACTCACCAAAAGGAGGGGCGGGACGGAAGTTGAGTGTGAGAGAAAAATGAGAGGGAGGGCGGGATAAAGAGGGTAGAAGGGAAGGAAGTCCAAGAGGGGACAGGATAGGAATCACTGAGGTGTAAATGGGTAGAAAGTACTTTGGAAAGAACAGAGAGTAGAAACAAGAGATGAGACGTATTAGAGGAAGAGAAATCTAATATCATAGTATGAAAATAGAAGACATCTCTATTAGATATGACAATGTTTTTTCTTCAACTGTTATATCTAAAAGAAAAGTATGCATCCCATTGTTAAAAACTCTGAATAAGTCCAACATCAAAGCTCATCTTATTTTTCCTCCCAAAATTAAAATATACCTGAAAGATGGACACAAAATATTTGAAACTCTGGAAGATGTCATATCATACATTAAAAAGAACAAAATACTTGATACTGAAATGATGGATTGGACCTCTCCCTCCTTGAAGAGACATACAACAAGAAATGGCTGGAAAACTTCAGAAAAAATAAAAAAATAAAAGATAATACCATAAAGAAGAAGACCGAGACTTGTATAAGAACATGACTGAGAAGAAGGGAAATAAGTGATAAAAATGAGCAACTTTGGGTGGGGATGAGCCAATTTGCAGCTTGCAGATCCATTTTAGATGCTTAGGCTCATTGTATTGGTTATGTTGTGTGGAATGTTTAGTAGGAAGGTTGACTATTTGGGGTTGATGGGGATTTGTGTTCTTCAAGGTTTGTTGGTTTGTGGTCTTTGGTCGGCTAGTTGCAAATTGTGTGTCTGTGGTGGTAGTTATGACAGCCTTCTGTCAATATTTCTTCCTCAGAGATACAGATGATTGTTTCACTCATTTATGTTTGGGGTGTGTTACTAAGCATATTGTATATGGAGTCTCTGATGTTAAATGTGAGCTATATACTTTAAAAAATAATAATACAACAGAAAACACAGTTGAACTGCTGGTGATTTTTTTCTAGAAGTTGTGAGAATCTTCATTGCTGAATGATGATGTGAGAAACATATACCCAAGCTAGAGATCAAAGGTTGTGAATGTGCAGTTCCTTTTGTGTTACTGCACATACTTTAATGTAGATCTGCAGGGGGGTCATGTGTGTTCACTTTGATCTAGACTTTATTTCTATCATTTTGACTAAACATTGGTTGCAAAGATTTTTGTAACAATGTAAAGATGACAAGTGATATGGGAAGGGGATAAAGTAGACAACATCAAAATAGGAAATGTAAACAATATGGTCATGTAAACAGCAGTTCAGTGAGGTGGAAAGGGGATGCACAGGATTGGTGAGTAATGAAGTAAGCTATATCCAGTCATAATTATTTGTTGATATTCTTTCACAGTCATCCAAGATGGTCTATTAAATGTTTTTTCTATTTCATAATATTGGTAATGTAAATCATCTTGAAATATATAATTCAGTCTCTGATACTATTTTTATTTCAATATAAGAAAACAAATATATCTTCATTTTAAACAATATCTAATTTGTGTATTTTCATATTTTTTTCTGTTCAATGACTTGATAGAAAGTATATAGCTGGCTGTAGTCTTTGAATAATGCTTATGGAGACTTAGGGGAGACCAGAGCTTTTGCACTAATCAGGAAACATTGTAGTAATATTATTATGACTAGTCTGCAATGAAAATATGTAAACCACTTAATATCATTTGTTAACATGGGGAGGGCAATTTAATGATAAAGTAGACTGCAACTAAAATAGCTACTGGTGTTGGGACTCCAGCCTCTCAATCATCCAGTTCTTGATCTTACTGTGGTATATGTTTATTGATGCTTATTTTGCAATCTTTTCAGGTTCTTAGCCCTGCTGAACTTTAGTCAGTTAAATTATGTGAAGCAATACTAATAATAAGACTAATACAAGAGTGAATCATAGCAATAATGTTCCAAGTAATTAAAATATAACTATATTAGTTAAGTGTTTAATATAGCACTGAATTTATGCTTTTAAATCTGGTAGATTAGATGCATTGATAGTATTTCTGATGCATTTTTAATTTCAGATTTGAAAATATAACTTACATTTGACACAACTTTTGCAGAATGTAGAATGTGATTATTAGTGAATAGTTGTGCAATACAACATGAACTATTCTACTATATGATACTTGATAATTGAAACAGATAATAGCTCCAAAATGATTTCAAATGTTAATGTAAAGTCTATTCAAACATAGATCAAAGGTCACAAATATGCAATAACTTTCCTCTTTTTGCACTCGGTCCTTTGTACATTTATGATATTTATTACCTATACATATTTTATTTAGTTAATTATTGTACAATAAAATCTTTTTATATATAAAAATAAAGGGGATAGTGGGAGGAGACAGTTATGGTTAAAAGATGGAGGAAAAGTGGAAAACAATTTTTGAAATAGAAGATGGTAAGAATTAAAATATGAATGATAAAGCATATTGGGAGGGAATTTAGGTCATGATATGATAAAGAAATAAAAACAAAACCCACTGGTATAAAGGAAAAATGAGCTGCTGAGACATTTTAGCATACACCAAACGTTATTCTACTGTTTTGTCAAATGAATAGTGACTTTATCAGAAATAATGTTTTTTATTTTTATTTTTTTACTGTGTACCACTTGGTCGGAATCTTGTTCCAGTTTATGATTAAAGAAATATTACTGAATTGATTAGTAATAAGACTCATTCAGATTATTAATTATTTTATTTATAAGTTCTTAGACCTTAATAAGCAGTAGCAGATATGACTGCATTGATCTGTTAAAGCTGAACTGGGAGGGTAGCTTGAATGTTTTTTCCATTAAGCTAGGAATATTATATTCCAGATTAGGTTTGAATGTTTTATTTTTATTAATTTGTTTAAGATGTAATTGTTTGATTATGACCATAATGAGGATATCACGTTACATAGTTTCTAATATTAAAATAATTTAAATGTTGATGTCATCTTTACAATATCTATCATTTAATATAAATGGCTTGAACAGTAGCCTAAAAAGGGGAAACCCTATCACATTTCTAAAATTACATACTGCTCAGGTAGTTCTTTACAGGAAACACATCTTGTCAAAGAAGATATTAAAAGATTAAATACAAAAGACTATACAATTTTAAGGTGTTCACATTTCAATAAAAAAGAAGAGTTGTTGCTATTTTATGGAAAATACCACTGGAATACCTAAGGTAATAAACTCTTTTGCAGACCATAATGGTATGCTATGTATTGTTATAGTTGAATTAAATAGACTTTATACTTTATAAAACTCTTATTGGATTCCAGGAATTGGTGCTAAAATGGCAAATAAATATTTAGAAACTATAATTAATAACATGAAAGGAGGCCTTATATTAGTTGGTGACTATAACTGCATCTTGTCCAAAAAAGATACTACTTCTAATAGTAAGAGTAAAATAACTTCTTATGCTAAATCTCTAAATTAATTTGTTGATTCCATTCACCTTAAAGAAGTAAATGACTTAAGACCAACTACCTCCTTAAACTTTACTCATTATTCATACAGATTTGGCACACAATGTAGTATAGATAATATTTATATTTCAAATAGTCTTCTATCTAGCACTGAAAAAAAATATCATCATGTCCTGTCCTCTATCAGATCATAATGCTATTACTTTTACACTCTCAAATAGACCTAGAATCTCAAATCAATATATTAGATTTCCAGCATATTTAATAAAAATCAAAGGCTTTAAAGAATGTTTTTAAATGAGATAAACTTTAGTGATATAAATAATAATGGAGAAGTCAGCAACAGCACATTATGGGAGTCTGTAAAATATTATTTAAATGGAAGAATGGGGTAGAGACCTATTATCTTTGCACTCCAAAATTGACAGTTTGAAAAAGAAGGGCAGAGAAATGAAAAGATTATTAAAGACTAAATAAAAATGCTCAGTTCAAAACATATTGAAATACTAAATCACAAAGTAGCTAAGTAGGGAAGGAAATATTGTGGGTAGAAATAGCCAGGGGAATTGTTATGGCTAGGCTTGTATAGGCCCTAGGGCCGATACTCTAGTACCAACCTATGAACCTATCAGTTTGGAGAAATTCAAACTTCAATCCTATTCTCTAAATCCTATTAATTTATACAAATTAGCAAATAGGACAAAGAAAACGAGTAAGCATAACCATACACAAGAAATTATTATACAAGAAGGTAATAGTCATAGGAAGATTTCTGATATACATGATATACTTCACGGCTTCAAACATTATTACAAGAATATTCATTCTACAGCAAATGATGGAATAAACATTAATATCTTAACTACATTCTTAAAAAAAAGCATAACTAACAAATTATCTAGAGACCAACTTAATAGACTTGATAAACTAATATCTATCCTGAAATAAAAGACCACATCAAAACATTAAAATCCAATAAAGCTCCAGGCAATGATGATATTATTCCTGAATTGTATAAATTAATGCCTGATTACATTATTAATATTTTATTAAAAATATTTTCAGAAGTTAAAACTAGCTTCACTGTTCCTCCATCATGGAAATATATGTTAATTTCCCCAATTTAAAACATGATAAAATCCAACTCAATGTGCTTCTTATCATTCAATATTCCTTTTAAATGTTGATTATAAAATATTTATGTCAATTATAGCAAATCAACTAACATTAATTTTAGTAACTATTATAGATGAAGACCAAACTGGATTTGTTTTATTATGAATAGACAAGTGATAGATAATACCATTAGAATCATCTCATTACTAGACTATGCAAAGAAAACTAAGAAAGAATTACCAATTATCAGTGTGGGTATAAGCAAAGGTTTTGATATGGTAGATTGGTCCTATTTATCTGAAACTCTAAAACAATTATTTAAAAAATATTGATCTAATTATGAATTTATATCTTACTTCTGTTTTCATTAAAATGGTCTCTTTTCTGTCTAATTCATATAACTTTGTAAGGGAACCAAGTAAGGATCCCCTTTATCACCATTATTATTGGCCATGTTATGGAACCTTTTGCAAATTATATTAGATTAAATAAAACATGATTTTTATATTTCAGATAAGCTTATTCTTTAACTCCAACTATTTTCTGATGATATTTTATTGACTATAGGGGATGATGATATTAGTCAAAGCAAATCTAATGTGCTTTAATAAATAAAAATATAAATAAAAAATGAAATATAATAACAAATTCAGCTTGAATAATACATAATTGAAATATTCAGGCATTTTCCTAACATCAGACTTTAAAAAAACAAATAAGATTAACTATGATATATTACTAAAAAATGTTTCTAATTTAATATTTAAATGGAAAGGACATTTCTTCACAATAGAAGAAAACCTTACACTGATTAAAATGATAGCTCTTCCAAAAATTCTTTCTATAACTCAATCTCTTGCTACAACACATACCAGAAATATAATCAAAAATGAATTCTTTACTTCAAGGTTTCTTTTGGCAACCATACAAACCTAGAATCTATTTGGAAATCATTATAAAAGTTGGAGTGAAGGGGGAATCGCTTTTCCAGATATTGAATCATATTCAACATCAGAAGTCATGAAAATATTTATATTATGACTAACTTCACCATATTCAAACTTATTTCTTCTTCATGTAATCTTATTTTAAAATAATGATTTTATTTGGTTTCTTAAAAACTACTTTGATAGCAATTTCTTTGATAAGTTTATACATTCTGATTTTATTAATAGTATTTTGGACATGCTTAGAAAACTTGTTTATACTAATCCTATTATTAAAGATTAGTCATTATTTTCCCAATAGTGTTTACTAATAAATGTTTTGAGACATATAATGTTGGCAAAATGCACATTTTAGAAGAAAATAATTTAATTTACTGGTACCAATTTCTCCATGGATCTAGGATATACTCTACAGAATTTTTGATGGGGAAATATAACATTGATTTAAATAATTGACTTCATATACAAGTTTTATACAATCTATTATCTCCAAAATTAAGACTTGTAAAGACCTTCTTGACAAAAGAATTACCTAATTTTATTGATCTTTTCATTAGTATTAACTTAAATGTTAAGATTACAAAACATTTTCATCTAAAATATATAAAAGTATTATCATGTCTTGATAATAATATTAATTCATATTACTGGGATTATTCAACACAAATAAATAATATGGTATTTTCTGAAGACAACAAAAAAGTAGTTTTGATGGCAGATGTGAGAACTTCTTCTTTATATTTGAACATTTCTACATGGAGAATATTACACAGATCTTTTATTACTCCTTATAAAATTGGTTTTATGTATAATAAATCACATATTAGATGTTGGAGATGCAATATATCAAAGAAGGCAGACTAGTTTCATATGTTTGTAGATTGTCATGTAATTGCTCCTTTTTGGAAAGAGGTCAAAGACTTTATGAAAACAATGTGGTCAGATAACTTTTTTTGTCAAATTCACTAATTTTTTAATGCTCCAATTCCTGATTCTGTATCGAGATTACAAGTTCCTTTGATGTGGCCCATTTTAGCTATTGTTTGGAAAGTTATAATAAAAAAATGGAAGAAAAAAACCCTGCCTTTGTTTTAAGTTTACCAATGTAACGAATATGGTTTCTGAAAGAGAATTTATACAATCAAGATGAGAACCACCAATATTACTTCATCTTACAACTCTTTGATAAAAATTAAAGAACTTATTAGATAAATATTAATTTACTATTGTATGTTTTTTATTACAATTTGTATGACTCATAGTGGATTTTGTAAATATGCTGATGTTAATTTTTGTTGTGTTTTTAAAGCCAATAAAAACTGAAAAGAGAAAAGAAAGAAATGAGATTTGACAAGAGACAAGAAGGAAAACAAGCCAAAGCACACCATTAATGTTAACATGAGGTATAGCTACAAATAAGAATCTATGAAATGTCCTCCTCTAGGATCCCTTTATAAAAGCCACCATATGACAAATCATTCCACTGAAGTGTATAAATACAAAGAAAGCACAGATAAATAATGTGTAACTGAAGCAAATTTATGTGGTGGAAGAGAGCTATGTAAATGATTTACTTTGTACAATATACATGTGGTTGCAACAGTATGAAACTAGAAATACACTATAACAAAGGGACAAGTTAGAACACAGACAGAAATGATCAAGATAAACAGACAACCATGTTTAATTGACACACTTGAACAAAGTGCAATATGATACCCACTTAAAGTTATTAATGGCATGCTAAATGCAAAATACGTTTTTCTAATCTGGATAACCAGAGACTGAATATCTGAAAAACAAACTTGCATATACCAAATTTGGGATGTCCATTTTTTTGGAATATTCCCTTTTCTTTGAGGTATGGTGATCTTGGAGTTGGTATATATAAGTTCATGGGATGTGGAGCTTGCCCCCCACATTGAGTGGGTGCATGGGGCTTCCTCTCACCAAAATATCAAGTTTAAAGGAAAAGAGTGATGTCCAATATTCACTCTTCTCATGATTTTTTTTTTTTTTTGTGTGTCGTGGAGCAAATACATTAGACCAAGTGTATGCAAATCTCAAGCAAGCTTTCAAAGCAGTTCTCCACCCATACCTAGGCAGCTAGGATCACAGCTTTATCTTGCTGATCCCAGTCTACAAACCCATGCTGCTAAAATCTTCCAAGAAACAAGTAAAGATCTGGCCAAAAGAAGCAGTCACAGCCCTGCAAGACTGCTTCAAATGCACTGACTGGAATCTATTCAAAGAGGCTGCCACCAGAGAACAGCATGTAAACCCGGATGAGTATAGTGAAACAGTACTGGAGTCTATCACCAAGTGTGTCGAGAACGTGATAGCCTTGAAGAACATAACTATAAGGGTAAACCAAAAACCATGGCTCACTAGCAAAGTCTATGAGCTACTAAGAGCATGTAATGCTGCCTTCTAGTCTGGAGTTAAAGATGTCTTAAAAGTTGCCAGGGCCAACCTGAACAAGGGAGTAAGAGCAGCAAAACATGCTCATGGGCTAAAAATAAAAAAAAAACACTTCACAGATCAAAAGGACACTAGGCAGCTGTAGAAGGGCATCTAGTGCATTACTGATTACAAACCCCCATCAATACAATATGTAGATAATACGGACTTTCTAGACAAATTTAACACCTTCTTCAGCAGATTTGAGAAGACAAACAACAGCTCACCAAAGAAACTACCCATGGACGGGGATGCCACACCACTATATTTCAGCCTGGAGGTAGTCCAAAAGAACCTAAGAAAAGTCCACCCAGGTAAGACAGCAGGTCTTGAAATGATTCCAGTTCATCTACTCAAAGACTGCACAGATCAAATAGCACCTGTCTTCACAGACATCTTCAACACATCTCTCAGACATGCTAGTGTGCCAAGATGCTTTAAGTCTGCCAAAGAAGTCATCTCCATTCACATTAAATGACTACCGACCAATCACACTCACACCGGTGGGGATGAAATGTTTTAAAGGATTGTCAAAGATCATATATCATCTTTTCTGCCTGCATATTTTGATCCTTTACAATTTGCTTACAGGCCAAATTGCTCCACTGTGGGCACTATAACACTGGCACTACATCACACCTTGAGCCATCTTGAAAACAAAAATTGCTACGTATGCATGCTGTTCATAGACGTCATCTCAAGCTTTGACATTGTAATATTGCAGCAGCTGTTGTCTAAACTAAGTCAACTAGGCATCAAAAATACACTTTGCAACTGGATCCTCGACTTTCTGACAGACAGGCCCTAAACTGTTCGAGTCAGCAAGAACCACTCAGGATGCATCACCTTGAACACAGGGATCCCACAAGGTTGTGTACTATGTCCACTTCTCTTCATAATAGTGACCCATCCTGCTCTGCAAAACATCAGACAAATTAAATCATCAAGTTTGCCAATGATACCACTGTGATCGGCCTCATCAAAACTGACTACGAGTGGGCATACAGAGAGGAAGTGACACAACTCACCAGATGGTGCCCCGACAACAACTTAGCACTAAATGTTGACAAAACAAAAGAAATCATTGTTGACTTCAGGAGGAAGCAAGGGTCCCACTCACCCATCACCATCAGTGGTATGGCAGTGAAAAGGGTAAAAACCATCAAATTCATAGGGTTGCACATCTCAGAACCCAACCTCTAAAGGGAACCCAACAATGTCTCCACTTCCTCTGGAGACTACGCAGAGCAAACCTCTCCTCCCACATCCTCATGACCTTCTACAGGGCCACAATTGAAAACATTCTGACTAACAACATCACAGTCTGGTATGGAAACTGCTCATACACAGATTACAAGGTATTAGACAAGGTTGTAAAGCAGGAAACTCACAGAATCAAACCACTAGTCCTTACAGGACCTTTACTCTTGCAGATGCTACGGCAGGGTCATGAAACTGATAAGCGACAAGTATAATCCTGTACATGGACTATTCCATCTTCTGTCTTCAGGGAAATGATACAGAAGCATCAGGTGTAGAACATCAAGATTCAGGAATAGTTTCTTTCTACAAGCGATCAAACTGCTGAACAAACTGCTGAACAATGAATTTAACATCAACACTCCCTCAGTTCATGAGAACACCATAAGTGCAATATGATTGTCTTTACTGTTGTAGAATTAAATTATTCTATTTATCTAAGTTATGCAATCTGAACTAAATTATTATTTGCACAAGTACGGGAACTGTGAAGTATGCTAAGTTCCTATCCTATCTTAAAAATGATGGTGGGTAAGTTATCTATATGTATATTTAAATCTGTACTGTCTAGAATTTCTTCATCATGTCCTTCCTTCACCCTCTTGTAAAAACTGTTTTTCAATGCACACAAACCTGAAGCAATGAAATTTCATGCAGTGATGCATTGCATTTGTTGATCTGAATGACAATAAAGTTTACTTTGACTCAGTGTTATTAGCACTGACAAGAAAGGGCCAAGTTGTATATGTACAATGTATGCAGGAAAAGAAACAGATTCCTTAGACTACAATTTGGTCTTTTTTTCAGAAACACAAGTGTTTCTGAAAACCACATTACAGATGATAAAAGGTATTACTAGAGTCAATATAATTGCTGCTGTACTTCTGTGAGGTAGAACCACAAAACAGTAAAAGGGCTGACAGTTATGAAATACAGCAAGACAAAATTGTAAAATTAATATAAGTAATATAAGATTAGACTTACAAAGTTAAGAAGCAAAGGTCATATTTTAACTTTAGAGATCTTACAGTTAAATCGTGAGATGGTCAGAGCTACTGTACAATTAGTTCTGCCAAAGATAACCAGACACTTATCAGATTTTGGGGCACAATGCATTACCTTGGAAAGCATGTCCCAATCTCTCTGAAATGTGTGTAACACTGTGTATCATTGAGGAAGTTATTGGAACAAGGTGTGGCATGTCACTAGAGGTGTGAGGTGCAACAAGAAAAATAAGCATTGAAAAGCTTAAATTCTTAGTTACCAAATTATCTATACTATTATATTTTCAGTCAATAAGACAATTACATAATCAACTGAAGTACTGATAATGTGAGAAGGAAATCCAGTTGTCTGTGGTCCAAAAGCATTTAATGATTGTGAGCTGAGTTTGCCTAGTGTCTCGGGTGCCCGATGAAGTTGAGAGCATGATGGGAGTGGGTGGCCACTGTCAGCTTGCCCATTCTGGGCAGGGAAGTGGCTGCTCTCCACATGGGTGAAGACAGGCAGGAGCACTAGGTGCTCCACCCAATGGAGTCTGAGCATATGGAGCCCATGTTTTCTGAGCACTTGTAAGCCAAAGGGAACTCAGGGTGGAGAGCCATGCTTTTCCTCAGGAGACAGGTGCTCCCAGAAGAGAGGGTAGGCTGCCCCACTAGACCAGCAAGTTGGGCTACTCCCTATCACATTATTCTTTTGTGGGAATGGAGGGTTGACTAGAATTCATGGGCAGGAATAAACTGACTGTATGGGTCTCACCTACCCTGGGAATGCCTGACTCCTTTCTCTTTGAATAAATGAACTAATTGGATACAGGTACAGGTACAGGACCCAATGGGAAGGTCCTGCAGGGAGCAAAAAAAAATAATGGATGCTGTTTATGGCTGTGAGAAGTTTCACCAGTTTATTTTGAAAAAGAGGTTCATGGTTAAGAGGGAACTTAAACAATTACAAAAGGCACAGCTACAGTTGGAAAAATGTTGCTACCTTGGGAAAAAAAAATGTGAATGTTACTTCAGGCAGTCTAATTCAGATATGCTGAGTCATTCACATGTACAGAAGTAGAAAAGGATCTCTTGAGAGATTAACTGGAAATGAATTGGATCATACCTCAACTGCCTAAGACAGAGAAGAGAATGTTAAAAACTTGGCAGAGCAAAAGACACAATTCATAAAGAAATTCAGAATTACTTTTCATTCAGAAATTAGATAAGTTGTAGGTCATTTCTGTTGTTTAAAGCAGATAAAATTAACTATTCCATGTCAGTTGAGAAATGCTGAACAGACTATATATCACATTCGGGAATAGTTAAGTATATAGAAAGGACATATGATGTATTATTTTGGCCAGGTATTTCAATGTAGATAGAATAAACTGTGTTGAAGTATGCTGTGTGTAATTCTCTACATAATAATCTGAGTGAGACAATGGTGTGCTTTTCGGTTCCAAAAAGACCATGATCACAGACTGGTACAAATATTCTCCAGTATCAAGATAGCATTTACTTACTGAAATGGCAGGAGAAGTTGTCATCACTGCACTGAAAGCTGTCGTTGCACAACATGGTATTGCTGATATTGCCCTGTTAGTTCAAAGTCATATCTAAGATGGCAGAGAAGGGGTGGCCTTGGGCCAAGCTGTTAGGAGGCAGGATCAGCACTGCAGAAGAGGAGTTGATCCCAAAGGGTCTGTGGTGTGATTGCTCAATTACTGTTGTTGAACATGAGTGAAGAAAATCATTTAAGTAGTAACAATAAACACTGTGGCTGCTTAGATGATTTAAAGGACTGGCTATAGGTCAGCAACTGTAACAAGGAGCATTTTTTTTGCTCTGTAACTTTGATTGAGGGAGATATCAACTTGGGGATTTTCCAGGGTCAGGGTGGTAATTACCATAGCAACAGTTTTTCCAGGGTCAGGGTGGTAATTTCCCTAGTGATGTTTTTTTGCTAGTTAATGGCCCTTAAATTACAAGTTCAGAATTTGAGAGTTTTTCACAGAAAAATCAACTTTCCCATCAAAAGATTTAACTTCTGTTTGTATGCAAAAATGTAGGAAAAGGCAGATTTTTATTGTGTTTGAATTTTGAGTTTTTGGAAACTCGATCATACCGTCTCAACAATATGGATTTTGAGTTTCTGAAAACTCAAGCTTCTAACATAGACCCATATATATATATATATATATATATATATATATATATATATATATATATATATATGTATATATATATATATATATATATATATATATATATATATATATATATGTATATACACACACACAGTGTGTCACTCAACCAAAGCCCCTAAGGAAAAACAGCATGCCCAACACACTAGTGACGCGATAGTGAGGCACATTGATGACCCACTCACTAGGCCAAATAAGGACAAAGTAACAATCAGCTGCCTGTCAGGTGACAGGATCTGTCACATAATGCACACACTCAGATCCCTCAACAACAGGTACAAATATGACTCAGTCATTGTACATATGTGTGTGAATGACCTAGGACGTACCTCCCTGGACTACATGAAAAGAGATATGGAGGAGTTCTCAGATTATGTAACCCAGACAGGTGTGACTCTAGCCCTGAGCATGATCCTGGTAAAACCACAAAACACACAAACTTAAAAAATAAATAAAATGAGCACAGGATGGATCAGGCACGCAAACCACAAAGATTTATTAAGATGAGCGCTTTCGTCTGGTGTACATCACCAGACTTCTTCAGACAAATGAAAATACCATCATTACTTCTTATATACTAGCAGCTGATACAGACACACCTATAGAAAGAACACACACCTAATTAATCTTTAAAAAGACATTGCAACAATTAAAATCTGGAAACTGATCCATTGAACACTAAACTCTTATACATTACTCAAATTTATTCAGAGTTAATAAATATGCTTTCATAAAAGCACTTAATATATGCATAAAAAGGAACTTGTACAACCTAAAAATTTCATCTGTCAAAAACTTTTAACTTTAATGAACTGGTAATAGATACTAGTTCATTTAAACCAGGGGGGCAACTAGCATTAGTGAAAATCTGCCACCATGTTTCCCTGGTCTCTAAATAAACCTTCCAGGGTCCTCCCCTATCGTGGTGTTTCACCTGCTCTAAAACAACAAATTTGAAAATGTGTTGAGGGTGAATCTTAATATGCCTATATAATGCATTTGTTTTGTTGGCCTGTCTACTTTCATAAGTGTGCTCATATATCCTCTGTGCCAACTTAAGTTTGGTTTTACCTATGTAAAACACTGGGCACTCCTTACACTGAGTCAGGTAAACCACTGCTTGGGAAATACAGTTGTATTTTCCCTTTATATTTATCCTTTTATCACCCACTTGAACATGAGTTGTAAGCAAAATGTGATTACATTGTGAGCACATATTACAGGCTGTCATTTTGCCCTGAATCCTGCACTTATCATTTCTCTCCAAAATTCCTTTTAAATTCTGGCCTCTCCTGTACACTAAATTCGGACGATCCCCATGGGCATTACCCAAATTCTCCTGTAAAATATAGTTGCAATTTTTTTCTGACAATGTCCTGAATGATCGTCATATCCCTAGAAAAGACAGTCACAAAAGGACAAAAAAGGTTACCCCGTCCTTGTACTATATTATTGTTATTTGTTTTGTTAATATTATTATTATTGCAGTTGTCCCTGCAATTATTACTGCTAGACCCAGGCATATCCTAGTTAGCAGTCCCTTGTACATGTACCTGAGGTTCTATTACTCAAATAACTTCATGTTCAGTAACATATCTATTCATATTCAAAATAGGTTTGTATACCCATGTTTGCCGCTTGAAAATAACTTCCCTCTTGATATTATCAGTCAACCTAGATGGGTAACCTTTCTCCCTAAACATACTAGTCATCTTTTCACATTCATCCAAGAAGTCTTCGAACTCTGAAACTATTCGGGCTGCTCTGACTAATTGCCCTTTAATAATCCCCCTTTTTACATGTAAGGGGTAAGTACTAGTAAAGTGCAAAATACTGTTGGAATAGGAAGGGTTCCTGAAAATAGTAGACTTTATGCTCTCATCATGCTTCTTAGTTACCGTCACATCCAAATAAGAAATTTTGTTACTGTCATATTCATATGTGAACTTCAAAAATTCAGTACTCATATTGATATATTCCAGAAAACTAGAAATCAGATCACAAGGCCCGTTCCATGCTACAAACAAATCGTTGAAATATCTGACATATAAGGACATATGTTTGTAAAAAGGAGATGGGAATAATATAGTCTTCTCCCAAAAGGCCATCACAATATTGGCAAATAAAGGCCATATGCTGACCCCATGGCCACATCCTCCACTTGCTTGAAATAGTGGCCTTCAAAAAAAATGTAATTATTTTTTAATACAATTTCCATGAGTTGTGTGTATACATTAACTGCATCCTGATCCAATCCTAATTCTCCCAACAAAAATTCAGAAAACCAGTTTAATCCAGTCTCATGGGGAATACAACTGTACAAATCTTTCACATCTATTGTTAGAAAAATACCTTCCCCAAATTGATCCAACCTATTTCACATATCCAAAAATTGCCAGGAATCACTACAAATATAAGACATCCCTGACAATCCCTGCTTGAGCTTCAAGTCCAAGTATTTAGCTATATAGCTTGTCTTGGACCACCCAGAATCAAGAATAGGGCATAATGGGGGGTTGCTCAGGTCCTTATGAATTTTCAGAACTCCGAAAATTGAACGGGTTTTGGGATGTTCAGTCATCATGTAATTATATTCATCTATCTCTATTTGGCCTTGCGTCATCATGTCAAATAATTCCCACTCTATCCTACTGTAGGAAATGTTGACCTCATTTATTGAAGCCTCACAGTTAGTGTCACTGTTTAACATATTAAACATTTTTTGCATATAATCATCCCTAGTCATGATAACAATTCCTCCCCCTTTGTCCAGTTACATAAATCTTAAGTCTACATGTTGTTTAAGCTCTGTCAAGATAACATTCTCTTCCTTTGTTAGGTTATTATCCATCTCATTATAATTTAAATAATGTCAAAAATCTATTTCACAAGCCGATTCAAACTCTCGTAGAACTGGGTGTACCTCAGGTTTATATGTACTAGGCATCCTAATACTTCTAACATTGTCAACATTACTATTAGAAATGACATAATTTCTATGCAGATATTTCAAGTTTAAATTTCTCACATACACCTTCAAATCACGTATCAAATTTGTAACATCAGTTTTATTTCCCGTTACAAAATTTTCCCCCTTACATAATAAGTTAGCATGTTCACTAGAAAATTCAATATTGGTGTAATTATACACACTGAAATCATTAGCGATATTTAAAATAATTTTAAATGCAGGTATGACAGTGACCTCTGAAACTTGTTCCTGTTGTTGGGAGGGCCCCTCTTCCATTTCCCAGGTACATAGGGCCTCCAATTCTCCTGCCTTCGATTTCTCAGTCTCTCCGACCTCCTCACCACTGGTGAATCCAAAGGGTCCATGGCCTCATTGTTGTTGTTCTGCCCGTTTGCAACTGCTGCACCTGAACCATTGTTCGTTGAGGCACTGTTATCTTGTATTGATGGTGGTGGTGGATAAGCTGTACCATTCTGATAAGCTTGTTTGTCCCGTTCAAGCTTTTTAGCTTTCCGGTTCGATATAGATGCCACCATACCATCCACCTCCCTAAACACAGCCTCATACTGTGCCTTACAGCTATCTAAAAAAACTGAATTATGAATAGATATATCCAATTCCCTGATCCCAGCATACAAGGAATCAAGACTCATTTTGTTATACTTAGATAAGAGTTCCATGAGCTCACATCCATGCCTGTCGAACATACCAAGTAACTGCAAATGCAGGGGTGATTGTTCCAGCAAACCAGTGGGATATCTCCAGTTCCTTAGTCCTTTTGGGACTTGTTTTCATTTCAAGCATTTAGAGAAATATAAGTTTTCTTGTTGTAACTTCTTATATTTAATGAGTTTGTCCTGGAATTCATTCAATTTAAGCACAATAGGCAAAACGTTACCTCCGGACATTGTGGCATTTGGTACATCCTTGCATAGCCAAGAATCAAGTGTAGATGTTACCGGTCTCCCTCCATTTACTGAAATGTTGGTATTATTCCCAAAATCATTAGAAGTAGAAGCCATCATATTCTGGAACCCAGGCACAGGTTCATTACCCAACTGTCTCAAAACTTCAGGGGTAAGACGATAATCCACATCCGATCAGCCCCCTCCAATTTCTCCCATGGATTTTGGAAGCAGCTGCTGGACTAGTGCTGTGAGATTCTTCACTGATTCAGATAGTAATCTGAATTCAGCATGTGTGACACCAATATCTTGGTTGTTGCCTTCAGCCATAGTGCTCCAACTTCCTGATACTGGTAAAACCACAAAACACACAAACTTAAAAAATAAATAAAATGAGCACAGGCTGGATCAGGCACACAAACCATAAAGATTTATTGAGATGAGCACTTTCGTCTGGTGTACATCACCAGACTTCTTCAGCCAAATGAAAATACCATCATTACTTCTTATATACTAGCAGCTGATACAGACACACCTATAGAAAGAACACACACCTAATTAATCTTTAAAAAGACATTGCAACAATTAAAATCTGGAAACTGATCCATTGAACACTAAACTCTTACACATTACTCAAATTTATTCATAGTTAATAAATATGCTTTCATAAAAACACTTAATATATGCATAAAAAGGAACTTGTACAACCTAAATAAGTTCATCTGTCATAAAATTTTAACTTTAATGAATTGGTAATAGATGCTAGTTCATTTAAACCAGGGGGGCAACTAGCATTAGTGAAAATCTGCCACCATGTTTCCCTGGTCTCTAAATAAACCTTCCAGGGTCCTCCCCTATTGTGGTGTTTCACCTGCTGTAAGACTAAAAATTAAAAAATGTGTTGGGGGTGAATCTTAATATGCCTATATAATGCATTATTTTTGTTGGCCTGTCTAATTTCATAAGTGTGCTCATATATCCTCTGTGACAACTTACGTTGGGTTTTACCTATGTAAAACACTGGGCACTCATTTCCCTGAGCCAGGTAAACCACTGCTTGGGAATTACAGTTGTATTTTCCCTTTATATTTATCCTTTTATCACCCACATGAACGTGAGTTGTAAGCAAAATGTGATTACATTGTGAGCACATATTACAGGCTGTCATTTTGCCCTGAATCCTGCACTTATCATTTCTCTCCAGAATTCCTTTTAAATTCTGGCCTCTCCTGTACACTAAATTTGGATGATCCCCAAGAGCATTACGCAAATTCTCCTGTAAAATATAGTTCCAATTTTTTCTGACGATGTCCTGAATGATCATCATATCCCTAGAAAAGACAGTCACAAAAGGACAAAAAAGGTTACCCCGTCCTTGTACCATATTATTGTCATTTGTTTTGCTAATATTATTATACCCGTGTTTGCTGCTTGAAAATAACTTCCCCTCTTGATATTATCAATCAACCTAGATGGGTAACCTCTCTCCCTGAACATACTAGTCATCTTTTCACATTCATCCAAGAAGTCTTTGTACTCTGAAACCATTCGGGCAGCCCTGACTGATTGCCATTTAATAATCCCCCTTTTTACATGTAAGGGGTGATTACTAGTAAAGTGCAAAATACTGTGGAATAAGAAGGTTTCCTGAAAATAGTAGACTTTATGCCCCCATCATGCTTCTTATTAAAAAATAAGTACATTTTCTTTGAAGGCCATTATTTTAAGCAAGTGGAGGATGTGGCCATGGGGTCAGCATGTGGCCCCTTATTTACCAATATTGTGATGGCCTGGTGGTAGAAGACTATATTATTCCCATCTCCTTTTTACAAACATATGTCCTTATATGTCAGATATTTGGACGATTGTGTAGCATGGAACGGGCCTTGTGATCTGATTTCTAGTTTTCTGGAATATACCAATATAAGTACTGAATTTATGAAGTTCACATATGAATATGACAGTAACAAAATTTCTTATTTGGATGTGACGGTAACTAAGAAGCATGATGGGGGCATAAAGTCTACTATTTTCAGGAAACCTTCCTATTCCAACAGTATGTTGCACTTTACTAGTAATCACCCCTTACATGTAAAAAGGGGGACTATCAAAGGGCAATTAGTCAGAGCTGCCCGAATGGTCTCAGAGTACAATGATTTCTTCGATGAATGTGAAAAGATGACTAGTATGTTTAGGGAGAGAGGTTACCCATCTAGGTTGATTGATAATATCAAGAGAGAAGTTATTTTCAAGCGGCAAACATGGGTATACAAACCTATTTTGAATATGAATAGAAATGTTACTGAACATGAAGTTATTCGAGTAATAGAACTTCAGGTACATGTACAAGGGATAACCTACCAGGATATGCCTGGGTCTAGCAGTAATAATTGCAGGAACAACCGCAATGATAATAATATTAACAAAACAAATAATAATATAGTACAAGGATGGGGTAACCTTTTTTGTCCTTTTGTGACTGTCTTTTCTAGGGATATGATGATCATTCAGGACATTGTCAGAAAAAATTGGAACTATATTTTACAGGAGAATTTGGGTAATGCCCTTGGGGATCGTCAAAATTTAGTGTACAGGAGAGGCCAGAATTTAAAAGGAATTCTGGAGAGAAATGATAAGTGCAGGATTCAGGGCAAAATGACAGCCTGTAATATGTGCTCACAATGTAATCACATTTTGCTTACAACTCACTTTCAAGTGGGTGATAAAAGGATAAATATAAAGGGAAAATACAACTGTAATTCCCAAGCAGTGGTTTAACTGGATCAGTGTAAGGAGTGGCCAGCGTTTTACATATGTAAAACCCAACGTAAGTTGTCACAGAGGATATATGAGCACACTTATGAAATTAGACAGGCCAACGAAAAGAATGCATTATATAGGCATATTAAGATTCACCCCCAACACATTTTCAAATTTGTAGTTTTAGATCAGGTGAAACACCACAATAGGGGAGGACCCTGGAAGGTTTATTTAGAGACCAGGGAAACATGGTGGCAGATTTTCACTAATGCTAATTGCCCCCCTGGTTTAAATGAACTAGTATCTATTATCAGTTCATTAAAGTTAAAAGTTTATGACAGATGAAATTATTTAGGTTGTACAAGTTCCTTTTTATGCATATATTAAGTGTTTTTATAAAAGCATATTTATTAACTCTGAATAAATTTGAGTAATGTGTAAGAGTTTAGTGTTCAACGTATCAGTTTCCAGATTTTAATTGTTGCAATGTCTTTTTAAAGATTAATTAGGTGTGTGTTCTTTCTTTAGGTGTGTCTGTATCAGCTGCTAGTATATAAGAAGTAATGATGGTATTTTCATTTGTCTGAAGAAGTCTGGTGATGTACACCAGACAAAAGCGCTCATCTAAATAAATCTTTGTGGTTTGCGTGCCTGATCCAGCCTGTGCTCATTTTGTTTATTTCCTAAGCAGGATCCTACCATCACCCAGAATGATACCACAGTACAAGCAGAAAATGAGTGATTTCAACAATTGTCTAAGTTTCTGGTGTCATTCTAAGGGGATCCACTATCTGTCTGCCTGGGATGACATGACTGACAGACCTCGATGCTTTGCCAGAGATGGTCTACATCTATCACCCCTGGGCTTCCGGATACTGGCCAAGGCTCTTGCCACCCCTATAGTGACTTTTTTAGGCGTTGTTCCAAAGACCAAATTACCACGGTAACAGCTACAAAGAAATGCAATCTGAGGGTCATGCTGCTCAACACTAGTTGTCTAAATTTCAAAATGCACTTGATCGAAGCACTCCTTAAAATGGAAAACATCGACATTTGTGCTGTAACAGAGACCTGGTTCAAGGCAGCAGAAAGCACCCTTACACTACCAGGCTATAACTCTTTTCACACCTTTCAGCCCCAGAACTTGGACTGAAGCTCCAAAGGCGGTGGTGTTTCCATATTCATAAAGGATGCACACACTTCCAGACTGGTAGTCTAACATAACACATCAGAGATACTTCAGGTGCAGCTAACATTGGGTAAGACAGCGATTCAAGTTGTAGCCTGCTATAGGTCCCCAACCATGTCCCAAGTCTCACACTCCATGTTCCTAAGCACCCTGGAGAATATTACGGTCTAACCTAACACTCTCATACTGGGCAGCTTCAACTACTCCCCCATTAACTGGGAAAACTACTCATGTATCAATACACCTGCACAATGCTTCCTGGAGTTCATTAATTCCAATGCCCTGGACCAGCTCATTCTTACTCCCACTAGAGGTGGCAACATCCTTGAGCTGGTCATTACTAACATGGGCGACCATCAAGGGAGCCTGCGGGATTTTTTGCAGGGGGGTGCAAACCCAGAGCCCCACCCACATAGCTCACCCCGCCCCCTTCCAACACAGCTCCGCCCAAGTCCACCCACCCCAAGCCCCGCCCACACAGCCATTCCAGTGTCCCATTACTTGGCTATTTCTCCCCATTTACTGTAGACACTGTTCAAATCTGTGTGCATACTGTTTTATGCTTTAGTTCTACAATGATTACAGGCAGTTGGATTTAATTTACAACTTTTATTTCAAACATAGCCCAAACACTGAGACATTTACTAAACCTAAACAAAGCAATAGAGTCTTACAATGAAAACAGACTTTGCATTAAAGCTTCTACTTTTGAAATTTACATTCAATGAAACAGCATTGAAATCCACATTCAAAGAAAATGCATCTGGCCAGTGGCAGGTTATTTACCTTTGAACTGTTTTCAAGCAATAGGCTCCTTGCACACCGTTAGGGCCATGCAAAAGTTATTTGCTATATAATTGAATTATATCCCTTGTATTATAATATATCATTGAATTATATCCCTTGTATTATACAGCAACACTTGTATGAGTGTCTCTGCCAAAGGAAAAGTAATCTGAATAATTCCACATTAAATATATCTGAAACTAATGAAGATGTTGTTGCTAGAAAACTGTATATTTCAGTGTTTCATCTACAAATTCAGTGCCTGCTGCCATCAAAGAATAAATTGCCTATGTTAAATTAAGAAAATGGTAAGCTGGTATATTGCAATAGAAAATGGATGACAAGCTGAAAAACAGGTTTATAGTTATTAGGCATCTCATCCAAAGGAGGACATCCTGAGGACTGCAGCATACAAATGTATATGCTGTAGGAATAGAACCTCAAGCCTTTACATTAAGATGCAAGTATTCTACTTGTGGTCCTACTAACATAGCTTTAAAACTTTATACCACAATAGAGATACCATTTGCTAAACAAAACAGTTGCGCATTGTAAACAGACTTGGCATGAGCAACAGTAAACTTCGCTTCCCTTAAAACTCACAGTTCCTTGAAAATTCCACCTGCTAACTCTAACTTGGGCATTTCACTTTCTCTCTCTTACAAACATACCACACCCCTCAAGGCCTCAACCTTAATGCAAGAAATCTTGAAGAAATCTTGACAAAGCCTAAAAGAAATAGGGACAGATTATAAATATGGCTCTCAGAAACTTAGAAAATTGCAAGAGTAACAGGATTTGTGTTAGTATGCATTTTTCTAAATGACATGACATCTAAAACTGAAATGTCTCTTTATTTAGCAACTTCAATCCTTTTTAAGAGGAATATGGGGCAAAAATCTGGACAGCTGAGGGGTATGCTACCTCCCTCTTATACACACACCAAATAATTCTGGTCAGACTTGAATTAGTTCTGGGAAGGTTGCACTGAACGGCACCGTGCTTGATCTGAAGTGGGTGAAATCCTCGTAGCTAGTGATAACTGATCTGCAGCTCAGCAATGTGGAGCATTAAAGCATTTTTAGCAGAGTTTTATTTCATCACTACCTATTGTGTTTGCACATAAGCTGTAGTCATTTCAAACATTTGCCTTTTTTGATTACTACAGAGTACATTTACCCACCAGAGCTATTGTGTTTTGACTTCAGTGTGGAGCTAGCTGTTGCAGAGCTTGTCTTTTAAGTAAGGTAGCAATGCTTATTTACCATATACCATTAAAGCCACCCATCTACAAGTGTACTAACACACAGACACTGCTATAAGACACTGGTCTCCAATAAAATGTAATGAGCTTTTGAAAATACTGTAATCCTGTCCTTTTATTACAAATACTGTCATATGCATTTCAATACCCAAGGCTTATACATTATCTAGTCATGTAAATATTCTCTGCATGGCAACAACGAAAAGGCTTTCAATGCTGGTAATTCTTTAACAATATGCTTACTAAAGCTTACTTGCATCTTACAATGTCCAACAAGCTTACTAAAGCTTACTTGCATCTTACAATCTCCGACAAGCTTACCTGATGTTCATTAAACCATGGCTACTTAAACAGAGCAACAGGGCACTGTGACAGCATGCAGTTCCTGAATAATAAGAAGCATAAATCAACAGTATAAAAATCTGATAGAAAACCAGAACATTTTGCAAAATCAAGGACAGATGAAAAGCCACGGTCATATTTGTGATCTATCTTGGATGGGGGAATACTCTGCACACTTACACTGCATAACTGCTCCTTGCCTTCCTTGGACACGTCCAGAGCCACTACAATGGGGGGTGGGGTGCAATAAGTATGTCATAATTTGAAATGTCTCTGGCTGACGGTGATGGCTCTGACACTCATACCTCTCAACTTCAGAGCAAGAAGTCTGGACAAAGCCATACATAGAACTAGAAGTGGGACACAGGCCCAAAAATAAGGCCAATTTTTAAATATTGCTCTTATTAACTTAACTAGAACAGGTAGATCTTGCATTAGTACAAATTTTCTGAAGGGTATAAAATCTGAAACTCAAATGTTTGCCATTATTTTCTAACTTCAGTCTTTAATGACTTGCCACTAATTTGCCAGAAAGCCACAATTTTATGAAAACGGACCAAAATGTGATGCAAAAATACCTGTCAAAAAAGGGACACCTTTTTAATATTAACAGTTAACTTGAAGCAGCTAACAAAATAAGAGCATGCACATGCATTTCTGAAATAAAGGTAATCTATAACTGATCATTACAGTTATAATTGTAAACCCTCCACATTTTCTTCCAAAATTGCCATTTTGGAGGAGGGATTATTAGGGGAGAGCAACATTTTGAGCCAGACTTGGGGACAATTGAGATGTTTGGATATTCCTGATCTACAAAGTGATTTGCACGTACCTCTCAACCTCTTAATGGAGGAAATCTGAACAAGGCCAAATATATTGGGGAACATACAAACACTACTGAAAATTGCTCTTGTATAAACTTAAAGACAGTCTTGCATTAGCATGCATTTTTCTGAAGGTTATGACATCTGAAACTCAATGTCTGTCATTTAATGGCTTCATTCTTAAATGACTTGCCAGAAAACCACAAATTTTATGAGGAACAAACCAAAAATAAGCAGCAAATATCTATTCATTCTGCAAAGATATGGACAACTGAGAGGTATAGTTCAACCAGGGCTGTCTGAGTTTGCTACCCCCCCTCACAAAATCATGGTCAAATGGAGCCTCCCCCCTGCAGCCATTCCAATGTCCCATTCCTTGGTTATTTTGCCCCATTTACCATAAACACTAATGTGCATACTGCTTTACTTCTGCGATGATTTAGGATTTCATTTGAAAGTTTTATTTTGCATTTTACAGCACAAACCCTAATACATATCTGATAAAGCAATGCAGTCTCACAATGAAAATAGACTAACATTAAAACTTCTCTGCCCTTGAAACTCACATGCATTGAAACAGCACTGAAACCCACTTTCAGAGAAAATACATTTTGCCAATGGCAAATATTAACTCTGGGCTGTCTTCAAAATCATAGGCCCCTCGAACATAACATACACATGCTCTTTGATACACCTTCCTGACTGTATTACATTATATTCCTTGTACAATACAGTACAGTTGTTAAAGGGCATTTTAAATTTATTGTTTTGAACATTTTTCCAGTAAACAATGAAAAAAAAGCATCCACCAGTGACAAACCTGCCCAATTCAGAACATTTCCATCATAAAAAGTCTACTCAAATTCACCAGTATCAGTAAAAAATATACACAATCTCTGAAGTAGTAAAATCCACATTGAAGAAATTTGTAACTAATAAAGAGATTGCTGCTAGCAAACACTTTATATGTCATTGTTTAATCTACAAATAAAGTGCCTGTTACCCTTGAAGAATAAATTGCCTTTGTTGCATGCAATACAAAAATGAAAAGCTAGTAATACCGCAATAGAGAATGGATGGTTCATAGTTACTAGGTATCTTTGCCAAAAGGACTGCAGCATCCACCCCCTTTACAACACAATACAGCATCAGCAATGCATTTACCTACTGTGGGAGTAAAACCCACAGCCTTCAGCATCTAAAGCAAGTACACTATCTGTTGTGCTATTAACAATGCAAGCAGACTAAACATAAGCAGCACTAAACTTTTGCTCCCCTGCAGCTCTCAGCTCCTTGTAAAATCTACTCGACACTCAGCTGTATCTCTGCACTTTGCTGTATCTCTGAACTTTTCAGTACAAGAAATCTGGAAAAAGCCAAAATTTATTGGGGGGGGGGGGGCAAAAGGCCAAAAACCAGGGACACATTTTAAACATTGCTTGTATAATGTTTGAAAGTTTCTAGAATAAAATGCTGTGTTACCACCATACATTTTACTGCCACATCTTGAACCCAGGGAACCCCGTGCAAAACAGTCAAAGCAACATACCACTACGCCAAATCAGCTGTTTTGTGAAAGAGGAAGACTGAAATTTTACCATTTAGTGAATTCAGTTCTCATCACAGCACAGCTGTCAACCTCTTAGCACAAAATACCTGAACAAAGCCAATAATGGGTGACTACAACCACCAAACATTCAGTGAATTCAGTTCTCACCATAGCTCTCAACCTCTTAGCAAATAACACCCAGACAAAGCCAGTAATGGGAGAATATAGCCCCCAAACATATTCAGTGAAATCAGTTCTTACCATAGCTCTCAACATTAGCAAAAAACCTGGATGAAGCCAATAAATACCTGAACAAAGCCAATACTGGGTGAATACAGCCCCCAAACATATTCAGTGAATTCAGTTCTTACCATAACTCTCAACCCTATCACAAAACCTGGATGAAGCCAATAATGGGGGGAATACAGTCCCAAACATTACCTGAACAAAGCCAATACTGGGTGAATACAGCCCCAAACATATTCAGTGAATTCAGTTCTTACCATAACTCTCAACCCTAGCACAAAACCTGGATGAAGCCAATAATGGGGGGAATACAGTCCCAAACACAGGGATACATTTCAAATATCCATCTTGTACACTTAGAAAATTGCTAGAATAAAAGCTTTTGTCACCATGCACTTTCTGAAGAATATGAAGTCTGATATTGAAATGTGTCCATTTTTTTAACATTTGTTAACCAGGAAAGTCTGACTTTGAAAAAAAAAGCTAATTTTTAGCAGAGGCCCAGGGAGAAACAGTCCAGACAGCCAAGAATAAAACCAGAGAACATGTAGCTGTCAGGCAACAAGGACACAAATGCAGAAACCACAGATTTTATGAGGAACAGAAAAGGTATGAGGGAAAATCCTGCAACATTTTTACAAATGGTGGTGGGTAGGGAATTCAGGCTCTTGCCACTTGGGCCCAAGGTACAGGGTTCAAGCCTTATACCCACCACCATGTACACCTGGGGCATTACACACATATATATATATATATATATATTTTTTTTTTTGAAGGACAGGGAGACTAAAATTTCTACCTCTCAACTGTCCAGATTTTTGCAGAATGTCAAGATTTGTGTCTTGTATTTTTAGTCTGTTCCTTATGAAATTTGCAATTTTCTGGAAAATCAGTGGGAAGTGTGATGGTCTGAGGACTGAAGTCATTAAATAATGATGGCATAACTATAAAATCCATTTGTGTTTCAGACTTCGTATCATTCAGATGCCAAGACAAGCCCTGTTACTTTAGCAACATTCTAAGATTATAAAAGCAATATTCAAAATTTGTCCATAGTCTGGGTCTTTGTCCCCCAATTCTGTCAGACTTTGTTCAGATTTTTGTGCTGAGGTTGAGAGGTACGAGTCACCTGCCATTATTTAGTGACTTCAGTCTCCAATGAGGTGGCAGAAAGCCACAAATTTTATAAGGAACTGCAAAAATCTGGAAAGTTGAGCGGCTTACAAGATGGTGTAGTTGTTGCTCACTGGGCATACGTCACTGTAGATAGAACAAAGCAGTTCTTCAGTCAAGTGACACCCCATTTACTTTTCTCCATGGTTTCAACTCAGCCCTATGGACCTTGTTCATACTTTTGTCATGCGGTTTCGCACTCGGACTCTTCTGTGGCTTACATATCACCACTAGTTACATTGGATGCCTATATCATTGTGAATCATCAAGTTAGGAGAAATACGTTTAATATGGTAACTGCTTTCATTTGCTACTCACGATAAAACCAATTCCATATTTGACCCATTTAAAAATTCCTTCATTAGGTATAAAACCGCACTGTTGGAAAAGCAGCCAACAGTCTGTAGGGCTAGATGTTGCTTCTTGTACTCGTTTCTTAGAGGCAGCTCTAACTTGCACCCATGGAAAAAAAAATCATGCTTTGCTGATAAATAGCCATGCAGGAGGGAAAAAAACAGCAAAATTGGGTCAATTACTGATCAACAAATTGACATAATATGTAGTATGTCCTGAGCAGCTCAACAAACATGACACTCGCTGTCTGTCTAGAGCTGACAGAGCGATCCGTTACTTAGCAACTCACAATGCTAATCTATTACGAAGGACCTAAACAAAGACTCACGGGCAGGAACATAGCAAATCAAAACTTGAACTAGCAAGAATACATCTATTTTACCAATCAGCAATAAAGATAGGCGGTGCTGGCCAGTGCGCAAGAGACACTGAAATATTAGTGAGTCTTTAAAACGCTAGTATTTGTCAGGCTTTACAACTTTTCCCCATGAGCAGGGTTGAAAATGAAGAGCGTGAGCAAAGATTTGGAAAGCAGCTTGCAAAAGGATTTAAGGAACAAGCTCAAAACATGATCTCTGATAAATATAGCAAAAATCTCAACAGAGAATGTAGAGCGCCGTAATATAGTAAACCGTAGTTGACTGTTAATATAAAAATAATAATAACAATGACAACTGCAATCAGCTTGTTTGACCTAGCCAATTTGTCCATTGGCACCCCAGAGATTGGCGCAGTTAATTTCAATGCTCTTCACACTTTGTTGCATGCCATCCTAAAGAACCTTAATATTCAGTATGTCAATGATGAAATAAGAGAAGAAGACAGAGAATTCCTCAAACCTCCTCCAAGCTTGTACCTACAGAAATCAACCTTAGAAACAGAAAAAGACATAAAGGAAACAAGTCCATACCATCAGATGGAGAAAGAACTAATAGAGATTGAGAGGCAAATTGATGCCCTAAACAAACTACCTAGTAGTGCAGAACTTTAAAATGAGCAGTGGACTTGAATAAACATCCACTGTTAATGACATGTGGAAATTCATGCAGATGCGAAGGAAAATGGATGCCAATGAAGAGGGCATTTCAAAGGTAATATATTTAAATGCTCTTAAATGATCATTTATCCAATATAAACTCACCATACCTTGGATTTTGTAAACATATTTGGATTTGATTAGTTTAACACCTTCACTGGTAATTTATCCTTAAAATGACATTTATGTTTTCATGATTGATCGACTGTATTGCATATCAATATTATTCTTTCATCTAAAGTATTTTTATTAATACTGTTTTTAACCATAACGATCTTGTGTTTCACTGTGATGCATGTATGCCATAACATGCACATATACATATACATGACATACTTGTTTTCTGTTTATCTATCAGGGACAGTTATGAAAAGACTTTTTCTTTGCCGTAGGCTGAACTGTACTATGCTACTGTATATTTTCAAATATGTAAAGAAAAATATGTAAAACAGGGGAAAAGATGCAGACAAAGATCAATTGAAGCTATATTTAGTAAAATACAAGGCTTAATAAAGCAATGTTTAACTTATTTTCAGTGGGGTACTATGGAGCTTTGCTGTGGAAGGTTGAGGTAGTGGGTATTAATACAGTCTTACTCCTGCAAAGAAGCAAAAGAACACACCAGTTGTGTTTTACACAGCATTTGCATATAAATATTGTACTCTAGATCGTATTTAAACACTGCTTTATATTAAATATTAAAACATTAATTTTCTTAGCTAATAGCTGACCCACAGCAAGGTGTGTCTACACTGATATTTATTATGCAGCTTTCTGAGTAAATGAATAGAAGCTAGATGTAAAACAATAATTTTAGGCTATGGTGCAGGAGCAATTATATTAGACACACACCTTTACCTGAAAGTGTCCCATCTTCTGTCCGTCTACTCCCGCTTGTTATTCCGTTTCAGGTCCCATCTTCCATTCCCTTTCGAATCATCCCTCTTGTAAAACCGTTGTGAGTTCCAGCTCACAAACTTCTAAATATGAGCGAGGCGATGACGCCAGCACGCCAGCGACTGGACTGTTAGTGCATTCTTTCTTCTTAAAGAAGAACGCATGTAAAAAAAAAAAAACTTTTTTGAAAATGATCTAGTCAGCCGATTCCATGGGGGGTTGCAAGTGCACCCCCTTGCACCTGCCTGCGGGTGCCCTTGGCGACCATTGCTCTACACCAATAGTCAGCTCCTTCCTGGTTAGATCCAACCACAAACTAATCACCTTGGAAATCCACCCCACCCCACCCCGCAAAGGTAACCACCATGAAAAACTTCTCCAAAGCTAACTTTGGGCTCCTAAAAACAGAGGTGGCTAACGTCACGGCACCCATGCAAATGGAGAATAGTTGCATGACCGCCGAATCATACAACAATGCACTGTACGAACATATACACAAATCCATGGGTCTTGCTATAACCCAATAGAACCAAAACACTCTCTTCCAAAAAAAGGAAGCCAATCTGGTGGTTCCCTGCCATAAACAAACTCTACAACAGAAGGAGGAAACTGATGTTGATCTGGCCACATCTCATTACTAAAGGTTTTGCATCCAGGAAGAAGGAGGTCATTGTCTCCCTCTACTCTTCCCTCATTAGGCCAGTCATCAAGTACAATGCCCCATTTGGCATGTACATCAATAGAAACTACAACAACTTGAGAGGCCGCAAAAATATCTCACAAAGAGGATCTAAGGCCTTAAACACTTGTCCTATATGGACAGACTCAAAAAATTCCAACTATTCTCTGTCTCATATCGCCTACTTAGAGGCAATCTCTGTTTGACTTACAAAGCCATGTCTGACCCAGCTCTGTTAGAAATGTTACATCTAAAGAAATCCCAATCCCTCCACACTACACACTCCAGAGACCTCAACCTCATTACCACAAACAACAGAACAAGCTGGAGGGACAGGTTCATAATCCACAGACTGCCTATGCTATGGAATAGACTTCCCATACATGTCAAGTGGAGTACCTCACTGGCCCTCTTCAAGAGAAATCTTGAAGAGTGGATGGGAAATAGAAAATTCACCCCGGGGATCACTCCAGTGGCTCTATTTGACAGAGACACTGAGAACTAAGGTTGGGTGGCACGATGTCAGGTTAATCCTATGGGTTAGGCTTGTAAAGGCTCCTGGGCCATTAGCCTAGTACACACCTATGAACATATGTGGAATAAGGTGAAGTCCCAAAACTGGAAAAACTTCCTTATCAGCCTCAACAAAAAGTTGAGATCCCTCATCAAATCTGCTAAAGCTAGCTATGAAAACAGAATTGCAGCAGATAGTAAAGACAACCACAAGACCTTCTATATTTAAGTAAAGAATCTCTATGGCAATACCCAGATTTGCTCTGAGCTACTGCACAATGGTACCTCCTATACCAAGCCAACAGATATTGCCAATATAATAGCTGACAGATTCAGTGCCAACTTTACCCCTCTCTCCCCCCAAAGGACCAATCACAATACCAGTAGATTGCCAGACACCCAGTCTTACTGCTGTACAGGTTAAAACAGCACTGTCCAAGGCCAAGAATACAGCTTCTATTGGACCTGACAATATCCCTGGCTGTGTTCTACATGAACTACAGACTGAACTGGCACCTCACTTGTGTGCCTGTTCAACCACAGCCTCACCTCAGGCTTTGTCCCTGCTGAATGGCGCACTGCTACAGTCATCCTTCTCCACAAAGGAGGAGCGACTACAGACCCTGAGATCTATCGCCCCATTAGCCTGATGAGTCTGATATGCAAAGCTATGGAACCCATCATCATGCACCTAATAAACAAGGATATAGGGAATCTCCAAACTCTGGATTCCACACAGTTTGCTTTTGTGAAGGGTAGATCATACCTGCTCAACTTGGTCGACTTATTTGAGTCAATCACCAGAGCTGTGAATGAAGGCAAGGTGGTTCATACAGCCTACCTTGATCTGGCCAAGGCCTTTGATACCATTCCCCACTCAGGAATCATAGAAAAACCCACCAAGCTAGGCATGAACCCTTATGTCACTAGGTGGGTTGCAAACTGGCTCACAGATAGAACCCACAGCGTGAAAGTAGTTGACTCCAAGTCAGACTGCTGACTAGTCATGAGTGGAGTCCCACAAGGTTCGGTCCTGGGTCTTGTCCTGTTTGGCATCTACTTCTCTGAAGTCCAGGCCAACACGAAGGGAATCTGGCTGACAAAGTTCACAAATGATTGCAAGTTGGGAGATATAACTCCCCAAGTGATGTTGACATCCTACAGAATGTCCTCACTGAGACCGACTGGTGTCAAAACCATGGCCTTAAGCTCAATGCCAAAAAAATGTGTCATCATCCCCTTTGGGAAAATCCCGACTCCCATGAATTACCACATTGATGGTAGTCCACTGAACACAGAAGGCATTATAAGAGATCTGGGAATACAGGTTGGCAGCAAACTCTCTTCTGATCACCACATTGCCACTGTGGTCAGAAAGTCCTTCTATGTGGTACATCTCATTGCTAAGCATTTTGCATCCAGGAAGAAAGAGGTCATTGTCTCCCACTACTGTTCCCTCATTAGGCCAATCATTGAGTACAATGCCCCATTTGGCATGTACCTCACTAGACACCTGCAACAACTGGAGAGGCCGCAAAAGTACCTCACAAAGAGGATCCTAGGCCTTAAACACTTGCCCTATATGGACAGACTCAAAAAACACCAACTATTCTCTGTCTCATACCGCCTACTTAGAAGTGATCTCTGCTTGACTTACAAAGCCATGTCTGACCCAGCTCTGTTAGAAATGCTGCATCTAAAGAAATCCCAATCCCTCCACACAACACATTCCAGGGACCTCAACCTCATTACCACAATCAACAGAATGTACTGGAGAGACAGGTTCATAACCTAGAGACTGCCCATTCTATGGAATAGACTTCCCAGACATGTCAAGCAGAGCACCTCGCTGACCCTCTTCAAGAGAACTCTTGATGAGTGGATTGGAAATAAAAAATTCACCCCAGGGATAACTCCAGGAGCTCTATTCGACAAAGGCAGTGGGAACAAAGGTCGGGTGGCATGATGCCAGGGTAATCCTATGGCTAGGCTTGTAAAGGCCCCAGGGACATTAGCCTAGTATACACCTATGAACCTATGTACCTATATGGTGATTTCCAAGTTGGTATATATAAGTTTGGCAATGTGGGGTGCAGGGGGCTACTTCTCCCTTACCCCATCCTGTAAAACGTTTTAAGGAGAAGAGCAATCTTTGAGACACTCAGCATTTTGAGTGCCAACATTTCAATAGGGAGCTTATATATATATATATATATATATATATATATATATATGTGTGTGTGTGTGTGTGTGTGTGTGTGTGTGTGTGTGTGTGTGTGTGTGTGTGTGTGTGTGTATGAAAAAAATGCTGTCCATGACCAAGAAGGAGCAGGTGCCAAGTTGGAAGCAATCTCTCCTTTGTCTGAACAAGCAATTTAAGGTCACTGGTGAAATCCTCTAAGGTTAACTTCAAGTCCAAATTGGCCACATCCACTAAGGACAATCACAATGCCTTCTTCACATACATCAGCAATCTCAAAGGTAGCACACAAATCTGCTCTGAACTGGTGGGCAAGAACACCACATACACAAACGCTGTAGATATATCCAACATGCTGGCAGACAGGTTCAATGAAAATTTCACCCCCTGTCCCCCCATCAGTCAACCAGGACATCCTGAGCATCTTCCCCTCTCCTCTCATCACCAGGGAGCAGGTCTTTAATGCCCTCTCAAAGGCAAAAAATACAGCCTCCATGGGACCCAACATCATCCCTGGCTGCATCCTACATGAACTCAGGCATGAGCTCTCAGCACCATTAGGCACCCTATTCAACCAAAGCCTGAGCACTGGTTTCATTCCAGCCAAATAGAGGACAGCCACTGTCATCTCTATACACAAAGGTGGAGCGTCCACTGACCCAGGCAATTATAGACCCATCAGCCTAAATAGCCTGATCTGCAAGGCCAAAGAATGCATTATCAAGGACCTCATAAACATGGACATTGACAATCTTCAAACACTTGACCCCACACAGTTTTGTCAAAGGGAGATCATACCTGTTAAACTTGGTCACCTTCTTTGAAACAGTCACCAAAATCATGGACTAGGGGAAGATGGTGCACACAGCCTACCTTGACCTAGCCAAAGCCTTCAACACTATTGCCCACTCAGGCATAACAGATAGACTCTCCCAGCTAGGCATCAACCCATATGTTACCAGATGGGTAGCTAACTGGTTCACTGCTAGAACCCACTCAGTCAAAATAGGGGAAGCCACCTCTAGTAGTAGACCTGTAATTAGCTGTGTACCCCAAGGACCAGTCTTAGGGCCTTTTCTATTTGGGATATACTTTTCTGAGGTGCAAGCAAAAAACAATAGTCTGTGGCTAACCAAGTTTGCAGATTACTGCAAGCAGGGCACTGTCTTAAATTCCTCTATTGATGTGAACATCCTCCAAGAGGGCCTTACCCAAACTAATGACTGGTGCCAGAAGCATGGCCTCAAACTGAATGACAAGAAATGCATCATTATCCCCTTTGGGGAAATGGACTTTCCATTAATTATCACATTAATAACAACGTACTAAGCATGCAATCAGTCGTGAGGGACTTGGGCACCCAGGTTGATAGCAACCTGACTTTTGACCACCACATTTCCTTTGTTGTACGGAAGGCTTTCTACATGGCCCACCTCATAAATAAGGGTATTTAATTCAGGAATAAGGAGGTCATAACATCCCTGTACTCCTACTTTATCAGACCATTATCGAGTACAATGGCCCCTTCGGCATGTACCTTGTCAAGTACATGCAGCAGCTGGAGAGACTACAAAGGTTCCTGGCCAGGAAAATCCAGGGTCTCAAACACCTATCCTATACAGATAGGCTAAAAGCCCTGTCCATCTACTAAGTCTCATACAGACTACTCAGAGGTGACCTGTGTCTGGCATACAAGGCCATCTCAGACCCATCCTTGATGGAATTGCTGCATATCCATAAGTCAAACTCCACTTGCGCAACCTGCAAACAAGGCCTCGATCTGGTCTGTGACACTAATAGAACTTGTTGGCAGGATAGACTTGTGTCCCAAAGACTCCCCTATCTGTGGAACAGACTTGTTCTCCATGTCAAGCAGAGTACCTCACTAGCCCTCTTTAAGAGGGACCTGGATGACTGGATGGGAAACCGAAAATACACCCCTGGGATCTCATCTGTGTCCCTGCTGGACAGGAGATACAGGTGCTGAATTTGTGGGAACATGGGCAAAATTCTTGGCTAGGCTTATAAGGGCCTCTAGGCCAATAGTCTATATCGTCCTATGAACTTATATATATATATATATATATATATATATATATATATATATATATATATATATATATATATATATATAAATGACTCTTGGTTGACTGCCCATTTGGTTTAATCCCAAATTGTAGAAAGCCTATTTCACTGAAGCACCTTTTGATTGAATTCTAAATAACTGAAACATCATCAAGTGGAAATTACTCAAGGGAAAATTTTCCAGAAATAATTATTTTTTTGCAGGAGACAAACCTCCATAAGGGGAGTCTTTGCCCCCATACCCCCTTACTTAAATATACTGACTCCATTGTTGAACAAATGGGAGAAAAGTGAAAATACCACTCACAGGGAATCACTGTCAGTGTCAGTGTCAAAATAGAACTCACACCAGCAGCAGTTATGTATAATCACCATATAAAACTTTTTCACATATTTGAGGCTTAAAAACAATATTATTAAAGAAAAACACCAAGTGCATTAGACATTAGCATACAGATATTTAAAAAAAAGAAACTACAATTATCTTAACAGAGTTAAGCAGACATAATGCAAATACTTGCTAAGGCCAGGTTTTTACATAGCTCACAAGTTTATTATCCAGATTTTTGAAAAATTATATACATGTCTTCTGTTGCTTTCTTGCTGTTACTTGCATTTACATGCATGCATACCACAGTATATTTAACTATTTATTGTGACCAACTAGTCTTATTACTGTATTGTACTAAGTACAATAAATACACTGAGACAAACTGCTTCAGTTAGTATGACTTTACTGTTACATTTTCCTTTTGGATCTACAAGCATGCAACACAGATGCTGTCAGCTCTCTATGGTGACTTCCCAAAGCTTGTTTATACACACTCATATTTATACCAAAAAGTCTGATATTTTTTCTCATGTCTGATGTATTACAATCTTCCTTTGTAAAACACTTTTCTTTGTTCTTCTAATATATGATTTGTCCTTGATTCTTTTTCAGGTTCGGTGGTCCAAGGAAACTCAGTTATCTGAAACATGGTATTCCAGCACTATCGGAAACTAGATGTTCCAACTTTATCTTGCTTGATGTTACATCTCTTTACTTTGTTGATGTCCTTCCAGCTGCCATCTGCATAGTTATTTTTACAGACTTTGTTTCTCACTAACATACACCTTTACATGGATGCCAATATCTAATTAAGCTGTATATGCTTGCCAGCACACTTACCATTTTTCTGCATTTTATACTATTCTTAAATTAACCCTTTATATTTCATATCATTATTGCAGCTTTTTATTCAAGCCAATAATCATGCTAGCAACAGTTTTGAAAAGACAGTGTATATACCAAATAAAACAGAATACTATTATTATTTCAATTTTTTTTTTCTTTTTTATCTAATATCTCATGTTTCTCATCATTTGATAATAAACGTAGTGTAATTGTATCAATACCAATAAAAAAACATAGTTTTGTATGTTTAAACAATGTATTAATTTCCCTTTGACATATCACACAGATGTACTACAAGCTTCCACTATGAGTGGACAAAAGCAAATGCAAGGAGGATCGGAATCCTCAAACTGAATTCACTAAAAACATCTTGCCAAACAAACCCTTTTTAAGTGTTGTTGCAGGGGGCCTATGCCTTCCCACACCCCCTGAACTTATATATACTAACTCTGAGGTTGCACCAAATAGAAGGTTAAAATTCCACCAAAAGGTAATCACTTCTGGCACAACTTACCAACAGTGATTTCCTATGAAGCAACTCTGATCATTAGTCAGTTGACGCTCGGCAGTTGAAGCTTGAGAGGTTAAGCTTAGTCGACGAGTGGGATAACTGCACTACAATCCTATGTTTCCTCTCTAAACGTTTGTCCAATGTAAACTGCACTATAGTGAAATACTAACATATAAATCAGCCATTCTGGTGCATGTAATCAACTCTGAAATAGAATAGATTTTGTATTATTCACAGAGGTAAAATGTTTAGTGGTACTGATATGCTTACAATAAACACACTGGCCACAATGTATAGAACCATAAGGTCTATCACCTAAGATTCTTTAAATACTCAGTGTTCTCCTACTTTTAAATATTCACCAATGTTTTACCTCTTCTATAGCTATACAGCATCTGTCTTGAAGAAAGCTATCACAAAATTCATTAGATATCAATAATAGCCGATATTTTTTAATAATTTGATGAATTTTAAGGGTGTTATTACCATAAGTGGTAGTTAACCTAAGCTTAAATCATGCATAATCCTTGGCCAACCTCCATTTATAACTAAAAATCCCCGTAGTTTGCAAACAGAATTTCTGTGTGTATTGATTCTTACAGCCTTTGCATTCTACCCCCACTGGCTTCAAATCTTTTATCAGGTTTATCATTTTCCTTGAAAAAATGATCTTCCTGGCTACACACGTCACATCCTCAGATTCAGAAATGTTCCTTGCAACATGTCTTGGATGATCACTAAGCAAAGTTTTCCTAGTAAACAGATCCCAATATAATGTAGTGCATATTCAGCCATCTTGTAATTTGGTAACAGTCACAGCCAAAACGTCAACAGTAAAAAGATCGTATTTCAAAACAAATCTCAAAATAAGTGATGCATGATTCAAATATTTGACAAATTCCTTCACTGATTTTGTACATCCATCCCAAATCAGCCAGCAATCATCAAGATATCTTCTCCACATATATGTGGCAGATACCTATTATCCCAATAAATCACTTTTTGTTCTATGAAACCTATAAACAAATCAGCATATATAGATACAAATGTAGCCCCATCTCTCTTCCTTTAATTTGCAGATAACACTGATTGTGATTAGAAAAGATAGACAGATAGATAGATAGATAGATAGATAGATAGATAGATAGATAGATAGATATCACAGTGCAAAGGAAATTCACTATATTCATCAGAACACAGGTTTGTTACATTTAGCCAATATTTTACAGCTTTCAAAACAAATTCATGTGGGATATTGGTGTATAAAGAGTGTACATCAAGTGTATATAACAAAAACGGCTGTTCACAAAAACATCCATCAATGTTAGGAATTCAGCTGTATCCTTTATAGTTAATCTAACTAGATTTAATAATGGTTTCAATTTCCCATACAAAAATGTTGATAAGGGTTCAGTGAGGGATCTTGACCTGAAACTATCAGTTTACCTGGTGGCTTATCAACTGTCTTAAGAATCTTTGGTAAAATAAAAAAAAAAATCTGTGTCTTCAGGACACCTACTATCAAATGTCTACATGTTTGTTCTGTAGTCAAATCCTTTTCAGGGCCATATAAATAAGAGACTTTCTTTACATCTTCATGACATCAGGTGCTCACAGGATAGAAGTGCTTTTTTAGGCATAAGAGCCAACACCCAGGTGCTCTTTCCTCATTTGCAGGCATTAATAGGGTTGTTTCGACATCATCTAATAAATTTAATAAACAAAGAATTTTAGATAGGAAACAAACAGCAGCTATTAAATCTTGGAGCAATGTATGGAATTAGACTGAATGAATCACTTTAGATAAAATGTTTTCATTTCTTAACTGCTTGATTATTTGTAGATTACATATATATCTATAGATAGATAGCTATATATGTTTTTTGTGTGCATTTTTTTCTTGTAATTTTATTCACTGAACATTAGATGTCACTATATACATCTTAATCAGATTAAATAGTTAATGAATATGGATTGAAATGCTGCTATATTCATTATGTCCTTTTAATTATGTCTATGTGGATGTTATAATTAGTGTTACTATAGGCCATAGCTGATATAATGAAACATTTTCTGACTATATTACCCAGTATTTTCCTGCCTTCTGGGCTTTGAATTATGACACATCTAATTAGCTTATTATATGCACTGAAGAAGCTCCATAAATCTAACGGAAACATGGCGTGCTTTGTCTGGTAGTGCTTCTATATTAAAAGTCGATTTATGGCTTTATTTCACTGCTGTGTTTCTTTTTATGTTTTATGCAAACACCTTCCTGCCACAATCCTAATTATTTAATCTCATTCTTAATTCCCTGCTTCTTAAAAAATCATCACTTCTATCTTTCCAAATTAACCATAAACACAAAACAAACATTTTGTCAGTATTTCTTCGTCTCAGAGATTCATAGATTCATGCATTCCTTAAAGCACCATATCCATATATTCCAGTTTAACACACATGTATAAGCACACACACACACACACACACACACACACACACACACACACACACACACACACACACACACACACGCACGCACGCACGCACGCACGCACACACACACACACACACACACACACACACACATACACACACACACATATATGTGTGTGTGTGTATATATATATATATATATATATATATATATATATATATATATATACATGTGTGCATGAGTGGGCATAATAAATGTTAATATTTTTGTGAACTGGCCATTAAAGATGTATAATATGCACACAAGACACATGGTGCCTACACTATGCCAAATGATGCAGAGAACCACCAAGGAAAAAACTCCATAACACCAGCACCAGGGCAGTCCAAAAATGTGTTTAATGATAAATGAGTTTTCCTGCCTCACAACAGCCACTGGGATTCACACTCTGCCTTTTTCAGTGCTGTGAAGCCATTCTATAACTTAATCAAATCACAATAGGACATTGAACTTCAAACTGTTGAAAGCAACATCTACATACAGAAATAAGCAAAAACAAAGTACATAAAAATAAGTTCATCTAGCAGCAAACCCATGAGATATATATATATATATATATATATATATATAAATCTTATAACTCTCTCACAGAATGCAGAAACAGAAATGAGGATCAAGAAATGCCAGGAAATAAAACTATGAAAAATGTTAAGAAACAGTTAAATCAATATCAAAATAAATATGCAGACATGCGTAAGAATAAGTATATTCAGCTCTGGAGGAGTTAGAGAGGTGGGCGGGGAGAGGACTGTTAATATGCTTACGCATGTCTGCATGCCTCCTACCACACATGCTCTGCCCAAAAGGAATAGGAAATTTACACCAGGCCTGGTACCCATGTCCCTTATGGACTGAGGTAGCTTATAAATGCCTGGCCCTTGATGTCCTATTTAGATGCAGAACATCATTATTATTTCTGGATAACTTGGCTGGGCTTAGAGAGGACCCCTGGGTTGTTAGCGTAGTAACAGCTTATGAATCTACGAATAAGCCTGTTTGTCCTGCTGCTGTCATCTCAGAAAAAAGCTGTATGTCTGCTCATTTGCATCCACTTCACTAGTGGCATATCCCACCCATATCTGTTATGTCCTCAGTGCTGTTGCCAGTATGATATCTAGGATCTTATTATCCTCTTTAGCAAATGTAGCCAGATATCTAAATTTATGATGCAGTATAAAACATAAGCAATAAAGTTAGATGGTCAGTTGAATTTGAAGCAATGCTATCCCATAATCTTTGTGGCATGTTCAAATCTCCCATAAGCAATACCTGAGATATCTAGACCTGCAGCATACAATTGTTTAACATGATCTCCACATCTAATTCCTTGTCCTTATTGGCCTGCAGAAGTTTAGTAATGTGACATCACTAGCAACTGCTTCAACCTGTGGTAGCTTAGCACTGAGGATTAAGACAGCTGGCACTTGTTAACAAGCTGCAATCTATAGTCTGTGTTTTCATTTTGTCAGTCTCTAGTCACTTAAACTAGAAAGCAATCTCAGAGCACACAAAAACTAATCACTTTTCTGAAGTTAATTTACTCAGTTAACAGATAAAAATAAAATACAGGAATGTTGCCTCTGAAATAATTTGTACTATTCATAGGTTCAAGAGTTTCGCTGTGGCAACCCCTTACCGGGAAAAAGCTGAAAGACAAAGAACAACAACATTCATAGGTTCAAATGTGCATTGATTTTGCATTTCATGTACCCAGTTTTTATATAACTGAGACCTCCTAAAGTTATTTAAACCGTGTTTTATTCATATAAAACTGAATCCCTTTCATAGCTACATTCCCAACCATGAACTATAGGTCTAAAATACTTGTCGTTATGCCCTCTAGCTTTCTGCTATCACCACTCCCTTTCTCTTCTCACCAGAGGTGTAGTAAGCCTATTGTGATGCTTAGTGCTGTCTCCTGATCTGGCAACCATCCCTCAATTCTAAGTTGAGGAGCAAAAAAAAAGTCTTTGCTGTTCCAGACTTGAGAAACAAGGAAAAAGGTATTTCTTTCCTTTTTAAACTGTTGCAGTTGCTTGCTGCAACTCTATATTTATAGCAAGCAGCTTTTACAATCCACACCTGGAACACTGAAGTGCTTCAGTTCTAAAGTCCCAGGATGGGACTTAATGAAAAGAAAAAATCTTTCCTTTTAAACTGTAGTTCACTGCATTCTACATTTGTAGCAAGCAGCTATCCTTCACACTACTGCTCCTCAGTGTGATATATATATATATATATATATATATATATATACATATATATATATATATATATATATATATATATATATATATATATATATATATATATATATCTTTCTGGTCACTTTATAATTTGCAGGTCAGATACATTTTACTCATTTTGTATATTTTGTGCATACATACATAAAAATATTTCAGGCATGGGCATTAATGCCCTTCTAGCTTGCCAATATACCAAAACACTTGTTCCCATAATAAGCATCCAGGCTGTTCTTAAAAATATCTAAACTAGTACTTGCTTTAATGTAATTTGGTAGTCTGTTCCATGCATCGGCTACTCTGTCAGAGAACCAGTTAGCACAGTTCTCATTCCTGTAGAATCTTCTACATAGGTTATCTGATGATTCTATAGCACTTTTTGTTAACCCCAAACATTCCCAGAGGTAGTTGTCCCTAAATGCCCTATATACCTGAATAAGATCTCCTCTTAGATATCTGTAAGAGTCACTGTACAAGTTCAGATATTTTAGTCTTTCATAATAACATACATTTTCACATCCATGTATGTTCTTGTTATATTTCAGCTGTACTTCATGCTTGTTTTCTTATAGAGTTTACATATTGCTATTCCATACTCAAGTTTGAGTCTAATGTAACTAACAAACAATGACTTCATCATTTTTGATTTCCTAGACTTTATAAATCTTTTTATACAACCTATAGTTCTATAACTATCATTAATCAATTAGTTGATATGATTAGAAAAACTCATAGCTGCATCTACCCATATACCCAGGTCCTTAAATGAGTCTTCATTTCCAATCACTGTGTGATTTGTACATCTGCCATCCAACCAGGTAAGCTAAGTATACTAGTCATTTCTGAAGTGCAGCCCTTGAGTAATGTCTGCTTAAGTGACACAATTTGCAAGTAAAGAATCAGGATAGGAAGAAGCTGATTGGCAGTTCATAGCCATAACTACTTAGGCTAAACTTCCAGACAGAGGTATGGTAGGTGTCTTCTGTTTCTGTTTTGTATTTGGCATTTACCATACAAAATATCCCCATGCATCAAAAAAATTCAATCATTATAGTCTATTAATTTGGAAAGAAAAGTAATTGACTGTGGGAAGTCAAGATAATAGAAATGGTGACCCAAACTAATACAGTGACATATTCTTGGAACCGGTAAGGAGAATATCTTCTTCTTTTTCTTTATGCTTCTATTTTTATTTCCCTTGACTAGTTTGTCTCTGTGTTTACATTTACATATCAGTATCCATGCTCTCTCCTTATTAATACGCCTGTGTATATGGCTCTGTGTTTATATTTACATATCAATATCCATGCTCTCTCCTTATTAATACGCCTGTGTATATGGCTCTGTGTTTCTATTTACATATCAATATCCATGCTCTCTCCTTATTAATACGCCTGTGTATATGGCTCTGTGTTTATATTTACATATCAGTATCCATGCTCTCTCCTTATTAATACGCCTGTGTATATGGCTCTGTGTTTACATTTACATATCAGTATCCATGCTCTCTCATTATTAATACGTCTGTGTATATGGCTCTGTGTTTACATTTACATATCAGTATCCATGCTCTCTCCTTATTAATACGCCTGTGTATATGGCTCTGTGTTTATATTTACATATCAGTATCCATGCTCTCTCATTATTAATATGTCTGTGTATATGGCTCTGTGTTTATATTTACATATCAGTATCCATGCTCTCTCCTTATTAATACGCCTGTGTATATGGATCTGTGTTTATATTTACATATCAGTATCCATGCTCTCTCCTTATTAATACGCCTGTGTATATGGCTCTGTGTTTACATTTACATATCAGTATCCATGCTCTCTCCTTATTAATATGCCTGTGTATATGGCTCTGTGTTTACATTTACATATCAGTATCCATGCACCATCACCATTCCCTTCAGAGGTGGTAACACATCTCTTACCGAGCCTACCATTGTTAGTACAATGTCATCTGCTATTTTCTCATCTCTCTTAAACCTGGCACTTGTACCCAAATTCACCTCAGTGGTCTCTGCAGATGTCTTTTGTTCTTTCCTGATCTCCACCTCTAGTTGTTCATGTCCTTCATGACCGGATGTATTAAATGCATTAGTCAGTATGCCATATTCCATCTCCACATCTGTTACCCTAACAATTTTATTACCATATACTGTCATTCATATGTTGCAAGCTTGCCCTAACATACATATATATGCACATTAAATAATGATCATGCCACTCTGTGATTTACATGGGGAACATATATTGTGGAGGGTTAAGAATACAAAAATGGTGGTGGGAGATTTTAGGAGAGTGGGTTATCCTGATCTAGCGAGAAAAAGAATGAAGGTGAGTCAAATGTCTGAAAGCAGATTTTGGGATTGAACAAGCTATGGTAATAATCATGGATGGAGTCAGACTTATGTGAAAGGGGGTGAGGGAGATAAAAAAAGGGGAAAAAAAGAGAGAATGCCAAAGGCGGTACATTGGAATGTGAGGCATGTAATTCAGGAAATATAAGAGGTGGGAAAAACAGTATATGGAGTAAACAGAAATAGCAAAAAAGGAAGTGAGGATAGCAAAGGTGCAAATGGAAAGATATTTCCAGAAAAAGTCAAGCAGGGGAACAAATACTTTTAGGTATGTGAGATGAGGAATGGAGGGATGATACCTGCCAGGCTGAGAAGTAAGGACAGAAATCATGGCATGCAGAGGGAAAAGTAGACAGAATAAACACCTTATCTCATCCTTCAAAAAGGAAGTGAGGGCTCCATGTTGATAGGAAGGTAAAGAGATGGAGAAGGTATCTAGCGGCCATAAGGGAGACTAACTCACAGGATTTAGAATGGCTACCTGCCAAAGTCCTCAGAAATCCAGCTACTGCACATACAGATCCCTAATGGAGATCTTCAACAGATTATGGGTCATTACAGAACTGCCTGGGCACAGGAAGATTGCAAGAATGCTACCTTTCAGTAAAGGAGATGGCGGGGAAGATCTGGAGAACTACAGACTTGTAGCCCAACAGAAGTGACAAGTAAAGTCATGGAGAGAATCCTGAGAAAAATGTTGGTTGCTGTTCTAAAGGAAAACCAGAACAGTTTTTGACCAGAAGCTTTAAGTCAATCCTGATCCAGTTTTAAGACAAGATTACATGAGAATTTGATAGCAGAGTAGCTATAGACATGGGCACCATGATTTCTTGATTATACCAAAGCTTTTAATGTGTTCCTGCATAGATGGCCACTAGAAAACCTGGATTCATTTGGTCATAGGACCAAGAGTATGTGACTACAGAACTGTACATTTGATTGCTGGACACAGAGGGTTGTGATTAGAGGGGTGTGTCACAAATAAGACAACTGACTAAAGGAGTACCATAGGGGTCAGGACAGATATCTTTAGTGTGGTAATTTCAGGTATACTTGAAGCAACAAGTAACATAATACATTTCTTTGTTAGTGACATAAAGACGGACTACTGTCTGGATCTGTGAAATTTATTCTTCTCAGAACAGACTGTGGATGTTGAAATAATCTTTTGGAATGGACTGTGGAAATGGACTCAACAGAGGCATTCAAGAATGTATGAGGCAGCTGGGGGAAGGTAAAGTAAGGAGGGATGGAGGGTGAGATAGAATGTTTAACATACTAAGAGAGAGCAAATTAGATAGGATAAATTTCTCCATCTCTTATCAAGAAAATGTAATGCAATAAATGAAAATAAATGTCAAATTGCAATTGAGTTCTATCTATTCCTTTCTCTCAGCCATGTTACTGGTCCAACCCGGAATTAATGGACATGCTCCACCTCAAAAATCCAAATCCACCAAAACCACTAGAGCAAGCAACTTAAACCTTAGCACGGATATAAATAGGATGTGCTGGAGGGATAGATTTATCACTCAGAGATTCCCTATGCTGTGGAATAAAATCCCGGTCCATGTGAGGCAGAGCACCTCGCTGGCTCTGTTCAAGAGAAATCTTGACCTGTGGATGGGAGATCGTAAGTTTACCCCGGGAATCATCTCTGTGTCACTGCTGGACAGAGGCACAACAAACTAATGGGCACAGTATTTTTTCATATAAGGGGTGGCGTAAGCCACAAAACTTTGGGCTAGGTTTATAAATGCCTTAGGGCAGATAGCCTAGTATAAACCTATGAACCTATGAACCTATGTGTATATGGCTCTGTGTTTATATTTACATATCAGTATCCATGCTCTCTCCTTATTAATATGCCTGTGTATATGGCTCTGTGTTTACATTTACATATCAGTATCCATGCTCTCTCCTTATTAATATGCCTGTGTATATGGCTCTGTGTTTACATTTACATATTAGTATCCATGCACCATCACCATTCCCTTCAGAGGTGGTAACACATCTCTTACCGAGCCTACCATTGTTAGTACAATGTCATCTGCTATTTCTTCATCTCTCTTAAACCTGGCACTTGTACCCAAATTCACCTCAGTGGTCTCTGCAGATGTCTTTTGTTCTTTCCTGATCTCCACCTCTAGTTGTTCATGTCCTTCATGGCCGGATGTATTAAATGCATTAGTCAGTATGCCATATTCCATCTCCACATCTGTTACCCTAACAATGTTATTACCATATACTGTCATTCATATGTTGCCAGCTTGCCCTAACATACATATATATGCACATTAAATAATGATCATGCCACTCTGTGATTTACATGGGGAACATATATTGTGGAGGGTTAAGAATACAAAAATGGTGGTGGGAGATTTTAGGAGAGTGGGTTATCCTGATCTAGCGAGAAAAAGAATGAAGGTGAGTCAAATGTCTGAAAGCAGATTTTGGGATTGAACAAGCTATGGTAATAATCATGGATGGAGTCAGACTTATGTGAAAGGAGGTGAGGGAGATAAAAAAGGGGAAAAAAAGAGAGAATGCCAAAGGCGGTACATTGGAATGTGAGGCATGTAATTCAGGAAATATAAGAGGTGGGAAAAACAGTATATGGAGTAAACAGAAATAGCAAAAAAGGAAGTGAGGATAGCAAAGGTGCAAATGGAAAGATAGCTGGCAGAAAAAGTCAAGCAGGGGAACAAATACTTTTAGGTATGTGAGATAAGGAATGGAGGGATGATACCTGCCAGGCTGAGAAGTAAGGACAGAAATCATGGCATGCAGAGGGAAAAGTAGACAGAATGAACACCTTATCTCATCCTTCAAAAAGGAAGTCAGGGCTCCATGTTGATAGGAAGGTAAAGAGATGGAGAAGGTATCTAGCGGCCATAAGGGAGACTAACTCACAGGATTTAGAATGGCTACCTGCCAAAGTCCTCAGAAATCCAGCTACTGCACATACAGATCCCTAATGGAGATCTTCAACAGATTATGGGTCATTACAGGACTGCCTGGGCACAGGAAGATTGCAAGAATGCTACCTTTCAGTAAAGGAGATGGCGGGGAAGATCTGGAGAACTACAGACTTGTAGCCCAACAGAAGTGACAAGTAAAGTCATGGAGAGAATCCTGAGAAAAATGTTGGTTGCTGTTCTAAAGGAAAACCAGAACTGTTTTTGACCAGAAGCTTTAAGTCAATCCTGATCCAGTTTTAAGACAAGATTACATGAGAATTTGATAGCAGAGTAGCTATAGACATGGGCACCATGATTTCTTGATTATACCAAAGCTTTTAATGTGTTCCTGCATAGATGGCCACTAGAAAACCTGGATTCATTTGGTCATAGGACCAAGAGTATGTGACTACAGAACTGTACATTTGATTGCTGGACACAGAGGGTTGTGATTAGAGGGGTGTGTCACAAATAAGACAACTGACTAAAGGAGTACCATAGGGGTCAGGCAAGGGCCCAGAGAGAAGTGCACTTGCACCCCCTGGAATCGGCTCATGAGTTAATGCTGTAGTTTTTTTTTTTTTTTTTTTTTTTAGTCCGTTCTTCTTTAAGAAGAAGTCTGCGCTGACAGTCCAGTCGCAGGCATGCTGACATCATCGCTCTCGCTCATATTTACAAGTTTATGAGCGGGAATTACACGGACGGTTTCAAGCGGAGGATTCGAGCAGGAACCAAACGGACGATTTAAGCGGGAGAAAATGGATGGAAGATGGGACCTGAAGCGGATGGATTTGCAAGCGGGAGGAAACGGATGGATTCGCAAGCAGGAGGAAACTGATGGAAGATGGGACACTTTCAGAGTGAGTAGTGTGTGGTGGTGGCTCTGGCATGTGAGGTGGCCATGCAAAAGCCCTGTGCAGTTGCACAGCGTTTATGAATGCCAGCCATAACTGGTTAGTTTATGGCAGTGCATTTTCATTTGTTTTTATTATTGTCCTTTTTCATTAGAACAATGCAGTTGTGTAAAAGTTACTATTTTTTGTTACTGCCTCACAGTGCTTGAGTCTGTGGTTTGTTTTCTAGTGGATTACCCTCTGTGCAGAGTGTCTATATCCTTCCTGTGCACACATGTTTTGAACCCTATACCTTGGGCCCAAGTGGCAAGAGCCTGAATTCCCTACCCACCACCATTTGTAAAAATGTTGCAGGTTTTTCCCTCATACTTTTTCTGTTCCTCATAAAATCTGTGGTTTCTGTATGTGTCCTTGTTGCCTGACAGCTACATGTTCTCTGGTTTGATTCTTGGCTGTCTGGAGTGTTTCTCCCTGGACCTCTGCTAAAAATTTGCTTTTTTTCTAAGTCAGACTTTCCTGGTTAAAAAATGGACACTCATTTCAATGTCAGACTACATATTCTTCAGAAAGTGCATGGTAACAAAAGCTTTTATTTTAGCAATTTTCTAAGTGTACAAGATGGATATTTGAAATGTATCCCTGTCTTTGGGACTGTATTCCCCCCATTATTGGCTTCATCCAGGTTTTGTACTAAGGTTGAGAGCTATGGTGAGAACTGAATTCACTGAATATGTTTGGGGGCTATATTCCCCCATTACTGGCTTTGTCTGGGTGTTTTTGTTAAGAGGTTGAGAGCTATGGTGAGAATTGAATTCACTGAATGTTTGGGGGTTGTATTCACCCATTATTGGCTTTGTTCAGGTATTTTGTGCTAAGAGGTTGACAGCTGTGCTATGGTGAGTACTGAATTCACTAAATGATAGCCATTTAAGTTTCAGTCTTCCTCTTTCACAAAACAGCTGATTTGGCATAGTGGTATGTTGCTCTGACTGTTTTGCACAGGGTCCCCTGGGTTCAAGACGTGGCAGTGAAATGTATGGTGGTAACGTAGCATTTTATTCTAGCAACTTTCCAACATTATACAAGCAATGTTTAAAATGTGTCCCTGTTTTTTGGCCTTTAGTCCCCCCCCCAATAAATTTTGGCTTTTTCCAGATTTCTTGTGCTGCAACATTCAGAGATACAGCTGAGTGTCGAGTAGATTTTACAAGGAGCTGAGAGCTGCAGGGGAGCAAAAGTTTAGTGCTGCTTATGTTTAGTCTGCTCGCACTGTTAATAGCACAACAGGATAGTGTACTTGCTTTTGATGCTGAAGGCTGTGGGTTCTACTCCTGCAGTAGGTAGATGCATTGCTGATACTGTACTGTGCTGTAAAGGGGGTGGATGCTGCAGTTCTTTTGGCAAAGATACCTAGTAGCTATGAACCTGTTATCAGTTTGCTATCCATTCCCTATTGCGATATTACTAGCTTATTTTTTTATTGCATGCAACAAAGTCAAGTTATTCTTCAAGGGTAACAGACACTTTATTTGTAGATTAAACAATGACATATAAAGTGTTTGCTAGCAGCAACCTCTTTAATAGTTACAAATTTCTTTAATGTGGATTTTACTACAGAGATTGTGCATATTTTTTACTGATACTGGTGGACTATAGAAGGTTGAATAGACTTTATGATGGAAATGTTCTGAATTGGGCAGTTTTGTCATTGGTGTATGCATTTTGTTTCATTGTTTACTGGAAAAATATTCAAAACAAATTTAAAATGCCCTCTAACAACTGTACTGTATTGTACAAGGAATATAATGTAATACAGTCAGGAAGGTGTATCAAAGAGCATGTGTATGTTATGTTCGAGGGGCCTATGATTTTGAAGACAGCCCAGAGTTTATTTATCTGCCACTGGCAAAATGTATTTTCTTTGAATGTGGGTTTCAATGCTGTTTCAATGCATGTGAGTTTGAAGGGCAGAGAAGTGTTAATGTTAGTCTATTTTCATTGTCAGACTGCATTGCTTTGTTTAACAGATATGTATTAGGGTTTGTGCTGTAAAATGCAAAATAAAACTTTCAAATGAAATCCTAAATCATCGCAGAAGTAAAGCAGTATGCACATTAGTGTTTATGGTAAATGGGGCAAAATAACCAAGAAATGGGACATTGGAATGGCTGCAGGGGGGAGGCTCCATTTGACCATGATTTTGTGAGGGGGGTAGCAAACTCAGACAGCCCTGGTTGAACTATACCTCTCAGTTGTCCATATATTTGCAGAATTAATAGATATTTGCTTCTTATTTTTGGTTTGTTCCACATAAAATTTGTGGTTTTCTAGCAAATCATTTAGGAATTAAGTCAGTAAATGACAGACATTGAGTTTCAGACGTCATAACCTTCAGAAAAATGCATGCTAATGCAAGACTGTCTTAAGTTTATACAAGAGCAATTTTTAGTAGTGTTTGTATGTTCCCCCCCAATATATTTGGGCCTTGTCCAGATTTCCTGCATTAAGAGGTTGAGAGGTACGTGCAAATCACTTTGTAGATTAGAAATATCCAAACCTCTCATTTGTCCCCAATTTTGGCTCAAAATGTTGCTCTCCCCTAATAATCCCTCCTCCAAAATGGCAATTTTGGAAGAAAATGTGGAGGGTTTACAATTATATATAACTGTAGTGATCAAAGTTATAGATTACTTTTATTTCAGAAATGCATGCAGATGCTCTTATTTTGTTAGCTGCTCAAGTTAACAATGTTAATATTAAAAAAGTGTCCCTTTTTTGACAGGTATTTTGCATCACGTTTTGGTCTGTTTTTCATAAAATTGTGGTTTTCTGGCAAATTAGTGGCAAGTCATTAAAGATTGAAGTTAGAAAATAATGGCAGACATTTGAGTTTCAGATTTTATACCCTTCAGAAAATTCGTACTAATGCAAGATCTACTACTGTTCTATTATCTAAGTTAATAAGAGCAATATTTAAAAATTGGCCTTATTTTTTGCCTGTGTCCCACTTCTAGTTCTATGTATGGCTTTGTCCAGATTTCTTGCTCTGAAGTTGAGGTATGAGTGTCAGAGCCATCACTGTCAGCCAGAGACATTTCAAATTATGACACACTTATTGCACCCCACCCCCCATTGAAGTGGCTCTGGATGTGTCCAAGGAAGGCAAGGAGCAGTTATGCAGTGTAAGTGTGCAGAGTATTCCCCCATCCAAGGTAGATCACAAATACGACTGTGGCTTTTCATCTGTCCTTGATTTTGCAGAATGTTCTGGTTTTCTATCAGATTTTTATACTGTTGATTTATGCTTCTTATTATTCAGGAACTGCATGCTATCACAGTGCCCTGTTGCACTGTTTAAGTAGCCATGGTTTAATGAACATCAGGTAAGCTTGTCGGAGATTGTAAGATGCAACTAAGCTTTAGTAAGCATATTGTTAAAGAATTACCATCATTGAAAGCCTTTTCGTTGTTGCCATGCAGAGAATATTTACATAACTAGATAATGTATAAGCCTTGGGTATTGAAATGCATATGACAGTATTTGTAATAAAAGGACAGGATTACAGTATTTTCAGAAGCTCATTACGTTTTATTGGAGACCAGTGTCTTATAGCAGTGTCTGTGTGTTAGTACACTTGTAGTTGGGTGGCTTTAATGGTATATGGTAAATAAGCATTGCTACCTTACTTAAAAGCCAAGCCCTGCAACAACTAGGTAAGCTGCACACTGAAGTCAAAACACAATAGCTCTGGTGGGTAAATGTACTCTGTAGTAATAAAAAAAGGCAAATGTTTGAAATAGCTACAGCTTATGTGCAAACACAATAGGTAGTGATGAAACAATGCTCTGCTAAAAATGCTTTAATGCTCCACATTGCTGAGCTGCAGATCAGTTATCATTGGCTACCAGGATTTCACCCACTTCAGATCAAGCACGGTGCCATTCAGTGCAACCTTCCCAGAACTAATTCAAGTCTGACCAGAATTATTTTGTGTGTGTGTATAAGAGGGAGGTAGCATACCCCTCAGCTGTCCAGGTTTTTGCAGAATGTCCAGATTTTTGCCCCATTTTCCTCCTAAAAAGGATTGAAGTTGCTAAATGAGATATTTCAGTTTTAGATGTCATATCATTTAGAAAAATGCATACTAACACAAATCCTGTTACTCTTGCAATTTTCTAAGTTTATGAGAGCCATATGTATAATCTGTCCCTATTTATTTTAGGCTTTGTCCAGATTACTTGCACTAAGGTTGAGGCCTTGAGGGGTGGTATGTTTGTGAGAGAGAGAAAAGTGAAATGCCCAAGTTAGAGTTAGCAGGTGGAATTATGTGCATTTTCAAGGAACTGAGTTTTAAGGGAAGCTAAGTTTACTGCTGCTCATGCAAAGTCTATTTATAATGTGCAACTGTTTTGTTTAGCAAATGGTATCTCTATTGTGGTATAAAGTTTTAAAGCTATGTTAGTAGCACAAGTAGAATACTTGCATCTTAATGGAGAGGCTTGAGGTTCTATTCCTACAGCATGTACATCTGTATGCTGCAGTCCTGAGGATGTCCTCCTTTGGATGAGATGCCTAATAACTATGAACCTGTTTTTCAGCTTGCCATCCATTTTCTATTGCAATATACCAGCTTACCATTTTTTAATTCAACATAGGCAATTTATTCTTTGACGGAAGCAGGCACTGAATTTGTAGATGAAACACTGAAATATATAGTTTTCTAGCAACAACATCTTCATTAGTTTCAGATATCTTTAATGTGGAATTATTCAGATTACTTTTACTTGCAGAGACACTCAAGTGTTGCTGTATAATACAAGGGATATACTTCAATTATATATTATAATTAATACAATCAGGTAGATCAAATCTTTGCATGGCCCTAACAGTGTGCAAGGAGCTTATTGTTTGAAAACAGTTCAAAGGTAAATAACCTGCCACTGGCCAGATGCATTTTCTTTGAATGTGGGTTTCAATGCTGTTTCATTGAATGCGAGTTTCAAAAGTAGAGAAGCTTTAATGCCAAGTCTGTTTTCATTGTAAGACTATTGCTTTGTTTAGGTTTAGTAAATGTCTCAGTGTTTGGGCTATAATGTTTGAAATAGAAGTTGTAAATTAAATACAACTGCCTGTAATCATTGTAGAACTAAAGCATAAAACAGTATGCACACAGAGATTTGAACAGTGTCTACGGCAAATGGAGAGAAATAGCCAAGTAATGGGACACTGGAATGGCTGTGTGGGCGGGGCTTGGGAGTGGATGTGGGCGGGGCTATGTTGACAGGGGGTGGGGAGAGCTATGTGGGTGGGGCTCTGGGTTTGCACCCCCCTGCAAAAAATCCTGCGGGCTCCCTTGGGGTCAGGACAGATATCTTTAGTGTGGTAATTTCAGGTATACTTGAAGCAACAAGTAATATAATACATTTCTTTGTTAGTAACATAAAGACGGACTACTATCTGGATCTGTGAAATTTCTTCTTCTCAGAACAGACTGTGGATGTTGAAATAATCTTTTGGAATGGACTGTGGAAATGGACTCAACAGAGGCATTCAAGAATGTATGAGGCAGCTGGGGGAAGGTAAAGTAAGGAGGGATGGAGGGTTGATAGTAGTCTGTCATTCGACACCCATGTAGCTAAAGTAGTTAGGAAGACCTTCTACATTGCCCACCTTATCGTGAAGGGATTCTCATCTAGATCAAGGGAGGTCATAGTCTCCCTATACTCATCACTCATCAGACCAATGATTGAGTACAATGCCCCATTCGGAATGTATCTGACCCGACACTTGCAGCAGCTGGAGAGGCCACAAAAGTTCCTCACCAAAAGGATAAAGGGTCTCAAACATCTGTCCTATGCTGCCCGACTGAAAGAACTCCAGCTCTATTCAGTCGCTTACCGCTTGCTCAGAGGTGACCTTTGCCTAACATACAAGGCCATGTCAAACCCAGATTTGATGAATATGCTTCACCTCAAAAATCTAGATCCGTCAGAGCCACAAGGGCGGAGACTTAAACCCCGACACGGCTATTAATAGGACGTGCTGGAGGGATAGATTCATCACCCAAAGACTCCTATGCTGTGGAATAAAATCCCGTATATGTGAGGCAGAGCACCTCGCTGGCCTTGTTCAAGAGAAATCTTGACCAATGGATGGGAGATCGCAGATATACCCCAGGGATTACCTCAGTGTCACTGCTCAACAGAGGCACAGCAAAATAATGGGTATAGTTCCCCATACTAAAGGGGTGGCGTAAGCCACAAAACTATGGGCTAGGCTTGTAAATGCCCTCGGGCAGATAGCCTAGTATGAACCTATGAACCTATGAACCTATGAACCTAACATACTAAGAGAGAGCAAATTAGATAGGATAAATTTCTCCATCTCTTATCAAGAAAATGTAATGCAATAAATGTGTCAAATTGTACTGAGTTCTATATCTATTCCTTTCTCAGCCATGTTACTGTTTTACTTAGATATTTAATTTGGATGCATAGGTAATCTCCCAGGGAGACAAAGTGTTGTGATTATGCTGCATGGAGGAAGTTTGGCAAGGGGTCAAAAGTAAAAAAAAAAAAAAAAAAAAAAGCTCACCATTGAGGTAGATAAGAACAATGCTTTCTGTTGCACAGCTCTCACAGCTAGGAAGGAACAAATGAGCAGTAAGTTTCTTGATTCCTGACAAAATCATAAGAGTGGTATGAAGGAGGTGATTGCCCTAGGCACAAACTGTCAAGAGGGTGTAGTCAGTACTGTAGGAGAGGTGCTGATCAGTATCAGCATGACTGTCAATCAAGTGTTTTGTGTATTATTAACTGTAGCAAGGAGACAGTATAGTTGTTTGCTACAGTTTAGCAAGGAGCTCTTATAAAGATGCATAATAGCTATCTGATCAGCTGAAGATATTTTAAGTATAAATTACACTGCAGCAAGAAGTTATAGCTTCTCTTTCTTTGATCACAAGCTTTAGATTTTTTTTTCATCCTCATATTTAGGTTGAAGGGGTACCAGTCTGTGGACTGCCCATGACATAGCTATGGCTCTACATCAAGGTTTTCAGAAACTGTACCCCACGTCAATGCTGCCATGATACAGAAAAACAGAGAAATGCATCTTGCTATGCTATACAGGTATTTTACTACAAAAATATTTCTAGTTAAATTTCTACCACTCAGTCATATGAGGACTAATTCATGAGAGCAATAAGGAGGTTTCTGTGATATTGGAAAATGTGAGTGTTAAGGGGCAGGAGGGAACAAAAATAATTTACGATAAAAGTATGTCGGTCCTAACCAGGATGAACTTTCCCTTTCTCCATAAAATGTAAGTGCTAGCCTACAGTTTTTAACTACTCTTTACTGCAATTTTTGTATTGTTAGTGGCTTGCACATTCGCAAGTACTTGCCCCGAGAATGTCTTTATTCCCATTCTATTCTCATTTATATTTCCTGCAATTAGGTTTAGTTAAAGCAGTTCCCCTCTTTAATACAAAGCAAAATAACATGTATTTCAGTAGAAAATTTCACATAAAGATAGCTAATTTATCTCAGACAAATAGGTTGCTTACTTGGTGCTAACCTTACAAACCTAAGTCCCCTTGACTTCTCTTGAGTGTAGTTCCTTAAAATAATTTATTCTCACCTCTAAAACTGTTTTTTCTGCTTGAAAAGGGTTAAACTTACCTGCAAAATACAATCATATTACTGTACCTGATTGTTTTTTTTCAGCACACTTGCCTCTTTCAGCTGGGCCAACCTAGCCACACCTGTCACCTAATTAACCAATCATAAACACCTAGCCATACCATCCAATTATCCTCCTCAACCCCTCCCTAAGGTAACATTCATTTGCCACTTTCCCCATCACTCCTCTGCTAAGTAACTCTCCTTTGCCCAACCCTTATCAAAGTCTACAGGATACACAAATTATTTCAACATGCTACAAATGTGCATTGATTTTCTTATTCTCCTATCAACTGTTTCTCTTCTCACTTCTTACCATACCCACCTACAAGTAACTTCACATTACGCAACTACTGCTGCCTTTCACTACAATAACAGGCAATCTCATATCTCCATCTCTTCCTTTATCTTCAACCTATCACTCACTGGCTACTCTCACTTTAAAATACTACCTCACCCTTACTATACCAAATCCTCCCTAAAATTCAATAGGCAAATCACAAAAGGCTTGCAGTCCATGATCTACATTGCCTCTAAACTATCTTGCTGTGAGGATGTCCATTCTAACCCCGGACCAGCTGCTCCTTCAAACCACCCCATCCCTCAGTTTTTCAAGCTCCCCAAAAGCTTACATCAACTCCCTAGAAAAACAACTGACCTACTATTTCTAAATATAAACTGTAGAAGTATCTCCAACAAAATCCACAACCTACACACCTGTCTCTCACTATACTTGCCAGACACAGTGATCCTAACTGAGACTTGGCTAAAGCCACACATCAATGACAATGAAATTATCCCTACAGGTTACAACATTCTAAGGAAGGATAGATAGGACAAAAAAGGTGGTGGCATTGCTATACTTTGTAGGAATCACCTCACAGTACAAATATTAAACTTAAAATATCCTTCTGTGGACAATGCAGAAATAATGTTCACTCAACTTAATCTAAACTCCAAGAAACTAATAAACATAATTGAACGCTATATACCTCCCAGCAACAATATATCCACTCTGGAAAACCTAATCCATTGGTCCTGTTTATCACTCCAAAATGAAACTATCATTTTGGGTGATTTTAATATTGATTGGCTATCCTGTAACTCTCCCACCCCAACAAATCATATTAATCTCCACGGCTTTACCCAAACCATCCAAATACCAACAAGACTTCACAAGGCAATGAACAGGGAATCAGCCCTAGACTGGATTCCCACTAATAAACAATGCCACCCCTCTCTTGCAGGATGCCTACCAGATGGTCTAAGTGACCATCTGCCAACCTTCCTACTACAACAATGTAATCATAATCCCAAAAACACTGTCGACCAATCCATTAGAAACAAAAATAACTTTAACCCCATCAACTTCACTGTAGAACTAAAACATTGCAACTGGGTACCCCTGAAATACCAGGAATTAAATGAGGCAGTTACCTACTTTAATGCCACCTTTCTAGGTATATTGAATCTTCATGCCCCTCCCAGAACCATACGAATCAGAGCTAATGCTACTCTATGGCTTACAAAAGAAACCAAACTCTTCCTCAAAGCCAGGGACAAAGCATGGGATCGCTGGCATATTGCCAAGTCCCCAGCTGCAAAAGAAAAATATCAGGAGCTTAGGAACAAAGCTAAGAAGTTAGTAAAACTTGACAAGATTAATTATGACTCCAACCTTCAAATCAAGCACCAACATCACCCTCAGAAATTTTGGGCAGCTATTAACAAATTATTACTACCAGGCAATAGTGGCATTCCATCTCCCAGCCTAGAGAATAACTCAGATAACACTGCTACTCAGTTTAACAAATTCTTTACAGAGACAATCTTAACTCTAGCCAACCAACAGAAAAAAGAACACAAACCCCCCCTCCTCTGAATCCTTCACTCCTCACACAAATAATAGCTCCTTTCAATTCCAGCCTGTCTCAATAGATAGAATAAAAAATACCTCAAAAATCTAAAGCCCACTACACTGGCTGCTGACAAATTACCAGGGGAATTCCTAAAAACTGCTGCTGACACACTGGCATACCCTCTAACCTTTCTAATTAATAGATCCCTTTCAGAAGCCATTGTCCCCAAAATTTGGAAAATATCTCATATAAGCCCCCTACATAAAGGAGACAACTCCACAGAATTTACAAACTACCGACCAATAGCTATGCTATCCCCTTTAGCACCTTGAAAAGTGCGTACATTTCCAAATGTTAGTCTACTTACATACGCATAAACTCCTGTCAAGCACTCAGCATGTCTTTCGCCCTTCCATAGTACCACCACTGCCCTGCTGTCCTTCACCAATACAGTAAACACACATAGAAACAATGGTAAATTTGTTTCTGCCACCTTCCCTGACCTTTCATAGGTCTTTGATATGGCTAGACATGACATTCTTATCACAGAACTATCTGAATTAGCACTTTCTCAATCCTCCATAGCCTGGTTCCAAAACTACGTAACTGGCCATCAGCAAGCAGTTCTGTGGAAACAAGAATTCTCACCACTTCTTCCATTCACTCTTGATGTTCCCCGGGGTTCCATATTAGGCCTACTACTTTTCACCCTCTACGCCAACAAGCTCTATTCCTCCACTCCCAATCCATTTGTCATACAGTATGCAGATGATTCTATGTTAATTTGTGCAGTTTCCTCTCTACAGGAACCACACATTAATACAGGAATCTTTCCTCTCTATTGAATCATGGCTATCTAGTATCCAACTTATACTAAACCTTGCTAAAACCAAACTACTACACTTTAAACCTATTAGGTCCACCTCACCACCTATCGCCTTTCATATAATATCCAGCAACAAAAATACTATCTCCCCCACAGAACATACCAAATTCCTTGGAGTTAAGATTGATAACAATCTAAGATTTGATATTCACATCTCCAAGACCATCAAGAAAGTCCACAAAAAACTAGGTACCCTCTACTGAAATAAACAATTCCTTACCCAACAGGCAAAGGCAACCATAGCCCACGCTCACCTTGTTGCTACCCTCCTCTATGCTTCCCCTATTCTTACTAACCTTAAAATATCAGACCTAGCTAAGCTCAACTCCTACTACAACAAAATCGCCAAATTCGTCTCAGACTCCCCTTTTAGATCTCACTACTGCTCACCCCTGAAACAGCTCAACTGGCTTGAACTTCCCCAACTGTTGCACTACAATCAGCTCTCTCTGGCACATAAAATTCTGTGTCAACCGGAAAAAAATCCTGCATTGCAATACCTACTTCTCCACCACAGCAATAACAGGACTCAGTGATCTAGTAATAAATTTATGCTCACTGTTACTAAATGTAATAATAGAGCAGGGCCTCCTCTTCTTGAATTATGTCAGTAAAATCTGCAACAAACTACCCAGGCGTATACCTACTACCGCATCCTTCACACAGTTTAAAAAATCTTTAAAAACCCATCTCATTAATAACTGTCTCTGCTCCTGTGCTACACCAGGTTTGACCCTCCTCCATTATGCTCACCCCTCCCAATCTTTCCTGAAAGTTGTTATACCTCACAACGTATTAATAGGTCAATGTCCTAGGTTTGTATATATACACATAATATAGTCAAATTTGAGATCTTTGTTCTGGTTTACACTTTAACAATGTAATGCAGCTGCTCACTCCAGCAGGTTATATTAATGTAAATATTGTGGGAAGAAATAGCCAAGGAATTGTTATGGCTAGGCTTGTATGGGCTCTAGGGCCCATAGCCTAGTACCAGCCTATGAACCTATGAACCTATGAACCTTAGACTTGAACCACTAGTAATGAAGTATTATCTCTGTTTAAACTAATAGTATTATGTCCATTGTATTTACTTAAGTTATGTCTATCTGTTTTGACTTTTATTTTCCATGCAAACTTTGTAATATGCTATATACTATTTGTATTTGACTGTAATTCTTTGTCTGAAATTTTACATTGCTAAATGTGTCATAAGCTACATACTGTTTTGTTTTTCTTCTTGTGGAGCTTTTTTCCTCGGGCCACCACTGAAAATGGACCTGTGTCCAGTGGACTATCCCGGTTAACAAATGTAAAATAAATAAATAAAATAAAAATGTGAAAGCTGGCTTTATTTGCAGATTATATTATTTTAAAACTGATAAAACCATAAAAGAACATTTCAGTGTTGTAGAATATTCTGAGACAGTTTCACATCTTTTTGTGATACAAAATTAATGAAGATAAAACAAGGGCTATAGCTGTAAATTAAGCACCCACACACAAACTGGTTCAGCAATACCCATATATATGGGGACATGATAAAATGAAGTACTTAGGAGTATGGGTTAAAAAGGATTTGGTTATAGCAGCTTAGGATATAAGAGACTAAACAAAAGATAATACAAAAACTGAGAAACTGGAAGCTCTGTTTTATGTATATGGATATCAAGATACAGGCAGTGAAAATGTTTTAGTTCCTTTAGTTTCATACATAGGTCAAGCATATTTTTATCAACCAGAGGAGAAGTTATAGATAGCAATTAATAAAGAGTTAAAAAAATTTTATTTGGGAGGGAAAGAGGGCAAGAGTCAAGTGGGATAAGTTGATCCTTCCAATAGAACAAGGTGGTTTGGGATTACCTGATTTTAATAGTTATTTCAGAGCTACGCAGTTAAGTCTCCTATACATAGAACATGCAGAAAGCTATAATTCAAAGTGGAAAGCGATGACGGTAAAACAGTGGGCAAGCTCAAGAAATAAGGAGAGATTAGGATTTTGGATGCAGATCCTTAAAAAGAATAACAATAACCATAGAGAGTATTACATTCATAAAGCAGTAGAAAGTATTCTAAGATCTAAGTCAACATGAGAATGGAGATGCCGATGCTGATACGGATGACTGAAATTAGGGTACAGAGAATAGGCAAGAGGGGGGTGAAATTTACTGGAGAAAACTGGCAAAGAAACCAAGCTATTCGGGGCAGATAATTAGAAAGGGAAAACTAATAGAAAGGGGAAGAGGCCAAGAATACATGTGGACTGCAGGTAAGAGATTGCTTTCCCACAAAAACCTTCAGCTATACTTTGTCTCTTATCGCCTACTTAGAAGTGATCTCTGCTTGACCTACAAAGCCATGTCTGACCCAGAGCTGCTAGATATGCTACACCTAAAGAAATCCCAATTCCTCCATGCCACATGCTCCAGGGACCTAAACTTCATTAGCACAATAAACAGAACATGCTGGAGGGACAGGTTCTTAACATAGAGACTTCCCATACTCTGGAACAAACTTCCCATTTATGTCAAGCAGAGCACTTCACTGGCCCTCTTTAAGAGAAATCTTGATGAGTGGATGGGTAAAAGGAAGCTCACCCTGGGGATCACTTCAATGGCCTTGCTTGACAGGGGCACTGGGAACTAACTTAGGGTGGCATGATGCCAGGGAATCTTCTTGGGGTATCAAAAACAGCAAGTAGCAAACCCAAAAGTTCTTTAATAAAATCTTTGTATACAAGCATCCATATTTTATAACAAACTAGTAACTCAATTAAACAATTAAGCAATTAATTAATTGAACTCAGCATTGACAAAATAAATTTACTTTAACCAAAAATTTTTTATATTTCTACCTCTCCGGTAAATTAACATTCAGCCACTGTTCAAAAAGTAACTATTTACACCATCAAAAGTTTAACTAATTTATCAAAACATCTGTTTAAAATATCTTTGTTATATCCAAAATATTCATTTTGCTGAAAAATATCAGGTCTTCCATTTCCCCATATGGTAAGGCAAGGATGACCACTAGTTCCATGTAAATAAAAATTATATCGAGAATAGCATCCAAAATGGGACAAGTCCAGACCATCAAAACATAGAAAATCTATTATGATTAATATCTTTAACAAATGCTTTAATGTGTCTTCATCAGCATCCACCAAGAATATTAGATCATCCACAAACCTATAATAAGATATTACATGGGTCTGAAAAAATCTATGCTTGTATATTGTTTCTAGTTCAAATAAACCCATAAATAATTGATGATACAAAATCTCATTAAACAAAAAAAATTATGAGTCAAACAAAAATGAAGTAACTCTATAATAAATGCAATGCCAAAAGGGTGCTTAATGTTGGTATAGAGGCTTTTAACATCAATATCCTAGCATTTATTTTGGAGCTAGAAATTGATGTAGAAAAATACCCAAATTATGCAAAAATAAGCCATTTTAGAACCTTCTATCTGAAATTTCTAACCTAGCCTAACCTCTTTATTTAACAAATCTAAATATAAATAAACATCTACAGATATAACTAATCAGCAAATTCAAAAACACAAACATTATTAATTTTATCAGAAGGTGAAAAAATTATTTCGAGTTTTTTACTGAAGCCTAAAAAAAAGCTTGCCACTCTCCTTTGCAAGTTATAATATCAATTTTTTTTTTTATTATATAATTTTCATAATTGAGTTCAGTAAAAAATTAACTAAACTAACAAACTGACATATGTCATTATTTAAATAGATGGCAATATGCATTAATAGCTTCATCTGAAAACAAGAAAAATAACTATCACCAGAACTACTATCATATCAGCAATCAGAAAAGGCGTCCGCAGTGAACAGTTACTAAAGAAATGTTTGCTACAATCTTCTTGGGGTAGGCTTATATAGGCTCCAGGGCCATTAGCCTAGTACACACCTATGAACCTATTGATATCAGAGTATAGGCAAAGAGAAAGAAATAGGGAGATCCTAAGTGAAGGACCAGCACTGTTTGAGTTTTTAGTAGAATCTAGAACAGAATCTGTTGTTAAAAAGGGATAATTAGTAGGGCATATAAAATATTGCATGATAACTACAGGAATCAATCAGAGGAGGTTAAAAAGGATTGAAAAAAGAGATTGGATAAGCAATTCAAAAATAAACAATGGGAGGATATATGTATTGCTCCCAAATATGCAACAATGTCTAGGATACTTAGGATTTTTGCTTGGACGTGTCTGCATAGGTATTACGCCAAGCAAACTCCAAAGAATTTTTCTTTGGTAGGTTGGACGTCTGATGGGGAAGAAACAAATAATTCGGAACAAAATTATTTTCTGGGAGTGTACTGAGTTAACAGACGTTAAAATTTTCCTGCAGACCACTTTGTTAAAAATATCGGGTGAGCAAATAGCTGTAACTAAGGAAATGATTGTTTGAGCTGTGATACAAAATTGGTATTGTCTAAACATAGTAAGGCCTTGCTGAGTTTTATTCTGGTGGCTGCCAAAAAAGCAATTGCTAGAAAATGGAGATCAAAGTGTAAACCAACAGTACTAGAAGTATTGAATATAGTAACAGATGTAAAACAACTAGAAGTGAGATCTTTATAAAAGGGAAGGAGAGAATTATATAGAAAAAAAATGGAATTATGGGAACAACACATGCAGAATAATGTTTAGGAAGAAGAATGAGTTTTAATGTAAGGCAGGAACTGAATGAGCTATGTAATGCTTGAATGACAATGACTGTATGGTAGATTATATGTGATGTATAATGTTTGCAACTGCAAATATGTCAACATAGTATGTTTATATAAATGTATGATTACCTATGCCATACGTGATAATTCAATAAAGATGTTCCTTGTTTTAAAAAAAAGATAAATAATTCAAGAATAATTTCATACATATAAATACACAAAAATATTTGCACCTTTCTTTCAGAATTTTATCAAAAGAATATATTCATAGGTTCATAGGTTGGTACTAGGCTACTGGCCCTAGGGCCTATACAAGCCTAGCCATAACAATTCCCTGGCTATTTCTTCCCAGAATATTTAATTCCCTGGTCCCCTGTCTAGCAGGGCAACTGTCGTGATCCCCGAGGTGACTTTCCTATCTCCCATCCAATTGTCAAGGTTCCTTTTGAAGAGGGCCAAAGAGGCATTCAGCTTGACATGTATGGGTAGTCTATTCCAGAGTATGGGGAGTCTCTGGGTCAGGAACCTATCCCTCCAGCATGTTTTGTTCATTGTGATGACCAGGTTTAGATCCCTGGAGCGTATGGCTCTGAGGGATTGGGATTTCTTTAAGTGTAGCATGTCCAACAGCACTGGGTTTGACACAGCCTTGTATGTTAAGCAGAGATCACCTCTGAGTAGGCAATATGCAACAGGGTATAGCTGGAGTTTTTTTATACGGTCAGCATAGGGCATCTGCTTTAGGCCTGTGATTCTTTTAGTGAGGTATTTCTGTGGTCTTTCCAGTTGTTGCAGATGTCTTGTGAGGTACATACCAAATGGGGCATTGTACTCTATAATGGGTCTAATGAGGGATGAGCACAGTGGGACAATGACCTCCTTTTTTCTGGATGAAAAGCCCTTAGTGATAAGGTGTGCCACATAGAAGGATTTCCTGACTGTTGTGGCTATGTGGTTATCGAAGGTGAGACCACTGTCCACCTGTGTCCCTTCACACTTTTGGTATTTAGTGTACTGCCACTTATGTGGTAATTCATGGGTACATGTTTTTTCCTAAAGGGGATAAATATACATTTCTTGGCATTGAGCTTGAGCCCATGGCTCTGGCACCAAGCATCTGTTTCTGTAAGGCCATTTTGTAGAATATCCACATCATTTGGGGATTCAATAATGGCTCCCAGTTTGCAGTCATCTGCAAACTTTGTTAGCCAGAGTCCCTTAGTGCTGGCCTGTACTTCACAGAAGTAGATGCCAAACAAGAGCGGTCCCAGGACTGAACCCTGAGGTACTCCACTTGTTACTTGTCTGGAGCTGGATTTTGAGTCGGCTACTTTTACAGTGTGGGTTCTGTTAGTAAGCCAAATGACAATCCATCAGGTGACATAGGGATTAATGCCCAGCTTAGTAAGTTTATCTATGATTCCAGAGTGGGGGATGGTATCAAAGGCCTTGGTGAGGTCCAGATAGTCTGTGTGGACCACCTTACTCTCGTCCACGGCTCTGGAGACTGATATGAAGAAGTCAATCAGGTTGAGGAGACAAGATTGCCTCTTTATGAAACCAAACTGGGTGGGGTCCAGTGTTTGAAGGTTGCCAATGTCTTTGTTTATAAGTTTCATGATAATGCGTTCCATGGCTTTGCAGATCAGGCTCTTCAGACTGATGGGACGATAATTCCGGGATCCAAGGTGGATCCCCCCTTGTGGAGTGGGATAACTGTAGCTGTGCGCCACTCAATGGGCACAAAGCCTGAGGTGAGGCTATGATTAAACATGACACTTAGGTGAGGTGCCAGTTCATTTTGTAGTTCATGTAGTACACAGCCCAGGATGTCGTCTGGTCCCATGGATGCTGTATTCTTAGCTTTGGAGAGTGCGTTTTTTACCTGTGTGGCCATTATTACCGAAATTTGGCAATCTTTTGGTATTGAGATGGGCCCTTTAGGTGGTGAGAAGGGGCTGAAGTTGGCACTGAATCAATCTGCCAGGATATTGGCAATATCCTTGGGATAAGTATATTTAATGCCATTCTGTTGTAGCTCTGAGCAGATCTGAGCATTTCCCTTTAGATTCTTGAGAGAACTATAGAATGCTTTAATTTATGTTGTACAATGAAAATAAAGGTAGACTTGTAGACTCTCGTTAGCATATTCACTTGTAGGGAAGGAGTGTAATGCACAGAAAGTTAGTGATGAACAATATACAGCATTGGCCAAATTAATAGAAATATTGACAAATAATGGAAATTTCTTAGTTTCTTTACTGATTTTTAGTCTGGCTTTTTCAGAAATCATTTCAGTTTGTTAATACTTTAAGAAAAAGCTGTTTAGCACAAAATTACTACATGTTCCTTACCTACTTAAAGAAAAATGACGTCATAATAACCATAGGTCATCACTGTTAACCCAGATGAGAAAATTATGCTATAACACAACGTATGTCTAGATGCAACACAGATAACAACTATTTGTGAAAAACTAATTGTTTTAGACATTCTGAAGTTATAGACAGATGGCAAGAAATTTAAAACTTAAATTACATATTCAAACTGCAGTTCCTTTCATCCTTCCAACCATCACATATTTAGAGATGGAAAAAGTATTTATACTTTTCTTATACTGGTTAGCAGAAGTTCCATCTTATATATATATATATATATATATATATATATATATATATATATATATATATATATATATATATGGCAGTTATAGGAATTTAAGTGTTGACTGCAGATAAAAGTTACATAAGTTTTCTCACAATTTGATGCAGAGTCCAAGAAAAATTAATTTATGTTGTACGATGAAAATAAAGGTGGACTTGTAGACTTTCGTTAGAATATTCACTTGTAGGGAAGGAGTGTAATGCACAGAAAAGTAGTGATGAACAATATACAGCATTGGCCAAATTAATAGAAATATTGACAAATAATTGAAATTTCTTAGTTTCTTTACTGATTTTCTGTCTGTCTTTTTCAGAAATCATTTCAGTTTGCTAAAACTTTAAGAAAACGCTGTTTAGTACAAAATTACTACATGTTCCTTACCTACTTAAAGAGAAATTACATCATAATGATGTGGCTCCATAGTCTTAAAAATGGGTAACTTGGTTGATTTAACACCACAAAAGTGTACAAAAGTTGAGATTCTGCTCAAAGAAGGTATTCCTGGATCAGAAATTGCTAAGAAGGTCGGAGTTAGTCAGCCGTCTGCAGCTGAATTCGGAAGAAATTGAATACCAGTGAAGGGTCGTCGCCCAGACATTCTGGCAGATGTGGTCACAGAAGGTCCACAGCTCCTTGGGATGATTCATATCTGGTAAGAAAATGCTATAAGAATCACAAGGCACCCAGAAGACAGCTGCAGGGGATGCTGGAACAACAGGGTGTTACACTGAATTGCAGAAATGTTCGACAGAGACTTCTGGATGCTGGGCTTTGAGATGGCAGACCTCTGAAGAAACAGAAATTGTCCAACCAAATGAAGGCAAAAAGACTGCACTGGATGAAAGAGTTTCAAAACTGGCCAGACGAAGATTGGGAACAGTTGTTTTCAGTGACGACAGTATAATACAGTGTTCAGATTATCAAGTACAGTATGTCAGATGACAATCTGGAGAGCAGAAGATGGACGATTGTGTTGTTCAGTGCATCAAACACCCCACTCAAGTGATGGTGTGGAGTGTTATGAGCATCTTTGGAATAGGTCGACTCTACATTGTTTAGGAAAACATAAAGCAGAAACAGTAAAGAACCATACTACAGCAATGTCTGCTCCCTCAGCTGTATGATTGAGCAAAGAAGAAGGGATTTACTGGGACAGGGGACTTCATCTTTATGCATGATGGTGCCCCATGCCACAAAGGTCGACAAGTGACAAGTTTCCTTGAGGTCCATGGTACTGAAGTTTTACCATGGCCAGGTAACAGCCAGACATGAATCCAATAAAGAACTTGTGGATTATTCAAAGTCAGAGATGAAAAAAAAGACCATAACAAACAAGAAGAAACTGACTTAAGAACTCATTTCAGCTTGGGCACACAATGCTTCTATGACTGAACATTGCCATGAAATTGTTCATTCTATGCCTCAACAAGTTAAATCCTTGATAATGGTAAAAGGGTCATCCACAAAATATTAGAACATTGTGTTAGAACATTTTCAAATATAACATGATTTATATTGTTTGTCATTTCATATACTCATATACTCATATTGAGTTATATGGTGAAACAACAACAAAAATAAAAACAAGAAAAACACCAATTTCTGTTAATTTGGCCAACACTGTATAACAACGGAATTAAGACAGTGACACGGAGGAAACATGGGTACACTGAAAACAGGTTCATAGGTAGTTACTAGGCCCACGGCCCATGACACCACTGAAAAGCCTAGGCCAGTTTTGAAGTTGCCCCAAAGCACTGTCTGGTTAAGTAACATTCTCAGAGTGATAAGATGGTTGCAGTTTGTCATTTGGACTGGTAGTCCTCTGTGGGAGAAGGAAAAAGTAATCCACAAAAAACAAATTGGTAAGCCAAGTAAGAGGCTCAGAAACAATAACGTGAACTGCTGATGATGAGGAAGAGATTATTTGTTGTTACTATTATGCAAAATAATAATAATTTCCCCACAGAGGATATATAGTAAGAGTAAGAGAAATTAGAGGAAAGAAAAATTCTTGCAGAAAAAAAAACTGTCAAAAGCTACTGGCAATAATTTAAGATCCATAATAGAACAGATCTTGGAAAAATATTATCTAGATGCAGAAACATTGGGTTAAGTGGAAAAGGAAGTGACAGACGAAATGAAAAAAAGATAAAGAATAAAAACTAGATGTCTTTAAGGTATAAAAAAGAAAGATGGACATAGGAAAGAAAAAGAGACTTGATATGGTGTGACATTTAAGTAGAGGAGAGGAGAAAGACAAGATACGCTACAGAAAAATCCAACTCCAGAGATATTTAAAGATAAATACAGGTAAAACACACCCAGATATGGTACATTTTACAATACAAAAAATATATAATAATAAAGGATGAATGTAAACAAGGTTTGCAAGGTAAAAATTAAATAAACACAAACTGAAGTGATAAACCATCTGTGAAGTGAATGATTTAGTGTAGAAACTGCAACACAGGCAATATCGCATGACAGGACAATAAATCTCTAGATGGAGCAGGATTTGAAGAAGATATGCTACAGGAAAATATTCTGGAGCCTTCTGTTGGAGACTTGCACAAAAGTACAGCTAGAATTCCACAGCAAAGCAAACATCAGGAAACAGTGGAAACTTATACATGTAATATTATTGCAACATGATGGGCCAAGAAGGTTTAACAGGCAGAGCAGAATGTATCCAAAGAAGATAAAACATAGGGTGATCATTTGGAATCTTCTGTTGAAGAGTCACTGGGAAGTCCAATTAGAAATGCACAAGGGAATGAGCAGGAAATAGAGTGCAAAGAAAATGTACCCAATCAAAAAGAAAATAATCTAAAGAAGATCTACTTAATTTAACACAAATGGATAGATATAGATATATTAAAATAGATGAAAGAAACTGAATACAGAAAGTAAATAAGCCCAAAAATGTTAGAAGACACTAATCAAGACTATTAAGAGAAATTCATCTGGTATAACAAAAATGAATAGTATATACCACTGTACAGCTAAATTAGCAACAGATAACATATTACTGCAAAAAGTTAGAGTAAGGAAAAAGGAAGGAATGAGTAGAATGTCACCATAGAAGCATCAAATAGAGAAGATTATAAAGCGACTAAGATAAGATGTATCTGTTATAACAATTAAGAAAAGGGAAGAAAATAATCAAAATTGTTAGAAAGACAGATGTGATAAAATGGTTTACTATCAAATTACTGAAAACCAAAAAACTGAATCTCAAACGGACTGACAATTCAAAATATTGAATGATGGAATTTGCCCCTTCTCTACTGTTGTACAATCTTGGAGTTGGTATATATAGTTAGCGAGGGTACACCCCTGCCCACATGAGGAGCAGGGGCTTGCCTCTTGCATTAAAATGTATTTATATATATATATATATATATATATATATATATATACTACATGTTCCTTACCTACTTAAAGAGAAATTACATCATAATGATGCGGCTCCATAGTCTTAAAAATGGGTAACTTGGTTGATTTAACACCACAAAAGTGTACAAAAGTTGAGATTCTGCTCAAAGAAGGTATTCCTGGATCAGAAATTGCTAAGAAGGTCGGAGTTAGTCAGCCGTCTGCAGCTGAATTCAGAAGAAATTGAATACCAGTGAAGGGTCGTCGCCCAGACATTCTGGTAGATGTGGTCACAGAAGGTCCACAGCTCCTTGGGATGATTCATATCTGGTAAGAAAATGCTATAAGAATCACAAGGCACCCAGAAGACAGCTGCAGGGGATGCTGGAACAACAGGGTGTTACAGTGAATTGCAGAAATGTTCGACAGAGACTTCTGGATGCTGGGCTTTGAGATGGCAGACCTCTGAAGAAACAGAAATTGTCCAACCAAATGAAGGCAAAAAGACTGCACTGGATGAAAGAGTTTCAAAACTGGCCAGACGAAGATTGGGAACAGTTGTTTTCAGTGACGACAGCATAATACAGTGTTCAGATTATCAAGTACAGTATGTCAGATGACAATCTGGAGAGCAGAAGATGGACGATTGTGTTGTTCAGCGCATCAAACACCCCACTCAAGTGATGGTGTGGAGTGTTATGAGCATCTTTGGAATAGGTCGACTCTACATTGTTTAGGAAAACATAAAGCAGAAACAGTAAAGAACCATACTACAGCAATGTCTGCTCCCTCAGCTGTATGATTGAGCAAAGAAGAAGGGATTTACTGGGACAGGGGACTTCATCTTTATGCATGATGGTGCCCCATGTCACAAAGGTCGACAAGTGACAAGTTTCCTTGAGGTCCATGGTACTGAAGTTTTACCATGGCCAGGTAACAGCCAGACATGAATCCAATAAAGAACTTGTGGATTATTCAAAGTCAGAGATGAAAAAAAAGACTGTAACAAACAAGAAGAAACTGACTTAAGAACTCATTTCAGCTTGGGCACACAATGCTTCTATGACTGAACATTGCCATGAAATTGTTCATTCTATGCCTCAACAAGTTAAATCCTTGATAATGGTAAAAGGGTCATCCACAAAATATTAGAACATTGTGTTAGAACATTTTCAAATATAACATGATTTATATTGTTTGTCATTTCATATACTCATATACTCATATTGAGTTATATGGTGAAACAACAACAAAAATAAAAACAAGAAAAACACCAATTTCTGTTAATTTGGCCAACACTGTATAACAACGGAATTAAGACAGTGACACGGAGGAAACATGGGTACACTGAAAACAGGTTCATAGGTAGTTACAAGGCCCATGGCCCATGACACCACTGAAAAGCCTAGGCCAGTTTTGAAGTTGCCCCAAAGCACTGTCTGGTTAAGTAACATTCTCAGAGTAATAAGATGGTTGCAGTTTGTCATTTGGGCTGGTAGTCCTCTGTGGGAGAAGGAAAAAGTAATCCACAAAAAACAAATTGGTAAGCCAAGTAAGAGGCTCAGAAACAATAACGTGAACTGCTGATGATGAGGAAGAGATTATTTGTTGTTACTATTATGCAAAATAATAATAATTTCCTCACAGAGGATATATAGTAAGAGTAAGAGAAATTAGAGGAAAGAAAAATTCTTGCAGAAAAAAAAACTGTCAAAAGCTACTGGCAATAATTTAAGATCCATAATAGAACAGATCTTGGAAAAATATTATCTAGATGCAGAAACATTGGGTTAAGTGGAAAAGGAAGTGACAGACGAAATGAAAAAAAGATAAAGAATAAAAACTAGATGTTTTTAAGGTATAAAAAAGAAAGATGGACATAGGAAAGAAAAAGAGACTTGATATGGTGTGACATTTAAGTAGAGGAGAGGAGAAAGACAAGATACTCTACAGAAAAATCCAACTCCAGAGATATTTGAAGATAAATACAGGTAAAACACATCCAGATATGGTACATTTTACAATACAAAAAATATATAATAATAAAGGATGAATGTAAACAAGGTTTGCAAGGTAAAAATTAAATAAACACAAACTGAAGTGATAAATCATCTGTGAAGTGAATTATTTAGTGTAGAAACTGCAACACAGGCAATATCGCATGACAGGACAATAAATCTCTAGATGGAGCAGGATTTGAAGAAGATATGCTACAGGAAAATATTCTGGAGCCTTCTATTGGAGACTTGCACAAAAGTACAGCTAGAATTCCACAGCAAAGCAAACATCAGGAAACAGTGGAAACTTATACATGTAATATTATTGCAACATGATGGGCCAAGAAGGTTTAACAGGCAGAGCAGAATGTATCCAAAGAAGATAAAACATAGGGTGATCATCTGGAATCTTCTGTTGAAGAGTCACTGGGAAGTCCAATTAGAAACGCACAAGGGAATGAGCAGGAAATAGAGTGCAAAGAAAATGTACCCAATCAAAAAGAAAATAATCTAAAGAAGATCTACTTAATTTAACACAAATGGATAGATATAGATATATTAAAACAGATGAAAGAAACTGAATACAGAAAGTAAATAAGCCCAAAAATGTTAGAAGACACTAATCAAGACTATTAAGAGAAATTCATCTGGTATAACAAAAATGAATAGTATATACCACTGTACAGCTAAATTAGCAACAGATAACATATTACTGCAAAAAGTTAGAGTAAGGAAAAAAAGGAAGGAATGAGTAGAATGTCACCATAGAAGCATCAAATAGAGAAGATTATAAAGCGACTAAGATAAGATGTATCTGTTATAACAATTAAGAAAAGGGAAGAAAATAATCAAAAATTGTTAGAAAGACAGATGTGATAAAAGGGTTTACTATCAAATTACTGAAAACCAAAAAACTGAATCTCAAACGGACTGACAATTCAAAATATTGAATGATGGAATTTGCCCCTTCTCTACTGTTGTACAATCCTGGAGTTGGTATATATAGTTAGCGGGCACCCACATGAGGAGCAGGGGGCTTGCCTCTTGCATTAAAAATTTATATATATATAGATATATATATATATATATATATATATATATATATATATATATATATATATATATATATTTTTTTTTTTCAGTCTTTTTGGGATTTAGTCTTTTGGTTTTCAGTCATTAGATAGTAAACCAATAAAACCAATGTACAGTATTAAAACCAATCCCCTACCTATGTTCATAGATACTCTCAACCCAAAGAACACCTCTACAGAGAATATCATAATCTGCCTCACTTCAACCCAGACAAATTCAGCTCTACATTGTCCAACATCAACTGGTCCTTCCTTAATCACCTCCCCCTTAATGATGCTGTAACAACATTCAACACAATATTTCTTGACATACTAAGCTCCATGGCCCCATCCAGAAAAATCAGGGTAAAATCAAACTCTGCCCTCTGGCTCACTAAGCAAACATGTTCTATTATGCATCAGCGGGACACTGCCTGAAAAACTTGGATCAAAAATAAAACCTCTCCCCTACTCCAACATTACAAAGAACTTAGAAATATGTGTAAAAAACTAACCATCAAAGATAAAAAATCATTTTTTGCTTCCAACCATTGCAGCCCACATACCAACCCAAAGAAATTCTGGTCCACCGTTAATAAAATCCTCTACCTCAGTACCCCTCCTACCCCCAACCCCTTCCATCTCAATACTGCCACTGAAACTGCTACTCTATTAAATAATCACTTCATAGAAACAATCCAAAGACTAACTGAACATAGTCCCAGTGTCTCTTCTCTGACTTTACCTCCCAGTCCTTTTTCCTCTAATATTTTCTCCTTACAACTTGTTCCCACTGCATTTATCAAATCCCACCTAAATAAACTCAAACCCTGCTCTCCTTCTGTTGACAATTTACCTCCCTACTTCCTAAAGACTGCTGCTAATTCTATTTCCTACAGTCTCTAAACTTATTAATTGTTCTATTACTGAATCTGTAGTCCTGGAGTTATGAAAATCCTTTTACAAAATCCCTCTCCACAAAGGAAGTAACTCCACTGACCCCTCAAACTATCGTCCCATTGCTATACTGTCCCCTCTTTCCAAAATACTAGAAAAATGCGTTCATTCACAGCTACTTAAAGACTTGCTTGATAATAATCTTTTACATCCCACCCAGCATGGCTTCAGACCCCACCACAGCGCATCTACCACTCTTTACTCATTCACCCAAACAGTAGCAAAAGCCCGTGATAACAATCTACTTCTTTCCTGTCTATTCCTTGATCTCTCAAAGGCTTTTGATACAGTCTACCACTCTAAACTGTTAACCAGACTTTCTGACCTTCACCTTTCTACCCCCTCTATAACCTGGTTCTCTAGTTAATTATCTAATAGTCTACAATCTACATGCTGGCAAAGTGTCTCCTCCCCATTTCTGCCTGTATACACTGGTATTCCCCAAGGCTTTATTTTGGGACCCCCCGTTCAATATCTTCATTAACAACTTACACTCTGCTACCAACCTCTCAACAATCTTACAATATGCTGACGATTCCACCCTAATCACCACTGCTCGCAGTATCCCTGAACTCCTTTCTCTTACCCAAGACACATTCTCTTCCATTGAGACTCACTGATAATCAGTTAATATTAATTCCATAAACTTGTACTTTTCCTTCCTAAAACACTAGCACAACACAAATCCTCTTTCGCCATTACCTCTGTTAACAATACCATCATCAGACCTGAAAAGAAGAAAGATGCCAAAACTGCTGGAGCCACGGATGGATCCAGCAGTTTTGGCATCTTTCTTCTTTTGTGGTTTTACTTGTGCCAAACACCCTATTTTTGGTTTGTGGCTGTTTATCATCAGACCTGAACTACATACTAAATTACTTGGCGTTACCATAGATGATGAACTAAAATTCGATATTCATATCAATCAATCCATTAAAAAACACCAAAAACTAAGCCTCCTGTACCGTAATCATAAATTTCTTTCTCCTTCCTCCAAACCCTCCCTTGCCATGTCTCTCCTCTTACCCTGTCTTCTGTATGCAGCTCCAGTCATTACCAACCTTCAGTCATCTCTTCTCAGCAAATTAGAGCAAACCTACAACAAAACTGCTAAATCTGCCTCCAATTTCCCCTGTAAATCCCACCATTGCCTTGCCCTAAAGTCTTTGCAATGGCTTGCATTCCCTAAACAACTGCTCCTTCCACAACTGCATATAACGCATTCAGTTCTTTACAGCCCCACTTTTGGCCCCTCTATCTCTAATATTGTATCACAATACAAATGCCAACATCAGCTTCATACATCTGAGAAACATCTTTTGGACATCTACAAACCTACAAAAAAATATTGAGAAGTCACTATACAAATACTCAGTAGCTCACTGCTGGGACTCCCTTCCTCATAATATAAGAAGTATCCCCTACAAGGCCCAACTCAAAATTGAACTTAAACACTGTCTACAAAACACCTGGTCCTGTCCTTGTCAAACTCCAACCTGATTCTAGCTACCTTCTTCCTAAATCTACTTTCTTTTCTCGTTATTGTTCTCTTTCCCCTATCCTTTCTCCTCTCCATAGTGCCAGTACTACTACATATCTACACCCAGTTCATGTAAATCATTTTCCTGCACCCAGATTATTCTTGTCGTTACTGTTTAGATATACTCAGAAACTTGCACAAAACTGTTAATTTAGTTAATTTCACTTTGTTGTATAAATTCTTGTTATATTCCATCTGCAATGTAAAATTTCTGCCTTAAATGATTGTAATTGTAACTGGAGCGTTTCTCCTTGGGGCTCCACTGAAAATGGGCCTTTGGCTCAGTTGGACGAACCCGGTTAACAAATGACAATAAATAAATAAATAAATAAATAAAAACAGACCAGGATTTATCTTATACTATTTCCCAATAATAAACTAAAAATATCAGGACAAGCAGAAAAAACTTAGAAGGAATGCAGATAAATATAAAATAAAAGTACTAAACAAGCAATTAGTTGATGGTAAAAAAGGTGCTACAGAGAAATGGAAAACAAAGAAAAAGCAATAGAAACACCATCAAAAAAGGAAGACATAGATACATTTCGAAGAAGCATTTATGAATATCCTGCTGAATGCAACAAAAGATGTCAAATGTAAAAAGCTCTAATACAGAGGATATGAAATGGGAGGAAGTAACAGCACGAGAAATTGAGACAAAATTTAGAAAAGTTCCTAACTGCAAATTCACAGGAATAGATACATACCCAATTTCTGGTTAAAGGTATTAACTTCTTTACACAAAGATTTAGCCCTGAATAAAAAATATTTATTTGCACATCTCAAAAAGGTACCAACCTGGTTTAAACAGGAAAAAACATATTCCTCCTTAGGAGTGAACCTGCAAGCCATCCTAAGAAATACAGACCAATAACTTGCTTTCTGACAATATGTAAACTATATTCTGTAACTGATGCAGAGCTTATAGCTATATAGAAAAACTTCAGTCATGACAATACAACAAAAACGTAGTAAAAGAAAGTCATGTGGAACAAAGGACCATCTATTTTAACAGAGAGCCATAAAAAAGGAAGAATCTAAAGACATGACATGGACAGATTACAAAAATGCATTCAACAGCATTCCACATTCACAGATAATGTAATGTTTATAGATGCATAAGATGCACCCTGCATAGATCAATTTAATTCCAGTGACTATGAAATAGTGTCAAACCATTTTGCAACAGAGCCATGATAAAGGGCAAATTATAAACATTAATGGGGAGATTTCAGGGGGACTCATTTTAACCACTGCTGTTTGTCTTGCCGTTAGCCCATTACTTAATAGAATAGGCTATGGTTACAGCTTAACCTCCAGAAACTAACTTACTTTAAAGACATCTCATCTACTTTTTGTGGATGGTTTAAAATTGCATAGTTCATCAGTTGAGGATCTGAAAGCAGAACTATGAGCAGTTAAAACTTTCTCAGATGATGTGACATTTGGTTTTGGTAAACATGCAAAAGCAACATTTTTAAAAGCAAATTTACAGCACAAAGAAAATACCAATCTGGTACACTTGAGCATGAGGAAGTGTATAATTGGAAATAATTGACAGGTGAGAAATGAAATATGAGCAAATGAGAACAAAGCTGAGTAAGGAATACTTTGGGAAGGTCAAAGCTAATACTGAAATCTACCCTGACATCTAGGAATAAAGTCTAATCAATAAATCAATTTGTTCTTCTGGTTCTAATATACAGCTTTGGTGTGATTGACTGTCCCCAAACTGCACTGAATCAGTTACATAAGAAAAATGCTTCATGTTTGTCAAATAATTTATAAAAAGCCATGCACCAAGATTATATATCCCTCAGTCAGAAGGAAGTTTGGGCCTCCTTGAGACTGACATGTATAGGTTTGAAATAATGGGACTACATACACATTTGTTAACTTCATCAGGTCCCAACACAGTGAAAGTTCTAAACAATGAAGAGAAGAAGTCTAAGATGATATCTTTGCTTAGTTTAGTTTAGTAGAAGAATTCTGTAATAAAATGGGAATGGAAATTAGACCAACAGCAACTAAAATTTTCAAAAAAAGAACAATTATAAATAAAAAGACTAGAAGAAAAGGAAAGAAAACTGGAAAATCCATAAATATAATGAGAAGTACAAAAAACTTGTAGAACAACCACATATTGACCAAGATTTGATGAGGGAATGGTTAGCCCTGGAGTAATCCTATGATTTCTTGTCTGGATCCTCAACCATAGGTGCCACTTGCCTGGTCTTCTGCTTTTTTAAAGGAACATCAGCTTCAACAAATCCAGGAGGTCCAGACCCTTACCTAGATTCATTGAGGACCAGGCACCTCTTACCTAACAAGTATTACGGGACCCCCCCAGGCCCCTCTGAGATAATCACCTGTGGTTCTCCCTCCACATCTGTAGCAGACTTAGGCACAACCTTGGTGGACGTGTGGGTATGCAGCCCCATGTCAGTCTCCAAATGGGTAGAAACAGATGAAGCTGACATATGTAGCAAACAGTCCTCAGGTTCTTCATCCAACCCAACAGAGATGTTCAGAGGAGGCTGGACACCAAGAGATTCAGTGAATGCCTTTTTGGCTTTTTTCTTAAGCGGTGGCTGAATGTCAGGGCAGATGGATTCAGTGGCCATGGTACCCTGAGCTAATTGTTTCAGATGCTGGTTCTCCAAGTAAATGGAAAAGTACAACAGACAACTGTGGAGAGTCTTAAGGACAAATGCATGACAAATCTCACACTGACTAAAGGACAAATGCATGACAAATCTCACACTGACTATCATCATGTGTATCATCCAGACAAAAAAAAAATGCACTGCTCATGTCTATATTTATGGGGACTTTGTATCTTTATAATCTTTTTAATCTTCATGGGTGACCTCCATAAATAAACCAGTCACCAGTGGAGTCCCTCGGAGTTGTTTGCTGGGACCTATCCTGCTCGGCACTGACTTTTTTGAAGTAAAAGGAAATATCAAAGTGCCCTAACTGACTAAGCTTGCAGATAACTGCAAGCTAGGAGCAGTCACTGAATCCCTAAAACAATTTGCTATCCTGCAGAAAGGTTTGCCCCAAATAAATAAATAGTGCCTAAATTGTGGACTGAAACTAAATGCCAAAAAATGCATTATCACATCCTTTGAGAAGTAATCTATCCCAGGGTACTACCGCATTAGAAATACATCCCTGAGAGTTGACCCACTTGTTTGGGTTTGGGAACTTATGTGGACAGTCACTTAACGTTTGACCAACATATGTCTATTGTTGACTTCCAAGATGGCTGCACACTTGAGTAACAGCTTGTTTCTAGCTCTCCCGGTGTGAAAACAGAAACTCAGCAGAGAAGGCCAGTAGACGTGTGTTTATGGGTAAATTTCAGTAACTGGCTAGTAAGTGTACTGCCTGGATGCCGGAATAAAGAAATACAGAAGACATGGAAAAATCAGCCACAAAAAGTGAGGAAGAAGCATTGACTGGGAAAAGTTCTGCAGCTGTTCAGCAAAAAGCAATGCAACCTTCAGACATGACTTCCAATAACCTACAGAAAGATATAAGACAACTCCATGCAGACCTGGTTAAACTAAATAAAACACTGATGAAGTATATCAACACAAACAACAAAAGGCTGGAAAAAAGTTCTGCAGCTGTTCAGCAAAAAGCAATGTAACCTTCAGACCTGACTTCCAATAACCTACAGGAAGATATAAGACAACTACATACAGACCGGATTAAACTAAATAAAACACTGATGGAGTATATCAACACAAACAAAAGGCTGAAAAAATAGAAGAAGTTTTAAACAGATATTCAGATGAGATGATAAAGCTGCAAAAATCAGAGGCTGAAATGAAGCAAAGGCTGGCTGGATATGAGACTGCTCAGGAAGAGATGTTTCAAAAAATAATAAAATTAGAGGATAGAGCACGTAGGGAAAACCTGAGATTTTCAGCTATTCCAGAGAAGCTGGAATGAACAGAATGCGTTAATTTTATAAAAGCACAAATAAGAAATTGGACTGGTATTCCACAGCAGGAGTTGTTAGTGGAAATGCCACATCATGTGTATGCTCCAAACCTAGCTATAAGAAAGCAACCTAGACCTTTAAAAGTAAAGATGCAATCCTACCAGCAGAAAGAGTTGATTCTGACAAAACTGTGGCAGAAGGACAAAATACTAAAAGTGGGAGAAGCAGAGTATTTGTGGAGAATGACTACTCATTGTACATCAGGCAGAAGAGAAGTAAATTCATTCCACTATTCAAAGAATGGTGAGACGTTGGTGTGAGATTCAAACTACTGTATCCAGCTGTCTTTAAGGTATTCTTCCCTAGAGGGACAAAATCACTTTTTGATATAGTGCATGCCAAGGAGGAAAAACAAAAGTTTGTCCAACAAAAAGTGAGCTGTGAGATGGGGGAGATTCTGCTTCTTGTTCTTCTAGTAAGGAGGACCACAGAGAGACTGTACCTGTGAAACAGTTTCCAGTATTTCAACGCATAATTTGGAGAGAAGGAAAAGAGCATGAGAGTTGACTATAAGAGTCAAGAATACGTTGAAAATGAAACAGAGACAGGATTTCAGTGATGGAGAAGAACAGTAATAAAACCAGTAACTGAATGTGGGACTAAAATGCAATAATTATGTTTGTGAAATATGACAAAACAAGAAAATCTGGTATTATTGGAATTTTTCAAAATTTCTTGGATTTGTGGGGGACTCAAAGGTATATGCCCTACTTCATGTCATTAATGTTTGGAAAAATTCTTTGGGAGGGGAAGACAGGGAACAGAGCTAACTATAAGTAAAGAACACATGTTCTTTTCTTAATAGTACTGTATTTGTGATGTAACATTTTCAATGCATGGTATTTTTAAGTGCAATGATTATTGCAAACAGGTGCTGTTGTTTTTCTTTTTCTCCCCTCTTCTGTCTTTCTTCTTGCACAGTTTTGAGAAATATAGGCAATGCAATACAAAAAAAAGCCTGGTTAAAAAGGCATGACAAAGTTAAAATTAATGTGCTTTTTTTCATTCTTGCATAGGGAAATGACTGTATTAAGGACATTAGATTGATTAGTTTTAAGAGAGAGCAAGAAAATGAAAAAGAATATTGACTATTATGAGGCTTTTTTTCTAGAAAATGTATGCACACTTAGTAGCAATTCTGCAGCTGGTCTTCATGTTTCCATGGAAACAATCTAACAATCTGATAAAGCAAAACTGGCTGTCTGGTTCTCATGTCTACATGGAGACAATCTGATAAAGAGAAACTGGAAACAGTCTGGTGGAAGGGGAATGGCTGAGGGAAAAAGACAAAAAAGAAAAGAGAAATTGGTTAGGACATAATGTTCTCTGAAAGCAATCAGGGGTTTTCCCAGCTTAGAGGGCTTTAAAGATAAGACAAAATCAATCAGACTTGAAGTCAAGTTTTTTCAGTTTGTTTTTTGAAATGCAGTAGAAATACTAATATAAACAGGTGCTTTTTTATTTTCACCCTTCTTCTCTATTTTTCTTTGTTCATTTTTAAGAAATATAGGTACTGCAATGTAAAAATAGAGGGAGCGAGGAGAAGTTGGGGAGAGGAAAGGTCTAATTCAGAATATGACAAAAGAAAAATCAGTGTGCTTTTTCCCATACTTGCATAGGGAAATAACTGGGTTAAGACCCTAGATGTTATCCAGTAACAAGTTTATTACAAAGCATGCAAATGAAAAAGAATACTGAATATTATAAGGCTTTTTTTCTGGTAAACAAGGTACCCTTAGCAGTTTTGTGTCTGGTTTGCATGTCACTAGAAGACAATTTGAAAAAGAGAAATTTCTTGGAGAAAGTGCTTACTGAAAGTATTCAAGTGTTTTCTCAGGTGGGGGAGCTATAAAGATACACAAAATCAAATAACACTTACTAATAGCACAGGCTGTACCATGCATCTTAGCATGACTAACCTTTCTTTTTGGTTAACTCTAGCCTGTCTGTGTGGCTATCAACTTAGAACTTATGCTCTTATTAGGAAGAAAATAATTCAATATTTGAATATTTAAATATGTGCATAGTTTTGTGTGTTATTATTAAGTTAATAGGTTTTGGGGGGTTGGGGTTATTTGTTCTGTGTGACGGCTTTCAAAAAAAAAAACCTAAAAATTATGTAAGATGTGGCATAGGCTCAAATGGATGACAAGAAACAACTGTGTAAAAGACCAACCTGCCGAACAACATATGCATCTAACATAAAAGTTAGAACTAGACATTTAACAAAAAATCTGTTATACATAAAAGGTGGCAATAATAACTATGTAAGAAAATGATGATTTCTGTAATGTCTTTCAATCTGAATGGTCTTACAGATAAATATAAAAAAGTAGTGAAGTATATTAAAAATGTAGAGTGCAAATAGCTATGCTACAGGAGACACACCTGGAGAGAACTCAATATGTGAATTTGATAAAAAATGTTTTTCAGGATGGTTATTCAGTGGAATATCTGGGGCAAAGGAAAAAAGTAGCACTAATATTAATTGCAAGAGGAGCTCCAGTAGTGATAAAAGAGCAAAAAATGATAATAGTGGAAGATATATTGCACTAAGGGGCTACTGGCAAGGCAGGAGGATTACACTGGCATGTATTTATATTCCACCTAAAACTGCTATAATGGAGCTTAAGAAAATTATGGAAGAAATAATCAGCTTTCAGCAAGGAATATTACTCACAGGTGGACACTGGAATTTGGTTTGTAACAGTGAAGATGTATCTGGGAAGCCTAGAAGGGAAAATACAAACAAAGGAGGGTAGAGTATTGAAGAAATTTATGAAAATGTTTGGCACGGAAGATGTGAATTCAGTGCTAGTAGTTTGGAGTGAATTTACATATTATTCTCCAAGATACAAAAATGTGTCTAGGCTATATAGAATTTATATCTCATAGGAACATGTGCATTTAATTGAAGATCTTAAAACACACCCAATAACTGTTTCAGATCATGCGCCAATATTAACCTAAATAAAAATGCAAACTAATGAAATAAAAATGAGACACTGGCACTTTCCCACCTATTGTCTGAAAAGAGAGGAATTTAAGGAATGGGTTTTGGAATTAATTCAGGGGCTACTAGAGAAAATAGAAATTTCTTCTGAAAATATAGCTAGGGAGTAGAGTTTAAAACTATGGTGGAAGTGGAAAAAAAGGAAAGGGCGATATGGCTAAGAAGTAACAAGAATGATTTAGAGGGACTGACAAATGTTAAAGTATAGCAAAATAAGGGGAGTCTCTCAAAATAAGAAAAGGAGCAACTGCAGAAAATAAGGAATTACTTTGATAACATGCACAAGTATAGAAAGATTACTGTTAAGCAACTGTTTTTTGATAATAATTCTAGAGCACAAAAACTTTTAGCACAATGACTCTGAAGCATTTTTTTCACTGAAGAAGGCCGAAACCGGTCTGAATAAAGTATTTATGTCTTAATTATCATATATTAGTGCTTGGTGTACTTTATGCTGGCCACTGGTGTTTTTACCATTTCAATACTAAACCATGATTATAAAGTGTTTATGTCTATAATGGCTAAAAGAATGGTAAATGTGGTACCAAAATTGATAGATATGAATCAGTGTGGTTTTGCGGAGGGGAGGCAAACAATTGACGATATTAACAGAACATTGATGATCCAGAGGGAAGAAAATTGTAAGAAAATACCACTGTTACTGGTCTTGATGCAGAGAAAGCATTTGACAGAGTAGACTGGGACTTCATGAGCAAGGCAATGGAAGCCTTTGCTTTCCCTGATACAATTAGAAGGTTGATTAGGAGTATATATGATAGATCAGAGGAAAAAATTAAAGTGAGTGGGGTCCTTTCTGATTACTTCTGCTTGAGTAGTGGAACCAGGCAGTTTTGTCCTCTTTCACCTTTGTTGTTTGCATTATATTTAGAACCATTGTCAAAGAAAATAAGGGACTCAGACATTCAAGGTTATAATTGGTGTGGTAGTCAGGAAAAGCTGGCTCTAATTGCAGATGATATTATTTTATACATGACAGAACCAGCAAAGGACATTACAGTATTGTGGAACATTTTAAGACAAATCTTCTCAGGATACAAAATGAATGAAGCTAAAACAAAGGCAATAGTGGTAAATTATTTACCCACACATGAATTGGTCCAACAATATCCATATTTAAGGGGACATGATAAAATGAAGTATTTAGGAGTATGGATTAAAAATAACTCTGTTGTGGCAGCTAAAGATATGTGGGAAGAGACAAAACAGAAGATAAATCAAAAATTGAGAAACCAGAAGCTTTGTTATATGGCTAGGGATACTAAAATGCAAGCAATTAAAATGTTTTTAGTCCCTTTAGTCTTATACACAGGTCAGACATATTTTTATCAACCACAGGAGAAGTTGTGGATAGCAATTAAAAAAGAGTTGAAGGATTTTATCTGGGAAGGGAAGACAGCAAGGGTCAAGTGGGTTAGCTGATTCTTCCAATAGAACTGGGAAGACTAGGATTACCCAATCTGAGGGGGTATTTTACAGCAACACAGTTAAGGCTTTTGTACACAGCGCAAGCAGAAACCTATAATTCAAACTGAAAAGGAATCATGAGGATACAAGGAGGAAGCTCACGAAATAAGGAGAGATTGGGATTTTGGATGCAGACTCTTAAGGAGGACAACAAAAAACATACAGAGTATTATATTCATAAAATAGCAGGCAGTTTTCTAAGAACTAAACCAGCAAGATAATGAAGAAAAGAGGTTCTGCCATTAGGGATGACTGTGGTTAAGTATACAGATAATAGTCAAGAGAGATCTGGAATTTATTGAAGAAAACAGGCAAAGGAACCAAGGTATTGAGAGCAAATAACTAGAAAGGGAAAGGTAATAGAATGGGAAGAGGCCAAGAATGTATTTGGACTACAGGTTAGAGATTGCCTTCCCTATCAAGGATTGATATCATAGTATAGGCAAAGACAAAGAAATAGGGGGGGTTCATAAATGAAAGACCAGCACTGGTAGAGTTTTTAATAGAATCTATTGGGAAGAGAAATTGGATAAGCAATTTACAAAGAGGCAATGAAGGGATATATGTATATTTCCCAAACATACAACAATGTCTAGAAGATTTAGGATCTTTGCCTGGAAGTGTTTACATAGGCATTTTTATACCCCAAGTAGATTCCAAAAAAATTTCCTCAGGTGGATAGCAAATGTTGGAATTGTGATGGGCAAGAAAGAGGTGACTCAACATATTTTTTGGGAGTGTAGTGAGCTGGCAGACTTTAGGGATTCCCTGCGGACCACTCTGTTGGAGATGCTGGGTGAGCAGATTGGATTGACTGGGGAGATGATTTTTTTGAGCTATGCTACAGAATCAAAATTGCCTAGACATAGTAAAGCCTTGCTGAGTCTGATGGTGCCTGCCAAAAAAGCAATTACTAGAAAATGGAAATCAAAGTCTAGACCAACTTTACCAGAAGCAGCGAATATAGTAACAGAGATGAAACAACTGGAATTGGGATCTTTTGAAAAGGGAAGGAGCAAAAAATGTGAGTTCTGGCAACAATATATACAGAGAAGGAACGAGGTTTAAGAGGAAGGATTTGAATGAGCCGTATTATGCTTCACTGACAGTGACTGGATAGATTATAAGTGATATGCTGTATAATGTTTGCAACTACAGTTGTTTCAATAGTGTCTGTAATGTATAATGTTTGCAACTAAAGTGGTATCAATGTTGTTTGTTTTTCATTTAAATAAATCTAGAATTGCCTGTGTCATACGTGATAATTTAATAAAGATGTTTATTGGAAAAAAAGTGTCTATTGCTGTATGAAATACGTTCTGTATTGCACACCTGATAAACAAGGGGTTATCTTTAGATCTGGGGATGTCAGTGTTCCCAATTACAAAGCCCTCATTAGGCCAGTCATTGAATATAATGCCCCTTTTGTCATGTAGCTGTCCAGACACATGCAACAACTGGAACACCCACAGAGATACGTTACTGTATGATTTTTATTTTCTATATACACTATTTTTATTCTCTTTGTATGTATCTTTGTGGAGTTTTTCTCCCCGGGCCTCCACTGAAAATGAGCTCATTTCAGGCCCAGTGGACTTTCCCGGTTAACATATGCAATAAATAAATACTAAAAGGATACAAGGCCTAAATAATGTCTTACATGGACTGACTCAAAGCCCTGTCACTATACTAGTTATCCTACACACTACTAAGAGGTGACCTGTGTCTGCCATGCAAGTCATCCCTTGACCCAATACTAATAGAGTTACTGCACATCCGCAAGTCAAATGGCATCAGAAATACTCAGCTTAGGGATATAAACCTCTTCTGTAACATCAACAGGACAGTTTGGAGAAACAGGTAAATCTTGCAGAGAACACTGCTGTTCTGGAACAGACTCCCCATCCACATAAAACAAAGTTCATCCCTATCTCTACTCATACTACTAATGGCTAGAGGCAGCTGTTAAATGTTTTATCTCATGCATGGGTCCCCTCAAATTATCTATGGTATGATCTCAGTTATTCTCACTAGAGTAATATAAAATCATCAACCATGGGATTTTTAAGGCCAATCTCTAATTAAATGGAATAGGTTAATTTGAGCACAAAAAGGGAAACTGACTAGGCTTAAAATGGCCTTCAAGGGCAGCTAGCCTAGAACTTACCTATGACCCTATAATCTACCATCTACTCTCACATTTTCCCTTCCTGGATGATATACAAAAGGTAAACCAAAAGGAAGAAAAAAGGAAGGAAGATACCCCAATGGGGCACTTATCTTTAGCAGGATCAGTGGCTGAACCAGCTTGGTGAATGTCTTGCAGACCAGTTCAAGGTAGCATGTGGGCTGGCAGCAAAGAATTTCTGAGAATTAGGCACTCATATGTCACATATCTACTTTACGTCTTGGACATGGGACATACATCTGATGTATGGTGCCTGGAAGGTATAAAGTCTTTGGTATGCTAGTCGAACGTTAGGCTATCCTCAGCAGGATATTGGAGTTGTAAAGAATACTGCAACGGTGACAAGGAAGGAAATCAATAATTTTACAATCTTCAAAAATAATACAAAAACATCTATAGTTAAATAGTTATACCAAATTATGCATAATATGAATACATTGGTTAAGAATAGATGCAACTCATTTGACAATGGTTTAATATTTAGAGAACTTTTAGGCAGTTTAGACAAATTAAAAGTAAGCTAGTAAATACAGGAATTGCAGTATGAAGTGGAAGACAAAACAGGGTTGTAGCATACTTAGAGAATCAGTGGAAAGAAATTGATTCAAGTAAGAAAGTGAGTGAAGAAGGGGGATGTAAGGAGGTGTAAGGCATGAATAGGTACATGTTAATATTGAGGGATATAATTTATCTTCGGCTTGAGCAAGAACAAAGACAGATTTTGGCTAGAATGTTTTTCAGAATGGTTTTAAAGGATTGGAGGACTATTGGCCTGATGGATACAAATAAGGAGTTCCAGGAATTAGCAACATGGTATGAGTACAGACCATGCCCAGCAGATTTGATAGGTTTGTGGAAAGAGAGGAGTTTTTGGTCACTGGATTGTAGTAACTGAGTGGGAACATAGTTGTGTTGAAAGGAATTTAGTGATACTGAACTGAACTCTAATCATACCATGACTTAGGAATAGGTCCATTCTCACCACAGCACTAGAAAACCAAAATGCTTGGAGAAATTAAAAATAGGCAAAATGGAAGATTAGGGAATCAAACTTTGGACTACAGGAAGCAGATCATTGACATCTCATAGCCTTAATCTGCTGAGCTAACTTCCAGACAAATGCAAAAGCAAGAAACATGCACAGCATGAAAAGCTCAAAATGGAAGCAAGAGAACACATAAAGAGCAACACAACAAACACAGAAAAGACAGTGATTGCAGCTGAGAAGGAAATGTATAAGAGTGAAATCAAATCAGATGAAGAAAAGATGATGATGATGGTGATGATATAGGAGAAACTGTAGTCCTGGTTACCTGCTAGGAGGAGAGTTCATGTGCAACATTAAAGGAAATAACAGATATCAGTGGCAGATCCAGGAATTTGCAAAAGGGGGGCGCAGTCTGGTTAGCTGACTACCGGGATGGAAGCAGGAAAGTGGGACATTGGGCTTAGTGGTTGTGAAAAGATCACCTTAAGAAGCTATGACATCATGTTAATAGTTATAGTGAGACGATAGGTACAAAAAAATATTAACGTCATTAAAATATTTCTGTCCATGATATATGCTAAATAAAATACAGTCTCTATATCAGTGTCATCTTGGTGAGATTTTGTAAAAACAGTGTCCACCTCGTGAAGGTAGTCACCAAGACATGGATGAATTCAAGTCCAGCAATACTACACTTCTTTGCTTGTTGAATTTATCCTCTCTCCACTTGGATTCTCTATATAGTTTGACTTATGCAACTTTAACTCATCTACATTGTTTGAACCAGCCATTTCAGTGTCACGTCTCTAATATTGTTTGTGCCAAGTCTTAAAATGGAGTACTTTTGTAAATTTAAGGTTATAAAACCAGCCAGATATAATGGCATACAAGAAAAAAGCCCTGGCTACAACCCAAGCAACTGAAGTTTAGTTAGCAGCTGTGGTGCTTTTTGCAGCTAATGCATGGAAGGGGTGACATGGTTTAGTCTCTCTGCAGGGGGATACATGGAGTGTATGACCATGGTGCACAGCCCCACACTACATTCCTTGGTGATGACTGTGAACCACATGGAGAATTGGCTTCAAAGGGGGGCAGCCCTGAGGCATTACATCACCATTTGAAGCAAGTGACATATCCCTGGCAATGCCCATTGCAAGCCAAACAGTGAGCAAGTTGCCAGGCAAGAGCTGTGGTCAGAAGACCAAAAAATAAAACCATTTGCCAGTGCATGGATGACATGCCTGCTCCTGGTCCACTCACACCTCACCTCCAAGGAATGAATGAGTCATTGCGCTTTCAAGGGAAAATTAATGTATCAGTACGGCAGCCCTAGATGCTCTGTGAAGGAATGAACTATCACCTCCAAGGAATGAGTGAGCCATACTGCTTTCAGCAAGGGGAAATGAATGCATCAGTATGGTGGCCAGGAGCGAATCAAGATGGTGAGTAAAGGAATGAAGCTAAAGCTGAGTGAAAAACAAAAACAGGTTCTATGTTACTTTTCAGCTTTACTGTTCTGTTTCTGCAAATGTAAAACAGTAATAAATGAGGAACTCTTGAAGAAAAAGTAGCTTACTGGAATTATTCATCATAGTGGATGTACAACCTACTGCCAAAATGCAACACATTTTTTAAGTGCATTTCTCCACAGAACAATATTAAGTGAGAGCATGAAGGTACTTTGGCATATAAGTTCATTAAAACATCTCAGGTTTCCCTATTTTGTCCTTTGCTTGCATATATAAACTATATAGCTGTTGCAAATGGTTTGTCTACAATACTTTTGCTAATGTATACAGAAGGATTGGTGTCTTGACTTCAGCTCAAACAGGTTGAGCAATAATTGCAGTTAAGTGCTCACTGTCACTAACAAGAATTGTATTCTTTGCCATGGTACCAAGAAGGCTGTACAGTTAAGCGGGAGTGCAACTAGAGTATTAAATTAGAACGCAGAGGGTGTGAAGGATAGGAGGAACACTATCATTTTAAATAAAAGGAGGCAGATGTGTTCAAGGGGTGAGACCCTGGAGCTTTACACCAATCAATGCAGCCCGTAAGTCATCATAGCTTCATATTAGAAGAATCAATGGGTGTAGAACACTGACAATTACAGATTAAAATTAAAAAGAGGAAGTGTTGTGCTATGCTTATGATATTATATATCTGTAACTTGTATGATGCTTAAGTTAGAACAACTTCAAATTAAACGTTGTAAATGAAGCGAGGCAGTACTGGTTAATATGAAAGTAACTGACACAGTATAGTTTTAGGAGCAGAAATTAATTAGTTTCCCCCCTTTCTCTTTCTAGACCCCTCCACTTTTATATACAGTTTTGTATAATTAAGTGTCAACTTTTTCTGCAACATGAGGTGCTTTACGCTCTGTTGTAGCTCACTCAAGATTGGAATAAGGCAGTGCAAACATGGTTGCATTTATTTATTTAACTGGCTAAGACCCAGAAGGAGCAAATGGTTCTTACGTGAGAAGTCACAGGGACATTATTGTGATTAAGTAACTCGGTATACATATGGGGTATCAAACTCAGGCCATTAAAGCACTATTTATCAGCAGCAAGTTACTTTAACCACAAAGCCATAATTATTCATAACACATCCTGCAACCTGACATCTTAAAGAGAGACTATAGTGGAATAGTGAAACACTGCAGGTTCGTATTAAGTTAAGCGATTATTTTATAATTTATTTGTTCAAATATTATGAGTGGACTGGACCCAAGGTTATGTTTCATCTATGACTTGTTATAATGTAAAATAAGCTAATACACAGTGCTGCCAGGAGCAGACAAGTAGAAGTATAACTAGTAAATAAGTATATAACATTAGTTGGAGTCTTGTAAATGTAAACCAGTCCCAAAGGTGTAATACAAGTAAAGGCAGAGTCAAGAAACAACTGATAGCAATAGCAATCTTATTCTGTTAAGTGAGCAGTAAGAACAGCTGCACTGCAGCTGATCAAAAGAGAATCGGGCAAGGTTAGACTTAGATCTGAATTCATAACTTGAGGATAAGTTTCTAATAACAACTGGCAGTGAATTTAAAACTACTAGATCACAAGCTGAGCAGGATTTGGTGTAACATTCTAAATAACTGTAGTGGCATTTGTGTTTGCATAATTAGTGAGCTAGAGATGGAATGGTTTAATATTTAAGAGTTGAGGGTGAACTTTTACAGGTTAGGGAATGACAAGCTAGATTCCCCCCAAGTGACTGGGAGAAGTTTAGCTTTGGGGAGTGAGACATGGCAGTGTTCATGTTTGACAGCTTGTACAAGAGAGCTACAGATATTTTTATGGGACAACATGCAGTCAGCTGTAGGTGGAAAAGGTTATGTCAGTGAAGAGTGGTGAGACATTCTAGAGTAGATAATAATACCCTCTCGGGTATAATTGCCCAGGCTTCTGATGTTATCATATGGGATATCTCACATCAAGTTCTGAAATTGAGTTGTCCCAGAGTCTCATGGACAAGCAATAGTTTTAGGGTCTGTTGATAAACTGACACATGCCTGATGGATCCTGGCTTCATTTCCCATGTTTCCCTATGGGATACATTCCCCAGGCATTACAAATGAGCAGTGAAAGACTGACTCTACAAGAATATGGGAAGCTCACCCAAATCTAGGGTCATTCCTGGGACTACCTGGCAGAAGCAGCTGGGGATCTAAAAGGTGGGTAGGCACAGTAACAGGGAGGACAGCTGGAAGACTAAGCAGAGCTGAGGAGAGGAGGGGGAGGAATTTCAACCCTACAAAAGTTTCATACTACTTGCTATATAATCCACTAATGCTGATGTATATTAATAATGTTAATTTCGGACTCAGGTGCATATTATTAAGACTGTATAATATTATATTTATATGCATTTTATATATTTTACTATCAACCTATGATAGCGTCCAGTATTAGCTATGCACTGGTCACATTTAATTTGTATTTACTATATTTTCAAGACATGTGACTTTTTATAAAACATGTTGTACACTACACTCTGAATATAATATAACTACTTTTGGGACTAAAAAGGGTCTCAGGACCAGCAACTTTTACCAATTAATAAACAAAATACAATAAAGGACCAAAAACAGATTCGTAATAGGCCCGTTTTGCCACACCATACAGGTATGATAAATGATTGCTATCACTATTTAAATATGAGTATTTTATTCTGACATTACATCAGAGCCTTTTCAAGAGACCATCATATTTTTAAAGCAACCAACTTTCTACACTGAATGCAGCTTATGTATAGAAACGTGCTGTTTCCTTTCTTCTTAGTTGAACAGGACAGAGGCATTCAAATAAAACTGCCTAAATGATGTTGCATTGTAAAATATAACTATTAAAGCTCTTCTACATTAAATAAATACTAGGAATCGAGAATGTGGGAAAGTGGGAAGAAAACAGCAGTGAGAAATCAAACGAAAATGACAGAAATGTGCCAGAGGCAGAAACTTACGTTGTATTGGTAACAGACAACCACGCTAAAATGTTTGCCATTTGCAGTTGGCGTGTAGATATGGGTAGATGGTACCACTTAGGGAAGTGTCATTTTTTAATATTTCACTAAATACAGTCTCCATGTTACAATCTGAGATCTAGGTTTTGGAATTATTTGGGGACAGCTGCCCATAAGAGTAGTGGCAGGGTGAGTATGGGGTGTGAAACATAATGACTAGTTCTTGGTATTAAAACACGTATTACTAGTTCCAACTATGTTAATCCAGGCAGAAAACAAATGTAGTAACACTGACAGGAGGTAAACAATTACAGACTCATCTGCAGATCCATTTTACCCGACAGACATGTATAGGACACTGTGGCGAGAACTTGTTCAACTGCGAGAGTAGCTCTGTTTCTTAGATACAACTGCCCCAAATCAATTATCTCTAATTTCAGGATGGGGAGTAGGTTAACTGTATGGTAACTCTTGCTTTTAATCCAACTTTTTGTATCACTGCTAAACATGGAAAAAACAGTTACTGGAAACTGTGGACCATTTCCAACACATGGGATAGAGCCCTCTCTCCAGTGGGCAGCTTTTTGTCATCACACTTTACCCCCTATATAATTATTTTGCCATACTTAGTGTGCCTTCTGTAGCAAACTGTAGTAATGCCCGTTGTCAGCCACAGAATAAAACATCTTTTTTACTCAAACTTGTTTTGTACACAATGATAATAATAATAAAAAAAAAAACTATATTACTGCATTTTAAACCAAAACAAAGACTGCATAATTTATACTGTTGTAGTTAGCACGCCAAACACAGCACTCTCTCAAATGTACCGCTTGGCACCATAAAAATTGGACTTCAGTAAAATAAAAAAATTAAATTATCTCAATGTGGATCACTGGCTCAAACTTGACAGCACTTTCAAAGTAGTTTGTCCAACTGTTATTTTTATTTTAAAATTAGACTTCTGTCTGACAGACATTTACTAAACATTTACCCAAACACTATCACAGCTCTCTCCAACCCACCTAAATTACAACGGAGATGCAGATGGAGGAGGATCATTATAAAAAAACAAAATCATCTGACTGCAAACTCCAATTGCATCTCCCTATAGGTGCGTTTGATGATAGGATTAAAGATGCACCTTATTTAAAAAAGAAAATGGGAAAGTGAATGCACTGATTTAAGAATGTTTCTGAGATTACCATTAGTAGGAATCACAGATTAATCATAAAAAATAAAAAGCAAGTTTAAAAAGGGGCCGGCGCACGGTCCTGCTCCCATGCCTAAATCCACCACTGGATATGTACTTTACCATGTGGCTAATCTACAAGAAGATCTTCTTCTGCATGTACGTCTTGAGATTTCCACTTGTATGCTATCTCAGCACAGTTCTGAAAATCTCCTGTTCATGTGTTCATGGGTATATACACATCTTCCGCCAGTGTGCATCTTGATATCACATACATCATGCTAAAATAGTGCACCTAAGCCCTGTGCTCCCCTTTGATCCCATCCACTTACAGAGCACTCAGAGATACAAATTAACAAGAACATAAAATTATATAATTATCCATCTGAAAGGAAAAGTCATCATCTTGTGTAGACTGGAGAGATTCTTCACAAAGAGGGGGATGGTATGACAGTAATAAAAATCTACCTTGGGGCCTTCTAACAAATCATTCGAAATGGTGATTATGTATCTACCATGATTGACTATGAGGGATCAATGCAGTGGAAACTGGTGAGAAGAATCCCAAGCAGTAAAAAATTAACCTCCTTAAGAAAGTGGACTTCAGTAAGAGGAAGACCTAAAGGTAATGTCTCAGAAGGCCATATCCTAAAGCAACAAGGCACGGAAAGAGGTCAGACATTCCTTGAATTATTGTTCAATCAAGATTAGTTGGTAAAGGTGTGAATTACTGACATACTAGTGCTGCACAAACATCAGCAATGGACTCATTCTATGAAGACACTCTGGATGTAGCCACACTTCTAATGAAGTGGTCTTTGACAGCATTATCCAAATTACGGCTTGTTAATGTAGATATCAGTCTACTGTGTTTGTTCATTCACAGTGATATCCTGATAGTCCTTGTCCAGCCCAAAGGAGGGAAATTTTTGGTCTCTTCCCTGAAACCATGTGCTCCTCTCAAGCAGAACCTAAGTGCCTGCTGTACATCAGTAATATGATGGACACTGTCTCATGTACACTCAGCACCCAGAAAGAAAATGATAAAGTGAATGCACTGATTTAAGAATGTTTCTGAGATTACCATTAGTAGGAATCAAAGATTAATCATAAAAAAAAACATTGTTGCAGAAAGAGAAATAAGTTTTTCTACAGACAAGAGTCCATTATTTGTGAATCATACATGTAAAAGTGAAGGCAAAGAAACAAATATGAAATGAAATGAACTTCAGATATGCCAAGTTAACTATTACAAACTGGGGAGTGTAAAAGTCTGCAGGTCATGAAACTCAACTCACTGTGAGAAGAACGGTCCTTCAAACATGGGTAAACTTACAAAAAGGCCATAAGGAACTGCTTAATAAGTTGGTGTTGGGCTGTAGTTCTACCCCACACAAGGTTTTTATGCACCAAAATGATACACATATTTATTCCACCACAATCAGTGTGCATAAGACCAAAGTCAAACAAGTGCCAGAAACAGGTCATCAGCACCAAGAAACCAATCATCTATACTGATATAGAAAAGCTTTCCACCAAAACTGGCACAGTACATCAGTTTTTAGAAGGCTTTAAGATGGCTTCAGTCATTTTTATGACTGCTACATGAAGATCTTGTAGAAGCAAATGACTGACAGGAGCAGCCATGTGTGGACATCAAGCCAGCTGTTCACCCAGCTGAGAGTGATTTTGTTTTGTACTGAGAACGTTTCTTGAACTTCCAGAGACCAGACACCATGAAATCACACACATTTAGCTACCAAGCAATGATAAGGACAAATATTGATCTTTTTCACCGGATTTGCTGGCAGACATGGAATCAGAAAGAAAGGTATGACTATGTTCAGGAATTTGTGATGGAAGTGACAATGCACAAACTAAATTTTCCTCCTTTCTCTTCTGAAATGAGCAGTACATAGTAGGATGCCTGATTCCTATAAGACTGGGGCCACACAGGTGTCCCTTACCTTCCATTCCAGGAGATAATGGTAGCTGTGTCTGAGGCAATCCATCAGCTTTCTGGCTTCTCCAAGGATGTAAACAGCTGTGTCAGCTGCACCTTGTCCTGAGGTGCAGCACAAGACCCACCTCACCTCCCTGCACCAGTATGTGTTGCCTGTTTGTTCCCATGATATACCATGGCCTGGTGGTCTTATCAGAGCAGATAATGCTCATAGGTACATAGGTATACACTAGGATAACAACCACCAGGGCCTTTATAAGCCTTGCCATGCAACCCAACCCAAATGTGTCCTTCTGTATCATGGGTGTTTATTAGGAGGGGGTATGTTAGGATGTTTCTAGAGGTTATGTGGGGGGCATGTTAGTTTGGGCATTACTGTCTGCCTCTGTCATCGGAGACATGGGGAGACAGACCCAGGGAGAATTTCCGATTTCCCATCCATTGGTCAAGATTACACTTAAATAGGGTTAGAGATGGGCTGTGCTTTACATGGATAGGAAGCCTGTTCCAGAGCACGGAGATCCTCTGAGACACATATCTGTCTCTCCAACATGTCTTTTTTATGTCACAAGCAAAATTTAAATCCTTGTTTATAGTGGTTCTGATGCTGTTCATACTGCAGATGTGCAAAAGATCCATCTGAGCTGAATTCAAGGATGCCTTGTATGCCAGGCATATATCACCTCTCAGAAATCTGTACGAGACCAAGTATAGAGATGGGAGTTTAAGGCATTACTCATAAAACAATGTGTTTATACCCTTTAGTCTCCTGGCAAGGAACCTTTGTGGGCATTCCAACAATTGCATAGGTCTGGTCAGGCATATGTCAAAGAGGGCATTATATTCAATGTCTGATAAGGGCCAAGTAAAGTGGCACTATTACTTCCTTGGACCTGGATACCATGCCCATATTTATATGTTGGGGAACATAGAATGGTTTTCTTACTACCTTGGCCACATGTTGGTTAAAGGCCAAATTACTGTCTCCATATGTTCCCATATCCCTGACTACTGCATCAGCTCTTAGGGGCATCTTGTCAATGGAGTAGTTAGCGTGGGTGACAGTTTTTCCAAAAGGCACTATAATGCATTTCTTGGCATTGAGTTTTACTCTGTGAGTTTGGCACCAGTTATTTTGTCTGTGTTAGACCCTCTTGTGAGGTGTTTGCATCATGGTGGGAATTTATTATCTGAAAACTTGATCAGCCAAAAGCTCTTGACATTAGTCTTTACCTCTGAGAAGTAGATGCCAAATAAGAGTGGTCCTAGCACGAAGTCCTGAGGTGCCCCTCTTGTGTCCAGTTTCTTATTGGGGGTGGTCTCACCAGTCCTGACTTCCTGGGTCCTGTCTGTGAGCCAACTGACAAGCCAGCAAATTATGTAGGGGTTTATGCCCAATTCGATGAGTTTGTCAATTATACCCATGTAAGGTATTGTATACAACACCTTAGCCAGGTCCAGGTAGGCAGAATGCACAGTTTTCCCTCATGTATTGCCTTTGTGACCTTCAAGGAAGTTCACCAGGTTTAGTGGGCATGACTTTCCCTTGATAAAGCCAAACTGGGTTGAGTCCAGTGTCTGAACATTGTCTATGCCTTTGTTGATCATTTCCATGATCATTCATTCCAAGGCGTTTCATATTAGACTAGTCAGACTAATAAGTCTGTTTTGAGGCTACAGTTGAACAGTGACTCATATGGTCTTGATAGGTCATGGTTCAAGATATTTAGGAAGCATCCTGAGATATTTTCGGGGCCCACTGAAGCCAGTACCTGCTCCCTGTTAATAATTGGGGTGGTTATACTAGTAGCTATTTCCTGGGGGGAGATTAGGGTAGGAGGGTGAAGTTTGAGCTGAATTTGTCAGCCAGCAAATTTTCTATGTCACTTTGCTTACTGAATGTGGCACCATTGACTACCAGTTTGGCACAATGATGCATGCTGCATTTGAGGTTTCAAACATAGCTGTAGAAGCCCTTGTGATTGTCTTTAGCCTGTGTGGCTATCCTGACCTCATAACTGGCCTTGTTGGACTTAATTAGCATTCTTACTATCCTGTTTAGTTTAACAAGAAAACTCTTATAATTATGGGAGTTACTCTTCCTGATTTTAGCCATAAATTTTATTCTTTTGTTATATACCCTATTAAGGTTAGGATTCTATCAATATGGTTTGTTTTTAGAGTTTCTTTTGGACTTACTTCTAGTATGTGCAGAAGTATCTATGTAGCCATTTACATGGTTGGGCAAGGTCTCTGGGAACAATTTCACATAGGTTGCTATGAACTCAGGGTTGGGCAGGGCACTGAATTTTGACAAACTATTACTTAATTGGGCAAAGTTTGCTTTGGAATAGTTCCTAACTTTTACAGGGTTTGCAAGGGTTACAAAGTTGATTTTTATTTTGAAAGAAACAGCTTTGTGGTCCAACCCCACCAGTGAGGACATGATACTGGGGAGGTGCAGTACTGTCCCATATTGGTGAGTACCAGGTCCAGTGTGTTTGAACCTCTGGTGGGTTTGTGCACAATCTGGTTTGGAGTATTTGTGTTCATAAAGTCCAAGAATCACTGTGCCTGTGAGTACTAGGCAGTGTATATTTCTCATTCAATACAGGGATAGTTAAAGTCTTTAATGAATAGGGTATTTGGTTTAATGGTAAGTGTCTCCAGTAGGTCTAGGCACAAGCTATAGGATTCTAGGGACATAGAAGGTGACTTATAGTTTGCTAGAATATGGTATGGGACTTTGTCTATGATGATTTGCAAGGTCCAGGTAGGTGGAATGGACAGTTTTCCTTCATGTATAAATTTCAGGGCACTGTCCTGTTTAACCAACTTAGAGTTATGCTTGTTGCTAATAAAGATTGTGACCTCTATATCTTTTTCTCCTTTTTGTGCAACTGGTGGTCTAAATTTGTGGAAGGCACTGAAAACTTGTTCTGCCAGAGTCCTTTCTTTGGATTTAATCCATGTCTCAGTAACAGTACATATGTTTATTTTCTCCCAAGTGAGGAGAGCTTGTAGGGTGTGGAGTATCTTGTTTCAGCTCCTAGCATTGAAAAGTTTTATCTTTTGGTTTCTTTGGGCTTTATTTGCTTTGTTGGTAGATTTGTCAATTTGCCATTGCCTAAAAAGTCTCTAAGGGGGGTGGATAGTTTTAGCCAATATTTGAAATCCTAGGGGAGACAGGCATAGACCATCCTTTACAAAGCAGTGTGGTTTGTTAAACATGTCCTGCCATGCTGACAAATATTGAATCCCCCTAGAAAGACACCAGAAACTAGGCCCATTATTGAAGTCAATCATCTATTGTTCATACTGTGGCATCATCCTTGGTGAAGGTAGAATACTGCTCAATGCAAAGCACATACCTACCTGAGACACATACTCACAGAAATCAACAATGTCTCTCTTCATACACTCCAGGGAAGTACATCTGAAGTTAGTAACCAAATAACTGAACATGTTCTTTCAACTGTATTGTTTATTGTAACACACTGTGCCCCTTATAGCAGATTTACTTTTTGCTCCCTTCTTGGCCTTGAAGCTTTACCTTATTAACTTTTTGACTCTGTACTGTACTTTATTAATATGTGTATTGCATTTACTGTATTTGCTGTACTAATCTTTGTGGAGCTTTTCTCCACAGGCCTACACTAAAAATGGGATCCATGCCCAGTCGGACTTTCCCCGTAAATAAATGTAAAATAAATAAAATAAATAAATGAATGCCCACATGGACTAGGATAAAATCATGCTTTTACCTGTGGTGTAGTGACTTGGGTGCACACGGAATGTGGCAGATCCTTCCCCAGATAAGCACTACCCATTATCTACTCCCTGTTCAGTCTGTGTGTCATACAATGCAGTCCCCTATAAGAAGAGGCTTGAGTAATGTGTTTGTTTGCTTTATGGGCTTTGCTTTTGAGTCTTCACTGGGTGTAGGCATATGTGAGCTGTTTGGGGTTGCTTTTGGAGAGTGCTTTAGTGATTGCAGAGGATAGGCTTTGCTGTTTATAGGATTAGGAGGTCTTTGAGCTTTGGGAAGATTGCTTTTTAGTGCCTCAGCATAACTTGGTCTATGTGCCTGGTGGACTGTGTTTGGTGGATGTAGTGTGTGTGTGTTCTTGACAACCTTGTTTGTATGCAATGTTTCCCTCCAGTGAAATTATGTATGTGCATTTTCACCTACTGTTTGTTTCTTTAAGGATTAAATGGATGTATTTGAACATGAGACAATTGCTGCATTGTCTCAGGATGCCCATATATCTATCAAGCTGACTATAGACCTGTATTTGGGTGGGCTACACTTGGTTGTGATCTAGGTTATACAAGGGTCTCCTTTGGTATTCTCTGGAGTTTGGCACTTCACTAAGTTAGACTGTGCTAAGATATGATAGTAGTGCTGTTTAATTTGCAAATTAGCTGCTGTAAGCTTGCCTCTGTGCAACGGCTTTGTTTTAACCACATTAAGATACAGGTTTCAGTTCTAAGGGTAGTTTTAAAGAGAATATTTACTTTGTGGGTATTTGTATCTGCACAGGGCACTACTAACATCTTTATTGTAAAAAACAGCAAGAAAGATTGCTTGCTACTGTAATGTTATAACAAAACAATTTAAACAAACAACCTTGAGAAGGCAATTTCAAGTATTAGGGATCTCTAGAATGATTTAAAGGCAAAATCAACAAATAAAGCTAAAATAAAGCAAAAGTAATCCAAACAGTTATCTGAACTGCAAAACAATAGAATAAATATCTTATCTGCCAAAGATGGAGTAGGATTAACTCAGGACCCTCACAGAATGTGTCAAAGGTGCCAAGCAAAGGGGAGCTCTGGAAAAATGAGCAGAAGACAATTTGTAGTAAGGAAGGTTTACTCAAGTGCAATACTGGTTTGCTGTGTGGTCACTTAGCTTTATGGATATATGGAAAACAAAGGGTGGGAAAGTACTTAAATAAGTTACACAACAAACAATAGCAATGAAAGAGGGGAGGGAGGGACTTTGAAAGTCAGATTACTATAAGGGGTGGAAGCTAGAAACAGCCTTTTAAAACCACAACAAGAAAAGGGTGGAAGTGTTGGAGAAAAAATTAAAACCTGGAGCTCTGGTCTTGTGGTTAGAATTTTAGAAATTTTAATGCCACAAGTGGGGCCGGGGTAGGCTCAAGGGGAAGAACAGTAGCAAAGTAAACAGAAAGGTACTGGAATGCAGCTTTAAGGAGGTATACACAGCTATAAAAAGCACTGAAGCACAAATCCTGGAGAAGAATTCACAATGCTGCCATTACTGCAATTCCACCATAGACTAAGGCAAAAGACTATGCAGAAATTACCTGTAATGCTGTAATAAATGGCTAAACGAGACTTAAATCAGGCAGCAGATCACATTCCTGCCAAACCTGTGAATGAAGCTACAAGACTGAGGTCCCAGACTGGGTTCCAAATACAAAACGTTACCTTTTAAATGTAATTCTGCTTATGGAGACAGAAGTGCAGTATAATGTATAAGCAATGCTAAAATCTTGTAGTAATACACAATCGTCTCACAACTGCAAATGAACAGGCAGGATCAAGGTCCCAGAACAAACTAAAAAATGCAAACAGAAAACTTTTTTGGCTAAAACATGGACAAAAAGCAGAGAAGTACAAAAACTATCACCACACAAGTGACTATGACTGCAAATTAAAATATTTAACCAGACTTTAAATAAAAGCTTTTTGTTTTTGATGAAAAGTTTATATCTAACACTTTGGGGCATCCCACACCTCTCTGTGTCCTGAACAAAAGACCCAATGTATGAAACTCTTATGTTTTCAGTAAAGTTCAAGGGTAAGTACTTAGCTTGCTGCCCTTGTGCTCCATTTTAAGTCTAACCAATTTCCTAGAGATGGAAATCAAACCCTCTACCTTGTGCCTGTGAGGTAAACACCTTAACCATTATGCCAACCATCTACCCCTGCTCTAGACTCATATCCCTTTCCAGAGCTTAAAGTGTGAAAGCAATTTTATGTGAGGCTCCTTTCCAAGATGGTTCCAATTTTTCTGCCTTAGGAAGAAGACTAGATGGAGTCTACATCCCTACAGTGGACCATGCACTGTATAAGATTAAGGGAATCAGATGAGGGAAGAGAAAAAAAAGTAACATTGTCTAGCACGTTTCACCACTTCATGACACAAGTGACAAGGGAGAGAGGATCTAACACTAGTGGAAGTCCCACATGGACTTGAAACTGGGTCAGCTGCAGGTGCTTTCATCTTAGCAGCCTACAACACACCTGCTTGCTGCAACTGCTATAAAAAGCATGTGCCTGATTGTCTCAGTCTCACATTTCTATGCATCCCTCCCAATAACTAACCCTATAAAACTATGTAGCCCTACCAGAACCTAAACTCTAACACTAAAACTCCCACCCAGTTTCCAACCTGGGTCCTCAATCTCTTACCCAATACTTCCACCCCCTCCCTAACCCTAAAGTCCTCTATCACGTCTAAAACCTAAAACTCCAACCTCTATCCCTAAACATAAACTCCCTAGTCCTAACACTCCCTTTCCACTCCCTTACCCTAAAATCCCCCTTCCGCTCCCTCCCCATGGCTGGTTGCCTGAAGTCATATTAGAGTTTGAGGGCAAGCAACAAATTGCAAGGCACTCAAGTTCCTGACTTGAGACAGTGTTTTTAGTGCTTGGGTCTCAATCAACTTTAGTGTTCCCCTTGAACTTTTGCACTGAAGAATCCTTTTCTATAAGTAAGGGAATAAGTGAATCACTGAAAGGATTTAGATAAAAACAGCAAAAAGAAAAGACACCAAACATAATGGCTGCCATTGACTCCCTCCCTACAGTACAGCTCTTCTTATTAGGTACTGTTAATTCCCAGTGGGTGGGGCTTGAGCCTTTAAAAAAAATGAAGGTGTCACTTTACAGTTCAAACAAATATTCATATCTCTGGAACCATAAGTGTTACTAGAAAACTGTGAATGGCAAACTATTCAGGATAAATTAATCTTTAAATTAGTGGCATTCATTCAGCTCAATGTTTTAAAGCGGATTTTATAAGCCAAAGTAAAGGCAGTGAATATTAATTTTGTATAAACAGCTTATGATATCTCAGTAACCATTCAAGCAAGACACATACTGGCAGCCGGACTTTCTTCATACAGCTTTGAGCTTTCATATGAGTCTATGCAGTTCTGTCTGTTACCTGAATGTAGATATAGCTAGATAAATATGAACATTATTACAATACAAATAAACAGCATACAAATAATATTCAACATCTCTTTAGCCACATTAGACAACTGTCAAATATCAATACAATTGTATTTGCCATCACGTATGTTTTAAGATAAAATCTTCTGATACCTTATATGTAGCATGGTTTCAGAATTAATACAAATATGAACAAGCAATATTTAATGCCTAGAGGCATCAGCAGAGGTAACTGCAGAGACATCTGGAGGCGCACTCGGCTATAAACCTCTACCCAACAGGAGCAGAAGAGTCATTGCATCTGTCCATCTCTATATCCTCACACAGATGGTTAAGGGCATGAATCCTTGGTCCTGCTGCAGGTAGAAGTGAATAAAACTAGAGAATATCTAACTCCACCACCATGATGGTAGATCTTTCAACTGACACCAAAGGTAATTTTCTCATTTTGTAGTTATCAGTTGGACCTGCAACCGCAGAAGTAGTCATGGAAGGGCTACTGTCGGGAGTACCTTAATGTGGCTACCATAATACAGTCATTCAACTAGGGAAATACAGGAAGTCCCTTCTCTTGAAGAGCTGAAGTGCTTCAACTGTGACATCCACTCTAGGCACAGAGGAGAGACCAAACAGCAACATCCTGTACTGAATATGAAGTCCACCCAGCAAATTAAAAAACTTTTGTATGAAGACTCCAGTGCTGTGCCAAAAGGAATCTTCCATATCTAGTAACCCAACGTAGCTGCTCTTTAGCAGCGTGCATATGATTCCCATAGAATCGTTATCTTGAATTGAACAAGTGTTCACTAAAACTGCTAAGATTCAAGACCCACTTCAAAATGTGAGACAGGCAGAAAGAGAACAAACTGTCCCTTTCAAGACATTGCAGGCTCAGTGGCCTATAACCTATAACAGCATTGCTGCAACTACAGTGTCAATATCGGAAAATAAATCAAAGCACTTGGTGCGGGAATACAACTAATTTTTTATCCTTATTAGCAATGACAGTTGTGTTACCTGCTGAGCCAGTGACACTTGCTGCCTTACGAACTGACAGTTCTGTCAGCTTTGCCAAATCTAAACTCACAAGGGAACATGTTGTGGAAAGATGAGATAAACACCTTATGCCCAAACTGAGAGAGAACACCTTCTTGCTCAACCTGATCAAAACTTTGGAAATATTATCTGGTGGCACAGTAGAAAAATGCACTGTTTTCTGGGACATTTAAAGAACTCTGCCTGGGGATGCTTAGTCAGGATACCTCCTTACTTCACTGAAGGCTAAGAATATAAATCCTTCCAGGTTGTATAAACTGCATCCCTCAGGACAGACTCTACTAGTTGAATTACCCAAATAATCTTCATTCCACTTTTCCAAATATTTATTTAGGCTTTAGGCTTTATAGAGAAGGTAGAGGTGCTGCAGGCCATGCCAGAGAGGGTCTCACAAGACTGAATGTCTCTCAAACGAGGGGTCATGTGGAAGAGAGCTGCAGGGAACAGAGGTTTCACCATACTTGTCTGTCTTAGAAGCCAGAACCCCAGACTTCTTAGAATTCTCCTTCCAGAAAGATTAAGGGAGAGGGAGACTCTCTCCCTCTCCCTCTCTCTCTCTCCTGCCCTTAGTTTCAGCACATGCTGGCCTGCATTTATCTAGCATGAGGGGGATGAGTGAGCAGTAATGGGGCAATAGGTTTTGAGTAATGGTTCCCCTTTGCACTGAGAGATCCAAGCAGGTGCACATCAGAGGAAGCACAGGGTCATAAGACGTATGTCTACAGCCATGAATGGGCATCAAACAGTATTCCAAAAAATTAGGCTGTAGCACCCGCAAGGACACATTCCACCAGGCAATCAAACAGGGAATACATCCCTAACATCCTCATGTTAAACATTCCTCAACTCAGGGGAAATCAAAAGGAGTAGAATCAAAGGGGAAGAGTTTAACTAGTGATGTCTTTGCTGGGGAACTTGGCAGCTTACTCCAAACGAGTTGCCAGGTTGAACTGGTACACAATCTCTTTCATCAAGGGACACACAGTTTAAATACATGAGATTCAACAATAAAAGTGATAACATCATCATCTGATGACAGAAGCTAGCCCTATGTACTGCTAGCCATGGGACAGTAGGTGGCACAAAAAGAAATGGAAGCAATTGTGGGGAATGCTTTGTAGGACAATGCTTTGACCAGTACCTGGCCTCCAGTACCTTTAAATTCTCCCCTTCATTTGATTATAGTATTTGATCAAATGAGGGACTCTCCTATTGATACTCACATGAATCTCTTTCAATACAATCTTACATAAGGTGATAATAGAGCTCTAGCTTCTTCCATGTGTGGATGGACGGAAGTACTGGAACACGCAACAATTTTTTTGTTGTTGTATTTGTCTCACTCTCCCAGACACTGTGTTGGTCTTGGCTGGTGATCTGATGGCCTCAGGAACACCTTCAATGCTATGCCAATTCACACATTACAAACAGAAATGTTATGATAATTTAAAGCTTGGACTGCAATCTGAACTGTCCAAGTGGCAAAAAAAAAAATGAGTGCAAAAGCTGGGTGGGACCACCTATCCCAGTGTATGACATCATGATATGCACTGGGCAGGGGTACATCACTCCCCATCTCAAGTACAGCAGTTTGACAGTTTCAGAACTGAGCTCAGATAGAAATATCAGAAAAGAAAATCCTAAAAGTTACCTGCAATAAAGGACCTTCAAAGTCAGATCATAATATTACTAATGGGTTTAGAAAGCTAAGAAGATAAATTACAATAAAGCTAGAAAACAAAGGGCACAGTCTGTCTTTAGGTTTTAGATATTCAGCATTGACATTAAAAGAAATTTTCTGGTTTTGGAGTAGCAGAAGAAAATGTAAGTAAAGGCAATCAGATATGGGGTCACAATAGGAGTTACATGAGAATCTCCATTTACTGAATGGATAGAATCATGGAAGAAAGAACTGTCTGAAAGACGAGCAGTGAAGGAGAAATACAGTAAAATGAATTTATACACTGTTTTGTAATATGACATTATGAAAAACTGTTATCTGAATGTTGATGCTTTTGCACAGCAAATATTTATATTTTTGTTCATATTAGTAGTAACCATCTCCATTTCATTAGTTTTCAAAAGTATGAGTTTATGATGCCATCAAGTGGCCACTAGCAGAAATACATGAAAAAGTAGACTTTGTGTTAGTAAATCAAGAATAGAAAATAAGTTAAAAGCTTTTTATTTATTTAGTTTGTTATATGGAAAGTTTACCTGAATATGGATTTGTAAAAAATGCTAACTGGACCTCATACGTAGATTTATATAGTCAAACATGTACATCACCAGAGGACTGAAATGCTCATTAAGCAGCAAGAGGTTACATTTTATGCACTCAAGACTTGTTCTTCTTTTGGCTTTTCCCAGTTAGGGGTCGCCACAGCGGAACTCCGGTCCGCTAATGATTGGCAGTAGATTTTTACTGTGCCGAGGTGCCAGCCCGACGCCCACTCTTCAACAAAGGCAAACCCATTCACACATGTCTTTGAAGACTAATAATCTGATTTTAATGATTGTTGGATAAATTAATACATTTCAAGGAGTATGGATTTATTTTTCGCAGAAAAGATTAAATGTGATTTTTTATTTCAGAAGTATTTATGAAAAACAAGTATGCACATAGTCAGAACAGATTTGTTACACTTGCATATTGTTAGTGGAATGAAACAGAGGTTACCCCCACCCCCCATTTATTCACCAAGTAAGTGGCATGAACATCTCACTTCAGGAGCCAGATGGCAGTACTAAGTATGTGACCCTAAGAACCACATTGTAAGTAAATGGATGGAGTGGAAAGCAGGCACAGGATTGTAGCATAACACTTAGGAGCTTGTAGTCTTAACCTTTCGAACAATACTAGATTTTTAGTGAATAACTATAAAACAGCTGTTATTAAAAACAGTTATTAAAAATACACGTTTCTACAAAATATATGTCATGCACTGGGATTTCAATAAGAAAACAAAAAATATAAAATGAATGCTTAGCATGAAAACTACATCTGACAGAAAGCATTTTTATAACACTATAGTGAAATATGTTTCTAAGCTGCGGTGGTGCAGCAGTAGCATTGTCGCCTCACAGCAAGAGGTTCTCCCGTTCGATTCTCGTCTGGAGCGCCTTATGTGTGGAGTCTGCATGTCCTCCCTGCGGTCGAGTGGGCATGCCTTTGTTGAAGGTTGGGCGTCGGGCTGGTCAGGGGCGGCCCATGCATTTGGACTGCAGCCCCCCCAGCTGTAAAATAAGAAAGAAGATAAAAAACTATCGCAACTAGTAAACTTTTGCGCATGCGCACTAGCATTTCCAATATCCGGACTGCTGCTGAGACAGTCTGGAGCATGCACAGACTGTCTCAGCAGCAGTCCGGATTAAGAAGCATTCGAGTGCAGAGATCCCAGAAGTCTCAGATCCCAGATCAACAAAGCTGTGGAAGGATTTATTTAGAGCTGCAACAAATAGACCTGTCCCAAGTAGGGTGCATGTGTGTGTGTATGAAATGCCCCAGGTGCTACATGGTGGTGGGTAGAGAATAAGGCTTGAACCCTGTACCTTGGGCTACCCACCACCATTTGTAAAAATGTTGCAGATTTTTCCTACATACTTGTTCTATTCCTCATAAAATCTGTGGTTTCTGTATTTTTGTTTCCTTGCAAAGCCAGTAGTGCATTGGTGCAGTGGTAGCATTGTTGCCTGACAGCTACATGTTCTCTGGTTTGATTCTTGGCTGGGGTGCCTTACCTTCTGTATGCCCTCCCTGTTTTTGTGTCCTCCCATCTTACAAAGATATGTGTCTGTCTGGAGTGTTACTCCCTGGGCCTCTGCTAAAAATTAGCTTTTGTTCCAAGTCAGACTTTCCTGGTTAACAAAATTTGAATATCAGACTTCATATTCTTCAGAAAGTGCATGGTAACACAAATGCTTTTATTCTAGCAATTTTCTAAGTGTATAAGATGGATATTTGAAATTTGTCACTGTATTCCCCCATTATTGGCTTCATCCAGGTTTTGTGCTAAGGTTGAGAGCTATGGTGAGAACTGAATTCACTGAATGTTTGGGGACTGTATTCACCCATTATTGGCTTTGTTCAGGTGTTTTGTGCTAAGAGGTTGACAGCTGGCTATGGTGTGAAGACTGAATTCTAAAATGGTAGCCATTTAAGTTCCATCTTCCTCTTTCACAAAACAGCTGATTTGGCATAGTGGTATGTTGCTCTGACTGTTTGCATTTTATTCTAGCAACTTTCCAACATTATACAAGCAATGTTTAAAATGTGTCCCTGGTTTACAATAAATTATGCTTTTTTAGAGATTTTTTTGCTGCAAAGTTTCAGAGATACAACTGAGTGAATAGATTTTACAAGACAGTAGATAGATGCATGATACTGTAGTGTGTGTACTGTGTTTGCAAAGGGGTGGATCTTGAAGATACCTAGTAACTATGAACCTGTTATCAGTTAGCCATCCATTCCACTTTATTTGTAGATAAAAACAATGAAATACAAAGTGCTAAAATAAACATTTTCTATTAGTCAGTTATATCTTGTTATTTTCTTCTATAAGTAATGCTGGATTTCTTATTGAACAATAAAATAAGATTTTGCTTTGCTGAAGACTGAAATATTTATTACCATAACAGTTGGTGCTTTGGGACTTGGATTTTTCAACTTCAGGTTAGTGTTATTTGTATGACTGTGGGTTTAGGCATGAGTTTGGACACACTTTTTTTTCAGAAAAAAAAAGAACAGCAGAAAAAGCTGATAAATGTACAGTTCCAACAGTCTGATACAGCCATCAAGAACAGAGGAAGGAATATACATTTCAAGTTTCAGGAGTAAATTTAAATCTATGCTTTAATTGCAGAAAAAAAAAGGAGGACATGGACAGGAACCACAGCTATTTTCTTTGTTACCAGTATTGTTAACATTAAATTTCACTATTCTAATATTCTTTTTCCATAGGAGTATCAGGGATAACTCAAATGTGTTCAGTCAATGGCTTATTGGACGAGGACATGTTCTTCACCATTTTTGCTGTTGAAGAAGGTATTGCAACCTCTGCAGAAATGTCCCTGCTTGATGTATGGCCTACTTATGAAAATGAGGTAGGTCTTATAAAGGATGCTACACCAGTCTGGCAGAAGCAGAGATGGGAATGAAACTAGTGATCTCACCGTTGTTACAGCAAGGCATTACTGCACCCCCTAGAAGTCCATGGAATACACAGCTACTATACTAAGCTCAATTCCCCATACAGCTACTACCTTTTCAGTGACTTGATAATTTAATCAGCTTTTGTCTCTATCCCAATACACCCCAACAGTCAGAATCTGTTCCCGTTCATGTACAGAGGAAAACAGTATACGTAGACACACTTACCACAAGGTTATGTAGAGTCACCTACCCGATAATCAAGGGAAATGAAAAGGCAGTTAGAAAAAATCCAGTTCCCTTGTTGGTCTACACTGGTGCAATATGTGGATGATCTTCTTTTGGCATCTAATTCTTTAATTACCAGCAGGACAGTGTTGTCCTTTTGGCAAAGCTATCTGAGCTAGGTTTCAAGTTAGTCGAACCAAACATCAATTATAGCAGCTATAAGTTCAATACTTGGGACACCTTATTTGGGAGGGAGTGTAGCATATCCTGCCTTTCTGAATCTCCAACATACAAGCTGCACCATGACCAACAACTTTAAAGCATTTAGGGCATTCCTTGGGCTAGCAGGATATTGTAGACAGTGGATTTCTAATGATGCTGAGGTAATTAAACCACTATTACAATTTTTAAAAAATACCCTCAAAACTCTCCCATGGCAGCATTACCATAAACAGGCATTCATTCAGCTAAAAATACTCCTTTTAAGCCCTCCTGCACTTGGTTTACCTGACTACTCAAAAGTTCATAGATTCATGCCACCCAAGAAAATTATTTTCTATCTCCCATCCAATCATCAAGATTTTTCTTGAAGAGTGCTAACGAGGAGCTTTGTTTGATATAAATAGGCAGTTTGGTCCAGAATATGGGAAGTCTCTGGGACAGGAATCTATCCCTCCAGCATGTTCTGTTTATTGTGGTGACAAGGTTTAGGTCCATGTCCAAAAGCTCTGGGTTTGACATAGCTTTGTGTGTTAGGCAGAGATCACCTCTGAGGGGTGATATCGCGATGGAGTAAAGCTGCAGTTTTTATAGGGCATCTGTCTGAGGCTGGTAATCCTCTTTGTGAGGTATTTCTGCGGCCTTTCCAGTTGTTGTTGATGTTTTGTGAGATACATACCAAAAGGGGATTTGTACTCTATAATGGGTCTAATGAGTGATGAGTAGAGGGGAACAATTACCTCTTTTTTCCTGGATGAGAAACCCTTTGTGATGAGGTGTGCCATGTAGAAGGATTTCCTGACTACTGTGGCGATGTGATTATCAAAGGAGAGATTACTGTCCACCTGTGTCCCAAGGTCTCTTATCACACTTTCAGTGTTACAGAGTTTTACCAAAAGGGATGACAATGCACTTTTTAGCATTGAGCTTGAGGCCATGGCTTTGACACCAGGCATCTGTCTCAGTGTGGCCCTTTTATAGGATGTCCACATCTTTTGGAATTTTGATTATGGCTCCTAGTGTGCAGTCATGTGCGAACTTCATTAGCCAAAGACCTTCTGTTCCTAGCCTGTTCAGAGAAGAAGATACCAAACAGGAGAGGACCCAGGACTGAACCCTGTGGTACTCCACTTGTCACTGGTCTGAAGTTGGATTTGGAGTCTGCTACTTTCACAGTGTGGGTTCTGTCAGTGAGCCAGTTGGCAACCCATCTTGTTTAGTGGGTTTATCTATAATTCCAGAGTGGGGGAACCATCTTACCCTCATCGTGCATCAGGTTTCAGAGACACGATCTGCCCCCTGAGTTTGGAGATTACCAATGTCATTGTTTATAAGTTCCATGATGATACATTCCATAGCCTTGCAGACCAGGTAATGGGGCAGTAGTTTCCAGGGTCCATGGTGGCTCCCATTCAGTGGGCACATAGCCTGAGGTGAGGCTATGATTGAACATGGTACTTAGGTTGGGTGCCAGATCATTCTTGTCAGGTCCCATGGATGCTGCACTGAACCTATCTGCCAAGATGTTGGCAATATCAGCTGTTTCTGTATATTTAGTGCCATTGTGCTGTAACTCAGAGCAGATCTGTGTGTTGCCATTGAGATTCTTGACATACCTATAGAATGCTTTGTGTTGTCTTTACAGTCAGTGACTATTTTGTTTTCATAACTAGCTTTGGAGGATTTTATGAGGGATCACAGCTTGTTACTGAGGCTGACCAGGGAGTTCCTCCAATCATGGCAACAGTTTCTTTCTTCTGTTGTAGAGTTTGTTTAACCACCAGATTGGCTTGGAGGATAGCATCTTGGTTCTGTTAGGGATCCATGCACTCATGTAAGTGCTTATAAAGTGAATTTGTCTAGGATTCAGCAGTCATACCTCTATTGCCCGTCAGTATGGGTGTTGTGAAGTTTTTCTTGTTTTGCTGTAAATGAAACAAAGTTGCATTCCAGCTACTAGCACACTGCAGAAATTATGGATTTAGACCACTTGTTTATTATAATACAAATCTTGATCCAGTTGCAGCTGCTCTCCCCATTGCCTTAGAGCAGTGGCCACTACTGCTTGGTTGGTAGACATCGCAGCACTTACGTTGGGACATGAGACTTTTGTTGCAGTTCTGTATTCTATGGCTGCCTTACTGTTAAAAACTAAAATGCAGTATCAGTCTACTTCTATGCTTTCCAAATATGAACTGGCTTTTTAAATAATCCTGCTTTATGAATTATTAGATGCCCACCTTTAAAATTCTGCGTCCCAGATTCCTGCAGCAGATGAGGGCAATCCTCATGACTGTGTTTTTGTTGTTAATGTGCTTCTTCCTAGGCCTGATCTGAAAGACATTCCTCTAAAAAAACCCTGAGATAATCCTGTTTGTGGACTGATCCTACATTAAAAGAAATGAGTAATAGCCGCAGCTTTTGCAGTCTGAACATCTGATCAGATTTTATTAACTGGACAATTGCAAGAAAATGTTTCATCATAAGTTGCTGAGTTTCATGCTATTGCTAAGTTTTCAAGTTAGCAGAGGAAAATGCTAAACTGTATTTTCTGATTCTAGGTATGCATGTAGGGTGGCCCGGGATTTTGGTACGTTGTGGAGAGAAAGAAGTTATTTGAACTCTGCTGGGACCACAATCAAAATGTTGTGTTTGTTCAAGAACTCTTACAAGCACTGTTACTGCCTAAAGAGATAGCTGTGGCTAAGTGTGTCACCCATAAGATGGATGATTCTTTCAAAACTAAAGGCAATGCTTTTGCTTATAGGGTGGGCAAGACAGACTGCACTATTAAATCCTGTTCAGGCTTCTTTTTTATAGCCTATGCAAGTTAAAGATGTACTTGTAACTTTACAGGAAGTATTGTCTTTTCAAAATCAAGCTGAGGACTCCAAAAGGGTAAGGTGGATATGTGATGGCTGCTTTCGTTCCTCAGATTTACTTTGGCACCATCCAGATTGGGAGATTAGGAGCTTCATGTGCATTTTTACCAAAATTGGCAGGGGCTTACCATTTGCCTTCCCATTTGGAAAAAAATGCTTTACTAAAATAACTTTTGACCGATCGGTATGCCCCTTAAGTTTGTGAAGTTGCTCAGCATCTTGTAAATGCATGTAATATCTGTTTATCATTTAATATAGCTAAATCGGTTGATGTACCTACACAACACATTAAAAAAGCCATGGGGAACATTATGTTGTATTCAGTGGGACTTTATTGAGTTACCTCAGTGTACAAAGTTTATGTATGTTTTAGTAATAGATGTTTTTCTGGCTGGGTAAAGGCATAGCCATGTGCAAAAAAATGATGCCTCTTCAGTAGCAACAAAAAGTTTTAGTATGAACTGAAACCTTGTTTTGGGGTACTTTGTTGTATTCAGCCAGACTGAGGCACTCATTTTACAAGTCCGATTATACAGCAGATTTGCAAAATATTCAGAGGAAATATCTGTCCACACACACCTCAGGCATGGTAGAAAGGGTAAACCAGACTTTGAAAACAAAAGTGGCAAGGCTTACTACAGAGACTGGGTTAAAATGGCAGGATGCCCTGCCTTTAGCATTATTTAGCATTCAGAGTGCAATTAGTGCACCTAGGAAGTCCCCCCCATCATAATTATGGGTCAACCTATGAGAAATGCCAGCCACCCCCACTGCCTAGGGCTCTTGATTTGCAGAATGTTGATTAAGCTATTTTTATTTACTGTAAACAGCCTTTTTCTGTTCTGCAGCATCTAAATTCACAAGTTGTTTCTGCCCAGCACCAGCCTGACCCCACCAAATTGCTTAATGGCCAGTCCGGTGACTGGGTGTGCATACATTGCTTCTCCAGAAGACATGCCCTCCAGGCCCATTCTTGGTACTCCTCATCACACCAACAGACATTAGACTTTTAGGGTCTCCAACCTGGATCCATGTGTCTCATGTCAAAAAGACGGGTCCAAATTAGGGAAATCAGCTCACTCCCAACATCACCTCCTCTGCCTTGTCAGATGATGAAGCCATTTCCTCTTGCAACAGAAAAACTAGAGGAATCAAGAGTAGAACCAACTCCCAGTAATCAGGATATTTTGAAAAAAGACATTTTCCCATGAGTCAGGCAACCAATGGGAGTTGTTCAGCTACAAGATTTACCATGGAATTTGTTTGGGACTCAACAGCAGTTTGTTCACCTCAGGACAAACCTATGTTTGGGCATTTTAAAAACCCCACTTCGACCCCATGCAGTTCACCACTCCTGTTTGCTTGCTGCCTTGATGACTGCGATTGTTGTACTTGTTTTGCTACTGCATTTCTTGGTTCCAGCTGCTACCATAAGTACTGTTTAACCTTTTGATAAGAAAGTAAAGTGGTTAAGATGCAAAGATCAGCAGGTTGACATCCAACCTTTAATACATTTCATACCACTTTGTGTACATAAGCTAAGACTCTAAATGTTAGTAACTGCTGGGTATGTGCCCACATACCTACTGGCTATTATGGAGGCATTCCATTGTTCCCAGTGCCTGTGGGGGAGGTTGATAAGGGGACACCATTTGCATCAGCAATCCTAAACAAAATATTTTGTGGCTTAATGTTTCATTTTCCAGAATTGTTTTTCTTACGCCTTCAATGACTAAGACCTATACTTGCTATGAAAAATATGGAACTGTGGAGTTGGACAGAGTCAGTGTAATATTACTCAGAGAATGTACAGTGGAACTGAGGTGAAAGGTATGGTCATGTTACAAGACTTATTGCATTTGTGGCAGTCTAGCATATCCTTGGCTGCTAGTGAGCTGGTCAGGATGTTGTTACATTGGGAGAGTTCTTCCTATCAGACATATTAATGCCTTGCCCAGGGGAAAAATTCGTAATGTATGAGAGACTCAGACTGTAGAAAATACAGTTAGCAAAACTGATGTTTTGTAGATATATCATCATGACAGAACAAGCAGCTTTCAAAGGACTTTCTCATATGGACATTGGAATGATGTTACCTCTGGGGCTGGTATAGGACCTGCATTTGGGAACTTCAAAAACTTTCTAAACTGTTAGAAGTGTTAAGCAATGCAACTTTTGAATCAAATCATTATTGAACTTAGTGCATGCACACTGTGGTGTTGCAGAACAGAATGGCACTTGATTTCATGCTTGCATCAAAGGGTGGTACATGTGCATTTGTGCATAAGGAATGTTGGATGCTCATCGCCGATAATGAGCGCCCAGTATGTAGCCATTTAGAAGTAATCCAAAATGTTGCCAAACTGTCACATGCAGATAAGGGACATAGTTTACAATGGGCATGATTGACTGGCTTATTCTCTGGGTGGGGATGATGTTTTAATGTTTATTATGATAATTGCTAGTTATCTTGATCATATTTTTACTTTTATTTCTATGAAAAGTTTTAATAACTAAGTTTATTACATCACAATCTAATAGTTCTTTGCAAAGCATGTATGTTAACAATGAGATGTAAAGGGTGCACTGACCAATAACACAAAGGAGATGTGGTAAAAGAGTGAGGAAAGCATTTTTGAAAGTTTCAGGAAAATGTATGATAATGTGTTGAGACAAAAATGAAAAGAGAAGGAACTCTTCTCAGTGTTATCTTGATTCTCTTGAGAATACTGATGCTTGATTAATCAACAATAAAATATGATGTAAAGGTCGGGATGGAGCTGTTTGTGAAATTTGTATCGCATACAAATAACTTAATGTAAGTGATGTTACTCAGCATCAAATGAGGGACTGATGAGGAATAATAAAGTGCATGTTTTGTGTGCCTTAAATTGATTTAATATGCAGTCCTAAACTGCAGTTAGCATCACGTTTTACTTCTTGATTTTGAAGCAGCATTTCTTGGAAATAACATGCTAAAGTACAGTTTATTCCTTACTTGGCTAAAATGTAGATAAAGGAGTCAGCAGATGAGTTTTTGCTAAAGTATTTTTCTACTGGTCAGTTGGCAGAAGTTTAGAGATAAGAATATCCTGTCTTGACATATTTTCTTCTATAAGTAATGCTGGATTTCTTTGTTCAGGGAGACACGTTTCTGATAGCTTTGCCTCCACATATATTTGTGATTTTAATAATAAAATAGGATTTTGTTTTGCTGAAGACTGAAGTATTTTATTGCCATAACAATATCCATTCTGAAATCCTATCTTTATCAAATTCACACTCAGTTCTTTCCAAATTTGTCTCTTGTTCATAGGTTCATAGGTTTATACTAGGCTATCTGCCCTAAGGCATTTATAAGCCTAGCCCAAATTTTTGTGGCTTACACCACCCCCTATATGAAAAAATACTGTGCCCATTAGTTTGTTGTGCCTCTGTCCAGCAGTGACACAGAGATGATTCCCGGGATAAACCTACGATCTCCCATCCACAGGTCAAGATTTCTCTTGAACAGAGCCAGCGAGGTGCTCTGCCTCACATGGATCGGGATTTTATTCCACAGCATAGGGAGTCTCTGAGTGATAAATCTATCCCTCCAGCACATCCTATTTATATCCGTGCTAAGGTTTAAGTCGCTTGCTCTAGTGGTTTTGGTGGATTTGGATTTTTGAGGTGGAGCATGTCCATTAATTCCGGGTTGGACATGGCCTTGTATGTCAGGCACATGTCACCTCTGAGCAGACGGTATGCAACTGAATAGAGCTGGAGTTTCTTCAATCTGGCAGCATATGACAGATTTTAGAGTCCCTTTATCCTTTTGGTGAGGAACTTTTGGGGTCTCTCCAATTGCTGCAGATGTCGGGTGAGATACATCCCGAATGGGGCATTGTACTTGATCATTGGTCTGATAAGTGAAGAGTACAGGGGAACAATGACCTTACTAGATCTGGATGTGAATCCCTTCATGATCAGGTGGGCAATGTAGAAGGTCTTTCTAACCACTTTAGCAATGTGAGTGTCAAAAGAAAGGCCACTGTCAACCTGGGTCCCCAGGTCCCTGATAACCTCTTCTGTGCTTAGTGGATTGCCACCTATATGGTAGCTTGGGGTTACCTTGTTTTTCCCGAAGGGTATGACTATACATTTTTTGGCATTTAACTTCAGGCCATGGCTCTGGCTCCAGCTATCTGTTTCCGTGAGTCCCTTCTGAAGGATATCCGTGTCCGATGCACTTTCCACTATGGCGCCCAGTTTGCAGTCGTCTACAAACTTTGTCAGCCAAAGTCCTCCCATATTGGCCTGTACTTCTGAGAAGTAGATGCCGAACAAGAGGGGGCCAAGGACCGAGCCCTGTGGGACACCACTTGTGACTGGCTTGGAGTCTGACATAGCGCCAGCAACTCTAACCCTGTGGGTTCTGTCCTTAAGCCAGTTTGCAACCCATCTTGTGACATATGGGTTTACATTTAAGCTGGTAAGTTTTTCTACAATACCCGAGTGGGGTATTGTGTCGAAGGCCTTTGCAAGGTCAAGGTAGGCTGTATGGACTGCCTTTCCTCATCAATGGCCTTGGTGACTGTTTCAAGAAGTCGACCAAGTTCAAAAGGCATGATCTGCCCTTGAAGAAGCCAAACTGGGTCGGGTCCAATGTCTGCAAGTACCCTATATCTTTGTTTATGAGCTCCATTATGATCCTCTCCATAGCTTTGCAGACTAGACTTGTTAAGCTTATGGGGCGGTAATTACCAGGGTCCGTAGAGGCACCGCCTTTGTGGAGTGGGACCACAGTTGCCGTACGCCACTCCTTGGGCACGTATTCTGTGGTAAGGCTGAGATTAAACAGCTGCCTTATGTGTGGGTTTAATTCCTCATTTAGCTCATGTAGCACACAGCCGGGGACACCATCCAGTCCCATTGATGCTGTGTTTTTAGCTTTAGAGAGAGCAGCTTTCACCTGCACATTTGAGATGTCTGGGAGGCTACACTTTGCTGGGATAGTTATCTCTCCTTTAGGCGGAGAGAGGGGTGAAGTTTGCACTGAACCTGTCTGCCAGTATGTTGGCAATGTCTGTGGGTTCAGTGATTTTTGTATCATTTTGGACTAATTCTGAGCATATCTGGGAGTTTCCACCCAGGTTCCTAACATAGCTGAAAAAGGCCTTATGATTGTCCTTTGAATCCATGGCAATTCTTCTCTCAAAATTGGCCTTAGTTGATTTTATGAGTGCTCATATTTTTTTACTAATAATGATCAGGGGTGACTTCCCTTTTATGGATTTTGTTCTATCATGTAATAGCTTTCTCCTCTTATTGTAAAGTTTGTTAATGGCTGGGGTCCACCAGACTGGACGTTTGCCCTTTGTGGAAAGAGTCTTGGTTTTATTTGGGATTGCCTGATCCATGCAGTCCTGGAGGTGTTCATAGAAGGCATTTGTAAGGGCTTCCGCAGCTTGGGTTGTGGTTTCCACTGGCTCAGGGGCCTTGAAGGATACCACACCAGTCTTGAGTAGTGTGAAGTTTGCTTTAGAGAAGTTCTTCACTGTGGTCTTTTTGTTTGGGGTGGGGCGGGATGTGGATTTCCAGTGAGATTAGTTTATGATCAGATCTCACCAATGAGGGATATACTTCCGGTTTGGAGCATTTTGTCCCCATGTTTGTGATAATGAGATCTAGTATATTTTCTCCTCTCGTGGGAACAGTGACTAGCTGTTCCATGGCATTTGAATTTATGAACTCCAGGAACCATTGGGCTAGAAAGTTAGGGCTTGAGTAATGTTCCCAGTCTATATTCGGGTAGTTGAAGTCACCCAATATGATGATGTTTGGAGATACATTTATACCCTCTCCAGTGTCTTCAGGAAGGCTGTGTGGGGTTTCTGAGTTTGAAAGGGTGGCCTGTAGTATGCTACAATTTGTAGAGCAGTTTTGCCTATGGTTAGTTGCACCTGGATGGTTTCGGAAGCTTCGTGCGTTGCCACCAACCTGGAGGTGTGGGTATCCTTTATGAATATGGATACACCCCCCTCCTTTTGTGGTGTGGTCCGGGTTTTGGGGCCGGAACGCATGATATGAGGTAAAACCTAATAGTGCCGGGGTGCTCTCAGGAGCCTTGAACCAGGTTTCAGTTACAGCACAGACATCGATGTTCTCCATACTGAGAAGGGCCTCGAGTGCGTGCATTTTGAGATTTAGACTTCTGGCATTGAGCAGCATTACCCTCAGTTTCTTCCCATTTTTGTTTTCTAGGGTGGTAGGTTTAGAATTTGAGCCTTGCCTAAAAAGGCACTATGGGGTGGCAAGAGCCTTAGCCAATATCCGGAATCCCAGGGGTGACAGGTGCAAGCCGTCCCTTGCCAAGCAGCCTGGCTTGTCAAGCATGTCATCCCAGGCAGACAGACACTGGATCCCCTTTGAATGACACCAGACATTAAGCCAATTGTTAAAGCTGATAATCTTGTCTCTATATTGTGGCATCATTCTTGGTGAAGGAAGGATACTGCTCAGGGTCAGGGTCATACCTGCCTGGGCTACATAATCAGAGAGCTCCTCTATGTCTCTTTTCATGTAGTCCAGGGAGGTACGTCTCAGGTCGTTCACAGCAGCATGGACAATGACTGTGTCATATTTGTACTTGCCGTGGAGTGACCAGAGTGCTTGTGTTATGTGGCGGATTCTAGCACCTGATAGGCAGCTTACTATGACCCTCTCCTTGTTCAGCCTGGTGAGTGGGACGTCAGTGTGTCTGACTATGGAGTCACCTATGACAAGTATGTTTGGTGTTGTATTTGGCCTTAAGGGCTGTGACTGCTTTGCACACTGCTTTTGTGGTTTATGTGTTGCTTGTGGGGTGTCTTGAGGTAGCAGTTGTTTGGGTGTCTGCTTTGGAGGCCTCTGCTGTTTAGGTAGATTTTTACTCAGAGCCTCCGAGTATGTCTTTGTGTGTTTATGTGTTTGATTCAGTGGTGTGGTAGCATTATGTGAGGCTGGTTTTGTGGTGTGTGCAGTTGCCTTCTCCTCCTGTCTGGTCTTGCCAGTCCTGAGTTGAGAGAGCTCAGCCTCCAGTTTGGCTAAATAGCTGCATCTCTCACAAGTATTTGTGTTATGTGGGAGGAGGAGAGGGTTGTCTGTGTACATGAGGCAGTTGTAACATTGCCTCAAGATTCCCAGATTCACCAGCTGGACCGGAGAGGAGATTGACAACTGACCTTTGGACATGCTAGAATAATATTGGGAATTCCTTAATAATTGAAAACAAGGGCCAGTGGGGAGTGAGGGTGTAGTGCTTTTAATTTTTAGTGCTGACTTATATAATTACTTTAGTGAGCAAGTGCCAGGTAACTTGAGTGCAATGTGTTACAAATAACTAAATGCAAAAACGACAAACAGTAACTTTCTTTCAAGTGAAACAAGGAACTAGTACAGTAAGCAATGCAGATATCACTAGTGATCCACAGAAGCACTGAGAAGCCGCGTATTAGGTGGAATTAGCTTCCAGGGAAATAACAAGCAAACAAACAACAAGCATATAAACAAAGCTAGATTCAGCAGGCCTGGATCTAGTCTATGCTAAAGCAAACAAGGTGTACCAATTTCAGCACTGCTACTTGCACTCTGCATTTCTTAATATAATTAACTGTCCTTTCCTTGTTCTCTGTACCTACGAGTCCATTCACAAATTCCAAGATAGCATGGAAAGTGTTGCCATTATGGTAAGAAATCATTATTCTCACCTATTATATGTCAGCTTTTTAAAATCTTTAATTCCAGCTGCATTTTTCTGTGTGTTGAGCTCAGAACTGTAGCTGGTTCAATTAGCACCTAGTGCTATGAACCAGCACCCCTCCCCCTCAGATCTTCAAGTCAACAGCAAAAAAAAAAAAACACTTTAGCTGTAAGTGATCATCTTATTACAGTTAGATCTATGCACCACCCCAACACAAAATAAAAGGAAAAGAAAAAAATAAAATGGATGTTCCTTCTACTATCACACCAACCAGGTGGCCAGCCCCTGCTATTCAGTTCCCATTTCTTTGCTTTGTCCCCCAGTCCTTCTTTAACATATTTTATTTTAAAAAAATGTCTTCTTTTAAACTGTTGCAAACTCTTTACTATAACTGTACCAAACGTTTCTGTACAGTTTATGTTTGCCTGTATGGAGCGCTTCAGCTCTCATGTTTTAGTTAAAAAATGAGAGTTTTTTTTTTACTCTGGCAAATTGTTTGCTACAATGTAGAAAACAGTTACTACAGTTTAGACCACAAACACTGAGCACTACAGCACTCAAGTAAGGTTTGGCCAGAATTACAATACTGTATTTTTAAGCCAGTATTACATTAAAAAGCAATCTGGATTGGCTGATCATGCCTCCATCACTTTGCGCCTGAGGCACTTGCCCATTACCCCACACTAGCTATGCCATTGCTTGTGCCATTTTGTGCCCTCCCTTAACTCACCTTGTTCACCTCTGTATAAAGAGTCTTTAGCCCAGTGATAGGTGCACTGATATACAACACATTTGTATATCATGCCATACTTATCTAGTTGATTTATACCTAAATAATCACAGTTTAATGATCTTCCTGTCTGTTGAATATGCTTTTCTTCTTTGAGAAATATGCTGTCTCCTGTCCAACATTAATGCCCAATGCTGGCTATAATGGAGAACCATCAACCCAGAAATCAGCCATCATTCATTCCCTCCAACCCAGCTGGTGGGAAGAACTTGTACAGAACTGCATTCTTCAGGACAGAAAAAAGGTTTACCTCTTAAGTTCCAGTTTTCCATAGTAACACCAGTCACTTTCATATTGAAGCAAAACTCATGTGGTGACTTGAATTGTCTATCAGGACATCTTATTTCATGGTCAAGAGTCCCAACTGTTAATAAGGGAAAAAAAGACAGTATATCTGATCAAACATTGGATGACTGCACGCATCAGCTTTTTTCTGTTCAAGATCCTGATGCAGTGGAAATTAAGAAATGTACTCATTTTCCACTTCATTGTGATCTCAGAACTGGAATCTGTAATTAACAAGGGATGGGAGTGGTGGTGCAAGGGGCTTACCCCCTGCAATAAACATTTTTTAACTTTGTTTTTATGTGTTTTTCAACCAGCAAGTGATCAACCAGGTGTGTTCAGTCACTTGCTGTTCAGCATGTTGATTTTAAGATACATGGACATCCATCCATATCATATTTTATCAGTTTATTATTCACTTTTCAGCAAGGAATATTACTTATTGGTGGGGACTGGAATTTGATTTGCAGCAATGAACTTGTGTCTGGGGGCCCCAGAAGGGAAAATATAACAAAGGAGGGTAGATTCTTGAAGACTTTTATGAAAATATTTGGCATGGAAGATGTGAATTCAGTAACAGGAGTTCGGACTGAATTTACATATTATTCCCAAAGATATAAAAACTGGGCTAGGCTGGACAGAATTTACATTTCACAGAAACGTGCATTTAATTGAAGATCTTGTTGACCAACCAATAACTATTTCAGATCATATGCCAATAACAGCCAAAATAAAAACACAAGGTAATGAAAAAAAATTAGGCATTAGCACTTTCACACCTAGCTGGTGAAAAAGAGGAATTTAAGGAATGGGTAGTGGAGATTATTCAGGAGCTGTTAGAGAGGATAGAAATTTCTTCTGAAAACATAGCTAGGGAGTGGGATAGAATTAAGGTAGAGTTTAAAAATAAGGTTCAAATAAAAGAAAAGGAGTCATGGCTAAGTAAGAAGAAATATTTAGGGGGACTAACAAATGTTCAAGTATTGCAGAATAGGGGAAATCTCACAGAACAAGAGGAAGATCAACTGCAAAATGCTAGGCAGAAAATAAGGGATTACCTTTATAATATGCACAAGCTTAAAAGGATTTCTGTTAAGCAACTGTTTTTTGATAACACTAGAGCACAAAAACTTTTAGCATAACAACTCAGGCAACAGAAAGGAGAAAGGGCTGTCGCCAAATTCAGGGAACCTATAATAAAGAAGGTAACAACAGATATCGCAGAGGTATTAGAAATATTTTGGTAATTCTGAGAGTCTCTACAAAGCACAGAAATATGAAAATCAAGAAAGATACAAATGGAAATGTTTATGGAAGAATTACATATGTCAAGGTTAGAGGTACATGAGGCTCAATTACTAACAGGATAGGAGGAGATGAAATAAAAATTGTGATGCATAACCAATCTATGGTTAAAGTCCCCAGGAATAAATAGCATTCCTGTGGAAGTTTGGAAGCTAGGAGGAAAAAAAATTGATGAAGACCTCGAAGGTTTTAACAGTATCTTAAGAGGAGGAGAAGTACCACTGTCCTGGAAGAAAGCACTGGTAGCTGTAATACCTAAAGAGGGTAAGGATCCATCGGATTCAACTTTATACAGGCCCATTTCAATACTAAACCATAATTATAAAGTGTTCATGTCTATAATGGCTAAAGGAATGGCAAAAGTAATGCCAAAACTGATAGATATGGATCAATGTGGTTTTGTGGAGGGAAGGCAAACATTTGACAACATTAACAGAACATTGATGATTCAGAGTGAAGCAGAATGCAAGAAAATAACATTGTTGTTGTTGGGTCATGATGCAGAGAAAGCATCTGACAGAGTAAGCTGGGATTTTATGAGCAGGGCAATGGAAGCAATTGCATTTCCTGAAAAAATTACAAGCTTGATTAGGAGAACATATGAGGGCTCGGAGGTGAAACTTAAAGTGGGTGGGGTCCTCTCTGATAATTTCTGCTTTAGTAGAGGAAACAGGCAGGGGTATCCTCTTTCCCTTTATTATTTGCATTTTATTTAGAACCATTTAGCAAAGAGAATAAGGGCCTCAGAAATTCCAGGATATAATTGGTATGGTAGTCAAAAAATTATTCTAGTGCAGCAGCTAAGGATATGTGGGAAGAGAATAAACAAAAAACGCGAAAATGGAAGCTTTATGATATGGATAGTAAGATACAAGCAGTTAAAATATTTTATCCCTTTATTCTTACACACAGGTCAGGCATATTTTTATCAACTAGAGGAGAAGTTGCGGGTAGAAATTAATAAAGAGCTGAAGGACTTTATCTGGGAGGGGAAGATGGCAAGAGTCAAGTGGGATAAGATGATTCTTCCATTAGAATAGGGCGGATTGGGATTACCTGTTTTTGAAAGGGTATTTCAGAGCTTCACAGTTAAGACTCATACATAGCACAAGCAGAAAACTTTAATTCAAAGTGGAAAGGGATGATGATGAAACACTGGTGAAGCTCAAGAAACAAGGAGAGACTGGGATTTTGGATGCAGGACTTTAAGTGGAATAACAATAATCATGCAGAATATTATATCCATAAAGTAGCAAAAAGTATTCTAAGAATTAAACCAACATGGGAATGGAGAAAGGAGTTTCTGCTGATAGGGATGACTGCAATTAGGGATACAGACAGGTAAGAGGTGGCTGGAATTTATTGCAGAAAACTGGCAAAGGAACCAAGGTATTGGGAGCAAAAAACTAGAGAGGGAAAGATGACAGAATGTGAAGACACCCAGAATTTATTTGGACTGCAGGTTAGTATTTGCCTTCCCTCTCAGGGATTGATAACAGAGTATAGGCAAAGAGAAAGAAATAGGTGGGTCCTAAACAAAAGACCCGCACTAGTAGAGTTTTTAATAGAATCTAGAACAGAAGCTACCATTAAAAAAGGAATAATTAGTACAGCACATAACTATAAGAATCAGAGGAGGTTAGAAAGGATTGGGAAGAGAGACTAAATAAGCAATTCACAAAGAAACAATGGGTGGATATATGCATGTTTCCCAAATGTGCAACAAAATCTAGATGATTTAGGATTTTTGCCTGGAAATGTTTACAAAGATATTTTTATACCCAAGTAGACTCCAGAGAATTTTTCCTCAGGCAGACAGTTAATGTTGGAGGTGTGAAGAGAAAGAAAGAGGTAATTGGGAACATGTTTTTAGGAAGTGCAATGAGTTGGTGGACTTTAAGGCTTACCTGCGGGATGCACTGTCGGAGATGCTGGGTGGGCAGACTGGTCTGCAAGGAAGATGACTTTTCTCAGCTATGACACAGAATTGAAATTGCCTAGACATGGTAAGGCCTTGCTGTCTAATAATGGTGGCTGCCAAAAAAGCAATTACAAGAAAATGGAAATCAAAATCTAAACCAACTATACTGGAAGTGGTGAATAGTAACGTCAATAAAACAATTAGAACTGACATCTTTAGAAAGGGTAGGAGAATACATAGGAAACAATGGGAATTATGGGAACAATACATACAAGGGAGGAATGAAGTCTAAAAGGTGGCAGGATTAAAATGAGCTTATAATGTTTGAGCGAGAAAGATTGGGTCGATTAAAAGTGATGTATAATGTTTGCAACTGGTAGTATGTCAGTATGGTTTGTGATTATCGGATTGCTTCAAGGTTGCTGATTTAAAATAGCCCTAGTTTGTAAATTCCTGCATACATTGTTAGAAACTCCTTATGCTCTGACTGAAGAGTGCTCTCAAACAATCTGAAAATATAATCGCTAATAAGTGTAATTCTTGGCACTTTAACTTTTCAGAGTTCTGCATTGTCTTAATTTTTGTCTGACTGAATTATTTTATATATTTATTTACTGACTGAATTATTTTATATATTTGCTGGCATTGTTTTTTTGTTTCTGACCTCTTCTGAAACTGCCCCCCCCCCCCCATTCCTGTGGTGGCGTTAATGTTTATAAAACTGGCCTAACAGTTTTTTTCTTATCTGATTGCTTTAAGGCTTGCTAATTTAAAACAGCCCGTTTGTAAATTCCTGCATACAGTTAGAAACTCCTTGTGCTCTGACTGAAGAGTGCCCTCAATCTGGAAATATAATAGCTAATAACTATAATTCTTGGCACCTTAACTTTTCAGAATTCTGCAGTCTTAATTTTTGCCTGCCTGAATTATTTTATATATATTTGCTGGCATTGTTTTTTGTTTTTGATCTCTTGCCCGCCCCTACTGTACATTTGGATCTAGGGCACTCCTCCCAGTCTACTGTTCATTCTACCTAATACAGAGAGAACATTTGAGAAGGCCAACCCACTTAGGTTCTTAACCTTGAATTATCGCTCCTCCTACCTCCCCTTGCACTTTACTAACAAAACAAAAAAAATCTCCTTGTGTTTTGATCAAGTGTGCTTCTCAACTAAGTATATTTTTTGGCACTTTTTAACTGTTCAGAGTTGACCAAAACAATTGAATTTAGTTCAGAATACATTTTGAATAAATTGCACTTGTTTAAACTGTATTTGTGTTAATACTGCTATACACCCAAGTGTGCTAGCTTGCACTCCACCTGAATTATTAGTGCTGTTTTAGCTGCTTTCTGAAAAAAAAAAAATCTAAGTTTGTTTCCTGCCTTTCCTGAAACTAGTCTAGTCCAGATACAGATTTGCTGTATCCAGGACTGTTTGTAAGCTTCTGAGTGGTGCCAAAGTCTGCTCTTAAATTTTTCCCTTAGATCTGCTAGTTATCTCCTCTCCTGCACATTAATAGCTTATTTAGTTTAGTACTTTACCAGACTTCTTGTAGCACACAAAAGTGCTACCAGCACTAAACATTCTTTAAGGAAACAGCTCCAGTATTTATTAATGCCCACACCTTCAGGCATGTCTGAAGGTCACTTTCCCTGTGCTTTCTCCTATTAACCTGGTGAACTTGGGCATCCTGAGGCAATGTAGCAACTGCCTCATGTACACTGACAACCCTCTCCTCTTACCTCCCAACACTCAGACTTGTAAGAGATGCACTTATATATCCAAATTGGAAGTCACGCACTCTCTAGCCAAGACCGGAACAGCTGGTCAAGAGAAGAAGGTCAACACTTGCACCACACCAAATGGAACACATAGCCCTTTGGAACACACACCAGCACTGCCTTCACATAAAAACACAAACCACACACTCACCTTAGCGAAGGCTCTCAATAAAAATCTACCCAGACAGCAGAGACCTCCAAGGCAGAAACGCACCCGACCACCACAATACAACACTATTCACATGAGACATAACTCTTCTAAAACAGTGTGCCACTCAACCAAAGCCCCTAAGGCAAAACAGCATGCCCAACACACTAGTCATAGGCGACTCAATAGTGAGGCACACCGAGGTCCCACTCACTAGGCTGAATAAGGAGAAAGTAACAGTCAGCTGCCTGTCATGTGCCAGGATCCGCCATATAACACACGCACACTCAGGTCTCTCAACAACAGGTACAAATATGACTCTGTCATTGTACATGTGGGTGTAAATGACCTGAGACATACCTCCCTGGACTACATGAAAAGAGACATGGAGGAGCTCTTGGATTATGTGGCCCAGGCGGGTATGACCCTAGCCCTGAGCAGCATCCTACCATCACCCAGAATACCACAGTACAAGCAGAAAATGAGTTATTTCAACAATTGGCTAAGTTTCTGGTGTCATTCTAAGCGGATCCAGTATCTGCCTAGTATGACCAGATTGACTGACCTCGATGCTTTGTCAGAGATGGCCTGCATCTGTCACTCCTGGGCTTCCAGATATTGGCCAAGACTCTTGCCACCCCTATAGTGACTTTTTTAGGCGGTGTTCCATTGACCAAATTACCACCATAACAGCTACAAACAAATGCAATCTGACAGTCATGCTACTCAAAGCTAGAAGTCTAAATCTCAAAATGCACTCGCTCAAAGCACTCCTTAAAATGGAGAACATCGACATTTGTGCTGTAATAGAGACCTGATTCAAGGCAGCAGAATACACCCCTGCACTACCAAGCTATAACTCATTCCACACCTTTCGGCCCCAGAACTTGGACCGAAGTTCCAAAGGCAGTGGTGTTTCCATATTCATAAAGGATGGGTACACCTCCAGACTGATAGCCCAATATAATGCATTCGAGATACTTCAGGTGCAGCTAACATTGGGTAAGACAGCGATTTAGGTCGTAGCCTGCTATAAGTCCCCAACCATGTCCCACAACTCACACTCCATGATTCGTAAGCACCCTGGAGAATATTAGGGTCTAACCTAACACTATCATATTGGGCGATTTCAACTACCCCTCCATTAACTGGAAAAACTATTCATATACCAATACACTTGCCCAATGCCTTCTGGAATTCATTAATTCCAATGCTCTGGACCAGCTCGTTCTTACCCCCACACTAGAGGTAGCAACATCCGTGACCTGGTCATTACTAACATGGGTGACCGTTGCTCTACACCAATAGTAAACTCCTCCCTAGTTAGATCCGACCACAAACTAATCACCTTGGAAATCCACATCCCTCCCACCTCCCCCCACAAAGGTAACCACCATGGAAATCTTCTCCAAAGCTAATTTTGGGCTCCTAAAAACAGAGGTGGCTAACTTCACGGCACCCATGCAAATGGAGAATAGTTGCATGACTGCAGAATCATACACCAATGCACTGTACGAACACATACACAAATGCATGGATCTTGCCATATCCAACAGAACCAAGATGTTCTCCTCAAAAAAAAAAAAAGCCAATCTGGTGGCCCCCTGCCACAAACAAACTACAACAGGAGGAGGAAACTGATGTGGAATAAGGAGAAGTCCCAAGACTGGAAAAACTCCCTTATCAGCCTGAACAAAACATTGAGATCCCTCATGAAATCCTCTAAAGCTAGCTACGAAAACAGAATTGCAGCAGACAGTAAAGACAACCACAAGGCCTTCTATAGTTATGTAAAGAATCTACATGGCAATACCCAGATTTGCTCTGAGCTACTGCACAATGTTACCTCCTATACAGAGCCAACACATATCGCCAATATAACAAAAATAATAGCAGAAAGGTAAAAACACACAAACCATTTATCGTTAGCAATTTCGTACAGATATTCTCATGTACTTCTTCAGACAATATTACCCAGCTAAACATGGTTTAAAAAGGGTCAGTAATTAAACCAATTAAACAAATCAGTTACTCATTAACAGAATCAATCATAAATCCAACACTATTAAAGTAATATTCCCTAGTTACTAAACAATACATCAACACATAAATTAATATTAAAACACTCTATCCTATTAATTCACTTCATGCTATTCATAAAAAATTATTATAGTGCTTTACAATAATTATTGAATTTCTACCATAAACCAAAGACATACTTATTAAAAAGTATTATTTTTACAAAACTTATATACATATATAACCACCTAAACATCAGTGCATACATTGTTATTTTACCTGTCCAATGCTTTCAATTTTAACAGGCACTTAATAGAAAATGCTTCATTCAGTCCAGGATAAATATGTGCATTTGTCTGCAATTGCCAAGTTAATTCACGTTCTTCGAGCTTAAGTTGCCAAGGACTACCTCAAAGGTTTTTACAAACACAGTCAACTACAGTAAATTGAAAACTATGTGTTTTAAACTCCATTATATGTCTAGCTAGGGCATTTGTACTAATATTCCTAGCAATACTATAAAGATGTTTATATATTCGTTGTTTAAATGGGCGTTCAGTTTTACCTAAATCAAAACTGAGCAGTGTCTACAAGAAGCCAAATAAACTATTCCTTGGCTGTTACAAGTATTAAGTGCCTGTTAAAACTGAAAGCATTGGACAGGTAAAATAACAATGGATACACTGATGTTTCGGTGGTTATATACGTATATAAGTTTTGTAAAAATAATACTTTTTAATAAGTATGTCTTTGGTTGATGGTAGAAATTCAATAATTATTGTAAAGCACTATAATAATTTTTTATGAATAGTATGAAGTGAGTTAATAGGATAGAGTGTTTTAATATTAATTTATGTGTTGATGTATTGTTTAGTAACTAGGGAAGATTACTTTAATAGTGTTGGATTTATGATTGATTCTGTTAATGAGTAACTGATTTGTTTAATTGGTTTAATTACTGACCCTTTTTTAAACCATGTTTAGCTTGGTAATATTGTCTGAAGAAGTACATGAGAATATCTGTACGAAAGTGCTAACAATAAACTGTTTGTGTGGTTTTACCTTTCCGCTATTATTTTTGTTTTTTTGGTTCGAGTTCTAGATATTGCCAATATACTAGCCAACAGATCCAGTGCCAACTTTACCCCTCTCCCCCCAAAGGACCAATCACAATACCAGTAGATTTCCAGGCACCCAGAATTACTGCTGCACAGGTTAAAACAGCTTTGTCCAAGGCCAAGAATACAGCTTCTATGGGACATGATAATATCCCTGGCTGTGTTCGACATGAACTACAGAGTGAACTGGCACCTCACCTGTGTTTCCTGTTCAATCACAGCCTCACCTCAGGATTTGTCCCTACCGAATGGCACAGTGCTACAGTCATACCTCTCCACAAAGGAGGAGCGACTACAAACCCCGGGAATTATCACCCAATTAGCTTGATGAGTCTGATACGCAAAGCTATGGAATGCATCATCATGGACCTAATAAATAAGGATATATGGAATCTCCAAACTCTGGATTCTACAAAGTTTGGTATTGTGAAGGGAAGATCATGCCTGCTCAACTTGGTCGACTTCTTTAAGTCAGTCACCAGAGCTGTGGATGAAGGCAAGGTGGTTCATATAGTCTATCTTGATCTGGCCAAGGCCATTGATACCATTCCCCACTCAGGAATCATAGAAAAATTCACTACGTTAGGCATCAACCTCTATATCACTAGGTGGGTTGCAAACTAGCTCACAGACAGAACCCACAGTGTGAAAGTAGCTGACTCCAAGTCAGACTGCTGGTCAATCATGAGTGGAGTCCCACAGGGTTCAGTCCTGGGTCCTCTCCTGTTTGGTATCTACTTCTCTGAAGTCCAGGCCAACACAAAGGGATTCCGGCTGACAAAGTTTGCAGACAATTGCGAGTTGGGATCTGTTATTATCTCCCCTAGTGATGTTGACATCCTACAGAAAGGCCTCAATGACACCAACTGGTGCCAGCACCATGGCCTTCAGCTCAATGCCAAAAAATGTGTCGTCACCCTCCCCCCTTGGGATAAACTCAGTTCCCTTGAATTACCACATTGATGGTAGTCCACTAATCATAGAAGGCGTTATAAGAAATCTGGGAACACAGATCGGCAGCAACCTCTCTTTTGACCACCACGTTGCCACTGTGGTCAGAAAGTACTTCTATGTGGCACATCTCATTACCGAGGGTTTGGCATCCAGGAAGAAAGAGGTCATTGTCTCCTTGTACTCTTCCCAGATTAGGCCAATCGAGTACAATGCCCCATTTGGCATGTACCTCACTAGACACCTGCAAAAACTGTAGAGGCCACAAAAGTACCTTACAAAGAGGATCCTAGGCCTTAAAACACTTGTCCTATATGGACAGAGTCAAAAAACTCCAACTATTCTCGGTCTCATATCAACAACTTAGAGGAGATCTCATCTTGACTTACAAAGCCATGTCTGACCTAGCTCTGTTAGAAATGCTACATCTAAAGAAATTCCAATCCCTCCGCACCACACAGTCCAGAGACCTCAGCCTCATTATCACAATCAACAGAACATGCTGGAGGGACAGATTCATAACCCAGAGACTGCCCATGCTATGGAATAGACTTCCCATACATGTCAAGCAGAGCACCTCACTGCCCCTCTTCAAGAGAGATCTTGATGAATGGATGGGAAATAGAAAATTCACCACGAGGATAACTCCAGTGGCTCTACTCAACAGAGGCACTAGGAACTAAGTTTGGGTAGCATGATGCTAGGGTAATCCTATGGGCTAGTCTTGTAAAGGCTCCAGGGGCATTAGCCTAGTACACACCTATGAACCTATGTAAAATGCTTGCAACTAGGATTGTGTTGGTGTGGTTTGTTTTCATTTATATAAATGTATAATTGCCTATATAGTAAGTGATAGTTTAATAAAGATGTTCCTTGTTTTAGAAAAAAAAGAACACTAACAGCTCTCAAGGCTAAAGATATCATACCTGGTTCAATGCCTGAAACAGACTTTTGTGCTCTAGCTTCTCCACACTGACACAGCACCATGGCAAACAAGTTATGACAGCGTCACCCCACCACATGCAGGTTCAATATGAATGGGCTGCACTGGATATGAAGGCAGGGAAACAAAAAATTTTATTTGCGAAAAAACAATTCATCATCCGCAGGAATGACAGCATGCCATTCAAAATGAGGAGAGATCCAACAGCTGCAGATAGGTCTGCTGTCTCTAGCAATAAAGCATCTGCTACAAAGCATGCATATGGAGGCAAGCAGACAAAACAATCAAAATAATTCCTGCAGTTAGCATCCGAAGATTAAAAAAATATGGTATATCTAAATTTTTCTTGGCTTTATGATCAAGGATACTACATTTCAGAACCTCTCCAAATAATTTAAAAAAGAAATACTCCACTAAGGAATGATCTACCCAGAAGCAGAAGGGACTTTATACAGCTGAAGGTGTCTCTGGCAGACTTGATCCAAGGCAAAGTCTAAGCTAACATAACCAGAAAGTACTCCTAAGTATAGGAAACTAGTTATGGAGCAAAAGTATTCTACTGAAATGCTTCAAGAGATATTGGCAACACTGATAAAGACCTCAGAGTAGAGGACAGGTCAAGTATTAGCACCAAGCTCATTGGTTAAGGTTTCTTCACCACAGCCCTAAGGTCCAAGGTTCAATTCCAATTTCCAGTCTGTGGTTTGCTTCAAGACTTTGCATGTTTTTTCCAACATTTGTCTGAGCTTTCTCTGGGTACACCATTTTTTTCCTACCTCCACAAAAGATGCAAGTTGTAAGACTATTCTACACAGTCCATACATACGGCATTCAGCATTGCACTTGTGGCAAACTTATGACTGAAAAATGGGCAAGAATGGCCAGTTCACTTAGTTAAGAATGCCCTATGCTACTTGTAATGGATGTGTCAAAGCATTCATCATGTCTAGTCAAACAATCAAGAAATCTGTTGGTTACTGTGGCATCATGGCTTGAAGGATAATTATGTAAACATATAAGTATTAACACAACTTGAATTTGTCTAGTATCAAAAATCAGATGTAACCCACCCCAGCACAGCACATTTTGACTGAGGAAATAGTAGAACTCATGTTCGCACAGTTCAATGGAAGTCTCTATTAGCCCCATTGAACTGCTGCTAGCACAGTCCATCTTTATTGACAATCATTATCTATTTGTGTGTTAAAGAAAGTGGAACCAAGGATATATCTCTGGAAAGTACAGCTGTATACACTTACCATAAATGTAGATGTTCGAGTGTATTCACTGTTGCAGTCATCACATCTGAGGTATCCCTTGGCCTGCCCGAATACCAGAGACTTAGTACTATCGGTGTTGGTTGCTGTCGCTTGAGGACTGACGTCAGGTCATCAGTAGTATAAAGTAAGGCAGCCAACACCATTACATCAGTTTTTCTTGCCCTAATATGTCAGGTGCCCCCAAAGTAGGAGGCCAGGTTCTGGTGGAAGAACGCCACCAGTAGAAAACAAATACCAATATGTCCCTTGTAAGGAGGAGAAAAAAGGGGGATGTAGGGAGGGAAACCAGGAATGCAACTGTGAATACACTCGAACATCTATGTTTATGGTAAGTGTATACAACTGTACTATTTTCTTCGTGTTTCACTGTTGCAGTCACCACATTTGGGTAGATTCCCAAAGCTGAGGAAATGGGTGGAGGCAGTCAAGGAAGCTAGGGGCTGGCTAGGATGCCCTGCAAGACTGCAGAGGCAAACCCTGCCCTGGATTTGGAAAAGAGAGGCAGGTGGTAATGCTTGGTGAAAGTGTGAATAGATGTCCAGGTGGCAGCCTCCAGGATGTCCCTGGTGGGGACTCCTCTGAGGAAAGCTGCAGAGGTGGAGGCTGCTCTGGTGGTGTGTGTCCTGACCCCCTTGGGGAGAGGCTTACCATGTTGCTTGTAGCAGAAATGGATGCAGTGTGCTATCCATTTGGAAATGGTTTGCTTGGAGATGGCTTTGCCTTCTGCCCCTGTAGCAAAGCTAACCAGCAATTGATCAGACTTTCTGAAGGATTTAGTCCTGTCTAGATAGTATATGAGCTGTCTGTACACATCTAGAGAGTGAAGAATCCTTTCCCCCTTGTTCTGGGGATTAGGGAAGAAGGTGGGCAAGTGAATGGATTGGTTGAGATCCACATTGGACACCACCTTGGGCATGAAGGATGGGTTAGTTTTGAGGTATACCTGGTCTGCATGGAAGATGAGGAAGGGTTCCATAGCCATAAGTGCTTGCAGCTCAGAAATTCTTCTGGCTGAAGTGATGGTCAGAAGGAATGCTGTCTTCCAGGAGAGAAACTTTAGCGCTGCAGAAGATGATGGTTCGAAAGGAGGCAGGGTGAGCTTTTCTAAGACAAAGTTAAGGTCCCAAGCTGGTGTTGGTGCCCTTCTGGGGGGGTCTCAAATTGCTGGCCCCTCTGAGGAGCTTTTAATCAAAGGGTGTTAGGAAAGGGTCTGAACAGTGGGAAAATGAGCATAAATAGTAGAGGCATGAATTTTTATAGAGGAGAAAGAGAAACCACTATGTAGCAGGTCAGCTAAGTAATCCAAGATGAGAGGGATGGAAGGTTATGCCGTATTGGCCCCCCTAGCCTGGATCCAGGTGCAGAATCTTTTCTATTTATCTGCATAAGACTTTCTGGTGCTAGGGCGTCTGACCTGTTTACTTAGGATGGCAGATGGGTTCGGGGTTAGGGAATAAGCCAAGCTGCCTAATTGAGTGTCTGCAATTGGGGATGCATGAATTCCCCTTCCCTCTGTGTTAGGAAGTTTGGAATCTGAGGAAGATGCTATGGAGGCAGCGGGGACAGGCTGCACAGCAAGGGGTACCAGTGTGGTCGAGGCCAGTCTGGAGCTATAAGAATGGTCCTTGGTTTTTCCTCCCTTATTTTGAGGAGTAGGGGAGGAAAGGCATAGACCGAGAGGTTGACCCAGGGGAAGGACAGGGCATCCACTTTCCAAGCCATGCAGTGATGCTCCCTGGTGCAGAATTTGCTGAGCTGATGGTGTGGGAGGCAAAGAGGTCGACCTTCATATCCCCATTTCGGAGTTATTAGGGTGAAGGCACTTCTGTTGAACTGCCACTTGTGTGAGTCCAGAAAATTTCTGCTTAATTGGTCTGCCAGGGAGTTGAGAGAGCCTGGTAGGTATTGTGCAAACAGATGTAGTTGCATGAAAGAGGCTGTGAGCCAAAGGGTCATGGCCAGCCTGCATAGAGGGTAGGAGCAAGTCCCTCCCTGCTTTTTGATGTACCACATCACAGTGGTGTTGTCTGTTTTGATCAGGAGAACCCCTGGAGAGAGACGGGTTTGAAAGCTATCAAGGCATGCTGCACAGCCATCACCTTTTAAATTGATGTGGATGGGGATTTGCTGTGGGCTCCATTGGCCCTGTTTGCACCTGCTGTCCAGGTGTGCCACCGCAAGCGTAGTTTGATGCATCTGTGCTGAGGGTCTAGGCGGTGGGGTGTGGGGAGAAGGGCAGTCCCCTGTTGTGGAGCATGCTGTTGCCCACCAAAGAAATTCCTTTCTGAGGCAAGGAATTAATAGGTAGAATAGTTTCCAGGTCTTTAGTGTGTTGACACCAAAGGCTCTTTGGGTAACATTGAAGTTTCTTCATATGCAGTCTGCCATATGGAATGAGGAGTATGCAAGATGCCATGAACCCCAGAGCTTGCAGAATTTTCCTTGCAGAAAGCTGGGGCCTGGTGGCTAGTTGAGAGAAGTAGGCTGCCAGGAATTTTTCTTTCTCTGTTGAAAGGTATGCCATCTGGGATGTTGTGTCCAGACTTGTTCCCAGGAAAATTATCCTTTGGGTGGACACCTGTTTTGATTTATTTTTGTTGACTGTGTACCCTAGGGAGGTTAGTAGGGTCTTTACACAGGCCAGGTGCCTGAGCAGCTTTTCCTGGCTGTCTGCCTGAATAAGGCAGTCGTCGAAGAATGGGTAAATTTGAATATTTCTTGGTCTGCAAAAGGCAATGACCGGAGCCAGATATTTTGTGAAAACTCTGGGAGCAGTAGATAAGCCAAAAGGAAGCACAAAGAACTGAAAGTGTTCAGATCCTGCCCTGAAGCAGAGATATTTCCTGCATGATTCCCTGATAGGAATGTGGAGGTAGGCCTCTTTTAGATCTAGGGTGTCTAGCCAAGCATCCTTGGAGAACAACGGTAGCAGCTGCTGGACGGTGAGCATTCTGAAATTTGGGATCACCAGGAAGGTGTTTAGAATGGATAGATCGAGGATGGGGCGCCCGGTGCCCTCTTTTTCGGGCACCAGAAAAAGTCTGGAGTAGAAGCCTTGGCCTATCTGTTCTGCAGGGATGTGCTCTATTGCCCTCAAAGAGAGGGGGGAATGGATTTGCTTTTCAGCCTCTGCCCACTGATTTGGTTGTAAATCCGGGAACCCTTTCGGGGTTGCAAGGGTGTGGAAAGAGAATTTGTATCCCTGAGACACAATTATCAGAACCCATTGGTCCTTGGTAATGGTGGCCCAGGTGTTGAGTGAAAGGAGAGTTTTCCTCCTAGGGGTACGTGAAGGTGGGCAGAGGGGAGGTCAGTCACAATGAGTTCTTACCATAAGAGGGTGACTTAGAACTCCTTGGTTTTGAAGTGGAGGTAGTCCACTGCTTAGATCTCTGCATTCCCTGAGACTGCTGTCTGCGGGGGGGGGTCTGTTTCTACTGGCCCTAGACTGGGCCGGTTTACTCGGAGCAGGAAAGGACCAGTGCTTGGAGGGACAATGCCTGCTGAACCTAGGTGGGTGGACCTATAAGAAATCTTTCACTGTTTGCATAGATTTTGCTTTTTCTTCAATCTTTTTTAAGACCTCTTCTGCCTTAGTGCCAAATAAGTTTTTTGTGCAAGGGGGCATCCAACAATTTAGATTTGACATGGTCTGGTAGGGGTTGTTCCTTAAGCCATGCATAACTTCTAATGAAAGATCCAGTGACTACTGCTCTGCAGGAAGCTTCTAGGGTGTCAAAACCACAGTGCAAAGTGCGTTTAGTTACTTGACTTGCTGTATGCATTAAGTCTTGTAAATCTTTAGATTCTGCCCAAGCAGGAAAAGAAGACGTTTTTAAAGGAGTTCCAAGGTATGATGCTGATATTTAAGCATATGGAACTGACAATTTAGTGCCCTGATAGCAAGAGTAGCTAAGGTGTATACTTGAGGTTGCTTTAATCCCTTTTGGCCCTTGAGAAATTACCTCTGGGTCAGCTGTTGGATTTTAAAAAGATATTTGTGAGAGTCAGGGACTCTGTAGTACCCGTCTGGTTTTCTGGGAGCAGAAGGTAGGGCGTCGGGAGTCAAGCTGGATTCAAGGAAAACATCATCCACCACATCCAGGACTGGGAGGATGGCCAAGGGTCTGTGTTTTGGAAGATCTAGGAATTCCCTGAGTCTCTTTTTAGACTGTGGGTAATCCTGACTCTTCCATTGGAAATGCTCCCTTAAGGTATGCAGGGTCCCCAAAGGAAAAATCCTCTGGGGGACAGGCTGAAGGAATGGATTCCTCTATATCAGAATCCTCATATGTGGAGAGGTGTTGCATGTCTTCACAGTCAGATGCAGAAGATTCATCTGACTCTTGTTCAGACAATACTACTGGGGAAAGATCTCTTTTCCTTTTAGATGGGGTAGCTTGGCTTCCCCTGATCAGCATGATTAGGTCTTCTGCCATTTTAAGCATTTGAGATGGAGGCAAGGTAGTAGGCACCTGAGAGTAGGTAGTTGGATTATTGGGTGTGGTTCGAACTCGGGGCCTAAGGAACTCAGTTGTTTTTGAAAGAACGGTAGTCGCAAAAGAAGACGTCAGTTTGTGCCTGCTCAGTGGCTCCGGACCTATCCAAGGAAGAGACAACCACAGGATCCTTAGACATAGAAGAGTTTTGCGGCATACCAGACTCTGAAAAGGTCTTGGTAGCAGCCTGCAACTCAACTGAAGCGGGCATTAGGGGCTGCAAAAGCACCTCACTGAGTACCGGAAGACTGACGACTAGCTTAACAGAAGCATCGCCGGTAGGTTTGAACCTGTGTGGTCTGTGTTCTCTGTCTTTATCTTGGTTGGCTTACCAAAGCCATATCGGAATTCGAGGACTGTAAACTAAAATATCTGGCTACAATAAGTATCTGATGATGGATAGTTCTGGTGTTGAACAAAGCACAGAAACGACAATGGGGGATGTCGTGGTCTGGGCCTAAGAGTGGAAGTCTCTGTGTGGTATTTGCTTTCCACAGGCGAGAGAATTATTAACTTTTTCTGACATTGGTTAGTGCAAGAAAAAAGGATCCCCAAAGGGGTACTTAGCTTTAGAAGACTTCAACTTCAATTCAGTAATTAAAACTCAGGTAGCGGCCAACCAGCACTCATGCAAACTGCTTCTGCTTGGGCTCCATGGCAAGAAAGACTGATGTAATGACGTTGGCTGCCTTACTTTATACAACTGACGACCTGACGTCAGTCCTCAAGCGACAGCAACCAACGTAGAAATACCCTGGCAGGGATAACACAAATGTGGTGACTACAACAGTGAAACATGAAGAACATCTACAGGATAGGGTTTGGTTATGCTGAGGTGAAAAACTCTCCCAGCCCCACCTCTGTTACTGTACACAGAGAGGGGCACTGTGAAGATCACTGACAAACTATTCGATAAGTATCTTCTTAGAAGACATGGAAAGGATGGAGTGATTTGGGGGTATGGCCGTCTTCTACAACAGCAGCCTTCTTTCTCATAAAAAAGTGAGATGGATTAGAAGAGAAATGAGGAAGACAGGCATGCACCCATTCTAGTGCAAACAGCATTACTCTTGTTTTGGAAATCCTTAACCATGTCTTTTGAGAGTTTACTGCAAGAGACTTACTCCATGTGGTGATATTCTGTATTCCTTGGCTTTGCAATACATGGAATGAATATAGCCTGAGTCATACCACTTTAATGTAGAAGGTAACAGACTGCAGCCTTGACCATCACATCTACTGCATCACTAATATGTTAGGCTGCAACAAACTTTACCTGGACTAAGGCTGTTCCCTACAGCTTCCCACTAATATAAGCTGGTAAGTGGAGTCAGCTTTTTCACAGCTTCCTCCTCTGTGGAAGTGTGGAAATGAACCATAGAGGGGAAATAAAGAGTCTGAAGATCCAAGGTGGCAGAAGCAAAAATTCATCTACCACGCCTGTTTACTGACTTGAGACTCTCTCTGGGGAGTGACCAAATGCTAAGTTCTCAATGATCTTTGTTAAGCAGAGATGTGATAAATATATTTTGGACTGCATTTCAACAAACAAAAAAAGAGGAGAACTGACCACACGTGGTCTACATTCTTAGCAGCAGATGGCTCAAATGCAAGTGTTTTGAAGTCATAAAAAGAAGTTATGTCTTATCATAATGTTCCATCTGTGTTGTAGCTCTTTATTAATTTATTACTGTTAGGACTTCGGTTCCATCCTCGGAACCGACATAGCCGTTACCAAGCTCGCACCAGCCAAAAACTCTCAGCTAAGACCTACACACAATGCCCCTCTCATAGTCTCTTCAGATCAAGTTTGCTCGCCATTATAGTATAGAAGTAATAGTGATAGTAGGAGGCTCTGTCTGAGCAGATACCTTAACTAATAAGGAAATCTTAAAGTCCACCAGGAGCCCAGGCAGGGGGAAGGAGGGCAAGAAGTAATGAATGAAGATCTACAACACAAATGGAATGTTATGGTAAGACATAACTTCTTTATCTGATGATGTAAATCTTTATTCGTTCCTTACTGTTAGGATTGAGTTCCCAGCTACTTGAGTCCTGGGTAGCCCTAAGGAAGGACATGGGTGGAAGGTTGGCATAATGGTTAAGGTGTTTACCTTGCAGACACAAGGTGCAGGCTTTGATTCTCACATGGGGTAATTGGCTTAGGCTTAAAATGGCCCACAAGGGCAATTAGCCCAGTACTAATCTATGAACCTATTCCTGAGCACCATAGAACCAAAAGATGCTCGCCTGCTGGAGGCCAAATCCAATTTGTAATGAGTGATAACAGTTTGAGGTCTTGCCCAAGTAGCTGCTGCACAGATATCATCCATAGAGGCTCTGGAATGAAAAGCCACTGAAGTAACCATCGATCTAGCAGAGTGAGCCTTTATTTTGGAAGGCAAGGACACTTTGTTCTGATGGTAGATGAAAGTAATGGCGTTTCTGAGACAAGAAGATAAAGTCATTTTGGAAACAGGCTTACCCAATCTGGGTCCTGCAAAGGCCACATACAACTGATCCATTTTCCTGAAAGATTTAGTTTTGTTCAAGTATAAACGAAGTTGCCTATGAAGATAGAGGGTATGCAGAAGGTATTCCCCTCTATTTAAATGGTGAGGAAAGAAAAAGTACAGTTGTGTACACCTACCATAAATGTAGATGTTCGAGTGTCTTCACTGTTGCAGTCATGACTGTATGGTTCTCCCCTGCCGGCAGGCAGTCCTCGGTCGGCCATAATCCCAAAGTCTGGGTCCGGCGTCGGCTGTTCAATTATGCTCCCTGACGTCAGAGCGCCAGGAGTACAAAGCTGACAGCCGACGCCATCTTCTCCAGTTTTTCTTGCCCCAGATGTGAGGAGTCCCAATATGAGAAAGGTCCCATATCCTTTGCAAATACACCTCAGAAGAATGGTGATAAAAGGAACCACACAAAAGTAAAAATAAGAGGGGACAGGAAGGAGGGAAAACCCAGACTGCAACAGAGAAGACACTCGAACAGCTACATTTATAGTAGGTGTACACAATTGTACTATGTTCATTGTGTTTCACTGTTGCAGTCATGACTGTAGGGTAGAATCCCAAAGCTGAAAGAAAGGGAGGTGGTCAAAGAAGAAGGGGTGGCTAAAAGGCCCTGCAAGACTGCAGAGGCAAAGCCTGCCCTAGACTTAGAGTAGAGAGGTAGATTGTAGTGCTTAGAAAAAGAATGCACTGAACTCCAAGTTGCAGCTTCCAAAATGTCTTTGGTAGGAACTCCCCTGAGGAAGGCCGCAGAAGTGGCATCAGCTCTGGTGGAATGAGTCCAGATACTCCTGGGATTTGCTTTCCATGGTGTGAATAACAAAATCTGATTCCATGAGCAATCCATTTAGAAATGGTCTGTTTTGAAATGGCTTTACCTTGGGAACTTGAAGCATAAGAAACAATTGTTCTGATTTTCTGATGTCCTTGGTTCTGTCCAGGTAAAAACGTAGTTGTCTGTGTACATCCAAGGAATGTAAGATCCTTTCCCCTTTATTTTGAGGAGTGGGGAAAAAAGTTGGCAAGTGGATAGTTTGATTTAAAGCCACTTTGGAAACCACCTTAGGCATGAAGGTAGGATTAGTCCTCAAAGACACCATGTCTTGATGAAAAATAATATAAGGTTCCACAGCCATAAGAGCTTGTAACTCTGAAACTCTCCTGGCAGAGGTTAGGGCTAACAGGATAGCTGTCTTCCAAGATAAAAACTTGATGTCAGAAGAGGCAGCAGGCTCAAAAGGAGGCAAGGTTAGTTCTTCCAAAACATAGTTGAGATCCCAAGCAAGAATGGGGGGAGATCTAGGAGGTCTTAAGTTCTTAGCTCCTCTGAGAAACTGTCTCATAAGCTGGTGGGAAAAGATTGGAGGGTCTGTATTATAATGAGCAGAAATAGCAGAGGCATGTATATCTTAATGAAAGAGAGAGACCCTTATGTAAGAGATCTGTCAAGTAAAGTAAAATTAAAGGAATGTTCGGAATAAGAGGATCAGAATCCTGAGCCTGCATCCAGGAACAAAATCTTTTCCATTTTCCTGCATAAGATTTTCTAGTGCTAGGACGTCTGGCTTCTAAAATGACATCCATAACCTGCTTGGGTAGGAAAGAAGAAATCAAAGGCCCTGGATTAACCAGGCCACCAGGCTGAAAGTTCTGACATGAGAGCGTAGAACCTGACCCTGATGTTGGGACAGAAGGTTCGGAGACTGAGGTAAAACCCAAGGGGGCTCCAGACATAGGTTTTTTAGAGTTGGGTACCAAAACTGTCGAGGCCAATTTGGGGCTAGCAAGATTATCATCTTGGGCTTGTCCTGTTTTATCTTTAATAATACCCGTGGAAGAGGAGGAAGAGGCGAAAAAACATATCCCGAGAGGTTCCTCCAACTGAATGATGGGGCATCCACTTTCCAAGCTTCTTTGTGGAAAGTCCTGGTGCAAAAATTCTGAAGTTTATGATTGAGATGGGATGCAAAGAGGTCTATGTGAGGACATCCCCAGACTGCTGTTATCATCCAGAATATTTTGGTGTCCAGCATTCACTCGTGTGGATCCGAAAGGTTTCTGCTCAGACTGTCTGCCAGGAAGTTTTGCTTCCCTGGTAGAAACTGAGCTTGAAGGTCCAGATTGCAAGCTAGAGCTGTGTTCCATAGATCCATGGCTAGTCTGCAAAGGGGGTAGGAATGAGATCCCCCTTGCTTGTTTTTGTACCACAAAAAGTACAGTTTTGTACCTACCATAAATGTAGATGTTCGAAGATCCACATTGCTGCAGTCCTAACACTTGGGTAGTCCGCTGTCCCAGTCGGCCCGAATACCAAAGTACAAGGCTGACGTCGGTCAAGGCGCATTTGTCTGACATCAGGACGTCAGGGTACAAATGCGCATGACCGACGTCATATCCTCAGTCTTTTCTTGCCCCAGATGTCAGAAGACCCTAAAAAGATAAGGCCAAAACCAAAAAATACCAAAACACTCCTGTACCTAATATATGTACAATATATACAAATTTACAATAAATAGAACCTTACCCACACTACCACCCCTAAACACAGAGGGGAAGGAGGGAGGGAAAATTGGACTGCAGCAATGTGGATCTTCGAACATCTACATTTATGGTAGGTACAAAACTGTACTATGTTCTTCATCTCACATTGCTGCAGTCCTAACACTTGGGTAGAATCCCAAAGCAGAGGTAAGGGAGGATGGCTAAACTATAAAGAAGCAGGAGCTGCCAAAATGCCCTGCAACACAGCAGTGGCAAAACCAGCCCTGGACTTAGAATAGAGAGGAAGGTGGTAATGCTTGGAGAAAGTATGCACTGAACTCCAAGTAGCTGCCTCCAAAATATCCTTAGTAGCCACCCCCCTTAGAAATGCTGTTGAAGTGGCAGTAGCCCTAGTGGAATGAGGCCTAATCCCAGCTGGAATCTCCTTGCCATGATGGGAGTAACAGAATGCAATGCAAAACCCAATCCACTTAGATATAGTTTGTTTTGACACAGGCTTGCCCTGAGAACTCAAAGCAAAAGAAACAAACAACTGCTGAGACTGCCTAAAATCCTAGTCCTGCTTAAATAATAACGCAACTGCCTGTGTACATCTAAAGTGTGCAAAATCTTTTCCCTATTTTGGGGATCTGCATAAAAGTAGGCAAATGAATAGTTTGGTTTAAAGCCACACTAGAAACCACCTTAGGCATAAATGAAGAATTAGTACGTAATGATACCCTATCCTTATGAAAAATCAAAAAGGCTCAACCGCCATAAGGGCCTGCAATTCAGAAACCCTTCTTGCAGAAGTAATGGCCAACAAAAAGCAGTCTTCCATGACAAGTATTTCAACTCAGCAGTAGCCTTGAGGCTCAAAAGGTTGTAGAGTAAGTTTCTCCAACACAAAATTGAGGTCCCAAGCAGGAGTAGGAGCTCTACGTGGGGGTCTTATATTCTTTGCCCCTCTAAGAAATTGCTTGAACAAAGGATGAGAAAACAATGGTGGGTCACAATCATAGTGAGCTGAAATTGCTGCAGCATGAATCTTAATGGAAGAGAAAGACAAACCTTTGTCCAATAGCTCAGTAAGATATTGAAGAGCCACACTCAAATTAGGCTCAGAAACATCCAAATCCTTTGCTGCACTCCAAAATAAAAATCTCTTCCATTTTTCTGCATACACTTTACGTGTACTAGGTCTTCTGGCTTCCATAATCACATTCAAAACCTGTTGAGGAAGTTGAGACCTGCTGTGGTTCAAAACAGAATATGCCAGGCTGTTAGATGAAGAGAGTGAAGCTTGACATTGAGTAGATGACCGTCCCTCTGAGACAAAAGGTGTGGAATTAAAGGTAAAGGCCATGGAGGCTTTCTTACCAGATTCCTCAGTAATGGGTACCAGTGTTGCCGAGGCCAATCTGGAGTTATCAAAATCATCCTTGGCTTGTCTTGTCTGACCTTCAGGAGTACCTTTGGGAGAAGAGGCAGAGGTGGAAAGGCATACACATGAAGATTTTCCCAACTGAACGAAAGAGCATCCACTTTCCAAGCTGTGTGATGAAACCTTTTCGTGCAAAACTTTGGCAGCTGGTGGTTTAGTGGAGAAGCGAACAGATCTATGTCTGGAGTTCCCCATGACACTGTCAATTTTTGAAATACATGAAGTTCCAGTTTCCACTCGTGGGGATCCATGATTTGCCTGCTTAACACATCTGCTAAAGAGTTCTGTGCTCCTGGCAGAAACCTTGCCTGAAGAGTAAGCTGCAAGCTGAGCGCAGTCTCCCACAAAATCATTGCTTGCCTGCATAGAGGATAAGAATGTGTTCCCCCTTGCTTGTTGATGTACCACATGACAGTTGTGTTGTCTGTTAGAATCAACACCTGCCCTGGAAGAAGTAACTCCTTGAAAGCCATCAATGCAAACTGGACTGCTAACATCTCCTTCATGTTGATATGTAGATGCTGTAGTCTGGCAGGCCACTTGTCTTGTATCCACTTTCCATTCAGATGAGCTCCCCAAGCTATGTCTGAGGCATCTGTCGTTAGAATCTGACTTGCCTCTGGCCGGGTCACAGAGAGTCCCTTGTTTAGGTGACATTCCTGAGCCCACCACAAAAATTCCTTTTGAATGCAAGGTATTATTTGAATGACAGTGTCCAGATCCTGGCAGTGCTGTGTCCATACATTTTTGAGATACCATTGTAACTTCCTCATATGCAGTTTGGCATTGGGAAGCACCAGAATACAAGATGCCATGAACCCTAATGCTTGAAGGACTGTCCTTGCAGTCAGCACGGACTGATGAGATAGTTGATGGAAGTAAAGGATGACTCTTTTTGTTTGTCCGGGGTTAAAAAGGCCATCTGGGCTGCTGTATTCAGTCTCACACCCAGAAAGCACATGTCTTGAGAGGGTACTAGACTGGACTTTATTTCGTTCACAGAATACCCCAGGCATCTTAGCACTGCTATCACATATTCCAGATGCTGAAGAAGCTGTCCTTTCTTGAGCCAGAATCAGGCAGTCATCCAAATAAGGATAGATTTGTATTCCTTTAGCCTGAAAAAGCTACAACTGGAGCCAGAACTTTTGTGAATACTCTGAAGCAGTAGATAAGCCAAGGGCAATGCAGAGAACTGATAATGGAATTTCCAGCTCGAAACGCAGATACTTCCTGCAACTGAGTCTGATAGGCACATGAAGGTAAGCCTCCTTGAGATCTAAAGTTACCATCCAGTGATCTTTGCCCAGCAGAGGTAAAAGCTGTTGTAACGTCAACATTTTGAACTTGGGAATGTCCAAATAAGTGTTGAGGATAGACAAATCCAAAATTGGTCTCCACGTGTTCCCTTTTTGGTACTAGGAACAGGCGAGAATAAAATCCTAGGCCCCTTTCTGGCACAGGAACCGCTGAATGGCCCTATCTGGAGCAACAGAGAAATTTGCTTGTGAGCCTCTTTTCTTTGTATAGGAGGAATGTCTGGCATGCCTTTGAAAGGAGGCAAGGTATGGAAATAAAACCTGTAACCGTGGTGAACGATATCCAATACCCATCTGTCTTGGGTAATAACACTCCAATTTTCTTTGAAAAGTGCCAGCCTTCCTCCCAAAGGTGCTGCCAGACGAGAAGGTTCTGGCAGCTGAAAAGGCAAGTCATTGGATCTGCTTACGAAAGGACTGACCCCTGCCCTCACCAGAAGACTGGGCAGGCGAACTGCCTGCTCTAGGCCTAAAAGAACCTTGAGCTCTGCCCCTACCACGTCTAGATCTACCCCTAGACTGAGAATCATAAGAAGGATAAGTCCACCCCTTAGTAGGCCAATTTCTACTAAACTTTGGAGGCTGAACCTGCAAAAAATCTTTAACAGTCTGCATAGACTTAGCCTTGTCCTCCATTTTCTTTAAAACTGCGCCACAGGCACCAAATAACACATCAGATTGTAAAGGAGCATCTAAAATCCTTGTCTTTACATGTTCAGCTAAATTCTGATCCCTGAGCCAGGCGTGCCTCATAAGAACAGAACCAGTGGCTGCCACCCTCAAGAGGCCTGTACAGCATCAAAACCACATTGCAAGGAATGCTTACCCACCTGTTCAGAAACATGAACTAAATCCTGTCTCTTCAGATCAAGTTTGCTCGCCATTATAGTATAGAAGTAATAGTGATAGTAGGAGGCTCTGTCTGAGCAGATACCTTAACTAATAAGGAAATCTTAAAGTCCACCAGGAGCCCAGGCAGGGGGAAGGAGGGCAAGAAGTAATGAATGAAGATCTACAACACAAATGGAATGTTATGGTAAGACATAACTTCTTTATCTGATGATGTAAATCTTTATTCGTTCCTTACTGTTAGGATCGAGTTCCCAGCTACTTGAGTCCTGGGTAGCCCTAAGGAAGGACATGGGTGGAAGGTTGGCATAATGGTTAAGGTGTTTACCTTGCAGACACAAGGTGCAGGCTTTGATTCTCACATGGGGTAATTGGCTTAGGCTTAAAATGGCCCACAAGGGCAATTAGCCTAGTACTAATCTATGAACCTATTCCTGAGCACCATAGAACCAAAAGATGCTCGCCCGCTGGAGGCCAAATCCAATTTGTAATGAGTGATAACAGTTTGAGGTCTTGCCCAAGTAGCTGCTGCACAGATATCATCCATAGAGGCTCTGGAATGAAAAGCCACTGAAGTAACCATCGATCTAGCAGAGTGAGCCTTTATTTTGGAAGGCAAGGACACTTTGTTCTGATGGTAGATGAAAGTAATGGCGTTTCTGAGACAAGAAGATAAAGTCATTTTGGAAACAGGCTTACCCAATCTGGGTCCTGCAAAGGCCACAAACAACTGATCCATTTTCCTGAAAGATTTAGTTTTGTTCAAGTATAAACGAAGTTGCCTATGAAGATAGAGGGTATGCAGAAGGTATTCCCCTCTATTTAAATGGTGAGGAAAGAAAAAGTACAGTTGTGTACACCTACCATAAATGTAGATGTTCGAGTGTCTTCACTGTTGCAGTCATGACTGTATGGTTCTCCCCTGCCGGCAGGCAGTCCTCGGTCGGCCATACTCCCAAAGTCTGGGTCCGGCGTCGGCTGTTCAACTATGCTCCCTGACGTCAGAGCGCCAGGAGTACAAAGCTGACAGCCGACGCCATCTTCTCCAGTTTTTCTTGCCCCAGATGTGAGGAGTCCCAATATGAGAAAGGTCCCATATCCTTTGCAAATACACCTCAGAAGAATGGTGATAAAAGGAACCACACAAAAGTAAAAATAAGAGGGGACAGGAAGGAGGGAAACCCCAGACTGCAACAGTGAAGACACTCAAACAGCTACATTTATAGTAGGTGTACACAATTGTACTATGTTCATTGTGTTTCACTGTTGCAGTCATGACTGTAGGGTAGAATCCCAAAGCTGAAAGAAAGGGAGGTGGTCAATGAAGAAGGGGTGGCTAAAAGGCCCTGCAAGACTGCAGAGGCAAAGCCTGCCCTAGACTTAGAGTAGAGAGGTAGATTGTAGTGCTTAGAAAAAGAATGCACTGAACTCCAAGTTGCAGCTTCCAAAATGTCTTTGGTAGGAACTCCCCTGAGGAAGGCCGCAGAAGTGGCAGCAGCTCTGGTGGAATGAGTCCAGATACTCCTGGGATTTGCTTTCCATGGTGTGAATAACAAAATCTGATTCCACGAGCAATCCATTTAGAAATGGTCTGTTTTGAAATGGCTTTACCTTGGGAACTTGAAGCATAAGAAACAATTGTTCTGATTTTCTGATGTCCTTGGTTCTGTCAGGTAAAACGTAGTTGTCTGTGTACATCCAAGGAATGTAAGATCCTTTCCCTTTATTTTGAGGAGTGGGGAAAAGTTGGCAAGTGGATAGTTTGATTTAAAGCCACTTTGGAAACCACCTTAGGCATGAAGGTAGGATTAGTCCTCAAAGACACCATGTCTTGATGAAAAATAATATAAGGTTCCACAGCCATAAGAGCTTGTAACTCTGAAACTCTCCTGGCAGAGGTTAGGGCTAACAGGATAGCTGTCTTCCAAGATAAAAACTTGATGTCAGAAGAGGCAGCAGGCTCAAAAGGAGGCAAGGTTAGTTTTTCCAAAACATAGTTGAGATCCCAAGCAAGAATGGGGGGAGATCTAGGAGGTCTTAAGTTCTTAGCTCCTCTGAGAAACTGTCTCATAAGCTGGTGGGAAAAGATTGGAGGGTCTGTATTATAATGAGCAGAAATAGCAGAGGCATGTATCTTAATGAAAGAGAGAGAGAGACCCTTATGTAAGAGATCTGTCAAGTAAAGTAAAATTAAAGGAATGTTCGGAATAAGAGGATCAGAATCCTGAGCCTGCATCCAGGAACAAAATCTTTTCCATTTTCCTGCATAAGATTTTCTAGTGCTAGGACGTCTGGCTTCTAAAATGACATCCATAACCTGCTTGGGTAGGAAAGAAGAAATCAAAGGCCCTGGATTAACCAGGCCACCAGGCTGAGAGTTCTGACATGAGAGTGTAGAACCTGACCCTGATGTTGGGACAGAAGGTTCGGAGACTGAGGTAAAACCCAAGGGGGCTCCAGACATAGGTTTTTAGGTTGGGTACCAAAACTGTCGAGGCCAATTTGGGGCTAGCAAGATTATCATCTTGGGCTTGTCCTGTTTTATCTTTAATAATACCCATGGAAGAGGAGGAAGAGGCGAAAAAACATATCCCAAGAGGTTCCTCCAACTGAATGATGGGGCATCCACTTTCCAAGCTTCTTTGTGGAAAGTCCTGGTGCAAAAATTCTGAAGTTGATGATTGAGATGGGATGCAAAGAGGTCTATGTGAGGACATCCCCAGACTGCTGTTATCATCCAGAATATTTTGGTGTCCAGCATTCACTCGTGTGGATCCGAAAGGTTTCTGCTCAGACTGTCTGCCAGGAAGTTTTGCTTCCCTGGTAGAAACTGAGCTTGAAGGTCCAGATTGCAAGCTAGAGCTGTGTTCCATAGATCCATGGCTAGTTTGCAAAGGGGGTAGGAATGAGATCCCCCTTGCTTGTTTTTGTACCACAAAACTGTGGTGTTGTCTGTCCGTATTAGTAGTTGTCCTGGTTGTAGAAGATTCCTGAAGGCCATTAGAGCTTTCTGAATGGCTAACATTTCCTTTAAATTGATATGCAGGTGCTTCTGATCCTTTGTCCAAAGGCCCTGCAGACAGCTGCCCTGAAAATGGGCTCCCCAAGCATAATCCGAGGCGTCCGTGGTTAGAATCTGAGTGGCAGGAGGCAGACAGAAGGGTTTCCCTTTGTTTAGAGTACATGCCCTGGACCACCAAAGAAATTCCTTTTGAAGGCAAGGCAGGACGGAGATCAGTATGTCTAAACTGTGGCAATGCTGAGACCATACACTTTTTAGGTACCACTGTATTTTCCTCATGTGTAGTCTTGCATATGGTACGAGAAGGATGCAGGAGGCCATGTAACCCAAAGCCTGCAGGAATCTCCTTGCAGATAGCTGAGTTAAAGTTGCCAAGGTCCTGAAAGTTGAAGCCAGCTGTAATTGTTTTTTGGATGTCAGAAATGCCATCTGGGTTGTGGTGTTTAGAAGAGCACCCAGAAAAGTTATCTGTTGTGAGGGTGTCAAATTTGACTTTTTTATGTTTACAGAGAATCCCAGGAACTTGAGGAGGTTCTGTACAAATTCTAGATGCTGGAGTAAGACATCCTTGCTGTCTGCCTGAATTAGACAATCGTCCAGATAAGGGTAAATTTGAATTCCCTTGAGTCTGCAGTAAGCTACTACTGGAGCCAGGCATTTGGTGAAGACCCTGGGCGCAAAAGACAATCCAAAGGGCAGTGCAGAGAATTGAAAGTGCCTCGATCCGGCCTTGAACCTGAGGTATTTTCTGCGTTCCTGCCTGATGGGAATGTGTAAATATGCCTCCTTTAAATCCAAAGTTACCATCCATGCATCTTTGGACAGCATTGGAAGTAGCTGCTGTAAAGTAAGCATCTTGAATTTTGGAATCTCTAGAAAGGTGTTCAAGACTGACAGATCCAGAATGGGTCTCCATGAGTTTTGCTTCCTGGGGACTAGAAAGAGCCTTGAGTAAAAACCTTGTCCCATCTCTGAAAGTGGAACCAGTTCTATGGCTTTCATAGCCAAAAGAGCTTCCACCTGGTTTAAGGCCTCTGTCCATTGATGTTTTGGAAGGTCTGGCCATCCGCTTGGCCTTGGCAGGGTATGAAAATGGAATTTGTAACCTCTTAAAACCACATCCAGAACCCACTTGTCTTGGGTTATACGAGTCCAATTTTGATAAAAAAGAGAGTGTTTTCCTCCGAGAGGGGCTTCCAGGCAAGAAGTTCCTGCAGCCCAACAGACGGAGTCATTGAGTTTGTTTCCTATGAGTTTGTGACCTGTCCTCTCCTCCCCTAGGGGTGGAAGCAGTCCACTGTCTTGGTCTATAAGAAGCTTGTGTTTGAGGCCTTCCTCTGGAGCGTCTATATCTACCCCTCTGAGGCCTGTCTGAAGTGGGAAAGGACCAATTTTTTGAAGGCCAATTCCTGCTAAATCTTGGTGGCTGTACTTGTAAGAAATCTTTAACTGTTTGCATGGATTTCGCCTTATCCTCCATCTTTTTAATCACCTCTTCAGCTTTTGATCCAAACAAAACATTATGCTGAACAGGAGCATCCAATAATTTAGCTTTTACTTGTTCTGGCAAATTTTGTTCCTTTAGCCATGCATGCCTTCTAATGACTGTGCCAGAGGCAGCAGCCCTACAAGAAGCCTCCAAGGCATCAAATCCACAATGTAAACCATGCTTCCCAACTTGTTCAGTAGCATGCAATAAGTCATGTAATTCCTTATCATCTGCACAGGCAGAAATGGAAGTAAGCTTTTGTTTTAAAACAGACAAGAGAAATTGCTGGTATTTCAGCATATGAAACTGACAGTTTAAAGCCCTAATGGACAAAGTAGCAGAAGTGTACACTTTTTTGACCCATCTTTCTAAAGATCTAGAATCCTTTTCAGTGGGAATGGGATTTTTGCCAGAAGCGGCCTTAACTCCCTTAGGACCCTGAGAAATGGTTTCAGGGTCAGCAAAAGGGTTCTTGTATAAAAACTGGTGGGAATTAGGAACCCTGTAATATCTATCAGGCTTAACAGGAGCAGGAGGAAAAGAATCAGGGGTTGTTAGCCTCCAAAAAAGCATCATCCATAATATCCAAAATAGGAGGAATAGCCAGGGGGTCTATGTTGGGGGAGAAGAAGAAAATCCCTTAGTCTTTTCTTAGATTCCGAATACTCCTGTCCTTCCCAGTGGAAATGTTCCCTCATTTCATGCAAAGTTTCCCCAAAAGAGAAATCCTCAGGGGGAAAAGCTGAAGGAATGGATTCCTCAGCATCAGAATCCTCATAAGGAGGGAAAGAATATTCCTGGTCAGAAGAAGAAACTGAAGAAACAGAAGCCTGATCAGAGTAATCATAATAAACATCCTGCCTTGGCCTTTTATCTGGAGGGGGATGTGAACCCCTAATCATAGTAAGTAAATCCTCCGCCATCTTGAGTAACTGTTTCTGTGACTTGGGAGCAGGTTCAGAAGAGGCCTGTGTTGCAGTCTTTGATTTAGAAGGAGTCTTTGCCTTTGTCTTTATTAGAAGCTGAGTAGGCCTGAAAACCCCTTCGGAAGCCGGTACCTGCACAGCGGCTTCGGACTCATCCGAAGGAGCATTGTCCGAAGGTCCTGCAATAGAAATATTTAAAGGCCTGGTTGGCTCCTCATGAGAGTCCATTTTGGCCATCGGTTCTGAAATGGCCGATGACAGGGGCTGCAAAAGCACCTCACTGACGACGGCCGAACCTGAAGCTGGCTCCACTTGTGCGCTATCATCAGATTTGTACCTCGGAGGCCTGTCTTTATCCTTGCGACGTTTGTGAACTCCGGTAGCCGGAACAATATCAGACAACATTTTGTAGTTAAAGCGCCTACCGAAGTAATGAAAAGCAAAATCGTGCCTTTGTTTAATTGTACGTTGATTAAATCTAGCACAAAACCGACAACTAGCTACGTCGTGGTCAGGGCCAAGCAAGGAATACAGTAAGAATGAAAATCCTTATGAGGTATTTGCTTCCCACATGAAATACAATTATTAACTTTTTCTGACATCGGACTGGAGCAAGAAAAAGTTTCCCCAATGGGGTACTTAGCTTTGAGTGGAGAAGAAAGTCTTCGGACTGAAGTTTATCAGAAAAAATAGTCAGGAGTCAGCCGACCGGCACTTGCGAACTGCTATTACTGCACAGCAAAAAAGACTGGAGAAGATGGCGTCGGCTGTCAGCTTTGTACTCCTGGTGCTCTGACGTCAGGGAGCATAGTTGAACAGCCGACACCGGACCCAGACTTTGGGATTCTGGCCGACCGAGGACTGCCTGCCGGCAGGGGAGAACCCTACAGTCATGACTGCAACAGTGAAACACGATGAACATCCGGTAGGTCAACAGATTGATTAATGGAAAACCCAGAAATTACCTTGGGCAAAAAGGAGGGGTCAGTATGTAGGGACACTCTTTCCCTATGAAAAATCAAGGTAGGTCTCTTGACACTCAAGGCCTGCAACTCAAATACTCTTCTCGCTGAGGTAAGAGCTACTAGAAGTAGAGTTTTCCAAGACAAAAATTTTACATCATAGGAGTTAGAAGGCTCGAAGGGAGGACTTGTTAATGACTGAAGCACCAAAGTCAAGTCCCATGGCTCTATAGGAGGCTAGACTGGAGGTTTAATATGTAATACTCTTTTCATGAAGGTTTTGCACAGTCGGTGTGACATAGATGAATTGTCAATTCCTTTGTGAAAATTTCCAATAGCCACTAAATGCACTGTAATTGTCGATGCTGAAGCTCCTGCATACTACAGGGTAGTCAGGTATTGTAGGATCTTCTGAATAGGCATGGAAAAGGGATCTATGTTATGTTCTTTGGCCCATCTGAAGAACCTAGTCCACTTACTGGAATAAAATTTTCTGGTGGAAGGTTTGTGTGAGGCCAGAAGAATCTTGCAAACGGGATGAAATATCAGGTAGCCTGGCAATCATCAGAAGTGAAGAAACAAAGATGTGAGCTTGAGGCTGTGGAGATTGGGGTGAATCAGTCCCTGAGGATGAGACAAGCAGACCTTGGAACTGATCCAGGATCCATGGGCTGTGAATCAGGTGAGGCCATAGGAAAGGGAACCAGACTTGACGGGGCCAATAAGGGGCAATGAGGATCACTCTGCCTCTCAACCTTTGAGCTTTCTGAAGGAATTTCGGAATGAGGGGAAATGCAGGAAAGGCATACAGTAGACCCAAGGCCAATTGTGCGTCAGAGCATCCCTCGGTGACTCCCACTGAGGGGGGATATGGGCAAAATAGCTTCTGCATTTGTTGTTTAGGGAGAAGCAGAGAGGTTGCAGCAAGGCCTTCCCCAATGGCGGAAGATCTGATCCACTATTATAGGATTGAGGGACCACTCGTGAGGCATCAAAATGTTCCTGCTCAGATTGTCCGCAATAAGATTGGAACACCCGGGAATGTGCGTTGCTAAGACAAAGCAGTTGGAAGCCATCACCCAATCACAAATTTTCATGGCTTCCCAACACAGGGGGTAAGACCTGGTTCCGCCATGTTTGTTGATGTACCAGATGACTGAGATGTTGTCCGATTGAACTGCAATGGTCCCGGAAGGAAGGGATGTGTGGAATGCTTGCAATGCTAAGAGAACTGCCCTCAATTCCAGGACATTTATTTCCAAATTGGCCTCCATGGGGGACCAGGTGCCTTGGACTGTCTTTCCCTGGAAATGCCCCCTCCCCACCCTAACAGGGAAGCATCCATGGTCACTGTGGCCCTGGGCTGGGGAAGACAGAACTGTCGACACCAAAGCATTTGTTTCTTGCAAAGATTTGTAAGGTGCATCATGTGGTCAAATGGGTGAGTTAAAAGCAACCATTGTGATGAGAGGAGTCACTGCAATAGTCTCATGTGCAACCTCACCAGTGATACCATGGTAATGGTTGCTGCCATAGAGCCCAATAGTTGTACTACACGGCGTGCTGGTACAAATGTCTGCAGGAGGAGGACATGAATCTGGTTTCTTATTTTTGAAAGCTTGTGAGGAGGGAGGGAAGCTTGACAGGACGTTGTGTCGAAGATCGCTCCAATGAATTCCAGTGCTCTTGTTGTAGACATGTGTGATTTATCCATGTTGACCGTGATACCTAGGTGAAGAGCAAGGCCCTGAGTGTAAGAAAGAGAATGAGAAGATTCCTGGTTGTGGCGGTAAGGAGCCAATCGTCTAGATATGGAAACACCTGAAATCCTTGTAAATGGAGATGAGCTACTATGACTGCAATGCATTTGGTGAACACTCTGGGGGCTGTCGAGAGACCAAAGGGCAGTACCCTGAACTGATAATGATTGGCTCTCATCCGGAAGTGGAGAAAGCTCCAGGAGAATTTGTCCATCTTTATGTGGTAATACACGTTCTGGAGGTTTACAGAGCACATCCAGTTGTCCTTCCCCAGAAAGGGGAGAATGGACTGTACCGTGATCATCCAGAATTTTTGAGGTTTGATGAATTTGTTTAGTAAACTGAGATCCAGGATTGGTCTCCGGTCCCCTGTCTTTTTTGGCACTAAAAAGAACCGAGTAAAAGCTGGATCCTCTCTGGTCTGGTGGGCTGGTTGGAGGACTCTTTCTTAGCAGCTTTTTGATTTCTAAGGCTCCGACCTCCCTCTAACTGGGTGGAACATCGGAGACTGATTTTACAGGTCTGGGAATGAGGTAAAAAGGGATATAATAGCCTCCGGATATTATCCTCTGCACCCACGCATTCGTTATGAGTTGCCAAGCCTGTAGGTGCAGGGAAAATCTACCCCCAACTGCTTCCAGAGGAAAGCAATCTGGCAGCTGTTCAGGAGCACTGGAAGGGTCTGTCAGATAAGGAATCTCTAGCGCCCTGGTTATGTGGACCCCCTCTGCCCCAAAAAGGGCATCTTCCAGATGAGTTTCCCCCTCTGCCCCGGGGGGACTGATTCACGAAAAGATCCTTGGGACTTCTTGAACCACAATTTTCCTCCCCTCTGATTCTTGGAGTAGGACCTCGGGGGGGGGGGGGTGGCAAAACGTATGCCCACAGCACACAAGGTCCTTCCATCCTTCTCACTATGTGAAAGTGTGTCTCTTACTTTGGGACCAGAAAGGGAAGATTAGTCAATAAGCGCATTGACAAAGGAAGATATAAAGGGGTCCGCAAAGTCACACAAATGCATCCAAGCATGTCGTCTCATAACGATGCCTAATGCGGCTGCTCAAGCTGCCCCCTTGGTAGTGTGAGAAATCAAGCACATTGAGGAGTTCAAGACTGATTCCAAGGTAGCTAGCTGAGAGGTAACAGTATCACGCACCTCCTCAGGCAGTACCTTCACCAAAGAGACAGACATTTCTGAAATTAGGTCTCTTTGGAGGCAAATGTGCCAGGTAATTCACCAACTGGATGGCAAAGGTCGGTGAAGCGTAGGTCCACTTCCTCAGTCTCTGCATAGCCCAAGACTCCCTGTTTGGGGGATGAATAGTGGAACTATCTTCTTGGTGGCCGCCGCCACGACCATAGAATCGACTGCCAGTTGTTTGGACCAATTAGGCTGGTCTTCCAGGGTGGAAAGAAATTTTACCTGGCCTCCGGGGGATGGGTTCTACATTGTCCGGGGGCCTTCCAGGCATGCTGCACAAGTTGAATGAGCTCATCTGCAGGTGGGGTCACCCAGAAGTAGATGGCCGAGCATGGAAAGCCTGCAAGAACACAGATTCCTCCGAAGAAGGGTTGGAGGGCTTCCAGTCTCCCCTTTGCTTGAGGATCTCTAGAATGTCTCCAAATGAGACTTCTTCTGGAGGAAACCATGGGGACCCTTCTCCCTCATTGCAATCGGTGTCTTCAGTGATGGATTCCTCAGGGGAATTCAGATGCTTCCTCTTGCAAAGTTTCTTCCGGGGTGGGATCTTCTGAGGAGGACTCCGGAGAAAGGGTTCCCTTGGAGGACAAGTCTTGCGGCTCCCATGCTCCAGAGTAGGAGGGTGAGACAACTGCAAGCTAGAGGGGGGTTCTGGTTCCAATGCCAAATGTCAACTGCGAGCCTGTTGAAGAAAGGACCCTCTCCATCACCTGGAATGCAGGCCCACCCAAGGAGCGATGGGAGTCCGGAACAGAGGACAACCTCGGAACCGGGTGACACCCCACCCCGATGAGCCTACCTCCAGATGAGGAGTTCCGAGAGGACTAGCAACTGACGGGAGAGCAGTGGCCGTAGATGGCACCACAGAAAAAAATCAGCGATGAACTAGGTGCCACGGTGCCAACAGCCCAATCACTGCATCGAGAGTGCCCCAGTTCCAAAGAAGCCATGGCGCCAAGAGTAATTGATGCCAACAGGGAAGCCTCCGCTGTCGGCGCCGACATAGTATGTACCAGGATGGCCATCAGTACCTAGGTCTCCGAAACCAGAGTGGAGGTCGGAGGAGGATAGACAGGAGAATACGCAGTGAAAGCTTCCGCTGCAAGTGGGAGGGAAGACCTTATCTGGGAGGTTAATCCTCTAGCTGCCAGAAGCTGGTCCACAACCCTCACTACATCCTGCTCTGATTCCTGGTGGATCTGAAGGACACTGATGATGGGGAGTCTGGTCTCTCAAGAAAGGGACTAAACTGCTGCTCCCAAAAAGGGGTCATAAGAAGGAGAATACTTAGTTCTTGGAAGGTGCTCGATCTTCGAAATTGAAGAATTCATTACCAGAGGAGCCATGTAAGACATCAGCACCATGGGCGGGGAAGGTGTCAATGCAGGTACAGAAGTTGGGGCTTGTGTCACAAAGTAGGCACCGCAGGAGTTGGTGCCAAGGTTGGTACAGTGGAAGGAGTCTGAGTCAAAATCAAAGGTGGCACAGAGGGAGAAGACAAGATCCCTGGTGCTGAAGTTGTCTGTGCTGACGGTGCAGGAGAAGCCTGGTGTCAACTCGGTTCCGAGGAGGACGGGAATGTCGGAACCAAAAGATTCCGTTTCTCCTTATGTCTTAACATCTTTATGCTTAGGGGGTGGTGAGACCTCTGTCCCAGAAATGTCTCCGCAAAAGGTGATTTTAGCATACCCTTAAAGATAAGTTTGTTTTTGTGTTCAGCCAACGTACGGCTGCTGAAGCTAGAACAAATGTCACAGGAAACATTAAGGTGGTCAACGCTCAAACAGTAAACACACTGGGCGTGACCATCTGAATTGGGCAACTCATGCCCACACTTATCACATTGTTTGAAACCAAGCTTGGCATTATCCACCATAATACACTGTGTAACCACACAACAAACTATATAACTAACAGGATGAAAGAAAGCATTTTTTTTTTTTTTTTTTTTTTTTTTTACAGATAAGAGGAAAGAGTACCAACAATGGTACTAAGAAATACCAATGGCAATAGAAGGGCCTACTAAGGCAGAGAGAGAGGGAGTACTACCGATGATGGTACAAAAGAACTACCAAAAGTAGTGGGTAGGGCTTAGTCAGGAAAGAACAAAATAGAGATGGGAAATAACTTTAGAAGACAACAAAAAAACAGTCTTACAACACACTAGAGGTGAGAAAAATCACAAAAAGCTAACACTTAGCTGACAGAAGGCTTGGCACTTCTGATGAGGAATGTGGCAAAGAGACTATGAGAGGGGCATTGTGGGGGTAGGTCTTAGCTGAGAGTTTTTGGTTGGCGTTAGCTTGGTAATGGTCGTGTGGGTTCCGAGGACGGAACCAGTGTCTTAAAAGTAAGGAATGAATAAATGAAAAAAGGAATAAGCAAAGACCTACCTCTATTTGTAAAGCATTAGGAGGCTTGTCAGGAGTCAAACAAGGGACACGTCATGACTTTACACTGGAGTTTATAAGAATTAGGGCTTCCTCAAATGAGGGGTCATCTGCAGGAGAATTACTCTTCAGATATTGAGAAAGCACAGGAATCTAAAGACGTAGGATGACTGACTTTTGTTTGGCACACTCAGATCCAAACTTGCATTCCTCCTCAGTGGGAGGTGTGATGTAGAAGTCAACAAATCTGAAAGACCCCAAACTAAGCTTATGGAAGGAATGCACAAGCCTGGGGCAAGAAATGGCACAGGTCCGGTACAAGCATCACAACTGTTAAACTGATCTTCCTAACACATTCTATCAAAGTTCACCACAATCAGAACAAACTGTCAAAATCCAGTGCAGAGATACGGAACTCTAATGGCATGAACAGTGATATGTGATATCATATGGCATCTTTACTTTCTCCTGAAAATGGCAAACATTTTAGTCGAGAGAAAAAGAAACATACTTCGGTCTCAGGCGACTCTGCACAGTTTAGAGATTTCCATATGTCCTTCTGAGTTGGGCAGATGTGCCCACAAGTTGAATGTTCCTAACAGGGGGTGTTGCAGAGCATGACCCTGCTCAGTCAAACTGCCTGGTACAGGATTATGGCCTCAATGGCAAAGTGGTGAAAGCTACCAGATAACTGTAGGTGGACTAAAAAAAATCCTTTTAGGCCTTTGGCTTTAGACCTCTCATCGTTTGTGGTATTCCCTGGACACCTTGGAAAGTCCCCAGCTCATCCATGCACTAGGAAGATCACCAGTCCCCAGCTCATCCATGCACCGGGAAGGGTCCACAGCTCATCCATGCACTTGGAAGGTCCCCAGCTCATCCATCCACTGGGTGACACATTCTGCTGGTAGGCCCTGTGTGTTAATGAAGGACTTGTATTTCTTTTCTTGATGTTTCAAAAGACTGAGTCACTATCTATTAAAACATATAATGATGCAGTCGTCTAGCTCCAGATAAAAAAAGAATATTTACAGTTCTGATCAGTGATTTTAAGAGTATAGGAAAACTTGGAAAGCCCATGATTTTTAGAAAATATTAGATATAATATAGGCATGCATTTCTCTGCTCCTATAGGAATTTTGCTATAATGCACGTCTGAAAAAGATCCAAAATGTGTGGCAATGGCTAGACAAAAACAGGTACAGAGTGTTCTGTTGCAAGGCTACTGTACACTGCAAAAGAAATGCAGCGTGGTGGCTTGACATTTTTAAGAAAATGTTTCTTTCTCTATTCTCTATCTCATGCTGCTTGTATTAAATTGTTTACAGAATGCTCTCAAAGAAAGACTAAATAAATACATTTGTTTACTGCACAGATTACCACTTGGTTTGAAACTCAACACTAACAGACTTGTTTGTGAAAAATGCCTTTTTCTACTTCTGGAAAACTTTTGACATGAAAAACATCTGGCCCAATATGTTATTATTAAAATGCTAGAAATTTAAGCTTTTTAACATATTTGCCACAGCCAACATTTAAAGGAAAAAACAACATATATAAAATTCACATTTTAAAAGCACCTCCCCAAAATTTATTAGGATTTTGTTTTTGCATGAGTGGGTCAATCTGCATATACTGTTCTACTGTTAGACCACTTTTACTTCCTATATAACCATATCTAATATGTACTCCTTTAATGGACATGTTCACAGTATTGTGGTCAGATACCTGGAAGATTATACGCATCCCACAGAAATCACTGCAAGCAGATACTTCTCGACTGAATGCATGTAACAAAAGCTATGCCATGCCTTGCTGCACAATGTCGTTTAAAATGAAGATAACATACAAGAGAGAAGGTACACAGCTGCATTTTATTTTACTCATTGTTAAAGCGACATGTTATGAGCCAGGTTCTGGAAGGCAGGCATATAACTTGCCTAAGCAGACAATAAAACAAGGTGAGTTAGTCTATGCAAATCTGTCTCACATGGGCTGCAACTTTATACCCCAAACTACCAGAAAAACAGTCCACTGTTACCACCAATATTAATGCAGTTTCAACTCAAACAGCTATTTAAAAAGAGACAAAATTAAAAATCAAGAAACAAGATTAAAACTAAATTCTAGACTAACATTAATTAAATATACTAGCATGATTTTCCACACTGTGAGCTAAACTTACAAAACTTGTTAGTCAATTCAGACACCAGTCTGAACACTCAAGCAGCATTCAATTACGGTTAACAGATGGCAGCTCCTCTGAAACATCACTCCTGCAACACTAATCTTTACAGGAAAAACAAGTAATTAAATAATTTTAAAATCATTTCAATGTGTTTGTGTGTGCATGCGCGGGGCAAATTGAAAGATGATCTCGATGAAGTGGGGAATTTGATTGGTTCTGAGCTACAAATGTTGCCTATGGTCCCCGCTGCTCATTTGGCTTTGTAAGCCTGACACTCACATACACTATTGGAGTAACTGAAACACTACAGTAAATTTGCACGTGATCAGAAAGAACAGTATAAAATGTATATCGTTATAAAAATAATGCACTTCTGAGATGCGGAATAAGTGGATTTTTATGCAATAGACTTAAGGCTTACAGCAGCAACGTGCTGAAGTTTCCAAAATCAAAACAGACTGGAAACTCTAAATGTGGAAGTAGTAGAATCATGCCAGCAGGTTTGACCATCTGTCATCTAACTAACGTAAGGATCTGAAAATAATATTAGACACTTATGAGCTGGGCTAAGTTGACCGAATGGTCACTGCAGACACCATCTCTTGCATTAAAATGTTTTTTTTCACAATCTAAGAAACCACTCCTCTGTGGAAGAAGCAGTGTCACTCAAATGCTGCATCATCTTAGAATTATAAACAGCTTTTGTGCTGTGTAAACAGAAGATTCAATCAGTATTTTATCAGTTTACAGAATGTAACTTGTGTCCCGTTCAGCTTGCTGAATATTCCCATTTCAAACATCATATAAAATATCATTAAATATGATTCTATAAGGTCAGTCTTATGTCTCTGCTTTCTTCATTCTGCATTTGGGAGCAAAAGGTTTGCTTCATCGATGCTGGAACATTCTCTGATCCATTTCCTTCTTGGCATGAGTTAAATGTCAACTTGTATCTGTAGGCAGTGCTTCAGTGACACATCCGCATGGTCATTTCTTTCTGTAAAACAAAAGGCAGAGTGGGAAAATGGTTAGTTTACAGAAAGCAAGCTTAGGACACACAAAGTACCCAGTAAATGCTTATGTTCAAGTGGAAAATGCCTTTATAACCAAGGATGCAGGCAGATGTAGACTGTATACACAGCCAAATATTTTTTTCTTACTTTCAAGTTGCTCTCAAGTGATAGTTTAGAGACATATACAGCCAGGTAAGTATCTGTTTACAGCACTGACCTGTATACATAATGTTCTAAAGACAGAATTATTTATCTAAAAGTCTGTACATATTTACTAACTTGATTACAGGGTAAAAAACAAAAAAATAAAAATTTCTTAAAGAGCTCATACTTAGATCAATGACAATTTTCCCATATGTGTGACAACACTGTAAAACCTCAAATATCCTAATACCAAACACAGCCATAATACTAATTTTATGTCCATCAGACCTTGGAAGTGAGAGACTATGCCCTTTCCACCACATTTATCGGCTTTGTAGTCAGTGTATATACAGTCACGGGGGTACAAGAGTTATATTCTACAATCAGCTTTGTAGTCAGTGTATATACAGTCACAGGGGTACAAGAGTTATATTCTACAATCAGCTTTGTAGTCAGTGTATATACAGTCACAGGGGTACAAGAGTTATATTCTACAATCAGCTTTGTAGTCAATGTATATACAGTCATGGGCTTTGTAGTCAGTGTATATACAGTCACGGGGGTACAAGAGTTATAGTCTACAAAACTGCTTATTTTTTAAGGTTTAATTTTAGCAGCACCTCAGCGTTTTTGCCTCTACATGAGACACAGCAATATTTTTGCTCATAAGGAATTCCAACTTCTGAAGTGTGCAGGTGGGAGCTTTTCGACAGATGTGTATAGTGCAAAAATGTAAGGAGGATTAGGGGGCACCATAAGTCTACTAACATAAAATGGAACTTTCAGAGAGATGTGAAAATCCACAAATGATGCATTCAGGAGTGAATGGTTTTCTGCATTATGGCACACAAACATTTTATGAAATCATGAAAATGCATTTCAATGTACACATTTAAAAATATATTTTCCCCTCGTTAAAGCTCTAGGAAGAGAAACATGATTACAAGCATATGAAATTGTGAAGAAAATAAAGCAAGGGATTGACCAATTTGTGCAGCAGATGGGATTCTATCTGTTAGAAAGGCAATCACAGATGAAAACAACCAAAAGTATGAATCGCTACAAAGAAACAGTCCAAAAACACATCCCTTTCCTAGAGTGAGTGTGTGGGAACATGACACTGGAACAGGAAGTCCTTGCAGAGCTCAGACGTTCCCAGGCACTGTTATATGTGCATGAAAATGGAGTTGTACAAACTGTTCAAATGCAGGGTGCATCAAATCTCAATGCAGACAAACCAAAGGGAAGCAATGCATATAATGCAACCATTTTACGCAATGATAATATATATTTATTTAATTTCATTTTACATTTGTTGACTGGAATAGTCCGACTGGATACATGTCCATTTTCAGCGGGGGCCAGGGGAGAAAAGCTCCAAACTTACAAACAGATAAAGACAAGCAAGATACAGTATATGCACAAACATATTGTATTAACATACAAGTTACAGTCTCACATTTCAAGCCTATAAAGAATACAGTTTATATTCAGAAATATATACAAATATGCTACAGTTTCTCTTCTGAAACCTGTAGGTGCTACAGAGTTATCTGCAAAGATGTTACAGTTTCTCTTTTCAAACCTTTTAGTGTAAGAGGTTAGTCGCTGTGAATAAAAATTGCAGGGATATGGAAGTAGGGTTAGAGCAAGGACATAACCAGGGAGTTTTAAAATATAGGTTAGCTTTTTGTTGAACTGATTAAGAGAGGGGTTCAAAGTAAGGTAAGATGGGAGCGAATTCCAGGCTTTGCCTACTAAATTTGCAAACAAACATTCTCCAGATAGGTTGTTAGCTTTAACAGACTGAACCAAAAGTTTTGTAGTGGAACGAAGTGACCTAGCGTTTTTGTAGGGATGGATATTGTTTTTGAGGGAAGGAGTTTTTTCTGGATGGTTAATAACCTTGAATGCCACAGTAAGTTGATTATTTTGAATTAGCTTGGGGAGTTCTAGCCATCCTTATAGATTTAGGTTTTGACAATGGTGTGCCCTGATGGTGTGTCCTGTAGGGAGTTCCTGTGGCAATCCTGGCAATTTGATTGTAGCAGCTAGTTTGCTGAGATCAGTTTTGTTCAAGTTAGTGAGTATTGGCGAGGTATAGAGTAGAGTTGAAAGCAGATGGGTACAGGCAATGGCAGTCCTAGCTAGAGGGGTGAGAAACGGTTTGTTTTTGTATAGGGAGCCAAGTTTTTTATTAACAGTTTTAATAGTTTGGTTTACTTGCTTATCATATTTGAGGTTGTTGTCTATTATAACACCCAGGAGTTTGGTATACATATCTGGGGAGATTATGGTCCCATTGTTAGATGTTATAGTAAACGAAGGTTGAGAGGATTTGCGGGTAGGGGATAAGAACAATAGCTTTGTTTTATTAGGGTTTAATATCAGCTGTTGATTAGAGATCCAGATTTCCACTGTAATAAAGGTTTTCTGGGTTAAACTAAGGAGATCTGTAGGGGAAGAGGATGAGCAAATCAAGGTGGAGTCATCGGCATATTGTATACAGGCTGTGTCTGGGATTACAGTGTGGAGGTCATTGATATACACGGAGAAAAGAAGGGGACCTAACATGGAGCCTTGAGGGGCACCAAGGGTAATGGGGAGAAGGGTGGAGAGTTTGTCCTGCCAAAGGACAGCCTGCTGTCTTCCACTAAGATAAGACTGAAACTATTGTATGGCACGGTTGTTTAGGGATATTTTATTTAGGGCAAGTAAGAGTAGCTAGTGGTTAACCATGTCTAAGGCCTTGGAAATATCAGGAAACAGGGCAGAAGATAGTTTGTTGTTGTTACGGTTGGAATTTATCACATTTGATAGTTTGTTGCTGTTACGGTTGGAATTTATGACATTTGAAAAGGAGAGGAGGGCTGAGGTGGTACTGTGCTGTGGTCTAAATCCATGCTGGGAGTTGGCCAGAAGGTTATGCTGAATAAGGTAGTGCAAGAGTTGTTTATGGATACACTTTTCCATAATTTTAGCCAGAGGGGAAAGGACAGCTATTGGTCTATAGTTTGACAGCTCAATGGAGCTGCCTCCTTTGTGGAGTGGTATGACGTGATATTTTCCAGATAGAAGGGATAGAGGCTTCAGTTATGGTTCTGTTTTATCAAAATAGAGACAGGATATGCTACCATCAGCAGCTTTTTGCAGGTAATCTGCAGGGAGGAGGCCAGCTGAAAGGGTGGTTGGTTTGAATTTTTTGATTAGGGCTCTAATGAGTGAAGTTGGAACTTTTTGGAAGCTAAAGGAGAAAATGTAACTGGGTTTAGGGGTTTCAGCGTTAGGACAAGTGGGTTTAAGTTTGCTAGCAAGGGCCTAGATGGTTTCTGTAAAGAAACTGAAGGTGTTGGCAATGGACTCTGGTGATTTTTGGGTTGGGGCTGAGGGTGTTGGAGTTGTGGATTGCCCTGGGTGGAGGAGTTTGTTAATACCTGCCCAGAACTTCTGTGGCTTGTTGTGGTGTTTCTGCTGTAGATGGCAGAAATTGTTTTTTTTTTGTCTAGTAAAATGGATTTTTTTGTATCATTCCTACACTGTCAAAATTTGAGTTGATCTTGTGGGGCTTTAGAGGAGCACCAAGTGTTCCAGGCATTATTTCTTTGGATGATATTTACTTTGTTTCTTTAGTGATCCAGGGGGCAACATTTGTTTTAATTCTAATAGAGCATGCAGGTGCATGGTTGTCAAGGATGGCCAGGAATGTGTTATTAAAGTGTGTTACTGCCTCATCTAGTGGAAGTTGTTCTAGAATTGACCAACTGCATAATTTAAGTTCTTTTAAGAATTTATTAAGGTTGAAATTTTTGTTATTTCTTACTGTTTTATAGGTGGGTAGACGTGGACATTCAACTTTATGCCTAAGAGTATACGTTAAGAAATTATCACTTAGATCTTCAGGGGGAGTTCCTGATTTGTACATTTGTTGGGTGCTATTAATTAGTATCCAGTCTAGGATACTTTCTTTATTGTTAGGCTTGCTCTTCAATAGAAATCAGGTATGGAACTAATCATCTGCTTTAACTCATCCAGCTCCACAGGAGCTGAGCTTTAGTTGCTGTTAACTTCCTCTATGACAAACACGGCATCCCATGTTCTATAAAAAGATCCTTTTTCTAAAGTCATACTTGACAAAAAAATGTTCATGACTTGAGCCATTACCAGCCATGCAAAAGTATAAAACAAATGAGCACACACACACACACACACACACACACACACACACACACACACACACATACATCTTTGCAGTAGTACAACAGAACTGACATTTAAATTCAGTTATGTTTTTTTTTAAATGATAACTGCAAATGTATGCACCTTTTTCTATATTTTTGAAAATGTGACACTATATCAAGCATACAAACTCAACTATAACTAACAGAAAGTCATTGTTCTACAGCTGTACCAGAAAAAAGGTCATGCATATGTAACAAATTTCTCAAAATTTGCCCATAATGATGTTTTCTTTTGATAATAATACTGTCCATGTATCAATAAAATAAATAAATGCAGTGCACAGTACTCGATGATAAAAGTTTTATTTTTTTAAACAATACAATAAAAAGATTGTGTTTAAACTGAAGACTTATGTCTGAACCATGTCACAAACTATGGGAAATACTGTAAAAAGATGTATATTTAGTTACGCTAATGATGAAAGACACTGCATACGGTGCAGAATGCAAGCAAAGTTGGATCCTCAGTTCTCTCACCCTTCTAGAATCTTTTTCTTCTTTCGGCTTTTCCCGGTTAGGGGTTGCCACAGCGGATCACCTGTCCGCTCATGATTGGCAGTGGAGTTTTACTGTGCCAAGGTGCCAGCCTGGTGCCCAACCTTCCACAGAAGGCATACGCACGCACACACTCACACCTAGCACCAATTTGGAGTGTCCAATCCACCTACAGCATGTCTTTGGGATGTTGGAGGAAACCGGAATACCTGGAGAAACCCACGTGACCACAGGGAGGACATGCACCCTTCTAGAATACATATGGAAAATAACCATACAAAACACACAGAAAACTTAGTGAATGCTACTGAATATACTGAACTGTAGGTGAGGTACAGCACCCTTCAGAAAGAGAAAATGAAACACTTTTTCTTGGGTGTTGTAAGCTTCTGCAGCAGTAAATATTAATAAGAAACTGTGCTTTTGGACAGGTGATGCTTTGGAGCCAAAATAAAACAGTGTGGTGTCACATACATTGTGAAACAACACTGATATGAAATTACAGATAACCTGGTTAACTGTGAAGAGGAAATGTGAATACACATGTGCTTGTGCAGGCATCTACAAAAGGAAAGAAATGATGCGGTGACAAGGATATAAATGCTGCTGGAGAAATGGCTGAATCTTTAGCAAGTGATTCACTGCTAAGCAGTTACCCAAAACAGCTGTACCTACTGAAACTGCATACTAAACTTGCTAACATGCCTTCATGAAAATGCACTGGCAAGTCATATTGAAACAAAAATCTTCCAAACTATATTGGGAAAAGTAACCCAAATAGTTGTGAGCTTTCACAATTTTTAAAAAAAAAAAGGTTGACAAAAGTGAACTCATAGCAAGCACAATTTCACAGTGTGTTCAGAGATTAACTTTAAAACAGCTGCTATGTGTACAGCCTTCTAGGATGAATCTGGTATTATTTACTGCATTTGTGAATTTATACAGTGCTTAAAATAGTAAATCTTGCTGTGTTCCAAGAAACATAGTGAACTTTTTCAGTGAAATTAAAAAATGCTGCTTGTACAGAGACAGAGCTCTGAAATAAGTTGCAATGCACTGTAAACTGTGAAAAAATGGGAATGCTTTCTAAATGGTTCACAAAAGTATTTTTCAAAGTTACATTCAGCAATTGTGAATGCGGCTGTTAAGATAAACAGCTGAGAACGGTATGCTACAAAGAATGCGGATGACACTGCAGTGCAAAGTTTTAATTCAAAGGCATTGGAAGAACTGGACAGCAAACTACATACTTACAAAACCAGGTCTAAGTGTTGCAATACTCTGAACCAAGCACAGGTTCTACTAGAAGCCGTTAGAAACCAACTGTGTCACAAGGCATCATTTGCTACCAAGCTCTGAAACAGTTTTGAGGTGCTGCTTCTGAAAGCTAAACCTTGTGGCAGTAGAAAGAATTCACTGCTCTGAAACAGCTGTGTAATACTAGAAATGAAATAGTAAGTAAAGCCGGCACATTTTCTGAACTTAAAAAAATTCTTACTGAAGAAAATAAAACTAAAAAATATAGCTACTATTGCAAAAAATAAAAAGGTGTTAGGGTTCATCTGAGATGCAGTAACATGAGTTTCCAAATGAAGTTGGTACCAACCAATCAAGTCTTGTTATAAGCAGTAGTGAGGTGTAACAGAATGCGAGCGCTTCAGATGAAAGTATTCCTGGTTAGCTTCAGTGGCTCCTGCAACTGCACTAGGCCTCTGAACACCTCTGGGTATGTGTTGTTTACACAATAACACACACCCTTGTTGGGCATTATTGCCTGCTTATCGAACAGCAAGAGTTTGCAGAATGGGTAATGGAGGACATTTCAGACAATGTGGCTGGACAGCACAAGCCAACCTGCAACGGAAGGAAACATACTCTACAGAGTTATAAACATACTTTAAACAATGACTAGTGACCTGAGAAACTGAAGAAACTAAACCACACAGCAGATTCTCCCAATACTTTTAGTCAGAGTAAACGTTAACATAAAAGCTTGACAATTCAAAGTGCTAAAAATTTAAGGTGCAGATGCATACACTGTTTTTCTCAAATTTAACAACTGTTTTTACCATCCTTTTCAGAAGGGGAATGATTATAGAGTTAACATAATACTTGGCAGCAGCTGGACAGAAGCTTTAAGTGCTGGGTCATGTCTGGGATGAGTGTATAGAAATTTGAAAGGCTGTGAACCTTACTCCATTCATTCATCTTTCTTAGGTGTAGCAGGCTGACTATCAGGGAAACCATAGCCTGTGACAAATGCATCCTCTATGTAGCATTGGGGAATGGGAGAAGGTTTTGGGAATTCTAGCTGTAACATTTCATGGTATTTGCGGAGGGACTAAGAAACATTGGTGTTCTCCCACTGAAAACACTGACACATTCTGGAAACAGTCTCAGAGAAAGAGAATCCATGACAAGGACATTCAGATAACATGTTCTCCTGTAAGTCTGAATCAGAATTCAGAGTAGAGAAACCTGTTTCTGTCAAACCAGATTCCTCTTTAGATTCAATTTCTTTAATCTCTTAAGGAAAATAGGAATTCCTTTTAGTCTTACAAGAAATCACTTGATAAGAAGGATCAATAGCCTATACAGGACCCAGAGTCAAACTTAATAAACTAATCCTGTTCAGTGAAACGAGAGTGGGAGAAGATATACGTTTTGTTTTTGGTTTCTTTTCAAAAAGAACATTACGCCAAATAGAATTTTAATGGTAATAACAGCTTCTCCAGGGATGGGCACAAATTTCTAGTTACAGAGGATCTCCTTCCATGCCCCTTTTCCCAACAAAGACAAAATGGTTCTTCTCCTTTGCCCACTAAATGACCAACAGTCTCAGAGGATGTGGATAACCCCCTCCCCAGAGTCCCTAGTGGCTGTATGGGCAACAACAGAGGTATCTGGGGAAAAAGATGAGTAGTTTGAGGAACCAGCTTTGGCCATTGTAAGGTCACGTACCTGTGGCCGATTCAAACTCTAAGCCTGCTTTGGTGGCAAAGGCTGTTTGGTTAACTTTTTCTTTTTGTGGCTGGAAGGAGGACAGATTGTGTGACTGATGCTTTGTTCCATGGTCAAGCTGAAAATGGTGCCTCCTTTCCAGGAAAACTAAGCAGTACAAGCCAGTAAACTTTCAAAAGCAAGATATAAAGTCACTTTTCCCATTAAAAACACTATAAAACGCACTTGAATATACTTTACCAGCCCCCCCCAAACTAAACAGCTTCTACATAGAAAAAAAAAAAACATTTCTATGATGTTTAAATGAACTGCTAAATACAAAAGTGCACTTCTGCAGAAAAGTACAGCAAAGTTGCACTAACAGTCAATAAAAACACATAACTTAAAAAGTACTGGGAAATTAAAACATTAAAAATAATATGTGGAAGGTTTTTCCCCAAAGGGAACTTCTCTGCCCAGTAATGTAACAGCACAGACAGACTGTTGATCCTAAGAAGCCTGGACAGGAGCACTTTGAAGGGCTTGGCGAGCAAACCTGTCTGTTTAGTCAGCTTAGCTTGAGCTGACGGCCTGGAAGCTTTGGAAGCTGCCAGCTGTTATATCCTATGCAGAATATAATTCATATATTACTGCAGCAGTTTCTAATATGAAGATCATGGATTTTTTGCCGGGGGGGGAGTGCATTCTGTTACTAGGCTGAAAGATAAATTGTTTTGTTCTTCAGCTGTGTATCTGTTCTTAGGGGAAAAATCTAATGTTACACTATGCTGTTATACAAGATCATAATACAATCAAAAATGAATTTTTCTGAATACACTGTTGGTGGAATAGAATAAAAATCTGGAAGTATATTTAGAACATCTTTGGTATCACAAAACATTTCACATTCTTACAGTACACTGGACATTACACTTTAATAGTAGTAATTCAACATTTGGTTTTACAGGTCAATATCTTAGTAATGCGCATCTTAACAAGTAATAACCTGTGTCTTTTGCCTTGCCTGTACATTTTTAGAATCATGGAATATAACAAAAATCTTTTAAAAACCTGAAAAGATTATACTGTCAAAAAACCCTGTATATTTGGTATTAAGATGCATCTCACTGTATCAAGTAGAAAATCACAGATGTGTAATACTTGTTCCTTAAAAAAGCCATTTGCTTGTAAGAAATAACATGGTTTCTGATTTTTGCAAAATGCCAGCTACAGTACATGGCAGTTAAATTTCAAGCAACATTCTTGATGCTGTTTATTTGTTCACAAACACAAAGCAATATCATTTAATATTTATAACACTGACTGTATTTATAGAGAGGGACTGGCCAGAATTTGTCTGTACCAGCCAAAATATACATTTGGTTACTGTGTGACCTAAAACAAGTCACACGGTCTAATGTCATATTCTTTCAAAATAAGGACAGTATGTGCTTAGAGACAAAATATGAAACTCTCTTAAGAGGTTTTGGCATTGAAACTATCCTGCCTTCCAAGACAAACTACAGCAAACTGCTAGCAATTACTGACATGCTGTTTTAAAATGAAATCCAACGTTATCCTTCAGCATCTTTACAAGATGTACACAGCCTAGATAGTGTGTTCTATTAAAGAACAAGAAAATAAGTCACTCTTATTAACCATCACTACTAAGCTGTAACCACTATTTCAGTACCATTAACTGCAGCCGCTAATGTCAATTTGTTTGGAAAAAATCTGAAATGCATAATTACAGGTATGGTTTTGGTGTTCACATCCTCTGCAAGCTGTCACAATCGTGGGTGATGCTTCTCTTCTTATACAATGGAAAGGAGCGATAAACTTGTCAAAATGATGGAAGTCGTGATGACTTTGCAGAACACAATCAATACCGTTCTGTATGGCACCATTTACTTTTGAGCTCTCCTGCCTTGCCTGAACTGTGCGCAAACAGATTTTACCTGTTATAAATCAAAACATTCTTGCTTTGCGATTTATCACTGTGTGGAACCAGCACACGATTTTTACTCTGGCTAAAAAAGACTCTGTGTTGCATTTCTTTCACAAATACCTGAACTGCTAACAAACAAGTGTCACAGACCCCCTCGCAAGCTGCCTGTCTCAATCAGGCACACCACTTTCTGGTCTATCCTTCATTAAAACGCAGTGATGATTAAATAAAAAAAAGAAATAAATCAACATTTCTTTCACAAACACTGTCAAAAACACTAACAAACATTAGAGACTGTATTGCTGTCATAGCAGCAAACATTCTTAGCCAACATGATCATTAAAAAGACAATTTGTTGATTAACATATCAAGAGAGTCTTCTTTGTAATTAAACTGTACATAATAAAACATTTTGCAAATAATTCTATCCAATATCAACTATTCTTAAACTAATTTACTCAAGCTCAACTGGAAATTACTACAATCACATTATATACACTTTCTAACACTCATTCTTACATTAATAGCATTCTTTAGAAAATGTTTCACCTTTATTTTCTGTTTTCCTTGTTAATCCATCCAAGGAATAAACAGTGTTTTCTGAAAACAAATACTTTTGCTTGTATTATTTCTTCGTTAGGAGGATCTTGAATAACTAGACAGACACGAGACACCTCAGCTTGAAATCAGTTTGCTTACTTATCCTAAACTGGATTTATGCTTTGTCCTGGACACCAGACCAAAAGTGTCTGCTTGCCTGGTGGAGCTCAGATTTTTTTTGCGTATTATATTCTTCTGTTTTGCTCAACAGGTAGATACAAGAGTAGTGTAAAAGTTATTATGCATGACTGCCATAGTTATATGTACTTGTGTTAGGATTCTTTTTCATGTATTATTTTAATAATCTGTTTTTAAGCCACTGTATCACGTATTATTGCAACTCTGAAGGTCTTCTCCCCAGGTTTTGCTGAAAAGGTTTCAATGCCTAGCTGGACTTCCCTGGCAAACAAAGGCAAATAACTAAATAAATAAATTAAAAATACACTGATTTAAAAAGTCACTGAAGCACTGGAAACAAATACAGTGAAATGGATGGCAAACAGTTGAAATAGACCGTTTTTGCTTCTTTCACTTCCAAGTTGTCACAACTACACATGCTATTTCTTAATTGCATTACAGCTGTAAGTCACACAAAGTAAAAGACAAAGGTGCCAAAGTGATGTGATTCATGAATGCCTACAGCCTGTCACAACCACACACGTGCTTCATTTGCATAATTAAAGCACACAAACTATGGGAAACCTTTGCAGAACAGAGGACGTTAGTGCTGAGTACAACCACCTTCACCAAGCTGACATCATTGTGCAATATATCCTATATGGACAGACACAAGGCCCCGTTACTATACTTGGTATCCTACAGACTGCTGAGAGATGACCTATACCTGGCATTCAAGGCATCCTCTGGCCCAGTACTGAAGGATTTACTGCACATCAGCAACTCAAATGTCATCAGAAATACTTGATCTAAGGCTCTAAACTCTTCTGCAACATCAGCAGAGTGGTTTGGAGGGAAAGGTTTATCTTGCAGAGGCTACTGCTGCACTGAAACAGACTCCCCGTCCAAGTAATACAAAGCTCATTCTTCCTGTCTATAATCAAGTGCAACTTGGATTTATGGTTGGGAAAGAGAAAATTCATCCCAGAACTAACTCCTGTACTATAATGGACAAAGGCAGGTCTCAAATGCTTTTTCCCCATGCATGAGTCTCCACAATTTATCTATGGTATGATCCCAGTTCTTCTTACTAGGGGTAATTTAACCCAATCTAACACCAAATGGCATAGGTTCAAGGATAAAAACGAAAACTGGCTAGTCTTAAAATGGCCCACAAAGGTAGCTAGTCTAGTACTTATACCTATGAACCTATAATACTCAATACTGGCCATTAGAGCTACAATATTTCAATCAGTGTAGCTGAGCAAAAAATACATTTCCATTGGCTGAAATGTGTCTTGTTGAGGAATGTACTGATACTGAGGTAAAGCAATGTTCTAGCCTGCACATGTGTAAGCCAATACAAAACTGCAGCCATAGTATTTGTTGTCCTGATAAAGTGAATTTTAACTTGCATGATGTTACCACAGTGATTATAAAAGAATACAACCCAATTTGGTTAAACCCTATTTACAAACTGCGTGTCTCGTTTCCCTAGCATGAAGAATATGAAATGCTGATAAATCTGCCTCAAATCCTTATTTTTTCAATACAGTATCTCTACTGTGAGCATCCATTAGGTGTAAGAACATTCCAGCTTGTTGTCATAGGTTCATAACAGGTTACTAGGCTAATAGCCCTGGAGCCCTTACAAGCCTAGCCAAACAGTGGATATAAAAAGTTTACACACCCCTGTTAAAATGCCAGGTTTTCGTGATATACAAAAATTAGACCACAATAAATAATTTCAAAACTTTTCCCACCTTTAATGTGACCTACAACCTGTACAATTCAATTGAAAAACAAACAAATCTGTTAGGGGAAAAAATATAAAAAATAAAAATGTACAATAATCTGGATGCATAAGTGTGAACACCCTTAAACTAATACTTTGTTGAAGCACCTTTTGATTTAAATACAGCATTTAGTCTTCTTGGGTACACACCTGCCATCAATTAAAGAGACCCTGATTAACCCCAAATAAAGTTCAGCTGTATTAGGATTTTCCTGACATTTACTCAGTTGTCTGCTACAGCAAAAGCCATGGTTCGCAGACAGCTTACAAAGCATCAAAGGGATCTCATTGTCGAAAGGTATCAGTCAGGAGAAGGGTACAAAAAAATTTCCACAGCATTGGATATACCATGGAATACAGTGAAGAGTCATCAAAAAGTTGAGAAAATAAGGGACAACAGTGATGTTACAAAAAACTGGACGTCCCTCCAAAATTACTAAAATGACAAGATGAAAACTGGTTAGGGAGGCTGCCAAGAGACCTACAGCAACACTGAAGGAGCTGCAGGAATTTCTGGCAGGTACTGGTTGTGTACTACATGTGACAATAATCTCCCGTATTCTCCACGTCTGAGCTATGGGGTAAGGTTGCAAGACAAAAGCCTTTTTTTTTTTTTACACCGAAACACATCCAGGCCCAACTAAAATTTGCAAAACAATACATCAAGTCTCCCAAACGCATGTGGGAAAATGTGTTATGGTCTGATGAGACAAAGGTTGAACTGTTTGGCCACAATTCCAAAAGGTGCATTTGGCGCAAAAACAACACTTTGCATCACCAAAATACACCATCCCCATGGCAAAGCATGGTGGTGGCGGTATCATGCTCTGGGGTTGCTTTTCATCAGCTGGAACTGGGGCTTTAGTCAAGGTGGAGGGAATTATGAACAGTTCCAAATACCAGTCACTTTTGGCCCAAAACCTTCAGGCGTCTGCTAGAAAGTTGAAGATGAAGATGAATTTCACCTTTCAACACAACAATGACCCCAAGCATACGTCCAACAAAACAATGGCTTCACCAGAAGAAAATTAAAGTTTTGGATGGCCCAGCCAGAGCCCAGACCTAAATCCAATAGAAAGTCTGTGGGGTGACCTGAAGAGGACTGTGCAGAAGAGATGCCTTCGGAATCTGACAGATTTGGAGCACTTTTACAAAGAAGAGTGGGCAAATATTGACAAGTCAAGCTGTGCCATGCTGATAGACTCCTACCCAAGAAGGCTGAATGCTGCAATTAAATCAAAAGGTGCTTCAACAAAGTATTAGTTTAAGGGTGTGCACAATTATGCAACCAGCTTATTGTACGTTTTTTAGTTTTTATAATTTTTTTCCCCGAACAAATTTTTGTTTTTCAATTGAATTGTACAGCTTATAGGTCACATTAAAGGTGGGAAAGGTTCATAGGTTGGTACTAGGCTATCAGCCCTAGGGCCTATACAAGCCTAGCCATAACAATTCCCTGGCTATTTCTTACCACATTATTTACTTTCCTGGACCCGTCTAGCAGGGCGACTGACGTGATCCCTGGGGTGAATTTCCTTTCTCCCATCCAATCGTCAAGGTTCCTCTTGAAGAGGTCCAAAGAGGCACTCTGCTTGACATGTATGGGCAATCTATTCCAGAGTCTGGGGAGTCTCTGGGTCAGGAACCTATCCCTCCAGCATGTTTTGTTTATTGTGATGACAAGGTTTAGATCCCTGGAGTGTGTAGCTCTGAGGGATTGGGATTTCTTTAAGTGTAGCATGTCTAACAGCCCTGGGTTTGACATGGCCTTGTATGTTAAGCAGAGATCGCCTCTGAGTAGACGATATGCGACAGGAGTATAGCTGGAGTTTTTTAAGGCGGTCAGCGTAGGGCATCTGCTTTAGCCTGTGATTCTTTTAGTGAGGTATTTCTGAGGCCTTTCCAGTTGTTGCAGATGTCTTGAGAGGTACATACCAAATGGGGCGTTGTATTCTATAATGGGTCTAATGGGGGATGAGTACAGTGGAACAATGACCTCCTTTTTTCTGGATGAAAAGCCCTTCGTGATGAGGTGTGCCACATAGAAGGATTTCCTGACTGTTGTGGCGATGTGGTTATCGAAGGTGAGGCCACTGTCCACCTGTGTCCCCAAGTCTCTTATCACACTTTCTGTGTTTAGTGTACTGCCACCTATATGGTAATTCATGGATACATGTTTTTTTCCCAAAGGGGATAACAATACATTTCTTGGCATTGAGCTTGAGCCCATGGCTCTGGCACCAAGCATCTGTTTCTGTAAGGCCCTTTTGTAGAGTATCCACATCATTTGGGGATTCAATAATGGCTCCTAGTTTGCAGTCATCTGCAAACTTTGTTAGCCAGAGTCCCTTAGTGTTGACCTGTACTTGAGAGAAGTAGATGCCAAACAAGAGCGGCCCCAGGACTGAACCCTGAGGTACTCCACTTGTCACTTGTCTGGAGCTGGATTTGGAGTCGGCTACTTTTACAGTGTGGGTTCTATCAGTAAGCCATTTAGCAACCCATTGGGTTTTGAAATGATTTATTGTGGTCTCATTTTTTTATATCACAAAAACCTGGCATTTTAACAGGGGTGTGCAAAATTCTTATATCCACTGTATCTATCCCGAGTTGCCCCAACTGTCGGTAGTTAAGTGAGTGAAGTTCACAGAGGTACAGATCTATGGTAGTTAATACTGACTTCCTCTGTCCAGGAGGGACATGGGCACCACCCCAGGAGTGAATTTGTGGTCACCCATCCTTTCATCTAGGTTGCATTTAAAGAGGGTCAGGGAGGTGCTGTGTTTCACAAGAACTGGAAGCGTGTTCCAGCAAAGTGGCAGTCTCTGGGAGATGTATCTAATCTCTTCAGCATGACCTGCTCATGTCAGAGGTTAGGTTAAGATCCCTGGAGCGAGTGACACCCCTGCAGTTTGCTTTATGAATGTGTAGCATTTCCATCAGGGCCGGGGTCAGAGACTGCCCTGTAAGCCAGGCACAAGTCACCCCTTAGCAACCTGTGGGAGACAGACTACAGTAACAGGGCTTTTAGTCTTTCCGTGCAAGACTTGGTTAGTGTACCCTGTAATTTCTTGGTGAGAAACCTCTGCGGTCTCTCCAATTGTTGCAGGTGTCTGGTGAGGTACATGCAAAAAGTGAGGATTGTACTCAATTACTGGTCTGACGAGGGACAAGTATAATGAAATTATAACTTCCTTAGACCTAGATACGATGCTGTCACTTAAAGATGTGCCACATAGGATTTCCTTACTGCTGTGAATACATGGTGGTCAAAGTTCAGACTGATATCAACCTGAGTACCCAGATTACATACCACTGGGTCTAAACTTTGGGGGGGGGGTACTGTCTATAATTTAATTAGTAGGGATGTCAATTTTACCAAAAGGAATAATAATGCATGTTTTTCATTTAGCTATAGTCCGTGGCTTTAGCACCAGTAATTTGTCTGTCTTAACCCTGTCAGCAGTATATTAACATCACTGGGGGACTCGATGATTGCTAAAATTTGCAATTGTCAGCAAACTTGGTCAACCACAGGCTAAGTTTGCCTGAACTTCTCAGAAATAAATTCTGAATAGTAAAAAGCACAGCACAGAAATGTGTGGTATGCCACCGGTGACTGGCTTTTGCTAGAGGTGAAGTCACCCACTTTGACAGTATGTGTCCTGTTGATGAGCAAGTTGGATACCCTTCTGATAATGTAGAGGTTAATTCCCAAATGGGAGAGTTTCTCTATAACATTTGAGGGGGATGCCTTTGCTAGGTCAAGATAGGTAGTATGCACCATCTTTCCTTTGCCCAGGGCCTTGGTGACTTTCTCAAAGAAGTCAACCATGTTTAACAGGCATTATCTACCTTTAACAAATCCAAACTAGGTTGGGTCCAGCATTTAGAGATTACCTATGTCCTTGTTAATAAGGTCTATAATTATTCTTTTCCATGGCCTTGCAGATGAGGCTAATCAAGCTTATGAGCCTATAATTTCCAAGGTCAGTTGATAGTCCCACTTTGTGCAGAAGGATTACTGTTGCTGTCCATTCCGCCAGATCACAGCTAGTTCGCAAGCTGTGGTTAAATAGGGATATCCAAGTGGGTCTGCTCGGTCATGTTTTAAGTTGTTGAAAAGGCAAACTGGAATGTTGTCTAGTCCCAATGATGCCATGTTTTCAGCCATGGAGAAGCCTAGTTGACCTGCTCTCTTGAGATAATAGGCTGAGGAATGGTGGCAGGTATACTTTGGGGGATGAAGTTTTCTGTTACCTACGGTTGAGCATGGGTGGTGCCAGCCACAACCAGCTCAGCACATAGCTGGGTATTCCCTTTTAGATTTCAGACATAGTTAAACAATGCCGTGAGATTATCCTTAGCTACAGAGGCTATTTTTGCTTCATAATTAGCTTTGGAGGACTTGACAAGATCTCTAATTTGTTTGTTTAAGCTAGAGAAGGATTTCTTCCTCTGCTGAGCCAGCTCCCTCTTGTTCTTGGACATTTGTATCTTTCTCTTGCTGTATAGCCTGTTTATTACTAAGGGTCCACCAGGGTGGCTTGTTTTTTCGGATAGACCTGGTTTTAATGCAGTCAGGCACAGACGATTCTATACAACTGTTTATGTGGTTATACAAGGATTGGTGTAAGCCTCCACATAGGAGTGTTATCTGCATTCGAAGGGAGCTTTGAAACTTCTTATACCATTATTTAGTAGGAGGCAATCTGTCTTTGAAAAATTCTTCAGAGTTTTTGAGCTTGATGGCGTATCTGGTCTTATAATTATATCACACGAGACCGATTTATGGTGTGATCTTACAAGGGAGGACATCACACGGTATGGGGGGCGAAGGGGCTGCAATACTCTCCTATGCTAGTGAGTACTATGTCCAGGACATTTGAGCCTCTTGTGGGTGTGCTGGCTAGCTCAAAGTCCAAGGACCTCTGAGCCAGCATGTTTGTGGTCATGTACGTTTCAGTCAATGGTAGTATAATTAAAATCACACATGAGTAAGGTGTTTGGCTGTATGGCAAGTGACTCCAGTAAGTCCAGGTATGTGGTACGCTTTTCCTGTTTCATGGTAGGAAACCTATAGCTAGCTATGATGTGGTAGGGGGCTTTGCGACAGCTAATTGGATATGGAGTAGCTCAAGAGATTCATACTGTTTAACCAGTCATGAGGTGGACTTATCCTTAAGATGGATACTCCTCCTCCTTTGGTTCTTTCATGTTCAGTTTGTAGTATGAAAGTATGGTGGACACTGTAGTCCTGCACGGCTGGGGTGCTTTCTGCACCTTTGAACCATGTCTTGGTAACTGTGCATACGTCAGCATCTTCCAAAGTGAGGAGTGCAGTTTCTTGTTTAGGCTCCTAGGATTAAGCAGCAGTACCTTGCATTTACCTACAAAAGATTTTATGTTGGAAGGCTGGTTATTTTGACACTGCCTAAAAAGGCAGAATAGGGGTGGCTAATGTCTTTGTCAGTACTGGAAAGCCTAGAGGAAACAGGTCTGTGGTATTAAAAAAAAAAAAAAAAAAAAAAAACCATTTCAACTGAAACGTTTGATTAAGGGCCAAACTGATACCACTTCAGGCATGAAAGACAAGCTGGTCCTGTCATCTGTTTTGTGGAAGTGTATGTACAGTTCCTTGTGCATTGATGTTTCTACTAATAAAATACCCCACTGAGTTAATGGGTACCAAGAATAGCTAATTTCATAACTACTTCAGGGTGGGCGCACTGCCTAGCTCAGTGCCTGGTAACATTATCTGTTCCATTATGAAACCCAAATCGAAATGAAGGGAAATGGCCTCCTTTGGGTCTCAAATGGAGGACCTCCTTAAATGGCTGCTTGTCTCAGCAACAAATGTCAAAGGGGGAAAGGTCAATTGCAGTCTGCAATGGCTGACAAGTGGGCTTAACTGAGGTGCAAGTCAAAATCTTTCAAAGAGCCCAAACAAATTAAACTGTGCATCTGAAATTGAAGTAGCTATAAGAACTATAACATGGTCTGACCATCAGGAACAGAAAAGTACAGGTGTGTACACTTACCATAAATGTAGATGTTCGAGTGTATTCACTGTTGCAGTCGCACTTGGGTTATCTGCCTGCAGGTAGCTCTTAGTCGGCCCAAATACCAGAGACTTAGTATTTCTGCATCGGTTACTATCGCTCCAGGAATGACGTCAGGTCATCAGGGGGTATAAAAACAAGCAGCCAACGCCAATACATCAGTTTTTCTTGCCCCAAATGTCAGGAGCCCCCAAACAGGGAGCTAAGTTATGATGGAAAAAACACCACCAGTTAAAAGTAAATACCAATAGCCCTGTAAGGGATGAGTAATACATTTAGAGAAAAAGAGAGAGAGATGGGGGCTGGAGGGTTGGAAACCAGGATTGCAACAGTGAATATACTCGAACATCTACATTTATGGTAAGTGTACACAACTGTACTATGTTCATGTTTCACTATTGCAGTCATCACACTTGTGTTGATTCCCAAAGCTGAATAATGGGTGGAGGCAGTCAAGAAGTGTTGGGGCTGGCTAGTATGCCCTGCAGGACTGCTGTAGCAAAACCTGCCCTGGATTTGGAAAAGATAGGCAGGTGGTAATGCTTGGTGAAGGTATGAACAGAACTCCAGGTAGCAGCTTCCAGAATGTCCCTGGTAGGGACTCCCCTAAGGAATGCTGCAGAGGTAGAGGTTGCCCTGGTGGAATGTGTTCTGATCCCCTGAGGAGTTGGTTTCCCATGGTGTTTGTAATAGAAATGGATACAGTGTGCTATCCATCTGGAAATAGTTTGCTTACATATAGTCTTGCCCTCTGCCCCAGGTGCAAAGCTGAGTAGTAGCTGGTCAGATTTTCTGAGGGGCTTAGTCCGGTCAAGGTAGAATCTGAGCTGTTTGTGCACATCTAAAGAGTGCAGGATCCTTTCCCCTTTATTTTGAGGATTGGGAAAGAAGGTTGGCAAATGGATAGATTGGTTGAGAGCTACACTGGACACCACTTTAGGCATAAAAGTAGGGTTAGTTCTGAGGGAGACCCTGTCAGCATGAAAAATAATGAAGGGTTCCACAGTCATAAGTGCTTGTAGCTCAGACACTCTTCTAGCTGAAGTGATGGTCAAAAGCAAGGCTGTTTTCCAAGAGAGGAATTTTAACTCTGCCGATGCTGCAGGTTCAAAGGGGGGAGCGTGAGCTTTTCCAGTACAAAGTTAAGGTCCCAAGCCGGGGTGGGTGCTTATCCTTGGGTGGCCTTAAATTGCTGGCCCCTCTCAGGAACTGTTTGATGAGAGGGTGAGAGAAGAGAGGTGGCTCAGTGTTGTAATGAGCTGAGATGGCAGAGGCATGGATCTTAATGAAGAGAAGGAAAGGCCTCTGTGGAGTAGATCTGCTAGGTAATCCAGGATTAGAGGTAAGGAGGGCAGAGCAGTGTCTGCTCCTTTAGATTGAATCCAGGAACAATACCTTTTCCACTTATCAGCATAAGATTTCCTTGTACTGGGTCTTCTGACTTCCAGAATGACACCCAGTACCTGCTTGCTTAGGCTGGTCATTGGGGGAGAATTCAAGGAATAAGCCAGACTGCAAGGTTCAGGGTTTGCAGTTGTGGATGCAGGATCTGTCCCTCCTGCTGAGTGAGGAAGGTTGGGATCTGAGGTAGATGCCATGGTGGCACTGGTGACAGGCTGTGCAGTAGTGGGTACCAGTGCTGCCGTGGCCAGTCTGGAGCAATCAAGATTGCCCTTGATCTGTCCTGTCTTATCTTGAGTAGTATTTTTGAAAGAAGAGGCAGAGGGGGAAAGGCAAAAATTGAGAAGTTTACCCACTGGAAGGATAGGGCATCCACTTTCCATGCTCTGCTGTGTGGTGTCCTGGTGCAGAATTTGCTGCTCTGGTGATTGTAGGGGGAGGCAAAAAAGTCTACCTCTGGTATCCCCCATTTCTGGGTTAACAGGCTGAAAGTGCTGGGATTTAATTGCCACTCTTGTGGATCTAGGAGATTTCTGCTTAAGTCGTCCGCCAGAGAGTTTTGTTTGCCTGGCAGGAATTGAGCTTGCAGATGGATTTACATGTCCAATGCTGTTGTTCCACAGTGTCATGGTTAGCCTGCAGAGTGGGTAAGAGTGGGTTCCCCCCTGCTTGTTGATGTACCACATAACTGTGGTGTTGTCTGTTTTTATTAGCAGGAGCCCAGGTGAGAGAAGGGATCTGAAAGCTGTCAGAGCGTGCTGAACAGCTAGCATGTCTTTTTGGTTGATGTGCAGAAGAATTTGACTTGGGCTACAGTGGCTCTGAATGCACTTGTCTCCCAGAAGTGTCCCCCAGGCATAGTCTGATGAGTCTGTGGTTAGGGTCTGGGCAGTGTAGGGTTGTGTAAAGGGAAGCCCCTTGTGGCTGCATGCTGCTGCTCACCAAAGAAACTCTGTCCTTAGACAAGGTATGATAGGTATGGTGGTTTCCAGGTCCAGAGAATGTTGGCACCAAAGACTTTTTAAGTACCACTGAAGTTTCCTCATATGCAGTTTGACATATGGAATTAGTAGAATGCAAGAGGCCATGAACCCTACAGTCAGCAGGATTTCCCTTGCGGATAGCTGAGTTCTGGTGGCCATTTGAGTGAAGTAGCCTGTTAGGTTTGTTTTTCTGGAGTAAGAAATGCCATATGGGAGGCTACATCCAAGCTTGCTCCCAGGAATACAATCTTTTGACTGGGTACTAGTTTTGATTTTTTTTCGTTGATAGTATACCCCAGGGAGGTTAGAAGGGTCTTTACAAATGTCAGGTGCTGCATCAGCTGACTGTGTGCCAGAATCAGGCAATCTTCCAAGTAAGGGTATATTTGAATGTTTCTCTGTCTGCAATAGGCAATGGCTGGAGCAAGGCATTTTGTGAAGACTCTGGGAGCAGTGGATAAGCCAAAGGGAAGTGCAGAGAACTGATGATGCATAGATCCTGCCCCTGAAACGTAGACATTTCCTGCATGATTCCCCGATAGGGATGTGCAGATAAGCTTCTTTTAGGTCTAGGGTGACTAGCCAGGCCTCTTTGGACAGCATAGGAAGCTGCTGAAGGGTGAGCATTTTGAATTTTGGTTCTACCAGGAAGGTGTTTAGAATGGAAAGATTTAGGATTGGGTGCCAAGTGCCATCTTTTCTGGATACCAGGAAAAGTCTGGAATAAAATCCTTGACCTATCTGTTCTGCAGGAACAGGCTGAATTGCCCTTATGGAGACCAGGGACTGAACTTGGTTTTGTGCCTCTGTCCACTGGTTTGGAGGACGGTCTGAGAACCCTTTCGGAGTTGGCGGTGTGTGGAAGTAAAATTTGTGCCCCTGGGATACAATATTGAGAACCCATCAGACTTTGGTGATGGAGGTCCAGTTTTTTCATGGTGGGCAAGTTTTCCTCCTAGGGGCACATGCAATTGGGAGGAAGTGAGGAGTAGGGTTGACAAGTCATTGTGAATTCTTTCCGTAAGGGGGTGGCTTAGCACTCTGTTTTAGAAGTGGAGGTACTCCATTGCTTAGACTGCTACATACCCTGAGATTGTAATCTGGGGGGGGGGGTCTGTTTCCCCTGGGTCTAGTTTGAGATGGCCTTGAGGGGGCTGGAAAGGACCAATGTTTCGAGGACCAATGCCTACTGAATCTTGGAGGCTGCACCTGCAAAAAATCTTTGACTGTCTGCATAGACTTAGCTTTTTCTTCCATCATTTTTAGAACCTCTTCTGCTTTGGTGCCAGACAAACTGTCTTTATTCAAAGGGGCGTCTAGTAATTTTGATTTGACATGGTCTGGCAAGGTCTGTTCCTTAAGCCAAGCGTGCCTTCTCAGTACAGAACCAGTGACTGCTGCCCTGCAAGATGCTTCTAGGGCATCAAACCCACACTGCAAGGTATGCTTGCTGACTTGGCTTGCAGAATGCATACGTTCCTGTAATTCTTTATTTTCTGCAAAGTCTGTAAATGTAGATCATTTTTGCTTAATACGTTCCATAATATTTCAGCATGTGAAACTGGCAATTCAATGCCCTAATGGCTAGAGTTGGAGAGGTGTACACTTTTTTACCCCATCTGTCTATAGCTTGGGAATCCCTGTCCGAAGGGGTGGGATTCTTAGCTGTAGTTGCCTTTATACCTTTAGGCCCTTGGGAAATTACCTCCGAGTCAGCAGAAGAATTTTTGAAAAGAAATTTGGGAGAGTCAGGAACTCTGTAGTACCTGTCTGCTTTTCTTGGAGCAGGGGGTAAAGTATTAGGAGTCAGACTGGATTCCATAAAGACATCATCCACAACATCCACAACAGGAGGAATAGCTAAGGGTCTATGTTATGGCAAACCTAAAAATTTTCTGAGTCTCTTTTTGGACTGAGGATAATCCTGGCATTCCCAGTGGAAATGCTCTCAAAGTATGAAGGGTTTCACCAAAAGAAAAATCCTCTGGAGGGGAATCAGAGGAAATGGATTCCTCTGCATCTGAATCCTCAAAAGCAGATAAAGGCATTTCTTCATATTCAGAAATGTCAGAGTCATCGGACCTCTTGGTCAGTTAAAGCTGCTGGGTACAAGTCCCTTTTTCTCTTAGCAGGGGAAGGCTGGCTTCCCCTAATCAGCATGATCAGGTCTTCTGCCATTTTAAGCATTTGAGATTGTGGCAAGGAAGCAGGTGCTTGAGATTGGGTCATTTTTTTAGGCGTAGCTCATACTGTTAACCTTAGAAACTCGGTAGTTTTAGACAAAACTGAAGACACAAAAGAAGTCGTTGGTTTATGTTGAGTATTGGTAATGCAAAGAACTTCCTCAGAAGCCAGTGCCTGCTCAGCGGCTCTGGACCCATCCAAGGTAGTGACATCTGCAGGTTCCATAGTCAAAGAGTCTCGTGGCATATTGGACTCTGAACGGGCCTTGGTAGCGGCCTGAGAATCCATCGAAGTGGGGATCAGGGGCTGCAAAAGTGCCTCAATGAGTACTAGCAAACTGACAACTAGCTTAACGGAAGCGTCGTCGGCAATTTTGGACCTGTGCAGTCTGTCTCTGTCTTTATCCTTTTTTGGAAGATCAGTAGTCAGATGGCTTACCGAAGCCATTTCGGAATACGGAGATCAAAAGCGAAAGTATTTAGTAACAATAAGGGCCCGACAACTAATAGTTCGGGCATTGAAAAAAGCACAAAACTGACGGCGAGGAACATCATGGTTTGGGCCTAAACAGGTGACGTAGTAAGAATGGAAATCTCGGTGTGGTATTTGCTTTCCACAAGCAAAGCAATTGTTAACTTTTTCTGACATCGGTTAGAGCAAGAAAAAAGGATCCCCAACGGGGTACTTAGCTTTAGAAGACTTCAGGATGACTCCATTCGGAAACAAAAACTCAGGTAGCAGCCCACTGGCACTCGTGCGAACTGCTTCTGCTTTGGACTCCTCGGCAAGAAAAAACTGATGTAATGGCGTCGGCTGCCTGTTTTTATACCCCCGACGACCTGACATCATTCCTGGAGTGACAGCAAAATTGCAGAAATACTAAGTCTCTGGTATTAGGACCGACTGAGCGCTACCTGCAAGACAGATAACTCAAGTGTGATGACTGCAACAGTGAAACATGAAGAACATCTCTTCCACTGTGCTAAGCAGGATTTCCTGTTGGTCTCCTGACTTCCTCCAAGATCAGCACAACTTTACAGGTGAAGCTCTCCTTTTGTATGGTTTCAGGCAGCTACTCCTCAGGCTGGTTAAGCTGAAACTCTTTAGGTTTATATGGCAAGAGATCCTCATTGTTGAGTTAGCAACATGCAGGTAGCTGGTACCTGGAGGGCATACTCTAATTCCCTGCAACAGCTGGAAGAAAGTATACAACTCACCATCACTGCTGCAGATCTGTTCTTACACATGGGGTGTTGATGAAGGCAGATGCCTGTCCTTACAGTCTGAATTTAAGGGCTTTTGCAGCCATCCCTAGTAACAGCAGCTTCCCTCTGTCAGACGTTGAACTAAAAGTTTAGCTTATTAGCAGCAGACATTTGCGACATTCACTTTTTTTTTATAGAAGAGGCATTCGAAAAAGTGCACTGACTAGGAGCATGTCTAGACCTTACCACCCCCACCCCACAGTCCTTGGTCTATGGAGTCTGCGGAGACCTTCAATGACATTTGGTATCCCATATCCCTCATACGCATGGTTACAGCAGACTGATTTGCAACTCCTCCAACAATAAGAAAAAGGAGGAGAGGCTCTGTGACGGAAGTGGGCAAGACAACTTGAGGATAAGAGAGTGGAAGCTTAGACTGCACAGTGATGTCCTTCTCAAACATCTACTGTTACCATAAGCTTCTCAAACAACACAATTATGTTAAACACAAGGATCACACTACACTTTTACTTCTTATCCACAGCAGAGTATTAAAGCAGTAATAAAGAATTCTGTTGTTGAAGACTAGAGCATGCCACAAAGAACTGCACATAAAACTCACCCTTCTCCTGGACTGGATATCACATGTACAATGCTTGGAAAATGCATGAATAAACTGACCAAGTAGCTGCCTCATAAATGCCCAGAGATGACGTGTTTAAAACCATGCGTTTGTAGTTCTAGGGAAGAGTGCTCTCCCTGGGCCACTCAATAGCTTGTCGCTGCAGTCATAAAAACATTTGGAAGGAGTCTGCTTGGAGGCAGGTATGCTCATTTTACACAGTACAAAAAAGACAAAGAACTGCTCTATTTCTCCAACATCTTTGCTTCTAGCAATGAAACATCTGGGCTGCAAATCAAGGAAAATCCTTTCCCCTTGCTTGGGGGAGAGAGGGGGTGGCAGTTAAACAGCCTGCCTTAGTGCTAGACGAAACATCTGTTATAAAGTAGGAATCGTCCTATGGCTCACCCTGTCTCTACAGAAGACTGTATACAATTTCTTATATAGGAGGGATTTTGGGTTCCACATTTTCCAGGTTGACACCACAGCCACCAAGAAAGGATTCTTCCAGGAAACAACTTCAAATTCAGTAATAAACTGGGTTAAAATGGTACCAGTTTCAATTTTTAGTGATAAAGACAAGATATCAGGGCTGCTTCAGCTGTAATACATCTTTCAAAAATTGTTAAACTAGTCAGTAGGCCAAGAAAGGACGGTCAGTAAGGCATGTCACAACATCAAAGAAATGTACCTTGTGGGAAGAGGAGTTAAGATAGTCCCCCTCAAGGAAGTCCTGCCATTCAGTGCAGCCCCTGAAGTTCTGTGCACTCCTCTGCTCTGGGGCCATCCCTCTGAACATGCACCAAACCTTTGCCACTTAGCCAGATTTCCTGGTTCTAGTTCTTTCTGTGGGATATTGGTAATTCCTCAGAGACAGACAGTCTTTAAAAGGTATAAAGCCAAGAGGATTCACTCATTTAGTATTACAGTCCCAAGTTTTAGTGCACTGATGAGCCAATGTCATACCTCTCAACTGTCCAGATTGTCAAAGAATGTCCAATTTTTGCCTCAAATTTATGGTCTGTTCCTCATAAAAGTTTGGTTTTCTGGCAAATTACTGAGGATTGAAATCATAAAATAATGATAGACATTTCAGTTTCAAACTTCATACCCTTCAGAAAATCCATGTTAATGTAAAACATGTTATTCTATCAACTTTCTAAGTCTATAAGAGAAATATGTAAAAACTGTCCCCCCTATTATTTATCGGTTTGTCCAGATTTCTTGCTCCAAGAGGTTAAAAGCTAAGGCCAATGTCCTGCATTAAAAGTATGCAGTGCTGTAAGAGAAGAGGTTCTTTTTTGACCATCTGCATTATCCGTGAAAAGAATAGTTGTCTGAGCCACAGTGCAGCCACCAGCAAAACTGTGGCCTTGTCTGTTCTGATCTGTCTGTTACACTCTGGTAACAGCAGAAGAGTGGAAAGGCAGTCACTGCACAAGAGACGTATCTCAATGCCAGGGTATGCTGAATGTGCCTGCTTCCCAGGTGTACGGGTTTGGTAGTCTTAAGCAAAATATCTGCAGTAGGTTGATGTAGGTTGATGTGAAATGGACTACTTATAGAATCCCCCCGAGTGTGAATAACCTAAATAATCCCTGTCCAGTTTCCCTGTATGACTGTTGAAGTTGGACATGCTAAGTTTCTCTGTAACAGAACTTCCGGCTGACAGCATGTGATCTACTTGAAGTAGAAGATTCAGAGGTTATGTCAGGTCTCACACAATCAGTGTCAGCCTAAGTCAGTAGCTGCTTACTTATTATTTCACATTACTGTGGTACTGTCCATGACGACTCTTTATTGTCCTTGGTATCAGTTATGACTGAAAGGCTTTCAACACCAAAAGGAGTGCCATCAACTCCTTTACAGTGACATGCTTGTTTACCTTCATCCAGGTCTAGTTTCTACTCACTTTCAGGTGTGTCAATTGTACTTCAAAAACAAGGTCTGATGCATCTGTTGTCAGGGTTCTTTTCCTCTTGGGTAAGAAGCATCTGTCTGCTTGGGTTGAGTAAAGTACAGTTGTGTACACTTACCATAAATATAGATGTTCAAGTGTATTCACTGTTGCAGTCATCACATTTGGATTATCTGCCTGCAGGTATAGCCCTCAGCTGGCCTGAATACCAGAGTCTTGGGATTTCTGTGTCGGATGCTGTCACTTCTTCCATGACGTCAGGTCATCAGGGGTATAAAACATGCAGCCGACACCATTACATCAGATTTTCTTGCCCCAGATGTCAGGTGCTCCCAAAATAGGAAGCAATGACATGGTATGTAATACCCCCAGCAAAAAACAAATACCAATGATATAAAATATGGCAGACAAAAAAAGATAGGATAGAAGTCAAGAGAAGTCAGGGGGCTGGAGGGAGGGTAACCAGGACTGCAACAGTGGATACACTCAAACATCTACATTTATGGTAAGTGTACACAACTGTACTATGTTCTTCGTGTTTGACTGTTGCAGTCATCACATTTGGGTTAATTCCCAAAGCTAAGGAAGGGTGGAGGTAGTTATGAAGCATTAGGGCAGGCAATCAGGCCCTGTAAGACTGCTGTAGCAAATCCAGCTCTGGATATAGAAAATATAGGCAAGTGGTAGTGCTTGGTGAAGGTGTGCACAGAGCTCCAGGTTGCAGCTTCCAGGATGTCCCTGGTAGGGACTACCCTTAGAAAGGCTGTAGAGGTAGATGTAGCCCTAGTGGAATGAGTTCTGATCCCCTGTGGGGTAGGTTTCCCATGGTGCTTTTAGTACAAAGGGATGCAAGTGTGCTACCATTTCAAAATGTTTTGCTTTGAAATGGCCTTGCCCTCTGCCCCTGCAGCAAAGCTGACTAGCAGCTGGTCAGATTTTCTGAGAGGCTTAGTCCTGTCCACATAGAATCTAAACTGCCTGTACATGTCCAGGGAATGCAGGATGCTATCCCCTTTATTCTGAGGATTAGAAAAAAAGGTTGACAAATGAATGGACTGATTTAAAGCCACTCTAGACACCAACTTGTGCATAAAAGATGGGTTAGTCCTGAGGGAATCCCTGTCTGCATGGAAGATAATGAAGGGTTCCACTGTCATAAGGGCCTGCAATTCAGACACTCTTCTTGCTGAGGTGATGGCTAGAAGTAAAGCTGTTTTCCATGAGAATAATTTTAATTCTGCTGTGGACGCAGGTTCAAAGGGCGGAAGTGTGAGCTTTCTTAATACAAAGCTGAGGTCCCAGGCTGGAGTGGGAGCTCTCCTTGGGGGGGTCTTAAATTTTTGGCTCCTCTCAGGAACTGTTTTACCAGAGGATGAGAGAAGGGTGGCTCAGTATTACAATGAGCTGAGATTGCAGAGGCACGAATCTTAATTGAAGAGAAGGATAGGCCTTTGTGGAGCATTTCTGTTAAGTAATCTAACATAGGAGGTAAGCTGGGCACAGTTGTGCCCATTTCCTGAGACTGGCTCCAGGAACAGTATCTTTTCCATTTTTCCAAATAGGATTTTTTAGTACTAGGCCTCCTTGCCTCAAGAATGACATCCAGCACCTGCTTACTGAGGGTTGCTGGTGTTGAATTCAGGGGATTAGCCAGGCTGCAAGGCTCAGGGTCTGTAGCTGAGGGTGCAGAATCTGGCCTGCCTACTGGGACAGCAGGGAAGGAGTCTAAGGCAGATGCCATGGTTGTAGCACTGTCATACTGCGCAAAAGAGGGTACCAGTGCTAGTGTGGCCAGTCTGGCGCAATCAGGATTGCCCTTAGCTTGTCCTGTTTGATTTTTAGTAGAACCTTTGAGAGGAGTGGCAGAGGGGGAAAGGCATAGACTGAGAGGCTTTCCCAGGTGAAGGACAGAGCATCCACTTTCCAAGTTTGGCTGTGGGGAGTTCTGGTGCAACATTTGCTCAATTGATAGTTCTGAGGGGAAGCAAAAAGGTCCACCTTGGGTGTCCCCCACCTGTTCCTCAAAAGCTTGAATATTTTGGGTTCCAGTATCCACTCGTGTGGGTCCATGAGATTTCTGCTTAAGTCGTCTGCCAGTGAATTTAGTTTGCCTGGCAGGTAATGAGTTTGTAAGTGCACTTGGTTGCTCAAGGCTGTGTTCCACAGAGCCATGACTAGTCTGCAGAGTGGGTAGGAATGGGTTCTCCCCTGCTTGTTTATGTACCACATAACTGTGGTGTTGTCTGTCTTGACCAATAGTGGTCCTGGAAGGCCTTTGAAGGCTGTCAGGGCATTCTGTACAGCTAACATTTCTTTTTGATTGATATGCAGGTGCATTTGCTTTGGGTTCCATTTGCCCTGAATGCACTGCCCTGCCATGTGAGCCCCCCATGCATAGTCTGATGCGTTGGTTGTTAGGGTTTGGGCGGCAGGCGGTAGAGTGAAAGGGAGTCCCTTGTTGAGGTTGCAGGCCTCTACCCACCAAAGGAACTCTGTCCTTAGGCAAGGAATGACAGGAATCATTGTTTCCAGGTCCTGAGAATGTTGACACCAGAGACTTTTTAGGTACCATTGAAGTTTCCTCATATGCAGTCTTGCATATGGAATTAGTAGAATGCAACAGGCCATGAACCATACAGCCTGCAGTATTTTTCTTGCAGATAGCCCTGTTTTGGTGGCAAACAGACTGAAATAGTTTGTCAAATAAATTTGTTTCTCTGGAGTGAAGAATGCCATCTGGGAAGTTGTGTTCAAGCTTGCTCCCAGGAATACAATCTGTTGGCTGGGTACCAGTTGTGATTTCTTTTCATTGATGGTGCACTCTGGTGAAGTTAGAAGTCTCTTTACAAATGCCAGGTGCTGAAGTAGCAATTCCTGACTGTCTGCCTGAATCAGGCAATCATCCAAGTATGGGTAAATTTAAATTCCTCTCTGCCTGCAATATGCAATGGCTGGAGCTAGGCACTTTGTCAATACCTTGGGCGCAGTAGATAAGCCAAAGGGAAGTGCAGAGAACTGATAATGCATAGAGCCTGCTCTGAAGTGTAGGTATTTCCTGCATGGGGATGTGCAGATGAGCTTCTTTTAAATCTAGGGTTGCTAGCCAGGAGTCCTTGGCTAGCATAGGAAGCAGCTGTTGGACAGTTTGCATTCTGAATTTTGGAACCACCAAAAAGGCGTTGAGAACAGACAGATCCAGGATAGAACGCCAAGAGTTTTCTTTTCTGGGGACCAGAAACAGTCTGGAGTAAAAACCTTGTCCCCTTTGTTCTGCTCGGACAGGTTGAATAGTCTTGATACTGAGAAGAGAAAGTACATGCTTTTGGGCCTCTGGCCATCTGCTTATGGATAGGAGTGAGTGGAACTGGAATCTGTATCCTTGGGAAACAATGTTTAAGACCCATTTGTCTTGGGTAATGTATTGCCAGTTTTTGGCATGCAGTGCAAGTTTCCCTCTAAAAGGTGCAAGCACTTGGGCAAGGCTTGGAAGAGTTAAGGATAAGTCATTGTGCAATTTTACCATAGGATGGAGGCTTACTACTCCCCGTTTTGGATATGGGAGCACTCCATTGCTTAGATATGTGCATAACCTGAGACTGAAGTCTTGGTGGTCTGCTGCCCCTGGGTTTGGACTGAGAAGATCTGGAAAGGACTGGAAAAGACCTGTTTTTTGAAGGCCAATGCCTACTGAATCTAGGTGCTGTACTTGTAAATCTTTAACAGTTTGCGTAGATTTAGCTTTCTCCTCCATTTTTTTGAGGACTTCTGCTTTATTACCAAATAGACGCTCTTGATTTAATAGTGCATCCAGTAATTTTGCTTTGACATGATCTAGCAAGTTCTGTTCCTTACGACAAGAATGTCTTCTAAGAACAGACCCAGTGACAGCAACCGTGCAAGATGCTTCTAAAGGATAAACCCACATTGCAAAGTATGTTTACCAACTTAGTTAGCAGAATGCATTAACTCTTGTAAATCTTTGTGTTCTGCACAATCAGGAATCAACATCATTTTTTGTTTAATTAGCTCTATAATATGCTGCTAATACTTTAACATATAAAACTGGCAATTTAAAGCCCTAATGACAAGCGTAGCAGAGGTGTATACCTTTTTTCCCCATCTGTCTAATGCCCTGGAATCCCTGTCTGAAGGGGTAGGATTTTTGGCAGTTTTAGCCTTAATGCCTTTAGGTTCCTGGGAAATGGTCTCTGGATCCACAGTAGGATTCCTAAAAAGGAATTTGTGGGAGTCGGGCACTCTACAGTACCTGTCAGGTTTCCCGGGAGCTGGAGGAAAGGTATCAGGGGTAAGGCTGGATTCCAGGAAGACATCATCTACAATTTCCAGAACAGGATCGGATAGCTAGAGGCCTGTGCCGAGGCAAGCTTAAAAATTGCCTGAGTCTCTTTTAGGACTGGGAGTAGTCCTGGCTCTCCCAGCGGAAATATTCTCAAAGGGTGTGCAGAGTTTCACCAAAGGAAAAATCGTCTGGAGGGGAAGCAGAGGGAATGGAATCCTCTGCATCAGAATCCTCATAGGTAGATAAGAGTATGTCCTGGAAATCAGAAGGATCAGTGTAATCAGATTCCAGATCAGAAGAATCAGAAGGAAAATCAGTTCTGAGTCTTTTTGAGGGGGGAGGCTGACTTCCCCCAATTAAAGTAATGAGGTCCTCAGCCATTCTAATAATTTGTTTTTGTGGCATGTGGGCCTTAGAATGCACTTTGGTTGTCTGTTTCCTAGGCGTAGTGCAAAATTTAGGCCTGAGAAATTCTGTATTTTTGGTTTGAAAGGAAGTTGTCAATTTAATATGAAGATTGGAAGGCCTGAAAACACTCTCAGAAGCCGGTGCCTGCACAGCGGTTCCGGACCCATCCAAGGTAGAGACATCCACAGGTTCCATAGAAGAAGAAGAAGCATCTCATGGCATACCGGACTCCGAATGGGTCTCAGTAGAGGCCTGTGAATCTGTAGAAGTGGGTATCAAGGGCTGCGAAAGCGACTCACTGAGTACCGGCGGACTGGCGACTAGCTTAATGTTAGCGTTGTTGGCAGCCTTGGACCTGTGCAGTCTGTCTCCGTCTTTATCCTTTCGTTTTTTCAGAAGATCGGTAGTCGGATGGCTTACCAAAGTGATTTTGGAGTACAGAGATCGAGCGCGAAATAATTTAGTTACAAAAATAGCCCGACAAATAGTTTGGGTGTTGAACAAGGCACAAAACCAACAGCGCGGGACGTCGTGGTCTGGGCCTAAACAGGTAATGCAGTAAAAATGAAAATCTCTGAGGTATTTGCTTTCCACAGGCAAGACAATTATTAACTTTTTCTGACATCGGTTAGAGCAAGAAAGAAGGATCCCCAACGGGGTACTTATCTTTTAGAAGACTTCAGGTCTGAAACTCGAAAAACAAAAATTTCAGGAGTTGGCCGACCGGCACTTACAAATTACTTCTGCTTCGGGCACTGCACGGCAAGAAAGACTGATGTAATGGCATCGGCTGCATTTTTATACCCCTGACGACTTGACGTCATGGAAGAAGCGACAGCATCCGACGCAGAAATCCCAAGACTCTGGTATTCAGGCCGGCTGAGGACTACCTGCAAGCAGATAACCGAAATGTGATGACTGCAACAGTGAAACATGAAGATCGTCATTTGTATGGCTCACTAGCAGAACTTTTGATGACTGAGATAAGAGTTACTACCTGGTGAAGTGGGCCTCATTGCTACAGCCAGACACTCCAGAAACACCGCTGAATTGTTTTCATATGTAACCCAGCTAGAATCAATATCAAAAATCAATCATAGTACATTGCCTAAGAACCTGGACATCTCCCTGGCTATCTGGCATCTCTGGGTTAAGTCTGAAAAACCGCAGAGCTCTCTTCTAGAATAAGAAGGGTTGGCCAGATGAAGAAATGCTCGACTGCTGTACTTACTTCATCAAGGACAGTTTGCACCTCTCATTCCAAGGCTTCCACATCCTAGCAAAAGCTTCTGCTGTCCCAATGAGCTTTATTTAGGTAGTGTCCAGGTAATGGACAACCCAACCTAATGTCCAAGCAAAAACAATCACTGAGCCACATCAAGATGGCTCTACTCAATGCTAAAACTCTAAACAAACTACCAGGTCTTGAGGCCCTTTTCTGCATTTGGAGTACATCAATTTGTGTATGGTCACAGAAACCTGTTTAAACAGCTCATAGCACATCCTCACTACCTGTGTTTTGAGTTTACCACTTGTTTAGGCATGGTGAAAACTGAGGTGGCATATTCGGATTTGACCCCACATTACCACCAGACAGATACCCACACACCCATAAGTGGAACTTTTACATATACAAACTACAGTAAATAGCATCAACTATGACATCACTGTGTGTTACAGGACCTCATCGATGTCCCACCCCCCACAAATCATATAAGTCTCCTAAGCATTTCTGATGAACTCCCCATAAGCAGAAATGTTATCCTGGGAGCCTATCTATCTAATGACAAGCTGGGAAACTGATACTACCAATGTAAGATATGCACAAAATGTCCCAGATTACGTAAACAAGAATTCCCTGGACTGGATTATTAAGGAACCAATGTACTTGATCTAATCCTTACAAACACACCATCTGTATGCACTATTCCCACTGTAGCTCCCCCCCTCCGTCAAGTCTACCAGACCACAAACAAGTCACTTTATATGATGAAGTCTCTAAATTTGAGTACAACTGGAGTCCCAAAATTTTGATAATGCTATGAGGTATGCAGACAAATTCAACTCACATCTGGACATATGTTTTAACCTGGCAGTCCCAATTAGATCCAAACTGGGGAAGTTTAAAAGAAAACCAATGTGGTGGACCATAAACATAAAAAATATACAACAAAAGAAAAACTCCTTAACCAGTACAGTCAAACAAAATCCCCTCATATCATGGATGACATCAGTTAACTAAGAACCTAAAAACGACCATCAGAAAAAAGGCATCCCACAGATTCAGACTAGCAACAAAAGCTGAATTCAACAACAAACCTTTCTTTAATTATGTCAGGAAAATAAGGAACTGACACAACACTGTTCAAAGGTTGCTCGCAATGGTACTACCTAATCTGATCCAGTGGATACTGTCAACATACCGACAAACATGTTTAGTGCCATCTTCACCCCCAAAGACGCCTATACCAAGCCCGATTATAACAGAAGGACTCAGACCTCTAACCATCACAAAAGCAGCATGTAATAAAAGTATTCTTCTAAACAATGACTACCTCATCGATGAGGCCTGATAACATAAATGGTTGGCTAATAAACAGTATTAAATGGACACTGTCAAACACACTCCTTAATCTCTTTAACCCAAGCCTGACAATGGATGTGGTCCCATAAAGTCTGATGCACAGCTGCTGTGATGTCGCTTCACAAGGGAGTCATCACCACTAGCCTTGGAGAATACAGACTCACCAGTCTAACAAATCTTGTATGCAAAGCCAAGAAACACATCTTTACTGACCAAATTAACTAGCATGTCAAAGATTCTCATCAGACTTGACCCTCTACAGTTGAGTGTTGTCAAAGGTAGATCTTGTCCAATGAATCTAGTAAGGTTATTCAAAAGGATGACCCAAAGCCATGGACTGCTGGCAACCTGTTTCTACAGTGCACCTTGGTCTTACTAAGGCATTTCGCACCATACCGCATGCGCACATAATAAAGAAGCTAAATGAACTCCACACTGATCCATAAGTGGATAAACGGACAGCAAACTGGCTAAGGGACAGAAACCATGCAGTAATAGTTGGGGGTGTGTCCGCTGACAGCATGATAGTGAGTAGTAGGGTCGCTCAGGGATCCGTGCTGGGACCCTGCTGTTTGGTACTTACTTCTCAGATATTCATCTATCAAATTATGATCTTTGGTTAACAAAGTTCGAGTATGAGTGTAAGTTGGGAATTGCTGTCAGATCCCCTTCTAACATAAGGGTACAACAACAGGCACTTGCAATTGTCAATAACTGGTATGCAAAAAATGTGTTCAAATGTAACACTATAAAGTACAATATCGCATTTAGTAAGCAGCCTCTAGTACTGGGTTATAGTACAGATATCACACCAATCCAAAATGAGAAAGAAGCGAGACACCTGTGTACTTGAGGGGATTGCTCCCTTATGTTTGACCATTATATTGCAACATAGCACAGCTCATCACAAAAAGTATCTCCTCCAGGTCAAAAGTCCTCATCTCCTTGTATTCTGTACTGATTTAGCCATCAGTGTACAATGCCCCCTTGGGATGTACCTTACCAAGTATAAAACAATTGCACAGACCCCAAAGGTTCTTAATTAAAAGATTAAGGGTGTAAAAAAGTCAACTACAGAGAGAGAGAAATCGACAGACTGGAGGCTATATCTCTACATTCACATTGCACAGACACCTTAGGAGTGATGCGTACCTTGCTTATAGAATAAATAACAGATCTAGTTGTCCTACAACTTTTCCACCTTCAAATATCAAACAGTCCCACTAGGGTCAGAGATCGAAATCTACTCCAGCAAATAAATAGGACAAAATGGAGGAATAAATTCATCGTCACCCAGCACCTTTCCCTTCTCTGGAACAAGCTGGTCAGCTGGTTGGCTATTGATAAATTAACTTCTGTTCCTACTGGCTTGTCCCTCCTTGAAAAGGGAGGTAAGGCCTAAGGGTGGGTACTGGCAAGGCAGAAATGGCCTCCTGGCTCAGATTCCTGGCAGCTCCTATGACCAGTAGAGCAAATTCACTTACATTCCTCCTTTAGATGTTTTTTTAAGTAGTTTTCTGAAGCTGTCTAGATTCTAGGTTTTCTTTGTCTCATTAAGAATGGTATTCCAACTTGGTGGGGCAATTTATGAGTATATTATTTTTCACTAACTACTAGGGAATTGAGTGTGGGGGTTGTCAAAGGAGCAGACTGCCTTCCTGATTACAAAGACAGTAGCAGTTTGTGTTTATTTTGTAGTTTGCCTTTTATAAGGGGAAGGGAAGTAACTATCATTCAGTAGCTGAAAAATCAGTGTGTTTAACAGGAAGGTGGTCCCTGGCTGTTACTGGGAGCCAGATGCCTTTGCACATGGTTAAATACTTTTTGTTACATACAAATTCTATAAATCTGAGTTTTACTTTCTCTTGTTTGCAGGATGGTTGTATTTCAGGAGGAACTCAGTGCATTGAAACACACTCAAGTCCAGAAAGTTGCTGACTGAACAGTATTGGATTGTTTTCTCTAGTTAAGACAGGAAAAATTCTACATTGTATTTTAAAATGGTTTTGTACTTTCTCTGCCTGAAATCCTGTGTGCACCTGAACTAAGGTATTCTGAAGTAAAGTTATTCTTTAATATTTATGGTCTCTCAGTATGATGAGAAGTGTATCTAGTGGGTGCTTTTTTTGTCAGACTTGTAAGCTATCATAGGGTTACAGATGCTCAGAGGTGCATTTTAGAGTTTTCTTCCAACATTCTGACGCAGTGATGTCCTGAACAGAAATCATAAGCAAAGCTTAAATCTTCAAAGGAGAAAGTAGTATTTCATAACAAATTGAGAAAACAAATGCATACATAAAATCCTGTCAATTAATATAGCCTGCCTACCACCTCCCTCAAAAAAAAAAAAAAAAAAAAAAAAAAAAAAAAAAAAAAAAAAGGTAGTTACCTTTTGTGTATTCCTCTAGTGTTAGATTGGGATGAGACCTAAGAGTCAAACTGCCATAGCCATATTGTTATTATTTATATAGATGTTTAGGGTAACTGCTCAAAATGGAAAAAGACAATCACACCTGACTGAAGCCTACATACTGAAGTGCACAGTTACTGAAAAAAACAAAAAAGATCACACAAGGAAAGCACTTTCCTTTTGAGATCTTGCTAGCAAAACCACAGCATCACTCAATGCAAAGTTTTTCTAAGGTAATGTACAGGGGGGAGGATTAGCATGTTTTAGTAAGGAGGGAATGGGGCTTCAGCTTCATCCCCCCTATTCTTCCTTACTAATACATTCCAGCCATAACCTTGCCCTATGTCTAACCCCAACTCTGCACCTTACCTTATAAAAAAACTACATTGGATAGGATCAAACATGCACCAGCACTTCAAGCACAACACTTAATCTAGCCCCTTACTTAACCATAACTTGCATGCAACTGCATACAGACACCTAATCCCTAAATACTGAACTTGATATATCCAAAAGTTTTGGCATTAAAAACCACAAACTGCCACTTACCTGAATACATAAACCACCTCCACTGAGTGAAGTTAAACTTCAACAAAACAGATTATATTAATTTTCCAACCCTGGCACACTTTCAACAACACAATAAATTGCCAACAAAATATGGACTTGCACAGATACAGATGCACACTCACACAGTATGCATGTATATATGTAACATATTTAAATTTACACAAAAAAATCTTCATCTCCACTCCACAAAAGAGAGCCATATTCCATACTCCTCTAATGTTAGACTGGGAAGAAACTGAAAAAACTTGTACAGCACAGTAACAAATTTCAATCTGTTGCCATGAAGTATAAACAGCATGCTTCCTTACCACTACCTCCAAAAGACAAGCATTTGCATACACATCTGATGTTTGGGAGGAAAAAAAACAATCACAGTAATGCATTCCAACCAGTTACTCCCAAGAGAGTACTCTATCCTTAAGCAACTATACCGATGGTCTGTGCACACCTCCAAGGTTTTTAAGGAAAGTTAAATATTTAATGATCACACTTTTTCTCAACCCCTACAGAAGCTACAGTGACCTTCTGTGTCCACCTCTGAGGTTTAGTCATGAGGAAACAAAAAAAAAAACATTGAACATGTCTTCTGCAGTACCCCACATGCTTCTTTTAGACTGGGTAGGGGATCCAGGGCAAAAGCCGCTACTAATCTTGTGTCAGAAACACAGATTTGGTTGGGGGTGGTGAGCTGTCAGACCCCTATAATCTCTAAATGCCACGTAATGTAGTTCATCTTGATTTGAAAGAAAATACACACTGAAGTACTCCAAGTTGCTCCACATAAATCACAACAGTTCTGCAAAGCCAGAACAATGGGAAAAGTACAGTTTTGTACCTACCATAAATGTAGATGTTCGAGTGCTAATACAGCTGCAGTAATCACAGATGGGTTCTCTGCCGTCAGGCGGGTCCTCGGTTGGCCGAATTCCAAAGTCTAGGTCCGGCGTTGGTTGCTGTCGCTTTCTTTCCTGGCGTCAGTGAGGCAGGAGTATACAAGACACAGCCGACGCCATTTTCTTCAGTCTTTCTTGCCCCAGATGTCAGGTGCCCCCAGTAGGAAGGCAATACATAAATTATATTTATATACATGCAATGCAATATAATCAAAAATCAGTAGTTGCAAGCAAATATACCACAGAAGGATAACCCAATCAGGTTGTATGAAAAGGGGTTAGGCCCTAGGCCTTTACCAAGAGGGGAAGGAGGGAGGGTAAACTGTACTGCAGCTGTATTAGCACTCGAACATCTACATTTATGGTAGGTACAAAACTGTACTATGTTCATCGTGCATACAGCTGCAGTAATCACAGATGGGTAGAATCCCAAAGCTACGCACACAGGGTGGTAGGCACTAGGTGGAACTGGGATGAGCCAGAATGCCCTGCAACACAGCAGTGGCAAAGCCTGCTCTAGTTTTGGAATATAAAGGCAGGTGGTAGTGTTTTGTGAAGGTATGCACAGAACTCCAAGTGGCTGCCTCCAAAATATCTTTGGTAGGAACTCCTCTGAGGAAGGCTGTAGAGGTAGCTGTGGCCCTGGTGGAGTGGGATCTGATGCCTGTAGGGACAGATTTTCCATGATATGAGTAACAAAACCGTATGCAGTGGCCTATCCATTTTGAAATTGTCTGTTTGGTAACTGGCTTCCCTTGAGCTCCTACAGCATAGGACACAAAAAGTTGTTCTGATTTCCTGAAAGGCTTTGTTCTGTCCAAATAATAACGTAGCTGTCTATGGATGTCTAAGGAGTGTAGCAGCCTTTCCCCTTTGTTTTGAGGATTGGGGTAAAAGGTAGGTAAGTGTATGGCTTGATTTAAAGCTACCCTGGATACCACTTTAGGCATAAATGACGGGTTGGTTCGAAGGGAAACCCTGTCCTGATGGAAGATGAGAAAAGGCTGCACAGCCATGAGGGCTTGTAGTTCTGAAACCCTACGAGCTGAGGTAATGGCCAGAAGGAAAGCTGTTTTCCAGGATAAATATTGCAAATCTGTTGAGGCAGCTGGTTCAAAGGGAGGCAATGCTAATTTTTCTAAAATGTAATTAAGATCCCAGGCTGGCACTGGTTGTTTCCTTGGTGGTCTTATATTCTTAGCCCCTCTGAGGAACTGTCTTAAGAGTGTGTGAGAGAATAAGGGTGGATACGTGTTGAATTCTGCAGAAATGGCTGAAGCATGGATTTTTATGGAGGAAAATGAAAGTCCACTGTTCAGCAGCTCAGCTAGATACTGTAGTACCTGAGGCAAATTCAGTTTTCTAGGGTCCTGGCCTTTTTTCTCATTCCAAGAGCAAAACCGTTTCCATTTTGCGGAGTTAGCCTTTCTAGTAGATGGCCTTCTGGCCTCCAAAATGACATCCTGCACCTCTTTGGAGAGTAGGGTCTGATGTGGTGTTAAGGAATTTTCCATGCAGCGAGATTGAGTGTTTTCAGCTGACTGTGAAGAGTTTTGTAGCTGTGCTGAGTCAGCAGAAGATGCATTAGAGGTAGGGGCCAGGGAGGAGTATGTGTTAGGCTCCTCAGGAGTGGGTACCAGTGTTGTCTTGGCCAGTCTGGAGCAATCAGTATCATCTTCGGTCTGTCTGCTCTTGCTTTCAAGAGCACCTTGGGCAGAAGAGGCAGAGGTGGGAAAGCGTAAACTGTCCATGCTGTCCAACTGAATGAAAGGGCGTCCACTCTCCAGGCCTTTGGATGAAAGGTCCTTGAACAAAACTTTTCCAATTGATGATTCCTGTGGGAGGCGAAGAGATCTATGTCTGGCCTCCCCCACGCTTGGATTATCTTTGTAAACACTTGAGGATGCAACTTCCATTCGTGTGGATCTGTCATATTTCTGCTTAGATTGTCTGCCAGCGTGTTTTCCAAACCTGGCAAGTAAGGTGCTTGAAGTTCGATTTGCCATTCCAGAGCCAAGTTCCAAAGTGGCATGGCTAGTCTGCACAGGGGGTATGAATGTGTTCCTCCTTGTTTGTTTATGTACCACATTACTGTGGTGTTGTCTGTTCTTATCAATAATTGTCCTGGATGCAGGAGGTCCTTGAAAGCTGTAATTGCATTTATCACTGCTAGCATTTCTTTTTGATTGATGTAAAGGTGCTTTTCCTTTTGGGAACATTTGCCCTGAATGCACCTGTCATGTGTGCCCCCCCCAGGCGTAATCTGAGGCGTCTGTTGTGATGACTTGATTTGCTTGAGGCTTGCAGAATGGGAGACCTGTGTTTGTTTGACATGCTTGGGCCCACCATAGAAATTCCTTTTGCAAACATGGAATTATTGGTATTATTGTTTCCAAACTGTGGCTGTGTTGAGACCATAGGTTTTTTAGGTACCATTGAAGTTTCCTCATATGCAACTTTGCACATGGGATTAAAAGAATGCAAGATGCCATGAAGCCCAGAGCCTGCAGGATTTTCCTTGCAGTAAGCCTGGCACAATTTGCTAGTATTTTGAAGTACTGAGTTAGTTGCCCCTGCTTTTCTGGCGTAAGATAGGCCATCTGGGTGTTTGTGTCCAAGTTGGCACCCAGGAAAGTTATTTTCTGAGATGGTGTTAGCCTGGATTTCTCTTTGTTGATTGTGTATCCCAGAGAATTCATTAACCGTGTTGCATAAGCCAGATGATCCAAGTATGTGCTTGCTGTCCGCTTGGATCAGGCAGTCGTCCAAATAAGGGTAAATTTGTATCCCTTGAAGTCTGCAGTAGGCAATTACTGATGCCAGGCATTTCGTGAATACTCTGGGTGCAGTAGATAAGCCAAAGGGCAATGCAGAGAATTGATACTGGATTAAACCTGCAAGAAATCTGAGGTATCTTCTGCAGCTTTGTCTGATTGGGACATGCAGGTATGCCTCCTTGAGGTCCAATGTTACCAGCCAAAACTCCTTGCCCAGCATGGGAAGAAGCTGCTGTAATGTGAGCATCTTGAATTTTGGTACGAGTAAGAATGTGTTTAGGATGGATAAGTCCAAAATGGGTCTCCAGTCGGTTCCTTTCCTTGGTACCAGAAATAGCCTGGAATAAAAACCTTGACCTTGTTCGTGAGTAGGTACCTCTTGAATAGCTTTCATGTCTATGAGCTTTGAAATTTGTAGTTGTGCCTCTGCCCTTTGATTGTGTGGCAGGTTTGGCATGCCTCTCATTTTTGGAAGAGTGTGAAAATGAAATCTGTAGCCTCTGTCTATAACGTCCAGGATCCATTTGTCTGTTGTGACAATATGCCAATTTCTTGTAAATAATGCCAGCTTTCCTCCCAAGGGTGCTGCCAGCTGAGACTTGCTTGGCATGGAAAGGAGGAAGTCATTGGGTTTGTTTCATATATTGTTGTGCACTGTCTTCGCCACCTCTTGGTGCTGGAGTTTGCCATTGCCTGCCTCTATATGATCCTTGTGATTGACCTCTGCCCCTTGTGCGCCTGTATCTACCTCTTTGGGGCTTGTCCGTGGCTGGAAAGGACCAGTTTTTAGAAGGCCAATTTATGCTAAAACGTGGTAGTTGAACCTGTAGAAAATCTTCGACAGATTGCATAGATTTGGCTTTTTCTTCCATTTTCCGTAGTATCTCCTCAGCATTAGTACCAAATAGCACATCCTTTTGTAAGGGAGCATCTAGTAGTTTAGCTTTCACATGATCAGGCAACATTTGTTCCCTAAGCCATGCATGTCTACGAATGACTGATCCTGTAACAGCAGCTCTACTTGAGGCCTCTAGGGCATCATAGCCACATTGTAAGGCGTGTTTACCCACTTGTTCTGCACTATGCATCATATCCTGCAACTCCTTCAAATCTGGTTGTTCAGGTTGAGACATTTTATTTCTTAATTGTGATAGCAGAAACTGCTGATATTTAAGCATATGAAACTGACAATTTAAGGCCCTCATGGCTAGGGTGGCCGAGGTGTATACCTTTTTTCCCCACCTTTCTAAGGATCTTGACTCTCTTTCGGAAGGTAGTGGATTCTTAGCAGTAGAGGCTTTCATTCCCTTGGGGCCTTGAGAAATGGTTTCAGGGTCAGCATTATGGCTTTTGTAAAGAAATTGGTGAGAGTTAGGAACTCTGTAGTACCTATCAGGCTTGACTGGGGCAGGAGGCAGGGAATCCGGATTAAGGCAAGCCTCCGAATAAACATCATCAAGTATGTCCAAGACAGGAGGTATCGCCAGAGGTCTGTGTTGAGGTAACAAAAGAAATTCCCTAAGTCTTTTCTTGGAATCAGAAAAGTCTTGGCCTTCCCAATGGAAGTATTCCCTCAAGGTGTGCAAGGTTTCCCCAAAAGAAAAATCCTCAGGAGGAGATACAGAAGGAATGGACTGCTCTGCATCAGAATCTTCAAAAGGGGAGCAAGAGTGTTCCTCTACATCAGAATGATCTGAAAAAAATGGAGCCCTGATCAGAAGAGGGAGAATCTTCCTCCACTCTGGGTCTCTTGTCTGGAGGGGGTTGGGAACCCCTGATAAGAGTAATTAAATCCTCAGCCATTTTAAGCATCTGCTTTTTAGGCATGGGGCCTGGAGATGGGCCCTGTGCAACAGGCCTCTTGGGATGCCTGGCTGATTTGGACTTAGTAAAGGCCTTAATGGAAAAGGAAGATGAGGGTCTAAAGACACCATGGGTGGAAGTGGACCTGTCCACATTAGGAGGCTCAACGCTCACAGTGGCTTCGGTGGTTGTAGTCTGGGTATGGGCCGAGGTACCTGTGGTCTCGGTTACAGAAGACACCGCCAAAGAAGTGTCGTCGTTAGTCAGGGACTGCATAGGTGTCTCGCTGAGAACTGGACCACATGTAGCCGGTTTTGGCGTGGTGTCAGTGGGGACCGCGGACCTCGCGTGTCGGTCCTTGTCCTTGCGTTTTTTGAACAAAACGGTAGTCGGAGTCTCCGACGACATTTTATAATCAAAGGCTTTACCAAAAAAGTGTTGGGCGAACTCCGCCCGATGCTTAATAGTGCGTTTATTGAAAGTAGCGCAAAAGCGACAGCCCGAGACGTCGTGGTCTGGGCCTAAACAAGGTATGCAAAGGGAATGGAAATCCTTATGCGGTATTTGCTTCCCACAAGAAATACAATTGTTAACTTTTTCTGACATCGGTCTGAGGCAAAAAAAGTTTCCCCAACGGGGTACTTAGCTTTAATGAAGACTTCGGTTTCCAATTTTTCGTAAATTCAGGAGCTGGCCAATCGGCACTTGCGAACTGCTTCTGGTTCGGGCACCGCGCGGCAAAAAAGACTGAAGAAAATGGCGTCGGCTGTGTCTTATATACTCCTGCCTCACTGACGTCAGGAAAGAAAGCGACAGCAACCAACGCCGGACCTAGACTTTGGAATTCAGCCGACCGAGGACCCGCCTGACGGCAGAGAACCCATCTGTGATTACTGCAGCTGTATGCACGATGAACATCAACAATTACTCATTTTCCTCCACAGCCCCAGGAATTAGTTACTTTGTGCACATTTCAGCATAGCACTTAACCTCCTCCTTCCAGAAGCAGGGACAATTCCGGAAATAATCAGACAATTTTTAAAATATTAGTGCTTATATCTTAGGATAAGAGAATGTAAATCAACATGCCCTTTCAGTAACACATTTATTGAATTATCACTTAATACACTGGCAAACATACAATTATATAAAAGAAAACAAACCATATCAACACGTTCCCAGTTACAAACATTACACATATTTCTTCTTTTGCATAACTATGACCAAATACAATATTATATAAAAGCTCAATTCCTTCCTTCCCTTAAACCTCACTTCTCCACCAAAACATTATTCGGCACGTATGGTTCCCACAATTTCATTTTTTTTCTATGTAACTTACTCCTACCCTTTTCTAAAGATCCCACTTCCAGTTCTGTTATTTCTGTTACAATATTCAATACTATACAGTTGGTTTAGATTTTAATTTCCATTTTTTTAGCAATTGCTTTTTTTTTTTTTTGCAGCCACCAGAATTAAACTTAACAAGGCCTTACTATGTCTAGGCAATTCAGATCCTATGTCCTAGCTCAAAATAATCATTTCCTTAGTTACACCCATTTGCTCACCAAATATTTCTGACAGAGTACTCTGTAGGAATGTTTTTAAGTCTGCCACTTCAAAAGCATATGTTCCCCGTTGCACCTTTCTTCCCCATCACAACTCCAACATTTGCCATCTACCTGAGGAAAAATTCTGTGGAGTCTGCTTGAAGTATAACACCACCTATGCAAATACTTTCATTCTAAATCTTCTAGACTTTGCTGCATATTTGGGAGGCATACATGTGTCCTACCTTTGTTTCCTTGTGAACTGCTTACACAATCTCTCTCCTCAATCTTTTTCTAACCTCTTCTGATTAGTTATGCAACACTTCATATACCCTACTAATTATCCCTTTTTAAAAGCAGCTTCTGCTCTAGATTCAACTAAGAACTCTACCCGAGCAGGTCCTTCACTTGATATTCTGCAGAACCACAAAACCAGCAGGAAAAAAAACAGAAACAGATGCAGATGCAAAAGCATTTATTTACCTCCAGTGCCTTGGCAGATGCCTTTCAAGGAGTATGCACAAATCACAGAGATACACAAGTTATATACAACAATCAATAAAACAATTAACACAAAAACTAAGTACTTTCAATTAAAATCTTTACTCAAGCCCTTAGGAATTAAAGTACCATACTTTAATATAAATAATGCTTCTTTATACAACAATTTATCTTTTAAAGAAGTTAATTCTCCTAAATGTAAAACATGCTTCAAAATACTTCCTTTAAGAAGCTTAAAATCACTATTATCACATTTATTTTTTATGTCCCTAACATGTTCTTGAAATCTCACCCTCAACATTATTTGGGTTTCCCCCACTTAAAACTTATCACAGGGGGACTTAAGAATATAAATAACACCAACAGTGTTACAAAAGAATCTCATTAGGACAAAATTACATCCATTAATTTTTGAAAAAAACATTTACTACCTGGGGCAAATGGAACAAAATCCACATGGAAAAATGCCTTTCTTAGAAAGGGGTAACCTATTAATTTTAGCATCTGGTGGTTTAAATTTACTACGTTCCACTAAATCACCAATACTATGACCCTTTTGATATGAAATCAAAGTTTTTTTCTGAATAATTTTGGCTAAAACATCATCTCTAGATAACATCAGCCAAAAATAATTCATAACATCTCTAATTTTATCACCAAGTATATTATACAGTAACAAAATAAATATCTCTTATTATCACTATCATAACCAAAGTCCCTACATTTCCAATTAGATTCAAAAAAAGATGGAAGAAATTCACTTTCCCAATTGACCAGTTCTTCAGAAAACCTCTTATGAACAATATCCATGCCACCATTTATTTTACTAACTACCCTTTCTAGGGCATTCTTAACTTCACCTTCTTCATACCCCCTACGAATAAACATATTCAATGTGTTCTGTACCTCAATATAAAAATCTCTATTATTATTACAGAGTTTATTTAAATGAGAAAATTCACCATAAGGCAACGAGACCAATAGGTGAGAAGGATGACAGCTGGTACCAAGTAAAAATTAATTACCTTCTCAATTTTTCCTAGGCAGAAGTAAAAACAGAACCATCACGTAGACCCTTTAAATGTAAAGCCAAACAATTAACTAAACTACCTAAATGCGAACCATCAGATTTAAAACCAAACCTGTTTTTATGTAGATATTTTAACAAAAATCATCAACTTTATCTGCATTCCCCTACAAACAAAAATCAAGTCATAAATAAAACGCAAATATTTAACTACATGACTAATAAAAAAATCCATGTTTAAACATATATTCAATCTCAAAAAAGGGACATAAGACTGGCATACATGGGGGCAAAAGGTGCCCCCATAGCCATTCCCTGAATCTGGTGAAACAATTCCTCATTAAAACAAAAAAAATATTTTCCAGACAAAATTTAACCAACTCAATAATAAAACAAGCCTTTGGACTATCACCCAGGCAATACTGTAATGACTGCACTCCATGATAATGCCGTATGTTCATGTATAAACATTGTACGTCTAACACCACCCAATAAATGTCATGATCCCATACTAAATTAGAAATTCTATCAATAAAATCCTGGGTATCTTTAATGTAGGGGGTGAAAGTCTAAAAAAGTAAATAAGTATTGGTGTAAAAATACACCTATATTATGAAGAAAGTAATTACAGGCAGCCACAGTAGGTCTACCTTTCAAAGCATGCAAACCCTTATGAACTTTAGGTAAACGAATATTGTCACTTCGCTTCCTTAAACAGAAAATTTTTTATCTATATCATTTTTATTAAAATAATCAAGTCTGCAACCTTTCTGTAACCACTGATATTTATAAATTGCATCTTTATAAATATTTATATCACATCGTTCATATACTGAAGCATCATTCAAAAGAGTATGGCACATTTCCATATATTGTTTAAAATTCAGAATTCATTTTGCTAGGTTTATATAGGCCCTAGGACCAATAGCCTAGCACCTACCTATGAACCTATAATCACAATTTTGTTACCTTTGTTTGAAAGTTTAATCAATTCATTATTTTAAGCTTGCCATTGAGCCTTTGAAAGATTATATCTAAAATCAAGTTTAGATAGAAAGGTGTTAAGTAACAACAGAAATGTTCAATGAGGCTGAAAACTGCTGAATAGATTCATTAGAAAATGGGGTAAAAAAAGAACTTTTACTGTGAATTTTAGAAGTATACAAAAGGCAGTAGGCTTTACATTAAACATAGTTCAACTCATTAGTATCAGAGACACATGAATAAAAACCCTCATCTGAGCTAGTATTCAAAGCATTGTCACCCTCCTGTTCCATTTGAAAAAAAAAAAAAGCCAAATGCAGCTTACTTATCAATTTCATATTTTAGATTACTGCTGGAACAAATTTTAAACCCAAATTCAAAACAGACTCAGTAAGCTCTGAAATTACATCCAGAAATATTAATAACTGAAGAAAAAGCATCAACACAATTCACTGTCATTGCCATCTACCTTTTTTGCATTGTTGCTTCGACTGTCCATCAACATAACACTGTCCCTATCCTTGTCCATATCTGCCCCTTTTCTTGTTATTAAGGGACTCATCCATCCGATAAGTTGTCCTATGAAACCTCTCCTCATGGGCGATGGAGGATATGCTCCCCCTTCACTCTCTCAGTCTGTGCTAACGTCAGTTCCTTCCAAAGATGCAAAGGAAACAGTCTGTTTTTTATGGCTTCTGGTAGCTCGTGAAACACAAGCATGTGCCTTAGTCTTCCAGAAAAATGCCTTACCATTATTATAATCACCTCAAGTAATGCTGATACTAGATACAATCCAAAAGGTACAGGACGGCACAAATCGAGTCCTCAGCTGGAACAGGAAGCCTTTAATGTAAACAATACAAACGAACTGATTACGATACAAGCAAAAACCAAGCAGAGTAAATACAATAAGCAGTGTTAAGCGCTTTCATCTGCAGTAAGCAGACTTCATCAGAAGGCTTCCTGTTCCAGCTGAGGACTCGATTTGTGCCGTCCTGTACCTTTTTATTATTATAATCACGAAGATCTCTCTTGTTTTATCGATTGTTGTATATAACTTGTGTATTTCTGTGATTTGTCTATACTCCTTGAAGGCATCTGCCGAGGTGCTAGAGGTGAATAAACGCTTTTGCATCTGCATCTGTAGCTGTTTCTGTTGTCTTCTTTCACTTGATACTTCCCTATCAATTTCTCTTTGCCTATACTCTGAAATCAATCCCTGACAGGGAAGGCAGTCTCTAGCCTGTATTCCAAATGTCATCTTGGTCCTTTCCATTCCATTATCTTCCATCTGTAGTTATTTGTTCCAAATACCTTGGTTCCTTTGCCAGTTTTCTCTGGTAAATTCTAGCCTTATCTTCCCTGTTTTCTGTACCCCTACATGCAGTCAACCCTATCAGCAAAACCTCCTTTCTCCATCCTCATGTTGGCTTTGTTCTTAGAATAGTTTCCGCTACTTTATAGGAATAATATTCTGCATGGCTGTTATTCTTCTTAAAGATCGGCAGCCAAAACCTCACTCTCTCCTTATTTCATGAATCCTCCCGTTTCATAATCATCCCTTTCCACTTTGAATTATAGTCTTCTGCTTGTGTTAAGTATACAATCCTTAACTGTGTAGTTCTAAAATAACCCTTCAAATTAGGTAATCCTAAACTACCATGTTCTGTTGGAAAAATTCAGCATATCCCACTTGACTCTTGCACACTTCCATTCCCAGATAAATTCCCTTAACTCTATTATTGCCCACAACTTGGTAAAAATATGACTGACCTAGAAATAAAACTAAAAGGATTCAAAATATCTTCACTGCTTGTATCTTGCTAACTGCATCCATAAACAGCCTCCAATTTCTCAGTTTTCATATTACCTTTTGTCAAGTCTCTTCTCACATATCCTCTGTTGTCATAACAGAAGCCTTTTTAATCCATACTCCTAAATTATCTCTCCATAAATATGTGAACTGTTGAACCAATTCATGTATGGGTAATTAGTTTACAGTTTTAGGCTTTCTTTTTATCTTCATTTTTATATCCTGAAAAATTTATTTATTTTATTTTCCTTTACATTTGTTTATTGGGAAAGTCCGACTTGGAACAAAGCCAATTTTCAGTGGAAGCCCAGGGAGAAACACTCCAGACACATGTTTTTGTAACATGGGAGGAAACTGGAGTACCCGGAGAAAAACCCAGACAAATGTAGGGAGGACATGCAGACTCCGCACAGAAGGCACTTCAACTGAGAATCGAACCAGAGAACTTCATGCTATGAAGCGACAAAGCTACTTGCTGCACCTTTGCTGAATCCGTCTTAAAATGCTCCATAACACTGAGATGTCCTTTTCTGGTCTTATCAGCGATGAAATAATATAGCCTGCTGTGACGACCCACCACTGGACCAGTAATGAAGGAGCCTCAATCCTCATCACTGGCACCTCTGGGGGGAGGTTCACTGGGAGGATAAAGTACAGTTTTGTACTTACCATAAATGTAGATGTTTGAGTGTTCACCCTGCTGCAGTAATCACACTAGGGTTATCCTGCCGTCAGGTGGTCCCGCAGTCGGCCTGAGTTCCAAAGTCTTGGTCCGGCGTCGGTTGCTGTCACTTCTTCCCTGATGTCAGTGCACCAGGGGTATGTAAGAGGCATCTGATGCCATTTTCTTCAGTTTTTCTTGCCCCAGATGTCAGGTGCCCCCAATAGGTAGGCTCTATATATATATATATATATAAAATAAAACAAGACTTTCAGGCACAAGCAAATACACCACAGAGGTTGTATAGGATAGAGTGGCATAGATAAGTTCAGCTAGTTCAGAGGAGATGGAGGGAGGGTAACCTGGACTGCAGCAGGGTGATCACTCGAACATCTACATTTATGGTAGGTACAAAACTGTACTATGTTCATCGTGTTACCCTACTGCAGTCATCACACTTGGGTTGAATCCCAAAGCTAAGGATGGGTGGTGGAGTTAAACAGGGTTAGAAGAAGCTACTAGGCCCTGCAAAACTGCAGTGGCAAAACCAGCTCTAGCCTTAGAATATAGGGGTAAGTGATAGTGTTTGGTGAAGGTGTGCACTGATCTCCAAGTTGCAGCTTCCAGAATATCCTTGGTTGGCACTCCCATGAGAAAGGCTGCTGATGTAGCTGTAACCCTGGTGGAGTGGGACCTAATGTTAGCAGGTACCGGTTTCCCAGGATGCGTGTAGCAGAAACGTATGCAATGCCCTATCCATTTAGAAATAGTCTGTTTTGAGATAGCTTTTTCTTGTGATCCTGCAGCATAGGCTACAAAGAGCTGTTCAGATTTTCTGAAAGCCTTAGTTTTATCCAAGTAGTAACGTAATTGTCTGTGAATATCCAAAACGTGCAGGAGTCTTTCTCCTTTGTTCTGGGGATTTGGGAAAAAGGTGGGCAAATGAATGGTTTGGTTTAGGGCCACACTGGATACCACCTTTGGCATAAAGGTAGGGTTAGTTCGTAGAGAGACTCTGTCTTGATGAAAAATGAGGAAAGGCTCCACTGCCATTAGTGTCTGTAGCTATGAGACTCTTCTATATGAATACAAATCACAGAAATTAACTGACCAGACTAGTAAATAAATCCAAATGAACCAGGAATCCAGGACACCAGTTAGAAAATATAGAAAGAATCCATTTTTATTTTGACCAACAGTTTTAGCACTTTCATCTCATTATAGAGACTTCATCAGAAACAATTAACCACATTTAATTACACTTTATGTAGCCCTTCAATCAATGACATCACACAATTAATTAAAAATTTAAACAAACATTAACCTAAAAATGTGTATCAAACCAAGATGTATATATTTTATACATATGTACCTATTGTATTGTATAAAATAGCATTTTAATAAATACTGGCACATTAGGTTTTATTTAAAACATATAGTTGATTTAAAAACATATTAAAATTCATTGTTATGTACTGAATCTTGATAAATAAATATCTATATGTAAAAATGATGTATGTAAATATGTAAACTTGTTCATTTAAAAATTCTGAAAATTCACGAAATTTACGAACGGTGTTGTTCGACCAAAAACAGGTACTGTGTTTTTACCTATAGTTTACCTATAGTTAATAGTGACAGACTTCCTATTAACAATGTGGTTGATAAAGATAGTGGCGTTACACCGGTTTTTTGTCCGGTGACAATTTCTCACCAGGAGGCCACTAATAGATTTGATAAGGTTTTTTCCAAAAAATACTGTTTTTCTGCTGGCGAAAACGCTAATCAAAACGACAATGATTTTTTCCATGCAGATAAGGACTATCACAATGCTTCCTTAAAAGAACTAATTTTTTCTATGGAAAAGAGACTTTTTAAATGTAAAAGCTTAGAAATTGATATTGCATATTTAAAACAATGCATTGATTTAAAAATTGTGCCACAAGGACTAAGAATTTATAAGTTTCCTTTTGGCATTGATTATTCAGAAGAAATTATGTCTGATTTTTGATTTTAACGAAATTGGTTTGGGTCTTTTGAGAAAAACTGTACACTACTATGAAGTTCAAAAAGAGTATGTTTTTAAAGATGTGCAAAATTTAGACAACAGAATTAGAAATGATTTAGTATTTTCTCATTATAGTACAATGTATTTTAAAATGCTGGATAGAGTTGAAAATAGATGCTTTAATATTTTTCAGAAGAAAAAAAGAAAAATCAGTAGGGATCAGAAAAATTATCAGGACAATGTGGTATATATCAACAAGAACCACGATGCACCTTACAACCAGTCCAATAGAAACAGGTTTATGTACAAACAACATCATGGACATGATAGTGTTGGTTTTCCACAAAGGTATTCACCCACTTCTAGGGATCATTATGTAGCGCACACGGATGAGTGGGTGGAGGAAGAGATGGGTACACAAAATTTAGAAGAAAGGGATTTTCCCACTCTCAGGCGCTCAGAGAGACTGGCACAGTTTTACAACAAGAAAGGGGAATACAACAGAACTTATAATCCCCAGAAAAAGAATCAGTTTTCCCATCCCATGAATGCATATTAGATTCAAACACTCTTGATAGTTCTTCCACACCAGAAGACAGTATTGTTCTCAAGAGAGGTGGGTTCACTATTTATAACTATTCGGACTTGGTTATTACTGATGATTATTTTAACCTTTTTTCAAAGGGCATTAAGAAGTTCATTCCATCTCACAGTGGTGACCTTGTAGAAAGCATAGAAGCTTTGAAGCTTTTTGTGAGAAAATTAAACCTAGAAATACTTCTTGAACCGTTGCAGTACAACGTTACAAACAACATAGATACTACCAAAAAATTAAAAAAGAAGAGTGTGTACAATCCACCTTTACATCCTTTATTGGAAACTTATGAAAAATTAGTCATTGAAGACATATACAATGAATTTAAACAAAACCATAGGTTGGAACATTGGAATTTAACCAAGAATGAGTTTAATCTTTTACGTGATCTTAGGAATGACTATAGCATTCGTGTTATGGTTCCTGATAAAGGTGGGGGAATTGCTATTTTTAAAAGTATGGATTATTCAAACGCCATGCAAAAGTTACTATTTGATGAGAACACTTACAGTCACACTTCCAAAAACCAAATTAACATTTCGTATTCTAGAATCAATAGTTATTTAGAGGAATATTTATTGGAAGGGAGAATTAGTCCCAGTGAATATGATTTTCTTTTTACAAAATTTCCTAAAATTCCAGTATTTTTTGGAATACCAAAAATACATAAAGATATTTCTAGGCCTCCTTTTAGACCCATAGTGGCAGCTAAGGGATCTAAAACACATTCACTTTCTGTGTTCATTGATTCTTACATACAATATGTGGTTTACAAGACCCCCCATTTGTTAAAAGATTCGTGGGAATTTTTAAAAAGTGTTAAACAAGATTTATTTCATGAAGACGTTTTATTTTTAACTATAGATGTAAGAGACTTGTTTACATGTATTCCCAAAAATGAAGGGATGAATTTGTTTGAGGAAGTACTATTCAAATTCTCGGATCTTGAGAATGATAAAATAAATTTAATATGTGAATTGATGAGCATAGTTCTTGAAAACAATTTCTTATGTTTTGAAGGGGAATTTTATCAACAAGTCACTGGCGTACCCATGGGTGCTACTTGTTCACCAGTGTATTCTAATTTGGTTTTACTAGGTTGGGAAACACAATATGTATTTGATGGTCCATTTTGGCCCCATATCAAACTATATCTCCGTTACTTGGACGATATTTTTATTTTATGGGGGGGACGTGAAGAAGAAATTATTCAATTTATAAACTACATTAATAGTAGTACTGTCTTCCTTTCTTTCACCTTTCAATACAACACTACGAGTATCAATTTCCTTGATACTTGTATTTCTAAAGATAAATCTAATAAACAGTTTAAATCTAAAATATTTAGAAAGAAAACATTTTGCAATGCCTATTTACATTTTGAGAGCTATCATTCCACATCACAAAAGGTCAGTATAATAAAAGGGCAAGCTATTCGAATTGCCAGGATGACTTCGCATCTAGAAGACTTACAAGATGAATTCACTTTGTTAAGAGAAATGTTTTTGGAGAGGGGGTATCCGTTAGACTTGATTAATTCTACTTTACAAAATGTGTACCAACAATGGGGTCAAAAATATATTCCCCTATTAGGTTCTTCTGAAAACATTACAGTCGGTAGGGAGAACATTCATGATTTTAACACTACTTGTGTTTTAACATATAACACAAGAACCCCTGCTATTAAGAACATTTTTCAAAAAAACTGGAATATTTTTAGAGCAAACGATGGTTTATACAAGAAGCTGGGTAGCACACCCAGATTTGTTAACAAAGTGGGTTTTAATATGAAACAACTCCTGGAATATAAAAGACCTAATACTTTTCAAAACAAACAAGGTACAAAAAGATGTGGCATGTGTCATTATTGTTCTTATATTTGTGTTGAGCCTATTTTAAGGCTAAATAATGTTATGAACAGTAAGGTATATTTACAAAGTGGCAATTGCAATACCAGGGGAGTGGTTTACCTGGCTTTGTGTTGTACTTGTAAACATTTCTATGTAGGTAAGACCGAACAACTACTTAAAAACAGGATCTACGAGCACCTAAATGATATCAAGAACCATAAGAATACTAATTCCCTGTACAAACATAGTACATCTTGTTTAGAATTCAAGAAATTTGTTTTTGGTATTCTAGACACTGTCAAAATAGACATTAGGGGTGGGGATTGGAAAAACCTACTAAAAAAGAAGGAAAGTCAATGGCAGTTTAGATTGGCTTCCATGTTTCCCCCAGGACTAAATGAAACAGTCATTAACACCATTACTTATAGAAAGGGCTAATAATATTTGAATTATCCACAGTTACATGTATATATACATAAACACAAATATACATTTCTTCTCATTTAAGACTAAGAATTTTCAGAATTTTTAAATGAACAAGTTTACATATTTACATACATTTTTACATATACATATTTATTTATCAAGATTCAGTACATAACAATGAATTTTAATATGTTTTTAAATCAACTATATGTTTTAAATAAAACCTAATGTGCCAGTATTTATTAAAATGCTATTTTATACAATACAATAGGTACATATGTATAAAATATATACATCTTGGTTTGATACACATTTTTAGGTTAATGTTTGTTTAAATTTTTAATTAATTGTGTGATGTCAATGATTGAAGGGCTATATAAAGTGTAATTAAATGTGGTTAATTGTTTCTGATGAAGTCTCTATAATGAGATGAAAGCGCTAAAACTGTTGGTCAAAATAAAAATGGATTCTTTCTATATTTTCTAACTGGTGTCCTGGATTCCTGGTTCATTTGGATTTATTTACTCTTCTAGCTGAGGTTATTGCTAGTAGCAGGGCAGTTTTCCATGAAAGAAATTTTAAATCAGCTGAAAACGCTGGTTCGAAGGGCGGCAGTGTAAGCTTTTCCAGAACAAAGTTGAGATCCCAAGTAGGTGTTGGTGCTCTCCTGGGCGGTCTTGTGTTCTTAGCCCCTCTGAGGTACTGTCTTAGGAGTGGATGTGAGAATAAAGGAGGATCCGTGTTGTAATGAGCTGAAATTGCTGAGGCGTGGATCTTGATAGATGAAAAGTAAAGTCCTTTGTGCAATATCTCAATTAAATATTGTAGAATCAGAGGAATGTTTGGATCAAGGGGATTTTGGCTTTTAGCCTGGTTTCAGGTGCAAAATCTTTTCCATTTGTCTGAATAGGTTTTTCTGGTGCTGGGCCTCCTGGCCTCCATAATGACATCCATAACAGCTTTGGATAGAGGAGTTGGCTGGTTGTTTAGGTAATTTGCCATGCAGCCAGGTTTAAAGTCTTGAGCTGGCTGTGTAGAATCTGATTGTCTCGCTGGGTGAGCAGGTGAGGAATTTGTGGTAAAATCCATGGTGGGCCGTGGGCCATGTTCCTTAGAATTGGATACCAATGCTGGCGTGGCCAGTATGGTGCAATGAGTATCATTTGTGGCCTCTCTAATCTGACTTTCAGCAGTACCTTTGCTAGAAGAGGCAGTGAAGGAAAGGCATACACTGTTAATGTTTTCCAACTGAATGAGAGGGCGTCCACTTTCCAAGCTAGTGGATGGAATGTCCTTGTGCAAAATTTTTGAAGTTGGTAGTTTTGGGGGCTGGCAAACAGATCTATGTGTGGCCGTCCCCATTTTTGAGCTATCATTGCAAATACTTGTGGATCTAGTTTCCACTCGTGTGGATCCATGATGTTTCTGCTTAGGTCGTCTGCCAACATGTTTTTCTTTCCTGGCAGGAATTGTGGTTGTAATTGAACCAGGTAAGACAGTGCTGTGTTCCACAAGGTCATTGCTTGCCTGCATAGAGGGTAGGAATGTGTGCCCCCTTGCTTGTTTATGTACCACATTACTTGTGGTGTTGTCCGTCTTTATTATTAGTTGTCCTGGGTGTAAGAGTTCCTTGAAAGCTGTTAGGGCATTCTGTACTGCTAGCATTTCTTTTTGATTGATATGCAGATGCCTTTGATCTGTAGTCCATTTGCCCTGAATGCACTGTCCTGCCATGTGTGCTCCCCAGGCAAAGTCCGATGCATCTGTTGTCATAGTTTGCCTGACTGTGGGTAAGGTGAAAGGCTGACCCTTGTTGAGGTGACATGCCTGTGCCCACCATAGAAATTCCTGTTGAAGGCAGGGAATGAGTGGTATCATTGTTTCCAAGCTGTGGCTGTGCTGAGTCCATACACTTTTCAGGTACCATTGTAATTTCCTCATATGCACTTTTGCAAATGGTATAAGTAGTATGCAAGATGCCATGAATCCCAAGGCCTGCAGAATTTTTCTTGCAGGGAGTTGGGTCTTTGTTGCCATTATTTTGAAATATTGAGTCAGCTGTTGTTGCTTGTCTGGCGTGAGATAAGCCATCTGGGCCATTGTATTCAAGCTGGCACCCAGGAATATTATGTTTTGTGAGGGCACTAGTTTTGATTTCTTTTCATTTATTGTGTACCCTAGGCAACTTAGAAGGTGTTTGACAAATGCCAGATGCTTTAAAAGAATGTTCTTGCTTTCTGCTTGAATAAGACAGTCGTCCAGGTATGGGTATATTTGAATTCCTCTTTGTCTGCAGTATGCAATTACTGGTGCCAGGCATTTTGTGAAGACCTTGGGCGCAGTAGACAAGCCAAAGGGCAGTGCAGAGAATTGGTAGTGTGTTGAACCTGCAATGAAGCAGAGGTATCTTCTGCAATTTTGTCTGACAGGGACATACAGGTATGCCTCCTTGAGGTCCAACATTACTAGCCAAGCATTCTTGCCCAGCATGGGAAGAAGCTGCTGTGGTGTTAGCATCTTGAATTTTGGTACTTGCTTTCAGAACTGAAAGATCCAGAATGGGTCTCCATGCTTTGTCTTTTCTTGGGACTACAAAGAGTCTTGAGTAAAATCCTTGTCCTTGCTCCTGTGTAGGTACCTGTTGAATGGCTCTCATGTCCATGAGAGCTGTAATTTGTTTTTGTGCCTCTGTCCATTGATTTGGTGGTAGGTTTGGCATTCCTTTTTTCCTTGGCAAGGTATGAAAGTGGAATCTGTATCCTTGTGAGACAATGTTTAGGACCCATTTGTCTTTTGTGATGATGTGCCAGTTGTCTGCAAAAAATGCTAATTTTCCTCCCAAGGGGGCTGCCAGGAGGAGAGATTTGCTTGGTAGTTTGAGGATTGAGTCATTGTGTTTGTCTTCTGCTAGCTTGGGGCCCATCTTCTCCTTTCTGGGTAGCAGTACCCTATTGGCGAGGTTTGTAAGGGCCTTGTGACTGACCTCTGCCCCTTGGGCATCTGTATTTGCCCCTCTGTGATCTGTCAGAAGCTGGAAAGGACCATTTTTTTGTTGCCAATTTCTGCTGAAACGAGGGGGTTGTACCTGTAAAAAATCCTTGACAGTCTGCAGAGACTTTGCCTTATCCTCCATTTTCTTTAAGACCTCTTCTGCTTTGACACCAAATAATACATCCTGCTGTAAAGGTGTATCCAATAATTGTGCTTTAACATGATCAGGCAGGGTTTGTTCTTTTAACCAAGCATGTCTACATATGACAGACCCAGTAACAGCTGCTCTACAGGAAGCTTCCAATGAATCAAATCCACATTGTAAAGTAAGTTTGCCCACCTGTCCAGCTGCATGCAGCAGATCCTGCATTTCCTTGAATTCAGACTGTTCTTTATATGTGTGCTCATTTTTTGCTTTAATTGAGACATTAGGAATTGCTGATATTTCAGCATGTGAAACTGACAATTTAATGCTCTCATAGCCAGAGTTGCTGAGGTGTATATTTCTTTCCCCATCTATCTAGGGCTCTGGAATCCCTTTCAGAGGGCACAGGACTTTTAGCCATAGAAACTTTAGCCCCCTTGGGACCCTGAGAAATTGTTTCTGGGTCAGCCACAGGGCTTTTATAAAGGAATTTGTGTGAGTCAGGCACTCTGTAGTATCTGTCCGTTTTGGCTGGAGCAGGAGGTAGAGAGTCTGGATTTAGACGAGACTCCAAGTAAACATCATCCACAATATCTAAAACTGGAGGGATAGCAAGTGGTCTGTGCTGGGGTAGTAAAAGGAACTCTCGGAGCCTTTTCTTAGAATCAGAGTAGTCCTGGCTTTCCCAGTGGAAATGTTCCCTCATGGTACGTAAAGTTTCCCCAAAGGAGTAGTCTTCAGTGGGAGATGCTGAGGGCATAGAGTCTTCAGCATCAGAGACTTCATAAGGGGGAAAAGTGTAATCCTGTTCCTCAGAAGAATCTGAGGAAATTGAAACCTGGTCAGAGGAAGGATAATCCTCCTCTTGTCTTGGTCTTTTATCTGGAGGGGGATGGGAACCCCTGATTAGGGTAATCAAATCTTCAGCCATCTTAAGCATCTGTTTCTTAGGCATGGGGCCTTGAACTGTAGACTGATGTACAGTCTTTTTTGGTTTTAATGGAGTTTCAAGCTTAGCATAAGATTTAATGGTGAGAGTAGTCGGTCTAAAGACACCTTCTGCAACCGAAGGTGTTTCCACTGCACCGGGATCTCCTCCTGCTCCGGAGTCGGAAGGGCCTAATGAAGATGGCCGCTTTGGCCTAGTACACTCCGCTTGAGAATCCGCAGCTGTCTGGGGTTAAATTCTGCGGTTGTCAGGAGCTGCGTAGGTGCCTCACTGAAAATGGGAGAACCGGCGACAGGCCCAGCAGAGGCCTCGAAGTCTGGCTTGTTCCTAGGCTGCCTGTCCTTATCCTTGCATTTTTTATGCATGCTGGTCGTCGGCTGCTCCAACGGCATGATATAATTAAATTTCCTACCAAAGTAATGTTGTGCGAAGTCAAAATGTCATTTGATAGTTTGTTTATTAAACCTAGCACAAAACCGACAACCTGTGAAGTCGTGGTCTGGGCCTAGGCAAGGAATACAATAAGAATGGAAGTCCTTATGAGGTATTTGCTTCCCACAAGAAATGCAATTATTAACTTTTTCTGACATCGGACTGAGGCAAGAAAAGGTTCCCCAACGGGGTACTTAGCTTTATTGAAGACTTCGGACTGAAATTCGATTAGAAATTCTCAGGTGTCAGCTGACCAACACTTGCGAACTGCTTCTGCTTCGGGCACCACGCGGCAAGAAAGACTGAGAAAATGGTGTTGGATGCCTCATATACCCCTGGTGCACTGACGTCAGGGAAGAAGTGACAGCAACCGACGCCGGACCAAGACTTTGGAACTCGGGCCGACTGCGGGACCGCCTGACGGCAGGATAACCCTAGTGTGATGACTGCAGCAGGGTAACACGATGAACATCAGGTACACACACAGTATTTCCAGATGCAGCTCTCTGCATCAAATGCAATTTCCCTTAAGAGCACACAGAGACCACAGTCAGTCCACAGCTGGTTTCTCCTTCTTTCTTCAGATTCCCAATTAGACTCCTCACTGGCCCAGCTAGAGTTTAGATCTCAGCTGAGTGACCAAGCCAAGACCTCCAGCACCTTCTATGTCCAGCCAGTGCTTTGCGTCACTGCCCAAGTGGCTGACACACACACACACACACACACACACACACACACACACACACACACACACACACACACACACACACACACCTGGGAAAGACTGGCACAGGTTAATTAGCTATGCCCCCTTCTGCCCAGACCATAAGGTAGTTACCACTGCCACCAGTTACTCCTTATCAGCTACTTCAGGACCCGTAACAAAGAGTGTCCAGTTTTACTGTATAATATTAATACTAATACAAATGGTAGTTTTACCAAGAGCAAGGCTATTAGGAGTGGCTGAAACAGTATCACAAATATAAATATGCAAGTACTCTCAAAGCTTAAATATCTCTACATAGATCAGCCACAATGAAATATTTAAATATATTTAATAATAAATAATAAAAGAACAAGACAATACTAAATATATATTCACAGTGGCATCAGAGTTCAAAACCACAGGAAATATTTAAAATAATATTGCAGTTCAGGCTCATACAAATAAAGGAAAAAAAGAAGTTATGCACTCACCATAACATTCCATCTGAGTAGTTGTACTTCTTTGTCTTCAACCTGTGGGACATGGATCCGTATCGGATCCAAGCCGGCAACTTTTGCTAGCATCAGCTCCGAGCTCTAAACTCCTCCCCTTACCCATAATACACCTCCACTGCCTTCCATCCCCAGATCGAGTTTGCTGAACTTATACTGAGAACCCGACCTGATAGACTTATTTTGGACCTATACTGCAGCCCATAGGCTGATCATGCGCCAAAGTCCAGGGAAAGGAGAGAGGGACGGTTGAAGACAAATGAAGCACAACTACTCAGATGGAACGTTATGATGAGTACATAACTTCTTTATCTGAAGTAGTTTATTTCATTTGGTCTTCAACCTGTGGGGCACAGTCCCCAGCTACTAAACTCCTAGGAGGCCCTCATGGAAGGATATTCCAGAGCACCGCGGAACCAAAAGATGCTCGTCTTCTGGAAGTCAAATCCAATTTGTAATGAGAAATAAATGCATGAGATGAGGACCAAGTAGCTGCAGAACAAATGTCATTCAAAGACACTGTAGACCAAAATGCCGCAGACATAGCCATGGACCTAGTGTAACAAGCTTTTACCTGACCTGGAGGAGACATGCCTCTGTCCTTAGAGACCTGCAGGATGCATGAAGAAATCCATCTAGCTATAGTGACCTTGGAGACCGTTTCCTTCTATAAACCTTTTTTGGGGAAACCTAACAATTGATCAGATTTACAGACATTTTTTTGTCCTATGTAAATAGAATCGTAACTGTCTATGAACATCGAACATCTTGTTTGTTTGTATTCCATCTTGTTCGTAAATTAGGAAAAAAACACAGGCAAATTGATAATCTGATTGATATTAACTGGTGAAGCCACCTTAGGAAGAAAGGCTGGATTGGCTCGAAGGGAAACTCTGTCTGTGAAAAATCATGTACGGAATTTTGATGGACAAGGCCTGTAATTCTGAAACCCTTCTTGCAGAGGTAATGGCCACCAGTAAAAGGCTGTTTTCCAAGATAAAAATTTCATTTCTGCAGTTGCGGAAGGCTCGAAAGGTGTAGCGACCAAAGCTTGAAGAACCCTAGTAAGGTCCCACGGGGGAACAGGATCTTTGACCAGAGAGCAAAACAAAAAGGTGCCTTTGATAAAGGCTTCACACAGACTGGAAGAGGCTAAGGAGGCAGAATTCTCACCCACATGAAAATGAGAAATGGCAGCCAACTGAACTTTGACAGTAGAAGAACTAGCTCCGTGCTGGAAAATATCAGCTAGAAAATCAAGAATGGTGGAAATAGGAGCCGTGAAAGGGTCTAAACTCCTTTGAGAAAGAAAAACATTTCCACTTGCTGCGATAAACTTTCCTGGTCGAAGACTTATGAGCAACTACCAAAATAGATCTAACTGAGAAGGATAGTCCAGGAGAGTCTAGCAATCATGAGAACTGGAGCAGACAATCTGTGAGCTTCAGGCTGTCCAGACTTGGATGAGACCCGAAGGGTGTGAAATTAAATCCTGAATGGGATCTAGGATCTAAGGTGGAGCCAGAAGGTGAGACCAAAGGAAGGGAAACCATACCTGGCGAGGCCAGAATGGGGCAATGAGGATCACTTTGCTCCCCAGTTGACGAGCTTTCTGCAGAAACCTCAGAATGAGAGGTACAGGCGGGTAAGCATACAGAAAACAGGGAGACCAAGCATGAACTAGAGCGTCTCTGGGGACTCCCCTGGCATGGGGTTCAGAGAGAAAAACTTGCTGCACTTCACGTTGGAAGGAGATGTGAAGAGAGCGCAGTAAGGATGACCCCACTCGCTGAAGATCTGTTCCGCTACTGACAGATTCAGAGACCACTCGTAAGGCATCAGTATGGTCCGAATTAGCCTGTCCACTAGAATGTTGGACCATCCCAGAATGTGCTTTGCAATGAGAAAGCGACCTGTGGAGATCTTCCATTCCCACACTCTGATGGCCTCGCAACAAAGGGGGTAAGATCTGTTCCCTCCCTATTTGTTGATATACCAGACCACTGACATGTTGTCTGACTGAATAGCAATTGTCCCCAGAGGAAGAAAGGCATGAAGGGCCTGCAGCGCTAGAAGAACCACCCTCATCTCTACGACATTTATATGCAAGCTGGTCTCTATGGGGTATCACAGGCCTTGACTGTCCTGCCTGAACAATGCCCCCCCCCACCCAAGTTGGGAGGCATCCATGGTCACAGTGGTTTGGGCTGGGGCTGGAAGAAAGGGTCATCCTTCCAAAATGTACAGAGAGCTCATCCACCATATGAGGGACGACCGACACACTCAACTGAGTTGAATAGGATAAGTCAATGGCAGTTCCAACTGGGACCACTAAACCACTAGAGTCCACTGTAGAATCCTCATGTGTAACCGAGCACACGGGAGAAGAGTTATGGTCGCCACAGAGCCTTGGGCCCTCAACACCGACTCTGACGTTGGAAGACAAGAAAGGTAGATCAGGGAGACATGCATCCTCAGGTTTTGAACTCTTTCCGAGGTCAGGAATATTTTGCACTGAAGAGTATCCATCCTGGCACCAATGTAGTCTATCATCTGTACAGGATCTAGGAGACATTTGGATGTGTTGATTGTGATTCCCAAACGCAGGGCAAGCATCAGGAAACAATCCCTGGTTTGGGAAAGAAGACGCCTGGCGGGAGCAGTGAGGAGCCAATCGTCCAGGTACGGACAGACCTGAATCCCCTGAAGCCTCAGATGAGCCGCTACAACCGCCATCACTTTGGTAAACACCCTGGGGGCTGTGGTGAGACCAAAGTGTAGGGCTTGAAATTGGTAATGATTGACTCCTAGCAGGAAGCAGAGGAACCTCCTGGAGCTTCTGTGCATTTTTTTGCGATATTAAGCATCCTGGAGGTCTAACAAGCACATCCAGTAGCTCTCTTGCAGGTATGGCATGATGGACTGTAACATGACCATCCAGAACTTCTCTTTGGCAACTCACAGGTTCAGGGTAGAGAGGTCCAGAATGTGCCTTAAGTCCCCCATTTTCTTTGGCACCAAAAAGAACCTGGCGTAGAAGCCTGATCTGGACTGATCTGGGGGAACGATTTTGATGGCTCGTTTTACTAGCAGCTTGGAAATTTCTTGTGCTGCTGCCTCCCTTTGCATGGGTGGTACATCCAGGAGGTGTCTGGGAGATATAAGGGAACCCACGAAGGGGATAAAGTATCCTCTGGATATGATTTGAAGCACCCAGTGGTCCATTGTTATGGACTCTTATGCTGTTGGGTGCAAAGACAATAGTCCCCGGACTGCCTCCAGAGTAGAGCAGTCGGGCAACCCCTCAGGATTGCTGCCCGGGTCTGAGAAAGGTTCTTGAGACTCAAAGGTTTGCTGTCCCCCACTGCCTCTGGGGGGAAAAACAGCCCTGAGTGTCCCAGGAATATTGAGACTTCTGGAACCACATCTTCTTTTGCCCTCTCTGGTTCTGAGAAAAGGGCCTTTGAGGGTTAGAGAAGTAGATCCCGACGGCAGACAGTGTCTTCCCGTCCTCCTCACTCTGGACTGTGTCCTTGACGGTCTTACCGAAGAGTGTACAGCCATCATAAGGGGCATTGGCAAATGACGCCTTGAAGGGTTCGGAGAATTGACATAACCTCAGCCAGGCGTTACGCCTCATGGACACGCCAGGCCCAGCCGCTCCTTCCGTAGCATGGGAGAGGAGTCGCATGGACATGTCAGATACCACTTTTAAAGTGGCCATCCTTATGGAGAACAAAGCCTTGTCCTCCTGCCACATGGACTTGGGGGGAGACTCCACCAGCTCCTTTACTAGGTCGCGTTGGAGTCTAGTGACATGGGCCAAATAATTCAGCACCCTGATCGAAAAGGTAGCTGAAGCTTACACCCGCTTCCCTAGGCAGTCCATCGTCCGCGACTCTTGGTCAGGATGGTGGACTGAGGAACTCTCCTGGGCAAGTTCCTTCTTAGTGGCTACTGCTACCACCATGGCATCCACAGGGGAGCCCTTATTCCAAGGTGGCCTATCAATGGGGGGCGGGCTTAGTATTTTATCGGGTCGCTTTGGGATAGGCTCCATGGTGTCCGGTTCCTTCCATGCCTGCGAGGTGACCAAATCCACCAAAGGATCCACGGGACATGACACCCAGGAAGTAGACGGGCCTGTGCCTAAAGCCTCCAGGAACACAGACTTATCAGAAGGTTTGGGGGCAGACCAACCTCCCCGCTGGAGCAGGATCTCCATGATGTCTCTGAAGGAGACATCCTCGGGAGGTGACCGTGGGGAACCCTCTCCATCATCCAAGGCAGTGTCCTCGGTGAGGGACTAGGGGGAGTCCAAGTGCCTCCTCTTGCATGTATGCTTGCGTGGCACATCTCTGGTGGGGGTCTCCGGTGGGGGGGGGGGGCGCTTGCAAGCCATTGGTTCCTCGGGGGGAACTGTCTGGAGCTCTTCGAGCACGAGCTGCCCCTCTGATAAGGCAATGGGGACCATAGACAGAGCAGACAGGGTCTGGGAGGAGTCCGAGGGGGTGGTCAGGGGTCTCGATCCGACAAAGGGAACCCTTTCTACCACATCAAACGCCAAAGGAGAGTGAACCTCCAGAGAAACTAATAAGGAGGTCGGTCTCTCCGGGTTCAACGCGAGAATCAGAGCTGGGCCCAAGGTGGATGGAGCTCCGAGTGAGGGAACCTGGCCCGACAAAGTTGAAGCCAATGAAAAAGGTTCCACTCCCTCGGATTTGACACCCAAGCTCTGGCTCCGAGAGAGGCTCTGATCAGAGCTGGTTGGATCAGAAATGCTCCATGCAGCTGTTGGCGTCAAGGAAGCAGGTACCATCAGCGCCGACCCCCTGACCAGAGCCGGCCTCAGATCAGAGTCCTCCGAAGCCGAAGGTCGGATAGGAGAAGGAGAAATGGGTTGAAAGGAAGCAAGCTCCCCCCTCTGGAGCGAGGGGGGCTGGCAAAACCCCCACCTGGATCTGTGTACAGATAAAGCGCCTCATCATCTTATCCAGATCCATATCCGACAAGGAGCGGGTTTAACTGTGATGAGGCCATAGACTCCGACCTGGCAGGTCGGAGCACCGAGGCCCGAGAGGCTGGACGTGTCTCCTCTGGCTCTGGGGAGAGCCTTGGAGATCAGAGCAGAGGGGAGTCACGGGTCCATGGAGTCTTACTTGGAGAAGCGAGGTCCGGGGACCTCTTCCTCTTTTCCCTCGTGTTCGACTCTTGCTCCCTTTCTCTACCTCTCTTCTGTTCCGCTACCACAGACTTTGGAACAGGAGGTTGAGTCCCCGCCTGGGAGGGAGGAGAAGCCAGAGGAAGAGAGGAGGGAGAGGCGGCCACAGCAGCCGCTGTGACTGAAACCGAAGACGAGGAAAGAGAGTAGGAAGGAGGAAGAAGACCTTTGAGGGCCAACTCTGCCTTCCTATCCTTTACGGCGCTGGGGTTGAAGCCTGCACAGATATTACACTCCACACTCAAGTGGGCCACACCCAAGCACAAAACGCACAGAGTGTGGCCAACCGCTGGGGAGAGCTTACGGCCACACTCTGTGCAGCACTTGAAAACCAGCTTTTCAGCCATCCTAAATAACAGAAAGACAGCCTTAGAAAAAAGGACAAGCAAGATATTTCTAAATAAACACACACAAACACACACACACACACACACACACACACACACACACACACACACACACTCACCACACTCACTACAGAAAATACCGAGGGGGGAGGGGAAGCTACTACCTACACCACAGAACAAACTACCTAAAACCACTAACACTCGATCGACGCACCAAGCGAGGGGAAGAGAAAGGGAACCTATACTAATACTAACTGGAATAAATTTAGAAAATTTAATTACTCACAGCAAGTTTTAAACCCACTGCTAGTTGGAGCACAGAAGACACAATCTGAAGCAAATTGCAGCAAACGAGATCTGGGGAAGGAAGGCAGTGGATTTGTATTATGGGTAAGGGGAGGAGTTTGGAGCTCGGAGCTGATGCTAGCAAAAGTTGCCGGCTCAGATCCGATACGGATCTGTATCCCACAGGTTGAAGACCAAATGAAGTAAACTACTTCAGATCAAAATCTAAACTAAGCTTTTCTATATTTCTGACTGTATCTAAGAGCGTTACTATGCCTAATAACTTACTTAGAGCAAGACAGATGTGGTGAATGGTTCTTCTTGTTAAGTCCAAGACAGAATGGAGAATACCCTGTCTCACTAAGAATCTTTTCAAAATAATATCTAAAATATTACTGCTGGGATAGCTTGCAGAATTGCATCATTTCTGGCCAACTGACTTCTAGTTTTCATGCAAAACCACCACTGCTGGCAGTATTTAGCATCTACCTGTAAAAATATCCAGACAAGTGCTCTTGTTCAAATCTTTGGCAGGTGCTGGAAGCCATAAAACAATTGTATGACTTCATGCTTTCAAAGTAGCAATTAGTTCACCCCAAAGACAATACAGAAAGCTTTCTAGTTCAGGCTGTCTCTGGCTGCACTGAAGCATCTTTATGGCCTGGCCTACAAAGTGATTTAATTTCAGATATTTTTCTAAAGTTTGCTGGACTGAGGTTAACCCTTCAGTTTCCTCTGTCAAAACATGTACATTTAAAAAGTTACAATGGTGCAAGTACATTTCTGTTCTCTCCAGCAGGGAACACTGTTGATGGATTTCAAACAAGCACTTTATAAACACCTTTTCAACAAAAATATGTACAAAGCAGTTTGGCATAAACATGACATGCAGTTCCAATACATTTGTTAACACAAGCATCTTATATAAATTAGTTCGATATTCACAAATGACATATGATTATTTGTAACAGTACAGCTAGCTGTACTGGCAGTACCTCCTTTCATCACATCTGCAAATAAAGCAAACTTTTCTTGATTACCATACCAATTATATCCCTGAATGTCCTTTATTTTCTTTGTCCAAAGCTCTAAATATAAAGCAAATAAAGAGGAAAGAGGACACCCCTACCTGCTCCGCCTGGTTCCTCTGTTCAGACAAAATCCATCAGAGAAGAACTCTCCCACTTTTAATTCTTGCCTCATATATCCTCCTAATTAACATTATTATTGCATCAGGTAAAGCAAATGCTTCCACTGTCCTACTAATAAAATTCCAACTTACTCTGCTGAATGCTGTCTTTGCATCAAGACCCCCAGACAACAGTGGTATTTTCTTATATTCTGCTTACTTCTGGAGCATTATTGTTTTATTTATATTGGCAAATGTTTGCCTCCTTTCAACAAAACTACATTAATCCATATCTATTAGTTTTGGCAATACATATGTTAATCTTTTAGTTATTACAGAAATAAAGACTTTATAATCACAGTTTAAAATTGAAATGGGCCAATTATGAAACTGGGTCTGATGGTTCTTTACCTTCTTTGGGTATTACAGCTGTGAAGGCTGCCATGACAGCTAGCTAGAATTTTGTACATAATTCTATGTCACTGTAAACATTAATATGATCCATAGGCTTGTCTACAAATGTAAGTAACCTGTACATTATGTGCTGAGCTTCAAAAATTTAACCACAGTGCACCCTGCTGGAAAAGAGCAGAAATGTATATGGACTATATGCCTGTGTAAATGTATGTTTTCATAGTAGAAATTGGAACATACAGAGTTAACTTGCAAACTCTGAGAAAATAAGTAAGAGTTTTACGATTGTGTTTACCACAGCTTGAAGACAGAATGTCTACACAGCTAGAGTTCCTTTCTACTGTCTTAAGACAGAAATAATTATTAGGTTTAAAATGTAAAAGTGTTAATTGTTTTACGACTTCCAGTTTCATGCAAGCTTCTAAGAGATAAGTATTTTTCATAGAGACATATTAAATTCTGTTGGTATTTGTTTAGCCTGGGAACTAAGGCAGAGGTGACAAGAGTGATGTCATCTAGCTAACCTAGCAGTTATGTGTATTATTAGTTTAAGAACCATCTCTCAGAGAAAGTCTGTGCATTTTGTATCTTGTCTTGGTCCTGGAAACATCCATTCAGCATTTGTATTTGCTTGTTAATAGTACGCACAAGATTAGAGATAGATAGAAATATATCAAGATTTGTCTAGATGTTTTCTGTATTTATGTGAGACTGTCCTGTAATGTTATAAACCACTACCAAAGAAATGGATCCAAAAATACACCATGAAAAAGCCAATGTTCTAACAACTTCTTTTATTGCACAAAACCTACACCAACTTCTTTCTCTCGTGCCTTGGCTTACAAAAGCCTTTAACAGAGTATACTAAACCTCCAACAATTTCCTATATTTATACATCATAGCCTAATTAACACATCATTAACATTTTAATTAAAACCCTTTCCCTTGAAACAGATTATAAACAACACTTCCAATTGCATTCTTTGTTCACTCCATTTGGAATCAGTGTATTAAACTTTAAAATAAAATAGATTATTTTTTCCCTTAATTGTTTTTTTAACATCATACAATAACTCATTACTTTTTTGCATTTGTTCTAAAACTGTCGCTTGTAAACCAGTAACATCACCTTCATGTGCCTGTAAAAAATGCATAGCTACTGGACTTACTTCACTTTTATTTTTCACATCTCTTACATATTCCTTTAACTTCTTTGTCCTGCAATGTTATTTTAAAGTATTTCCTGTGATTCTGAACTCTGTTGTCACTGTATTGGGTTATTGAGTAATTGTCTTGTTCTGTTGTTATTTATTATTAAATATATTTAAACCTTTTAATTATGGCTGGTTTGTTAGAGATATTTAAGCTTTTAGAGTACTTGCTTGTATTTGGTAACATTGTACAGGCCACTCAAATAGCCTTAATCTTGGACACACTTACCATTTGGATGACAGTAACATTATACAGTAGAATTGGTCACCCTTTCTGAAGGGCCTTAAAGTAGCTGATAAGTAGTGGCTGCTGGCAGCTGGTACTACCATATAGTCTGGGAAGAAGGGGCATAGCGAGTGAACCTGTGCTAGGTATAGCTAGTGAACCTGTGCCTGCCTTCCCCAGGAGTGTCTATGTGTTTGTATATAAATCAGATCTCAAAGTATGTGTCAGCTACTTGGGCAGGGACATGAAGCACTGGTTGAACAGAGAGGGTGCTGGAGGTTTTGGCTTGACCACTCGGCTGAGATCTGATCCCTATAGCTGTGCCAGTAGGGAGTCTTATTGGGGATCTGGAGAAAGAGGTAGTAACCAGCCCCAGACTGACTGTGATCTCTGTGAACTCTTAAGGGAAATTCTATTTTAGTGTGTGTGTGTACTTGCCATCCTCCCAATGTGCACGTCCCTCACTGGTACAAGTGGTGAGGATTGAGGTTCCTTGATTACTGGGCCAGTGCAGTGGTGTCGCAACAACCACCACAGTTTTCTTTGAGGATATTTGTGCTTCACCTCCTTTTAAAATACTGTTCCTTCTAGATCTTTCACTTTCTTCCTGCCTAGTTTCCAAACTTTCACAGGAATACCATCTATTCCTGGAGACTTTCCGGCAGATTGTTTACAAGTCACTGTTTATATCTCATCTCCCATCTTAACTCTTAATTATTGAGTCTCATCTACCTCTAACCTTGGCATACTCAAGTCTTCCATAAACATTTCCATTTGTGTTCTTGTTTTTATTTCCACATTTCTCTGCTTTATAAAAACTTTCATAAAATTCACAAAATCTCAAACTGCTACAGGACCTGTGAATATTTTTTTCTTGTTATAGGCTCCATAAGAGATTTTGTGAATTTTATGAAAGTTGTCCCTGCCCAAGTAGCTGACACATACTTTGAGATCTGATTTATATACAAACACACAGACACAACAATACGCTCCTGTGAAATACAATTTCCATCTAGTCTAGCTCAGTCTTTGTACCTTGGAAATTAATATGTAAATTCTCAGAGTTCCTACTACTGAGTTCATGTCTTCCACACCAAATATTTTCATAGATTTCTTCAGCTATATACCCTCCTTTGTTATATTTCCCCTTCTAGGTCCCACAAATACATCCTCAATATTGTAAATCAAGTTCCAGTCTCTAACCTCTAAGTAATATTTACTGTTGAAATCTACTTATCCTAAAAAAATTCTTAAGTACCATAATCACAGTTTTAGGTGGAATATAGATGCCACTGTGATCTTCCTCCTTTGCCAGTAGCCCCTTAGTGCCACAGATCTACCATTATTTTCCCTCTTCTATCTCTTATTGGAGTTCCTCTAGAAATATATACAAATAGACCAGTTTAATTTTGCACCCTATATTCTGATGAATGTCTATTAAAACCAGAGAATGTTTTGTTGATAACACCAGAACTTACCCAAAAATGAAACCAACCAACCAATAAGGCCTTCTGGAACCAAGAGAATATAAATGCTAAACTTCACGCCAAGTCTACAGCTTTCGCTTAAGCTTCTTCAAGGGATGTATCAGAAGGCATTCAAAATAAGTCATTATATAATAATTAAAACCAACCACATGATACTACAACCAGACCACATACAATTTACAGCATTACATAAGCATATCAACACATTTAACATAAACCAAAGGCGTATCCAAAAGGTACCAAAAATCAACGAGTAAACACAAAAGGTACCCAGTTCCGGTGAAACAATAAAGCAACAGAAAGTAGTCAGGTAAAATGCTTTAATCCAAAAGTAAATACAAACAAATCAACAAAAAACATTAATACCTCCAATATTACAAGTTTTGAAGTTACCGTAACTACTTTGCAAGCATTTCCAGTAAGTTTTTGCAAGGAGATCTTGTAGACAGTAAAATGGCTTCATCAAAAAATCAGGGAGAATAGGCAGCAATTGGAGTAGAACAGCAACAAGGCCCACATCTGATGAAGTCTCTTCAAATGAAAACGTAATATCCACTTCTTACAGCTTCCAATATAATTTGCACTACTGCTAATGTAAATTCATGTCCCTTACCACTACCATTTAAGTATTTAATCAATGCATTTGTTTCTGCTTTTCTTCTAACATCTGACAGGTGATCCCCTATTCTTGCCTTTAATTTCAAGTTCATCTTACCTATATGAAATGCATCACATTTAATGCACATGGCAATATAAATTACATTCTTGCTATTACAATCGACAAAAGTTTTAAACATAAAATCATGTCCTGTTATTTGATTTCTAAATGTTTTCTCTTTACTTATATATTTACAAAAAATTAATTTAGCAACTGGTGGGTACTAATTCTATCATTCTTCCTCATGTTAATATTTTTAATTTGTTCCTTATAAATATAACTTACTCATTAAAGTCTGTGATTTTTTTATTATAAAACCGAGGACCAATTCTCTTTACTTAATATATGCCAACTTTTTCCAATAGTATTCTGTACTTTTTTGTTTGCCTACTGTAAGTCGGAGCACATCTAATTTTTGATAAATTTATTCCATCTCCTCGCACTTATCTTATTCTGAAAATACAGGTTTTATTCTTGTTTGCTTCATTGCTGTAACATTAGTCTTATTTTCTTTCACTATCTTTCATTATATTCCCTTCTAATTGTGTTTTTAACCTTGCTACTCTTTCAACATTTGACAGTTTACTATATTATCAGACATGAATACTGGATGCATGCTTATTCAATGCAAATGCATATTCTTTACTTCTTTTTTATGTACTCTTGTTTCTAATTTTCCTGCATCATTCTTACTTAAAGTAATATCTGAAAAATAAATCTGTTTTACACTAACTTCCTTTTCAAATCTCATATCTACCAGATAATTAATAAAAAATACATATAATCCATTCAGTGTCCCTCTCTAGATTAGGAACACATCTACAAATATTCTATAAAACATCAAATTACTTGAAAAAAAACATTTTGTGAAGAGAACCCATTTTATATTTCCCAGACAGTCATAACTATATCAGCATATGTAGTCGCCACTGGTGTTCCCATGGCAATTCCATCTTCTTAACTATCATGAATAAGGATGCATAATTTTCTAGTACAATAGAAAATAACTTGCATCATATTAATTTCAGCAATAAAGTGAGTGTCCATTGCCATAAACATTGTTAAACACTGAATACCACAAGCATTTGGTATCGACGTAAACAAAAGTACAGTTGTATACACTTACCATAAATGTAGATGTTCGAGTGTATTCACTACTGCAGTCATTACATTTGGTTTATCTGCTTGCAGGTAGCATTCAGTCGGCCTGATTAACAAAGTCTTGGGTTCTGCGTTGGTTGCTGTCCCTTCTTCCATGACATCAGGTCCATGACATCAGGTCGTCAAGGGTATAAACCAAGCAGCCGACGCTATTACATCAGTTTTTCTTGCTCCAAATGTCAGGTGCCCCCCAATGGGAAGCAATTAAATATAAAAGTACAAAGATATACAAAAAAGCAAATACACCAAAAAGGCCTTTAAGCATAGTAAAGGAGAGCAGAGGTATAGCCAAAAGAAATTAGGGGGCTGGAGGGAGGGTAACCAGGACTGCAACAGCGAAATACACTTGAACATCTACATTTATGGTAAGTGTGCACAACTGTACTATGTTATTCGTGTTTCACTGGTTGCAGTCATTACATTTGGGTAGACTCCCAAAACTATGGTTTGGAGGAGGAATTTAGATAGCATTAGGGCCAGCTATAAGGCCCTGCAAGACTGCAGTGGCAAAGCCAGCTCTGGATTTAGACAAAATTGGCAAATGATAATGTGTGGTGAAAGTATGTAAAGAACTCCAGGTAGCAGCTTCTAGGATGTCCCTGGTAGGGACACCTCTGAGAAAGGCTGTAGAGGTAGATGCAGCCCTGGTGGAGTGAGGTCTGATCCCCTGGGGGATAGGTTTTCCATGGTGCTTATTGCAGAAATGAATGCAATGGCTTATCCATTTAGAAATGGTTTGCTTTGAAATAGCCTTCCCCTCTACCCCTGCAGCAAATGCCACCAGCAGTTGTTCAGATTTCATTTGAGGTTTAGTCCTGTCCAAGTAGAATCTAAGTTGTCTGTGCACATCTAAAGAATGCAGTATCCGCTCCCCTTTATTCTATGGATTTTGAAAGAAGGTTGGCAAATGAATGGACTGATTAAGAGCCACACTGGATACCACCTTGGGCATGAAGGATGGATTGGTTCTGAGGGACACCCTGTCCGAATGAAAGATGATGAAAGGTTCCACTGCCATAAGGGCCTGTAATTCAGATACCCTTCTAGCCGAAGTGATTGCTAAAAGGAAAGCTGTTTCCCAAGAAAGAAATTTTAAGTCTGCAGTAGCAGCTGGCTTGAAAGGAGGTAGTGTGTGTTTCTCCAAGACAAAGTTAAGGTCCCAGGCTGGGGTTTGAGCTCTCCCGGGTGGTCTCAAAATTTTGGCCCCTCTGAGGAAAGTACAGTTGTGTACACCTACCATAAATGTAGATGTTCGAGTGTCTTCACTGTTGCAGTCATAATTGTAGGGTGTTCCTGCCGGCAGGCAGCCCGAGGTCGGCCAGAATCCCAAAGTCTGGGTCCGGCGTCGGCTGTACAAACCAATACCCTGACGTCAGTACGCTCTGGTACATAGCCCTCAGCCGACACCATCTTCTCCAGCCTTTCTTGCCCCAGATGTCAGAAATCCCCAATAAACCAAAAATGAATCCAACAAGGAAACCCAAATACACCATAAAAGAGAAAAAAGAGGGGATAGGAGGGAGGGAAACACCGACTGCAACAGTGAAGACACTCGAACATCTACATTTATGGTAGGTGTACACAACTGTACTATGTTGTTCGTGTTTCAATGTTGCAGTCATAACTGTAGGGTGGAATCCCAAAGCAGTGGAGAAAGGGAGGAGGCTTAGATAGAAGAAGGGGCAGCAAGAAGGCCCTGCAAAACAGCAGAGGCAAAACCTGCCCTGGTCTTAGAATACAAAGGGAGATTGTAGTGCTTGAAAAAGGTATGCACAGAACTCCAAGTGGCAGCTTCCAAGATATCCTTGGTAGGAACTCCTCTGAGAAAAGCTGTAGAAGTGGCAGCTGCTCTAGTAGAATGACTTCTCACAGTACCTGGAAACTGTTTCCCATGATGAGTGTAACAAAATCTTATTCCATAAGCAATCCATTTAAAAATAGTTTGTTTGGAAATAGCCTTTCCCAGAGAACTGGAGGCAAAAGAAACAAACAATTGGTTAGATTTTCTGAACTCTTTAGTCTTGTCCAAGTAAAAGCGTAACTGTCTGTGTATGTCCAATGAATGCAAAATCCTTTCCCCTTAATTTTGTGGATTAGGAAAGAAGGTAGGAAGGTGAATAGTCTGATTTAAAGCAACTTTCGAAATCACCTTAGGCATGAAAGTAGGATTGGTCCTCAAGGATACTCTGTCTTGATGGAAAATGAGGTATGGTTCCACAGCCATGACAGCTTGCAACTCTGAAACCCTTCTGGCAGAAGTCAATGCTAACAAAAGAACTGTCTTCCACGACAAAAACTTAATATCAGAAGCCGCAGCAGGCTCAAAAGGAGGCAAAGTGAGTTTTTCCAAAACATAGTTAAGATCCCAGGCAGGGACAGGAGGGGTCCTGAGAGGCCTCAAATTCTTAGCTCCTCTCAAGAACTGTCTCACCAATGGGTGAGAAAAAACAGGAGGATCAGTATTGAAATGAGCAGATATAGCAGAAGCATGAATCTTAATAGAAGAAAAGGAAAGGCCTTTAGACAAAAGGTCTGAAAGGTAAAGCAAAATAGACGAGAGATCAGGCACAAAATGGTTAAAGCCTCGGTCCTGCATCCAAATACAAAATCTTTTCCATTTAGAGGCATAGGATTTCGTAGTGCTAGGCCGTCTAGCTTCTAGAACATCATCCAAAACTTGTTGGGGGAGCTTAGAAGAAATCAAATTCCCTTGAAGAGCCAAGCTGCCAGGCAAAGGGTCTTGAGATGAGGGTGTAGCATCTGACCCTGATGCTGGGACAGAAGAGAAGGGTACAGAGGAAGGATCCAAGGAGGTTCCAAGAACAGATGCTGTAAAGTTGGATACCAAAACTGTCGAGGCCAATTTGGAGCAATCAAGATGATGAACTTGGGCTTGTCCTGTTTTATTTTCAGTAATACCCGAGGAAGAGGAGGGAAGGCATATCCCGAAAGGTTCCTCCAACTGAATGACAGGGCATCCACTTTCCAAGCTGTTTTGTTGAGGGATCTGGTGCAAAAGAGTGGCAGCTGATTATTGAGATGGGATGCAAACAGATCTATCTGGGGACATCCCCAAACTGCAGTTATCCTGTTGAATAAGTTGGTGTCTAGCATCCATTCGTGAGGATCCAAAATGTTTCTGCTTAGGCTGTCTGCCAAGAGATTCTGCTTTCCTGGAATGAATTGAGCCTGAAGATGCAGATTCAGACTTAGAGCTGTGTCCCATAAAGCCATAGCTAGTCTGCAAAGGGGGTAAGAATGAGAACCCCCCTGCTTGTTTATGTACCACATGACTGTGGTGTTGTCTGTACGAATTAGAAGAGGCCCTGGTTGCAAAAGGTTCTTGAAGGCTAGAAGAGCATTTTGAACTGCCAACATTTCCTTCAGATTGATGTGCCAGTGAAGATGATTCTTTGTCCAGGTTCCCTGCTGGCAATTGTTTAGAAAATGTGCTCCCCAAGCATAATCCGAGGCGTCCGTGGTTATGATTTGAGAAGGTTGAGGTAGACGAAAAGGCTTTCCTTCGTTTAAAGCACACACCCTGGACCACCAAAGGAACTCCTTCTGGAGGCAGGGGATCAGAGGAATCATAGTGTCCAGATCGTGGTAATGCTGTGACCATACACTTTTCAGATACCATTGAAGCTTTCTCATATGAAGCCTTGCATTTGGGATTAACAGAATGCATGAAGCCATGTAGCCCAGAGCCTGCAGGAATTTCCTTGCAGTGAGCTGAGTTAAAATTGCCAAGGTTTTGAAAATTGAAGCCAGCTGTATTTGTTTCTCTGGAGTGAGGAAGGCCCTTTGTAAGGTTGTATTTAGGAGGGCTCCCAAAAATATCATTTGTTGAGAAGGGATCAACTGTGACTTTTTTATGTTCACTGAGAATCCCAGTAGGAAGAGAAGACGTTGAACAAAATCCAGATGTTGAAGTAAAAGATCCTTGCTGTCTGCCTGAATAAGGCAGTCGTCCAAATAGGGGTAAATCTGAATCCCCTGAAGTCTGCAATAAGCCACTACTGGGGCCAGGCACTTGGTAAAAACCCTGGGCACAGTAGATAAACCAAAGGGCAGTACAGAGAATTGAAAGTGCCTTGAGCCTGCCTTGAATCTGAGGAATTTCCTGCGTTCCTGCCTGATGGGAATGTGCAAGTAGGCCTCCTTTAGGTCCAATGTCACCATCCAAGCATCCTGGGAGAGCATTGGAATCAGTTGTTGCAGAGTAAGCATCTTGAATTTTGGAATTTCCAAAAAGGTGTTTAACACTGAAAGGTCCAGAATAGGTCTCCATGAGTTTTGTTTTCTTGGAACCAAAAACTCTTGGTGGTGAAACTCAAAATGTAGCCAGGTCTGCCTCCTCTCAGGGTGTCTTCAGACCTTCCTCTTCTTTTTCCATCAAGGCTTTCACTAAGTCTAAAGCAGCCATGCATTCTAAGAGACCAGCTACACAGGGCCCTTCTCCAGGCCCCATGCCCCCCCCGGACAAAAGGCCCAGAGTGGAGGAAGAATCCCCCCTCCTCTGACCAGGCCTCCATTATTTCAGAGCACTCGGATGAACCCCTGATAAGAGTAATCAAATCCTCAGCCATTTTGAGCATCTGTTTTTTAGGCATGGGGCCTTGCAAGGGGGGTCTGTGGTCCTTGTTTTTTAGTTTTCATGGCTGCTTTAGATTTTGTGAAAGACTTAATGGAGAAGGAGGAAGGCCTGAAGACACCTTGAGAAATGGTAGGCCTGTCTAAACTCTGAGTTTCCCCGCCAAGAGTGGCGTCGGTATCTGTAGTCGGAATGGGGGCCGAGGAGCCTGTGACCTTGGGCACAGAAGACACCGGTAATGAAGTGTCATCAGTAGTCAGGGGCTGCGTAGGCGCCTCGCTGAGAGCCGGAGAACCGGTAGTCGGCCTTAGCATGGTGTCAGTAGAAGTCGCGGACCTCGTATATCGGTCCTTATCTTTGCGTCTTTTACTCAAAACTGGAGTCGGAGTATCCGACGACATAATATAATTAAATTTTTTACTAAAATAGTGGTGGGCGAACTCCGCCCGACGCTTAATAGTGCGTTTGTTGAATCTAGCACAAAAACGGCAGGCCGAGACGTCGTGGTCTGGGCCTAAGCAAGGAATACAGAAAGAATGGAAATCCTTATGCAGTATTTGCTTCCCACATGAAATGCAATTATTAACTTTGTCTGACATCGGTCTGAGGCAAGAAAAGTTTCTCCAACGGGGTACTTAGCTTTCAAGAAGACTTCGGCTGAAATATTTTCGTAAATCTCAGGAGCTGGCCGACCGGCACTTGCGAACTGCTTCGGCTTCGGGCACCGAGTGGCAAGAAAGACTGAAGAAGATGGCGTCGGCTGGCTCTTTTATACCCCTGCCACACTGACGTCAGGGAGGAAGCGACGACAACCAACACCGGACCTAGACTTTGGAATTCGGCCGACCGAGGACCCGCCTGATGGCAGGATAACCCATCTGTTATGACTGCAGCTGTATGCACGATGAACATCTGATAGTGCGTGTAGCCTGCTTTGAAGTGTAGGTATCTTCTGCAAGATTCCCTGATTGGGATGTGCAGGTATGCTTCTTTTAAATCTAGAGTTGCCAACCAGGCATCTTTGCCTAGAATAGGAAGTAATTGGTGAAGAGTCAGCATCCTGAATTTTGAAATCTCCAAAAAGGTGTTTAGAGTAAATTGGTCCAGCATGGGACACCATGAATTGTCTTTTCTGGGTACCAGATACCAGGTTTTTCGTTTACTAGTTTTATTTTCACCGCTTTCCTATTTGTGGTACCAGGAAAGGTCTCGAGTAGAAACCTTGTCCCTTTTCCTCTTCTGGACCAGCTGAATAGCCCCCATGCTTAAGAGAGAAAGTACTTGATTCTGGGCCTCTGCCCATTGATTTGGGGGTAGGTCCGGTCACTCGCTTGGTGTTGGCAACGTGTGGAAATTAAATCTGTATCCCTGGGACACTATATTTAAAACCCATTTGTCCTGGGTAATGAGTACCCAATTCTTTGCATGAAGAGCAATCTTTCCCCCCAAAGGGGCAGTCAGTTGATAAGTACTTGGAAATTTTAAAAGGAATTAATTGAGACAGTTTACCATGGGGGGAATCTTATTATTCCCAGATTTGAAAGTGGAGGCCCCCCACTGCTTAGTTCTGTGTGTCCCCTGGGATTGAAACCTGAGGTTTTTGCTGTGTCTGGGTTTGGCTTGAGAAGACCTGGAAGGGGCTGGAAAGGAGCAATTCTTAGAGGGCCAGTGCCTACTAAATCTAGGAGGCTGAACTTGTAAAAAATCTTTAACAGTCTGCATAGATTTAGCTTTATCTTCCATCTTTTTAAGAACTTCCTCAGCATTGTTGCCAAACAGATGGCCCTGATTTAAAGGAGCATCCAACAATTTAGCTTTAACATGATCAGGCAAAGATTGCTCCTTAAGCCAAGCATGCCTTCTGAGCACAGACCCAGTAACAGCAGCCCTGCAAGAGGACTCTAAAGAATAAAAAACACATTGCAAAGTAGGTTTTCCAACTTGTTCAGCAGAATGCATTAAATCCTGTAATTCTTTATTTTCCACACCATCATGAATCAACATCATTTTCTGTTTTAGCATTCCAATAACATGTTGCTGATACTTTAACATATGAAACTGGCAGTTTAAAGCCCTAATGGCCAAGGTTGCAGAAGTATAAACCTTCTTACCCCATCTATCCAGTGCCCTGGAGTCTCTATCAGAAGGGGTAAGATTTTTAGCAGTAGAAGCCTTAATGCCCTTGGACCCCTGCGAAATAGTCTCTGGATCTGCAATAGGATTTTAAAAAAGGAACTTGTGGGACTCAGGGGAAACTGCAGTATCTGTCAGGTATTCTGGGAGCAGGAGGCAGAGAATAAGGGGCCAAACTAGATTCCGAAAAAGCATCAACAATGTCTAGTACAGGAGGAATAGCTAAAGGCCTATACTGAGGTAGGAGAAGAAAATTCCTAAGCCTCTTTTGAATCAGAAAAATTCTGGCTTTCCTAGTGGAAATGCTCCCTTAGAGTATGTAAGGTTTCCACAAAAGAAAAATCCTCAGGAGGGGAAGCAGAGGGAATGGAGTCCTCCTCATCAGAATCCTCATAAGTAGACAAGGGCAAATCCAGATCATCAGAAGAATCAGAAAAAACAGAATCCTGATCAGAAGATTCATAAATCAACGTCAGTCCTAGGCCCTCTTAGAGGGGGGGGGGGGTGGCAGTTGGCTACCCCTGTTTAGAGTTATTAGATCTTCAGCCATTCTTATCATTTTTGTTTTTCAGGCATAGAGGCCTGAGCATGTGGTCTGTGCGTCATTTTTTTTAGGCATGGATTGAGATTGAGGCCTAAGTAAAGAAGGAAGCGTCTGTTTAACATGTAAATCCATAGGCCTGAATATACCCTCAGAAGCCGGTGCCTGCACAGCGGCTCCGGACCCATCCAAGGTAAAGACATCCGCGGGTTCCATAGCTGAAGCATCTCGCGGCATACCGGACTCCGAATGGGTCTCAGTAGAGGCCTGTGAATCAGAAGTAGCGGGTATCAGGGGCTGCGAAAGCGCCTCACTGAGTACCAGTGAACTGGCGACTGGCTTAGGAGAATTGTCGTTGGCAGTTTTGGACCTCAGTGGCCTGTCTCTGTCTTTATCTTTACGTTTTTTCGGAATCCCAGTAGTCGGAAAGTTAACCGATGACATTTCTGGATAATTAAACCGAGAACCAAAATATTTAGAGGCGAAAATATACTGACGACGGATAGTGCGCTGATTAAATAAAGCACAAAACTGACAGCAAGGTACGTCATGGTCAGGGCCTAGGCAAAAAATACAGTACGAATGAAAATCTTTATGAGGTATTTGCTTTCCACAAGTAATGCAATTATTAACTTTTACTGACATTGGTAAGGAGCAAGAAAAAAAGTTTCCCAAACAGGGTACTCAGCTTTAGTTGAAGACTTCGGTTCTGAAACTCGAAAACGAAAATTTTAGGAGTCAGCCGACCAGCACTTGCGAACTGCTTCTGCTTCGGGCACCGCACGGCAAGAAAGACTGATGTAATGGTGTTGGTTGCATGTTTTATATTCCTGACGACCTGACGTCATGGAAGAAGGGACAGCAACCAACGCAGGACCCAAGACTTTGTTAATCAGGCCGACTGGGCTACCTGCAAGCAGATAACCCAAATGTGATGACTGCAACAGTGAAACACGAAGAACATCTTTCTACATATAAAGATACCAAATAATCCATATTCACATTATTCACCTTATGCCATTCATACAACTGCGTCACGAAATCTGATGTATCTTATGTAGCTCACTGTACCTTCTAATGTTTTTCAAAATCGTATTTTCCAGAAAATGTGAAACTGGTTCGGTAATCTTACCTCTTGCTGATAGTACAGATAACATGGGAGTTTTCATTAAAGATTTATCTGTTTTGGATATACCATAAAATAATGTGTTTTGGGGTACGGGGACATGAATACAATTCAAAATATCTAATGACAGCTGAAACTATAAATGCACAGAATATATTTCTGTGTTCACCTTCATTATGATATGTATTTTTTCTTTTATCAATTGTTTGATAATGTATATTATCATTTAACATTTCAATGACTTTATTATAACAACCTATATACATCCTGAGTTTTTGTCTACATCTTTCAGGCCATTAACATTCCAAACTAATACAGCTAGTGTAGCCATTACGATACGTTATCCCCACCTACTATTTATGACAGCTTTTTAAAATGTCCGTTTCCAACTTTTCTGTTACATGCACTCACTAATGTTTGGCAGGGTGATCTTTTATACCATTGTTTGTCATTTCCATTTTAACCTATGTCACATTTTATAAGACTTTTTGTTTTAATGAGAACCCTTACATAACCCCCAGAATATATTAACTTAACACACACACACACACACACACACACACACACACACACACACACACACAATACATCTTCAAATAATCAAGCTTAACCACCTGGATAAGAACAATTATCCCAAATCAACAACTACCTTATCTAAAATTAAGGTTATCCATACTAAGGTGCATGTTACAGCCTGTGCGCCTACTCACACTAATTGTGGTCTGTTCTTGTCTTAATTCCATGCCCCTCCAAGATGTGAGCCTGTTTGCCTTCAGAAAACATTAACTTGGAGCTAACTGAATGCAGCAGTATTTTAGATCTCCATATAACTAGTTAAAGAAGACAGGAAAAAATATTCTTTTTTTTTTCTTCAAAGTTTACAATCTTATAGATAAAGGTATAATTTACATAATTAGAAACTTTGGTGAAGTCTTGCAAATAATTTCCTGTCAAAATGCTTGGAGATATATTCACTTGTTAAAATGAGCAACTCAAAGAATTTTCACCAGGATGCTGCCTTAAAGAAGGAACTACAACAGATGGCATCTACCCTGCAGGAGCTGTCTTTGAAGAGGGATGATTTTAAAGAGAACCTGGAAAATCTTAACACAAGCAGTCAAAAACAGGCCGACACCCTCAAGGAAATGCTACACCACCACCAGACAAGGAAAACAGGAATAGAGTTTCTCTAAATGACTTAGAAAGCAGACTTAAGGAAGAGGAAACACAGAAAGAACTGCTTTTTAAACAAAACACTTGGTTGGTTAATAAAGCAGACGACTAGGAAAATAGGGTGAGGAGAAATAACATCAGGATTTTTGGATTACCTGAAAACACAGAAGTTGAGGATATTGCTTCCTTTTTATCAAGCGGGATCCCTGACTTTTTAAATTTAAAAGAAAGACTTTCCTTTGGCATTGAAAGGGCACACAGGGCTATTGGGAAACCTGCCTCTAACTCAAACTCTCCTCCTACATCAATAATTATCAAATTTCTTTCATACTTGGACAAGGAACTGATTTTTAAGATCTGCTTGGATGAAGGCACCTCTAAAATATAAATAGACCCTGATAAGATTTGATAATGACTATTCATCTAGAATAATGGAACAAAGGAAAAAAGTTTGACCAATGATAATAAACAAAATAACATCAAGGTACAACTTGCATTTCCAGCTAAGATAAGAATACTGTATGCCAACGAGATGAGGACTTTTATTGACTTAGAGGAAGCCTATTCATTTATTAAAACTAATAATGTGATTACTTTACCAGGGGTCTATATCAGAACACCGAAATTTCACATTTTCGAATGTTCTCACATTGACCCCTAATCAGCGAACGCTGACAACATCGAACATTCATAACAGCAAATATTTTCCTAAGGAAAAAAATGGCTGTTCCAAAACACATACACAGAACACAAGCACACCAAACAAACAGCAATCCTCACACACACACACAAAATCTTACAGCTAACCCTACACTAAACTGTACAAACACCACTAACTGTCCACTTACCTTAACCCAAACCCTAAGGTCCGTCACTATCGCACACATACCTCCCTCGCACCCTAACTCACCTAACCCATGCCCAATCGCACACTCACCTGAACTCGACCCATAACTTTCCACCACAGCGCTAAAAATAGCGAAATGACAGAAACGGACAACCAAATTCTGTCACTAGGAAAAAATTTGGTTATCTGTCGTTTTGCTATTTTCAGCGTTCGCTGAATAGGGGTCGATGTAAGAACATTCGAAAGTATGAACTTTCGACGTGCTGATATAGACCCCTTTACCAGAAGATATGGATTGGATGTCACCTTCTCTCAAGAGAACAAAAGAAACAAATGTCTAGACAGATGTCAAAAAGAAGAAGCAAAAGACTGCTACTGTTACAGCCAAATCTCTCAAAGCATCTACTATGATATGAATTGTCTTAACATTACTTTAAAGGACCAATTTTACTGCTTGGAATTTTAAAACAAGGGTAACTAACTACTGGAATCGTTATCTATATTTTTTGAAAAAAGATGACATGAGAGTTTTCACATTACCTCAGGTATGTAAAACAGGGTACTTTTCTTTCACAGGAGGGGGGTTATATATAGCACAAAATATTTATACTGTAAATCAACATGCATAGTATATGTGTATAGTCTCTTAATTTTCTCTTTTCTTTCTCTTCTCATTATTTTAACTGCGTCTTGTCTCCCTTTCTAAATTCTCTCCTATTTACTATACTAATATAGTCTGTATATATTTAATAACTCACTATCTATACATAGATAGATAATAGCCTGAAATAATCTAGTTTTAAGGTAGACTAATTGGAATAGTGAACTTAATTATTACAATATTTATTAGATTAATGATAGTCACTGTTATGCTTATTGGGATTGGGGACATCTTCGTCATTAACTCTGAAATGTTCCATTCATGTACATATGTCCTTTGAATTATTTCCTTTTAGTATTAACAAATACATAAAAAAGGAGGGAAAAATGTACTGTTGGTTAAAAGAAGTGAAGCTTTCTTCACATTCTATTTGCGTTGCCATAGCAGCAGTAAACAATTGCTGCAGTTTCTTAGGACACTGTGAAATTGCGAAGTGCATTTAGCCTCACAGATAACAAATAAGAAAAAGTAATGTAGTTTAGTTATTAAAATGAAAAACAACCTAAACAAGGTAAAATAAATACATAATAGGACTATTTGTATATATTTTATGATTTATCCCCATAGGATTACATATTCATGGAAACACAACTGAAATGTTCCCAAACTACATGTGCACTGAAATGTAGCTGCTTGATTAAAAAGTATTACTCATTTTAACATGTTGATTCCACAAGCTGTCTGCTTGTGGAATCAACATGTTAAAATGAGTAATACTTTTTAATCAAGCAGCTACATTTCAGTGCACATGTAGTGCGGTGGTGGTGCTGCGGTAGCATTGTCGCCTCATAGTAAGACGCTGTCCGGTTCGATTCTCAGCTAGAGTGTCTTCTGCGTGGAGACATGCATGAATGGGCGTACCTTCGTTGAAGGTTGTGCGTCAGGCCTGGCAAGCCGGTATGTAAAAATCAACTGCCGATCATTAGCGGACCGGAGTTCCGCTGTGGCGACCCCTAACCGGGAAAAGCCGAAAGACACATAATTCCACAAGCTGTCTGCACTGTAAAAGTTACATTTTATATGTTACTTGAAACTGACGGTCTCTAGAGCACATGAAAAGATACATATTACTTTTTGCAACATGTTATTTTTGCAGTTACCTCATATTCTGTACAAACTCACTTGGCAACGGATAGCTATTCATTTAAAATATCAGTTTAAATATTAAATGTACCCTTGAAATGCTATTGACATTTTGACAAAATATAAAGTACAGTTTTGTACCTACCATAAATGTAGATGTTCGAGTGTTCACCCTGCTGCAGTCATCACAACTGGGTTATCCTGCCGTCAGGCAGTCCCGCAGTCGGCCCGAGTTCCAAAGTCTTGGTCCAGCATCGGTTGCTGTCGCTTCTTCCCTGACGTCAGTGCGCCAGGGGTATATGAGAGTCATTTTCTTCAGTTTTTCTTGCCCCAGATGTCAGGTGCCCCCAATAGGTAGGCAATACATATTGCTATATAAAATTGTACATATAGAAATAAAACAATACCTTCAGGCACAATCAAATACACCACAGAGGTTACATAGGATAGAAAGACATCGACAAGTCCAGCTAGTTCAGAGGGGATGGAGGGAGGGTAACCTGGACTGCAGCAGGGTGAACACTCGAACATCTACATTTATGGTAGGTACAAAACTGTACTATGTTCATCGTGTTACCCTGCTGCAGTCATCACACTTGGGTTGAATCCCAAAGCTAAGGATGGGTGGTGGAGTTAAACAGGGTTAGAAGAAGCTAGTAGGCCCTGCAAAATTGCAGTGGCAAAACCAGCTCTAGTCTTAGAATATAGAGGTAAGTGATAGTGTTTGGTGAAGGTGTGCACTGAACTCAAAGTTGCAGCTTCCAGAATATCCTTGGTTGGCACCCCCCTGAGAAAGGCTGCTGATGTAGCTGTAGCCCTGGTGGAGTGGGACCTAATGTTAGCAGGTACCGGTTTCCCATGATGCGTGTAGCAGAAATGTATGCAATGTCCTATCCATTTTGAAATGGTCTGTTTTGAGATAGCTTTTCCTTGTGATCCCGATCCTGCCACATAGGCTACAAAGAGCTAGTCAGATTTTCTGAAAGCCTTAGTTTTATCCAAGTAGTAACGTAATTGCCTGTGAATGTCCAAAGAGTGCAGGAGTCTTTCTCCTTTGTTCTGGGGATTTGGAAAAATGTGGGCAAATGAATGGTTTGGTTTAGAGCCACACTGGATACCACCTTTGGCATAAAGGAAGGGTTAGTTCGTAGAGAGACTCTGTCTTGATGAAAAATGAGGAAAGGCTCCACAGCCATTAGTGCCTGTAGCTCTGAGACTCTTCTAGCTGAAATTATTGCTAGTAGCAGGGCAGTTTTCCATGAAAGAAATTTTAAATCAGCTGAAAAAACTGGTTCAAAGGGCAGCAGTGTAAGCTTTTCCAGAACAAAGTTGAGATCCCAAGTAGGTGTTGGTGCTCTCCTGGGCGGTCTTATGTTCTTAGCCCCTCTGAGGTACTGTCTTAGGAGTGGATGTGAAAATAAAGGAGGATCCGTGTTGTAATGAGCTGAAATTGCTGAGGCGTGGATCTTAATTGATGAAAAGGAAAGTCCTTTGTGCATCATCTAAGTTAAATATTGTAGAATCTGAGGAATGTTCGGATCAAGGGGATTTTGGCCTTTAGCCTGGTTCCAGACGCAAAATCTTTTCCATTTGTCTGAACAGGTTTTCCTGGTGCTGGGCCTCCTGGCCTCCAGAATGACATCCATAACAGCTTTGGATAGAGGTGTTGGCTGGTTGTTTAGGTAATTTGCCATGCTGCCAGGTTTAAAGTCTTGAGTTGGCTGTGTAGAATCTGATTGTCTCGCTGGGTGAGCAGGTGAGGAATTTGTGGTAAAATCCATCGTGGGCCGTGGGCCATGTTCCTTAGAATTGGATACCAGTGCTGGCGTGGCCAGTCTGGTGCAATCATTTGTGGCTTCTCTAATCTGACTTTCAGCAGTACCTTTGCTAGAAGAGGCAGTGGAGGAAAGGCATACACTGTTAATGTTTTCCAACTGAATGAGAGGGCGTCCACTTTCCAAGCTTGTGGGTGGAATGTCCTTGTGCAAAATTTTTGAAGTTGGTAGTTTTGGGGGTTGGCAAACAGATCTATGTCTGGGCGTCCCCATTTTTGAGTTATCATAGCAAATACTTGTGGATCTAGTTTCCACTCGTGGGGATCCATGATGTTTCTGCTTAGGGCGTCTGCCAATGTGTTTTTCTTTCCTGGCAGGAATTGTGCTTGTAGTTGCACTTGGTAAGACAGTGCTGTGTTCCACAAGGTCATTGCTTGCCTGCATAGAGGGTAGGAATGTGTGCCCCCTTGCTTGTTTATGTACCACATTACTGTGGTATTGTCCGTCTTTATTATTAGTTGTCCTTTGTGTAAGTGGTCCTTGAAACCTGTTAAGGCATTCTGTACTGCTAGCATTTCTTTTTGATTGATATGCAGATGCCTTTGATCTGTAGTCCATTTGCCCTGAATGCACTGTCCTGCTATGTGTGCTCCCCAGGCATAGTCCGATGCATCTGTTGTTATAGTTTGCCTGGCTGTGGGTAAGGTGAAAGGCTGACCCTTGTTGAGGTGACATGCCTGTGCACACCATAGAAACTCCTGTTGAAGGCAGGGAATGAGTGGTATCATTGTTTCCAAGCTGTGGCTGTGCTGAGTCCATACGTTTTTCAGGTACCATTGTAATTTCCTCATATGCAGTTTTTCAAATGGTATTAGTAGTATGCAAGATGCCATGAATCCCAAGGCCTGCAGAATTTTTCTTGCAGGGAGTTGGGTCTTTGTTGCCATTATTTTGAAGTATTGAGTCAGCTGTTGTTGCTTGTCTGGCATGAGATAAGCCATCTGGGCTGTTGCATTCAAGCTGGCACCCAGGAATATTATGTTTTGTGAGGGCACTAGTTTTGATTTCTTTTCGTTTACTGTGTACCCTAGGCAACTTAGAAGGTGTTTGACAAATGTCAGATGCTTTAAAAGAATGTCATTGTTCTCTGCTTGAATAAGGCAGTCGTCCAGGTATGGGTATATTTGAATTCCTCTTTGTCTGCAGTATGCAATTACTGGTGCCAGGCATTTTGTGAAGACCCTGGGTGCAGTAGATAAGCCAAAGGGCAGTGCAGAGAATTGATAATGGGTTGAACCTGCAATGAAGCGGAGGTATCTTCTGCAATTTTGTCTGATAGGGACATGCAGGTATGCCTCCTTGAGATACAACGTTACTAGCCAAGCCCTCTTGCCCAGCATGGGAAGAAACTGCTGTAGTGTTAGCATCTTGAATTTTGGTACTTGCAGATAGGTGTTCAGAATTGAAAGATCCAGAATGGGTCTCCATGCTTTGTCCTTTCTGAGGACTAGAAAGAGTTTTGAGTAAAATCCCTGTCCTTGCTCCTGTGTAGGTACCTGTTGAATGGCTCTCATGTCCATGAGAGCTGTAATTTGTTTTTGTGCCTCTGCCCATTGATTTGGTGGCAGGTTTGGCATTCTTTTTATCCTTGGCAAGGTATGCAAGTGGAATCTGTATCCTTGTGAGACAATGTTTAGGACCCATTTGTCTTTTGTGATGATGTGCCAGTTGTCTGCAAAAAGTGCTAATTTTCCTCCCAAGGGAGCTGCCAAGAGAGACTTGCTTGGAAGTTTGAGGGTTGAGTCATTGTGTTTGCCTTCTGCTAGCTTGGGGCCTGTCTTCTCCTCCTTTCTGGGTGGCAGTACACCATTGGCAAGGTTTGTAAGGGCCTTTTGACTGACCTCTGCCCCTTAGGCATCTGTATTTGCCCCTCTGTGATCTGTCAGAAGCTGGAAAGGACCAATTTTTTGTTGGCCAATTTCTGCTGAAACGAGGGGGTTGTACCTGTAAAAAAATCCTTGACCATTTGCATAGACTTTGCCTTATCCTCCATTTTCTTTAAAACCTCTTATGCTTTGACACCATACATCCTGCTGTAAAGGTGCATCCAATATTTTTGCTTTAACATGATCAGGTAGGGTTTTGTTCTTTTAACCAAGCATGTCTACGTATGACAGACCCAGTAACAGCTGCTCTACAGGAAGCTTCCAATGCATCAAATCCACATTGTAAGTATGTTTGCCCACCTGTTCAGCTGCATGCAACATATCCTGCATTTCCTGGAATTCAGACTGTTCAGAATGTGTGCTCATTTTTTGTTTTAATTGAGACATTAGGAATTGCTGATATTTCAGCATGTGAAACTGACAATTTAATGCTCGCATAGCCAGAGCAGCTGAGGTGTACATCTTCTTTCCCCATCTATCTAGGGCTCTGGAATCCCTTTCAGAGGGTACAGGATTTTCAGCCATAGAAGCTTTAGCCCCTTTGGGACCCTGGGAAATTGTTTCTGGGTCAGCCACAGGGCTTTTATAAAGGAATTTGTGTGAGTCAGGTACTCTATAGTATCTGTCTGGTTTGGCTGGAGCAGGAGGTAGAGAGTCTGGATTTAGACTAGACTCCAAGTAAACATCCTCCACAATGTCTAAAACTGGAGGGATAGCCAGTGGTCTGTGCTGGGGTAGTAAAAGGAAATATTGGATCCTTTTCTTAGAATCAAAGTAGTCCTGGCCTTCCCAGTGGAAATGTTCCCTCATGGTATGTAAAGTTTCCCCAAAGGAGTAGTCTTCAGGGGGAGATGCTGAGGGAATAGAGTCTTCAGCATCAGAGTCTTCATAAGGGGTAAAAGCGTAATCCTGTTCCTCAGAGGAATCTGAGGAAAATGAAACCTGGTCAAAGGAAGCATAATCCTCCTCTTGTCTTGGTCTTTTATCTGGAGGGGGATGGGAACCTCTGATTAGGGTAATCAAATCTTCAGCCATCTTAAGCATCTGTTTCTTAGGCATGGGGCATTGAACTGGAGACTGATGTGCAGTCTTTTTAGGTTTTAATGGAGTTTTAAGCTTAGCATAAGATTTAATGGTGAGTGTAGTCGGTCTGAAGACACCTTCTGTAACCGAAGGTGTTTCTACTGCACCGGGATCTCCTCCTGCTCCGGTGTCGGGAGGGCCTAATGAAGATGGCTGCAATGGCCTACTACACTCTGGTTAAGAATCCACAGCTGTCTGGGGATCCAATTCTGCGGTCGTCAGGGGCTGCGTAGGTGCCTCACTGAAAACCCGAGTACCGGCGACAGGCCCAGCAGAGGCCTTGGAGTCTGGCTTGGTCCTAGGCTGCCTGTCCTTATCCTTGCGGTTTTTTATGCATGCCGGTCGTCGGTTGCTCCGACGGCATGACATAATTAAATTTCCTACCAAAGTAATGTCATGTGAAGTCAAAACGGCATTTGATAGTTCGTTTATTAAACCTAACACAAAACGACAACCTGTGACGTTGTGGTCTGGGCCTAGGCAAGGAATACAAAAAGAATGGAAGTCCTTATGAGGTATTTGTTTCCAACAAGAAATGCAATTGTTAACTTTTTCTGACATCGGACTAAGGCAAGAAAAGGTTCCCCAACGGGGTACTTAGCTTTATTGAAGACTTCGGACTGAAATTTGATTCGAAAATCTCAGGTGTCGGCCGACCGGCACTTGCGAACTGCTTCTGCTTCGGGCACTGCACGGCAAGAAAGACTGGAGAAAATGGCGTTGGATGCCTCTTATATACCCCTGGCGCACTGATGTCAGGGAAGAAGCGACAGCAAACAACGCCGGACCAAGACTTTGGAACTCGGGCCGACTGCGGGACCGCCTGAAGGCAGGATAACCCAAGTGTGATGACTGCAGCAGGGTAACACGATGAACATTGTGAATTGTAAAATGAATGACTTGAAAGAAGTGAAGTAATGCATAGATTTCAAAGACAGTTCTTGACACTACAGTAAAAGTAAAAATGTATAATTCACAAGGAAGTATTGAAATGTTTTAGTCTTCCAGTTAAAATAGCTTACTATCAACATTGTGCGATATCAGAAAGTTTGAAGAGCTAGGAAATTACTATTCTTTGTCTTTCTAATCATTATTAGACAGATGTTAGACTCTGCTTAGTTTAATGAACTGTGACATATGTTTATGAGGAAAAGTGGACTCAGGTACTCACATTGGACTGCACATTCCTGGAAACTCAACTGAAATGTTCCCAAATTACTTGTGAATTTAAATAAGACTGCCTGATTAATAAGCATAATTTACTTTAACAACCTGACTCCATAAGCTATCTGCTCTATATATGCTACATTATATATGTCACTTGCATATGACAGTCTCTAGAGCACACAAAAAATACATATTATTTTTGCAACATGCTATATTCTGAACTAACCATACATTCTAAACTAACTCAATTGACAACTGACAAGTTATTTATTTGAAACATCAGTCTAAATATTAATGGTGTCCTTGAAATATTGTTGTTTTGACAAAACAAAACCTGAATTGAAAAAGGAATGATTTGAAGAAGTGAAGTATTATACAGATTTCAATAACAGCTATTGACAGTACAATATAAGTAGAAATGTATACATGCAAGGAAAAATTGAAATGCTTTATACGTTTAGTTAAAATAGCTTATTGTTAACTTTTTGCTTTATCAGAAATTATTTCTAATTTGTCTTTATAATGTTTACTAAAGTGATGTTAGTCACTGACTTGTTTAATGGATTGCAAGTCATGTACAAACAAGATGGACAACTGAATGTTATTTCTGTTTACCTATGTTTGCTGAATTTCTTTTATTAGTACTGATTTAAAACAAGGGAAAGAAAGGGAAGGCAAACCTCTGTTTTTGGTCAAGGGATGAGAGGCTTAAGAGTATTCTAACTGCCCCAAGAACTCTCTAAGATGCTCTAAATACTATTTGATTAATACTTACCTAAGGTAAGTCTTGATTACCATATAGGTACCTTCACATTCATTCTAGACCTGATGTGATTACCCATTCTGGAAGCAGGAGGTGCCCTATGTAGGATGGGAATTGTCAGGGTGATCATAGTTCATTCTTAGACTCTGCTTTGTAAATCTATAAATATGTAAAGGCACTGGGCACTAGAATGTAGGGTGCCTCTACTCAGAGTCAGGATACCACCGATAAGCCATGTCTTTTCATAAGCGTAAGTTGAAGTTGGTGAACTGAAGAGTGGAAAAGTAAAAGAATACAGTACACCTACAGTAAATTCATATTTCATTGGTAATCACTCATTGTCTCCTGTACAGTCCTTTTAGTCAAATTATTTTAGTAATAATCTATTTGTTGTTGGCTTATTTAGTGTATGCTCCTCTGTTGCATTTAATTTATCCAAAATGACATATCTGACGTTTGGGATCTCTTAAGGGTAACTAAATATTGGACATTTTCTAGTCAATATAATAATTGTTTACACTAACATTCCATCCTGATATATAAAATACTATAGAACAATAATAGAATAATATAGAATTTCATATCTCTTTTAAGAAAATTCTCCATATAATAATTTAACACATGGAGCTCAGTTGATATTGTTGGTTAAAGGTATGAGTGATAATCCAAGAGATCTATCTTTATTTATTGGATTATGACTTTCATTCCATGTTTAATGGGAAATTCATATTTGCTTATATTTGATACTTTAGAATTCATGTTTTACAGAAGTACTTTTTTAAAGCCTGACCAGAATTTTACCCTACTTATATTTAAAGAAGAAAGAACATTAAATTACACTCCCAAGTTTACACACATAAAAATAACATCCAATGTTATCAGAGAATATGGTACAACTACTATAATCAAAATTAAAAAAAAGCAAAACGTTTCTTCCAACAATAACTTGAAATGGATTTAACATTCTTATCAATAAATACTAATGGCTTAAATAATGCAAATAAAAGATTAAACTTACTAAAATATTTAAATCTAAATAAGGCAGAAATAGTATTTCTCCAGGAAACACATTTTAAGACTAATGATAGCTTTATTTGAAACCCTAAGGACTATACAAGTCTTAGCTCAATCCTCCTATAGAACAAAGACAAAAAGAGTATCAATTCTCTGGAAGAAAAACACAATCACTCCAAACGTTACTTATAAATATGAAGACAAAGTAGGTCTACTAGCATTTGTTTTAATTAAATTTAATAACAGAATATGGACCTTAGCTAATCTATACTGGTTCCCAGGAATTGGAGCAGGAACAGTTAAAAAACACCTAGATTTTATTTCCAACAATTATAAAGGAAATCTTATAACGGGAGGAGACGTTAATTGCACCTTAGAAGCTTCTGAAACCACCAAGAAGTCTTTTTGCATAGCAACTATTTCAAAATCCTTAAAAATGGATTGATTCATTTCATTTAATAGACACTTTTAAAGTAAAAGATGATAAATCCTTATTATTTTCCCATAAAGACCACTGATTTGGAAAACAAACTAGAATAGACAAATTATTCGTAGTTCAAGATTTACAAATAAAAATCCTCAACTTCTCAACAGTACCATGCCCCTTCTCAGATCATGACTCTCTGATAATGAAGCTCCAAATAGAGTTTAAACCTTTAATCCTCTCAACTAGAATTCCATCATATATCACAAAAATTAAAGAACTCAGACCCTGGATGTTGTCAGAACTACAATTATTTCTTGAAATTAATAATACAAAAAATCAGTAGAGTCATGGTTTGGGATTCATTAAAAGCGTATTTATTTGCTAAGACCTTTAGCTGGTACAAAAACAAAGTTAGAGAGTAGGAATCTGAATCATTACACTTGCAAACCAGACTTGTGACAGCAAAATCTAAAAAAAAATCAGAATTGTCCAGAAGTCAAAAAACAAATAGAGGAATTAAATAAAAAATATAATGAAATTCTAACACACAAAACTTGTCTAGCCTTGGAAAAATTAAAAATAGCCAACTCCCCCAGATATCTACATAATTTATCTACAAGAATTAAAATACAATCTAAAACAAATAACATTAGTAGTATATATCATGAAAAGAAAGGGAAAAAAGTATCATATATAGGAGACATCCTTGAAGCATTTCAGTTCCACTATATGGAACACTTCAAAAACGAAGATTTAGATACCAGCCAAATAAACTTAGATACAAACCTTATCAATATAAAAAAAATCCCGAAAACTAGACCTACAAAAACCTACACCCTACAAAGAAATTGTTGACAAGATAAAAGAAAGTAAATCTAACAAAGCTCCAGGGATAGATGGTATAACTACGGAAATTTACAAACTCTTCCCTTCAACAGTAATCTTCCTTTATCATAAAACATTGCTAGAAGTCCAGTCAGAAGCAAAAATACCACCCTCATGGAAATGGTCTGTCCTAACACCAATTCTAAAAGATAATAAACCATCAGACCCTTGCACCTCATACAGACCTATATCATTACTGAATAATGATTACAAAATATTCATGTCAATCCTAGCTAACAGAATGAAACTCCCACTTTCAAAGACAATTAATAATGATCAAACTGGATTTTTATATAACAGGCACACACATGATAATATTAAAAGGATACTTACTCTTATAGATTATGTGAATAAAGAAGATCGAGAAAGACTTGTAATCGGATTAGACATAGAAAAAGCCTTTGATTCCCTCAACTGGGAATATCTATTTAAAACTTTAGCATTATTTGAATGTCCTCCTCCCTTCATCTTATTACTAATAACTAAGCCTACATTAAATTAGGACCTTTCACCTCAGAATCTATCCATATAACGAAAGGTACTAAACAATGATGCCCCCTTTCTCCTATTTTGTTTTGGCTATAGAAATACTTGCAGAAATAATACGCAATAATCCAAGAATAAAAGGAATAAAAGTCTATGACCAGTACATATCTAAAATAATGCTTCTTGCTGATATTTTATTAACCCTATCAAACTCCAGAGAGTCATTAGGAGAGCTAGAAGAAGTAATGGAGAAATGTTATAAGATTTCAGGTCTACACTTTAATAGATCAAAATCAAAATTTCTACTTTTTAAATAAAAAAAAAGACCTACAAGTTACAGATAAATTCATCATAGGAAAACAAGAATGTACGCTAAATTATTTAGCAATAGTGTTATGCAAAAATATAAATGAAACAATATTAATAAATTATAAAAACATTATTGAAACAATAAAAATATATATAGAAAAGTGAAACAAAATTATATTAACTTTTGAAGACAGATTGCAATTAATAAAAATGGTCTTATTGCTAAAAATACTATATGTAGCATTAGCAATACAGTTAATTCCTGAAAGATGTATTCTTAAATAAATAAACTCATGTTTAATAACATTTTTATGGTATCCCAAAAAGAATAGAGTAGCTCTAACTCATCACATTAGACCCTGGAAACAAGGAGGATTAAACTTCCCAGAAATAGAAACGTATATAAAAGCATATGTGCTTAAAACTACAATAGACTGGATAAACCTAAATTATTTTGTCAACTGGAAAGAATTAACAATGGCTATATTAACAAATGAATTTAATCTGTTAAAAAAAATTTAATAGTAGACAAATCAAACAAACCCTGATATATAATATGCATAAGTATCCAATATAACAAAACCTTTTAAAACAACACTGATTAATCATAACATCAATTCCTTTAGGAAACTTATTAAAGCAAACATAGATCTAAAACTTTTGTTTGACCTTTGAACCCCATTTACCATCACTAAGAATTTCCTCACAAAATAAATAGGGAAACAATAACCTCCTGGGGAAAAAATGGATTATTATGCTGGTTTCAATGCGTAAATAAATTAAATGTTTTAGATATACATATGATAAAAACTGCTTACAATATTCCAAAACAGGACTGGTTAACCTTACAAAGCATTCTAATGTACAGTCAAGATTTATGCAGATTAATTAATAATTCCTCATTTAAAGACATTCCAAATCTAATATGTTTTCTGTATGAATTTATATACAATAGTTGTGAAAAGAAAAATTCCATTTCAAATCTATATAAAGAGTTAATAACATATAAAAATTCCCAAACCATCATACTGGCAGTTCTTAACAAAAGGTCAGTCATTGCAGTTAACAGAAGAAATTAAAAGTAACATTTTACTATCAGTTAATTACATCTCTAACACACAATACTGTAAAATATTTAACTGGAAATACCTACATAGAGCATTTTTAACACCAAATAGAATTAAAAAGATCAGTACTACTAAAATGTTTTTTTTTTGCTGGAGGTGTGAAAAGTCAAATAAAGCAGACTGGATTCATATTTTTTATGAAAGTAATAAAATTAAATCATATTGGAATGGAATCAATCATTTTTTACAAGCTTTACTTAATGAATCCTTCACCTTAACTAAAATATTGATAATACTAAATGTAAATGAAGGTCCCTACCTGAATAAGACAAATATGTATTTGTTATGGACAATACTTGCTATATCTAGGAAATGCGTAACCAGAAGGTGGAATTCAAATACACCCCCGACCTTAGAAGAATTCTACACTTTATTGAAGACAACTGCATTGATGGATTTATGATGGAAATAAAATCAAAGAACTACGACTCTATCCCAGGCCATTGGTAAATAATCCTTGGAAGAAAGTTATATCTTTGTTGGACACACTGCAATAATCAATACTGTATCTCTGATAACTGATCTGTTAATTCTATATTTAATAACATACAGTGTATATAACTGAAAGTCAGGCTATTGTAATGTATACAGTTGTTTAAAATGATATTTAAAAATACGATGTAAATGTTATTTTTATTGAAAATAAAAAAAAATATTTGAGGAAAAAAAAAAGAAAACATTAACTTTTGGCCTTAAGAAAAACTGCACTGGCGACACTGTTCTAGTAAATGCACTGAAGTATTTAAGTATGAAGAAAGCTGCTCTTATTCATTCCAATAATTTCAAACTATTTTTTACTGAGCTGCTTTTCCCTTGAACCTTTTTAATTTTAGGTTTTCCCTCAGCAAACAATGTCCAGACTAGAGATTTATTATCTGCACCTGTAGTCAGCTTATCTCCATGGAAACATAACAGAATGTACAACTGCCCTCAGCTGCAGACTTCTCAACTCACAATGAATGTTTATTTGCTAAAGGAAAACTTTTTCACAACATTCACAGTGTTCTCTTATTTTTAAAGACCTGCTTAAATAAAAAACTTGTTTTAAATTAAGTCAAGAGCATTTATCCTGACACTCGCCTACGAAAAAGTAAAAGAAAACATCTCAACTCTTAATATATTATAATGAGTGCACTTTTACACCTCATCCCCCACTCAAACAGCCTGAGTACAGCATACTTACTTAAATGTCATTTTTAGATACCCCTGACTACATATTGCACAAACCTGCTTTACTATACAACATGCAATTCACAACACAAAACGTTTTATACAAATAATGCTACGAACAAAAAAGAAAAACTGTTGCACTTACAAACAATGATATGAAGTGGAGTATATGCTATTCAGTACACAGAAATTTAACAGACAACCAAAACTCAATACCTCTCTGTCACATTTTCTTGTAAAGCCATATTTCACAAACATGACTGAGTCTTTGTCTCATATGTATTCACTAATTTCAGTGTTTCTGATCTTCTTCCTGTTCATCTCTAGCTCCCAACCCCAGATTCCAGTTTAAGTCTAAGATACTCCCAATTCTAATCAGCTCTTGTGTTTTTTCCTGTCTCTCAAGCATTTCCTTTGGAACACTGGAAAAGATTTTACCGGCAAAGTCTCTCTACAAGTTTTATCATCAGAATAATAAGCAGGCTTCCCTTCTGTTTGGAGGCTCACTTTTTGTTGGACAAACTTTTGCATTTCCTCCTCAGCCTGTTCTGCATCAAACAATGCCTTTGATCCAACAGAAAAAAAATATTTTGAAGACAGATGGATATAGTAGCTTGAATATCACACATGCCCCTTGACATTCCCTGACTAATAGGATAAAGTTGCTTCTCTTCTGCCTGGTATACAGTGAATAATCATTTTCCATAGACACTATGTCTCCATTTTTAATACTTTGCCATTCTGCCACAATTTTGTCAGGATCAACTATTTTGCTTGTAAGATTGCATCTTTGCTGATACAGGTCGTAGCTGTTTTCTCATGGCCAGGTTTGAAGCATACACACAATGACCCTTTCAATTAACAAATCCTGCTGTGGAATACCACTTCAGTTGCTTATTTATAATTTAATAAAGTTAACACAGTCTGTTCCTTCCAGTGTCTCTGATAGAGCAGAAATTCTCAGCTTTTCTCTGTGTGCTCTGTCTTCTAACTCTTCCATTTTTTGAAACACACCTTCTTGAGAAGTCTAATACTCACCCATCCTTTTCTTAATTTCTACCTCTGATTTCTGCAGTTTTATCAATTCATCTGAACAGTTTTTTAAAGTTTCTTCCACTTTCCAGTCCACTGTTGTTTGAGTTGATGCACTCCTTCAGTACTTTATTTTAATCAACTATGAATACATTTGATTTATTTTTTCCTCTAAATTACTGGAAGCCATTTCTTGCACCAAAGCTGCAGGACAAACTATTTTTTGCTGAATGGCTGCAGGATTCTTCCCAGTCAGTGACTTCTCTTCAACAGTCTAGTTTATTTTCTTTCAGTCCCTCTACGTTTCTTCTTTGTGGGCACAGAAGCAGAGTGCTTACTAGCCAGTAAATGAATTTTACTAAACGGGTAGAATTACTAGCCCTTATCTCTCAGTTTTTTCCCACACTAGGGAAGCTGAGATTAAGCTGTTTATCAGTGTGCAGCCATCTTGGAAGGCCAATTAGCATGCCTTTTTCTGAAGTATAAGAACTCTACAACTAACTATTGTCATTACGTATTAAGTGTAACCTACTACCTTGTCTTCCAAAATCGCCACATTTGTAAGGATTAGGAGGGACAGAGCAAGGTTTTGAGCCAAAACCTGGGACATGCATCTCAAATATGCAAGTCTTAAACTAACTTTACACAAATATAAGGTTAACTATTCAGCTCAGAGGCTTGGCTATTAATGTCTTTGCTCTAGAAACGGGGGCAAAGCCAAAATAATGAGAGACAAAGGCCTCAAATCAGGGGCAATTTTAATTATCATTCTACTTCATTTAGAAAATTAACAGAACAAATTTTGCACATTTTATGAAGAAGAAATATGACACTAATGTCGGTCATTATTAATGGACTGCAATCCTTAGTAAATTACAACAAAATTGAACATTTCTATTCTGCTTTAATTCGTGTACTAATCCTAACCTCTCGTCAATAAATACTTCCTTGCAATAGCCACTGGAAAGTAATGATGAGAATATGTACTCAACCTATTTACGTCTTCATTAAATGTTCTACTTCTGGACTACAATTGTTAAATAATAAATCTAAGGTACCCTTTTTTGCCATCAAATATATTTTATCACTCATGGACAAAAACATGATTAAATAAAAAAAGAGACTTACTCATGTAGCTTGGTCACCGTCAGTTCCTTTAAATGAAAACCTTGCTCCCTTTATAATTTCAAACTTGCTCTTGGTGACTCCAGTTGTGTGCTTTCTCAAGAAAAAGTGGAAAGCAGAATGCCACAACAGTGCAACCTTGCACAGCAACATTAAAAACTTAAATGATATCCCCCCTTGCATATAGTCAATCAAGTCAAAGCTTCAGTGACATAATGCCACCCATGATGGTGATACCACAGGCCAAAATTATGACAGCTGCAAGGAGTAAACCAAAATCTATGCTGGAAGTAAAGTAGCTATGGACCACCCAGAATTCTTTAGCACCCTATTAAGTTAAAAATCATTATTTTCCTGCAATACTAGACAGCTTTAACAGACCATGTTGTCAGTGTAAGATAATAGTCTCTCAATATGCAGTACTATCCTTAGTGACTTTACTTTGTCTGGAATATTTACTATAACATTTAAAATTAAGGATTTGACTATTGATGGGACTATTTTCGTTCCTTCTTGACAAATTGAAGAAGGATGTTTAGGTTAACATATCTTTTCAACAGAGTTTTCCCCCCATAAGAATACTACAGTCACAGACCATGAAAACTCTACAATATTTTGAAAGGGTGATGACTTCATTTAATACATTCTGATATGTCCTTATTGAGAAAGGTAAAGGGATGTAAATGGCTACTTGATTTGAAGGAAAGGCCAGTTTGGATCGGTACTGCTGATTATATTGACCTGAGTTCTGGGGGCAGGATGGAGAAATTTTTAACTAGACTAAGAGATCCCACACCTTGTATGGCTCAGCATCTTATCAGCATAGCTTATGTAGTTTATGTAAAATGGCCATCAGGAATCATGTCAGCCAGGATTCAGCAAATGCCAGGAAATTTGAATCATGTTGGTTTATCTAATCTTCAGTTTCAGGTCTAGTTTATGGAATGGGTTCCTGGTGAGTTTATGGAATGGGTTCCTGGTGAAATTCTAAAGACCGCATTCTTGATCCCTCAGAATCACAGTATTAAAATCGGACTATGGAAAATATATTATAAGCCTGAGGTTGCTGTACCTTATAGTACCCCCCTTACTCAAAGGTACAATGATCTTGAAAATCAGGATATAAAACAGTAATGGACTCAGAAATGCGGCCCTCACATGCTTTAAAGGAATTTGTTGAACTTTGACCAACTTGTGTGTGTGTGTGTGTGTGTGTGTGTGTGTGTGTGTGTGTGTGTATACACACTTCTGACAGAGCACCTTCTGGAGTATCAGTGTTCAGTTTATTTTCATGAAGGTTGGAAGCATACTTGATCATTTTTTTACAGTAACTTTTGGTTTGAAGGGATGTAGGAGGCCTGTAGCTCCAAAGCCACAGTGCAAGATATTATGGGTAGCTTGCATTGTTGATACAGTGGATCTTTCTTCTCCTTAATGGTGAAACACCTTAGTTTGTTATGGTCTTCAGGATCTCTGGTTTATAGTCTTGAAGATTTGAAGGGCATATATCAATGATACTTATGTGCTTGGCAAAGTCCTATCTGCCCCACCTGCACTGAGCATTTAGGTACCTGTAAGCACTCCTTAAGTGAAACCTGAGGTACACACACTCTGGGTCTGAGAACTCTGCAGAATAATGTCCACGGGATGGTTTACACTTGATGAGCTCACCATCTGGATCCCCTCTGGATACAACAGATCAGGGGTAAAACTCTCTAAAGATGGATACTTTTGTCCTCATAGGTTTCTCATTTGCCAGCAGAATTTCTGTATGAATAGCCTGGCCAGAGGAACCATGAAAAGTGAGGCAAATACAGCCCAAGACTTCAGGAAGGGTCTTGGTTTTCACATGAGCTTTCTGGTGCCATATAAAGGAAGAGTGTAGCAGCCGATGTTTCTCCTGAGGTACATACAATTTATTACATTTTCTGTCCAATTATGCTCCTATAGAGATATTTGTTAAACCTGGAGTACAGCTGAACATCTGTAAGATAAGCGAGATCCCCAAAACCTGGCAAGCAACGGACTGAATATTGTAGAGATTTCAAAACTTTTCCTAGGATTTATTCTCTACACAGATGCCATCCACATATGGGTGAAGTACAATTGTGCAATCAGCTCACCATAAGAGTACATTTTCAATCACTGTTGCAGTATAACCCATCACAGACAGGATATAACTGCAGGGGAATGTCTGCCCATCTGGCCAGATTTCCAAAGTTTCAAACATCCCCAGAGAGAGGATGGTCTCCTCTCTAAATCAAGGACAGAAAATCAAAAGGAAAAAAAAAAGGCTAGCACCTCATGCACTGTTTAGTACTTTTTTGTGTGAAGGAGAAGGAGAGAGAGAGAGAGACAGAAACAGACAGACGGAAAAAAAAGAGAGAAAGAGAGCATCACTGACCAGGCTTGCTGTCACTTTGGAACTGTAGTGTAATTTTAGGACAAGCCTGCAGTTAGAATCTTTTCCTACCCAAAGCAGAGAGGTGGGAAGAGGAAGCAGAAAGAAAAGCATCTCACAGCTCCAAGGATTCAGGGTATCAAGAGTTTGGAAGGATACAGCCTATACTGCTGTAGTGATCCATGCATTTGAACATCAGCTGTTATAAATGGATCACTCAACTGTATTACGCCATCACATAATGATAACTGTTGTAGCACAATTTCTCACAAATGGTAAGCGTATACAGTACGGACCCTAACCATTGGATTATGGTGGGGTATCTAGCATGCCCTGCAAGTCTATAGTAGCAAATCCCCTTCTAGTCCTGTAACACTTACAGACAAATGTGCATGAAGTTCAACTGGTAACCTCAAGTACTCTGGGCAAGGACACTTTCAGGAATGCTAGTATAATGGCTGCTGCAATAAAGTGAGCCTTGACCTGTCCTTGTGAAGTTTTGATACTCATAACAAAAGCAAAATAATTACCAACCATTTACACAGTTTTTGTTTGGAGATTTGCCTATACAGTTTTCCAATTTTTAACGGAGCAAAAATGTTGCTTTATTTTCCTAAAAGTCCCCTGTTCTCTTCAGACAGTATCTTGTCCATCTGAGTACATCCATCATGTGCAAAACCCTTTCCCAATTGTTTTGTAGTCTATGAAAAAGACTAGTAGTTGAATGGTCTTCCTATTCCAATTTCAAAAATGACAGCTAAAATTCTTAGAATGGTGAGACTTGGATAGCAAATCTGGGGAAAGAGAAGTCCAAGGTTGTAGTATCTTAAAGTATTCCTCTTATTCTGAGGTACAGTTACCTTGGAGTTAATGGGGTGGAGCACAGTATTCACACATCAGTAGTGATGGGGAGGTAAAGCCCTCTTTGTAAAATCCTTTAATGGCGCTACAGCAAATATCAGAATTTGTTGTTTAGCAACTGGAAAGAATAGTTGTGTAAGACTTTACCATAACCACAGATGTCCTTCTCTTCTATGTTGCAGTATTCATAACAGTAGGGAGTAGCTGCCTGCAGCACCACTGTCCGGCCAGTATACCAAAGTCTTTGTCTGGAGGGTACGTGTGACGTCGGCTATGAGGGCCATAAACTGGCATTAGGTATAAAGGTGAAGTCTGCATGTACCCTCCTCAGAATAGTTTCTGCTGCATATACTAGTGCCCCTGAGGTTTTTTTCAGGAGGGACCTAACTGGGACACTTAGACTTGCAAGGGCAAGTCTATGTAAGTAGAGACTTGGGGGAGAGGATGGCCACAGGTATTCATAAAATACCTGCTATAGCAGAAGCAAGAAACAGGGGGTAGGAGGGTGGGACTGAATACTGCAACATAGAACAGAAGGACATCTATGGTTATTGTAAGGTCCTACACAACTATTCTATGTTCTTCTATTCTGATGTTGCAGTATTCATAACAGTAGGGAGAGTACCAGAGCTTTAAGTATGATCTTGGGAGGAGGAAGGGTTTCCGTGGTCCAGAAGACCTTGTAGGATAGTTCTGGCAAAACCGGCTCTAGCACAGGATGCCATGTCCAGCTTGTAGTGTTTGGTGAAGGTGTGCACTGAGGTCCAAGCGGCTGCCTCTAAAATAGAAAGGGAATCAATGCCTTTGAAAAAGGCAGAAGAAGAGGCAGCTGCTCTGGTGGAATGAGGTTTGATACTGCCCTGTAAGGTTTTCCCATGGTGGGAGTAGCAGAAGAAGATGGACTTGGGAGATCCATGAGGCATTGGTTTGCTTAGATACAGCTTTTCCTAGTGCTCTGGGAAGGAAACAAAACTGTTCTGATTTCCTGATGTCTTTGGTTTTGTCTAGGTAATATCTTAGTTGTCTGTGCATGTCCAAAGAGTGAAGGGTCCTCTCTGAAGCATTTTGAGGATGGGAGTAGAAGACAGGTAGGTTAATGGTTTGGTTCAACGAGAGTTCATTAACTACCTTGGGCATGAAGGAGGGGTTGGTCCTGAGCACCACTCTGTCCCTGTAAAAGAGTAGGTAGGGGAATGTGGCCATCAGGGCTTGGATCTCCAAAACCCTCCTGGCCGATGTGAGGGCAACTAGCATAACTGTTGTGAATGTACAAAATTTCAGAGGAGCAGCATGTGCTGGTTCAAAAGGAGATGGTGTTAGTTTTTCTAATACAAAGTTTAGATCCCACGGAGGAGGGATGGGTTTCCGTGGGGGTTTGATGTGGAGGACTCCTCTTAAAAAGAGTTTGACTTCCAGTCTGGATGCCAGGGGAGGTGAAATGGGCAGACAGGCAGAGATGGCAAACAAGTGGACTTTGATCGAGGAATATGTCAGTCCTGTTTGGAGTAGCTCACACAAGTAGGACAGGACCCTAGGGATGGAGGTAGTGAGGGGGTCCTGTTTGTTCCTATGACACCAATTGGAGAATCTGAGCCATTTAGCCACATAGTTTCTCCTAGTGCTGGGTTTTTTGGCCTCCTGCAAAACTAAGTATGCCCTCTGAGTAAAGGTATCTGTAAGGGATCAGGATTCTATCACCCATAAGGTCAGTTTTAGATTGTTCCCTGCAGGTGTGGCAGAGATCCCTTGTTCTGTGTGAGCAGGTCTATCCAGTGGGGTAACCTGTGGTGATTGCCCTTGGATTGAGGAAAAAAAGGAGGGGAAACCAATGCTGTCTTGGCCAAAAGGGGGTCACCAGTAGGATTTTTGATTTGTCCCTCTGAATCTTCAGGAGGACTTTCCGGATCTGAGTGAAAGGGGGAAAGGCGTACAGAAACACCCCCCCCCCATGAAAAGGAGAAGGCGTCCACTTTCCATACTTGTGGGTTCCTTGTGCAGAAGTTGGGCATCTCCCTGTTGTCTGGGAAGGAAAAGAGGTCTGCTTGTGGAATACCCCACCTGTGTATCAGGTCTAAGAAAACCTCCCTCTGTAGCATCCATTTGTGAGAGGGGGCTGAGGTTCTGCTGAGTGTGTCTGCCATCACATTCTGTTGAGGGGGGATATATATGGCCAACAGGTGTACTCTGAGGGAGTCTGCTAGGTTCCAAATTTGAATGGCCAGTCTGCATAGATGGTATGACCTGGTCCCTCCTTATTTACATACCACAGAACTGTCGTGTTGTCTGTGATTACCTTTAAGGTTCCTGGCAGGATAGAGAGTTGGAATGTTAGCAGGGCTAACAGCAAGGTTCTCATTTCCTTGATGTTGATGTGGTCTTTTACTCAGAGTGGATCACTTGTCTTGTACTCAGAGGTGGTGCTGATTTGTTTGCAACACTGCCCCCCATCCTATGTCTGAAGCATCAGTGTAAAGGTATTGAAGTGGAGCTGGGGTTTGTAGGTGGAGCCTTGGGTTGGTCTGTATTGCAGATATCCACTATTGGATCTTCCTCTAAGCAAGGGAGGAGTGGGAGGGGCACATCCAATGGGAATGTTGGTTCCATAGATTTTTCACTACCCACTGAATTTTGCGCATGTGTAGTCTTGCCAAAGGCAGCATGTTTATAAGGGATGCCATGTGGCCTAATAGTTTCAGAAATTCCCGAGCTGTCAGATCAGGAAAGGATCTGGTTGAAGTACAGACCAAGTTCCTTAATCCTTTGGTTTGGTATGAAGGCTTGCATGCAGTCCGTGCGTAGTCTGCATCCCAGTAAAATAAGTCCTGAGAAGGAGTCAGGCGAGATTTTTCTACATTTATAGTAAATCCCAGAAGAGAGAGGGTGTATGACACCTGCTGCAAATGGAGGAGTAGGAGTTGGTGGTCTTGGTAGGGATGAGGAGGTCGTGTAGGTGGGGATATTTGTATACCCTGTGTCCTGCAATGGACAATGAAGGGGGCTAGACACTTGGTGAACACTCTGAGGGCTGTGGATAGACCAAAGGGCAAAGCAGAGAATTGAAAATGGCACGTACCTATAGAAAATTTGAGGAATTTCCTGTAATCTGGATGAATGGGGATGTGTAGGGTATGCATCCTTGAGATCCAGAGCCACCATGAAGGCTTGGGGGGATTAGACGCAGGTGAATAGGTAAGGTTATCATTTTGATGCTGAGTACGAGAAGGAAAAGATTGAGACATGAAAATCCAGGATAGGTCTCCAGGGACCCTCTTTCCTGGGAACCAGGAACATTCTGGAGTAGAACCCGGAGTTCATTTGAGGGGCGGGAACTAGCTCTATGGTGCCTTGGTTTAGGAGTTGTTGAATAATGGGTGGGAATAGATGAACCTGTTTTTCTGGTGGTTGTGGAATGCCCTGAAAGGGTGGAAGCAACTACCAAGTCATGTACTATCCTCTCTGGATGATGGAGAGGACCCATCGTTCTTTTGTAAGCTTCCGCCAGGAGGGGAGGGAGAGAGTGAGATGGAGGGATAGGGGGGTTTTCTGGATGCAGGGTGGGTGAGTTACAGTGGAGGGGGCCTGGGATGGTCAGGCTGTCTCTGAAAGGGAGTGGCAGAAGATCTTGAGGGCAGTCTTGGGGTAGAAGTCTTTCTCTGCTGCCTACATCCCTTTGATTGTTGTGACGAGGGAAAGAATTCCCTTCATACAAAGGATGTTTTTTGAGGGTAGTTCCTATGATATCTATGAATGAGGGACACCAAAAGATGTTTTAGATTTTGCAACTCTTTTCCCTTCTCTTGGAGGGATTTGAGGAGCTCAGCAGAGGCTTGTTGAAAAAGTGCCTTATTGTTTAACGGAGCATCCAGAAGTTTGGTCTGAAAATCCATGGGGAGGGGTTGTAGCCATACCAAGGAGTAACAACACAGCACTGATCCAGAAGCAGCAGTTTTGAAAGCAGCTTCCTCAGCATCATAGCTGCACTTAAGAGTGCCTGGTCACTTGTGATGCTGTGGAGAGGAGAGGAGAGAGTTTAATTGTACTTTGGTGGGGGAGCCCTGAACCTCAGAAAGAAGGCTGGAGGCCTTAGAAATGGTATCCAGTACAAATCTTGCCATGTGGGTTTGGTAGTTCAGGGCCCTAATGGCCAGAGTGGAAGATGTGTATACCTTTTTACCTGTCCTGTCCATAAACTTATTTTATTTATCAGTTGGATAAAGAGCAGAGGAAGGAAGCTGTCTGGATGTCTTGTCTGCAGAAATGGGGCACAGCTGCGGGAGCAGGCTGCTCCATTTGCAGAAGGTCAAACTATCTTTTCTTAGAATCTGAGACCTCAGAAGCCTGCCACTTGAAGTGTTCCCTCATGAGGGAGATAGTATCCCCAAAACTAAATTCTTCCCCTGGGGAGTCTGAAGAAATAGAGTCCTCTTCATCTGGAGTAATGAACTCCTTGGGGGATTCAATTTGGGTCTCATAAGAGAAGGATTCCTCAGAGAATGAGCATTCCTCCTCAGATACATGGGTTGGTTGAGGAGTGAGTGCAGGTGGGAGTTGTTGGGATTTTAAGGCTTGAAAGGCCTTAAAGAGGCTTTGGGAAAAGGATTCCCAGCCCGACATCTGAGGGGACTCAAATTGCTTGGATTTCTGTTTCCTTTTCTAAGGTGTGGTAGACAAGGTAGAAGCAGACATTGGCCTAGCAAGAGGAGCAGGGGCTTCCAAGAAGGTGAGCCATGTTTCCCCTCTGCCATCAGACTCTGAAGGATAAAATACCTCAGCGGACTTACCTTCCGTATCCCACACCCCGGCTTCCATTGTGGTTCCCAAGCCTGCTTGGGAGACTATCGTCTGAACGGACTCTGGGTCTGCTATTGCCTCTAGAGCCAGTTCGGACGCCTGAGGTGCATCCTGGGATTTGGGCCTAAGTTTCTTCACCTTCTTCCGAGGCGGCTTGTCTGATGGGCCTGCTCCTCCCTCCATGCCTAACACCAAACGTCTGAGTTTCTGATTCTCAAGGTAAAGATTTAAAGCCACTACTCGGCTACGAAGTATTTTGGGGATTTACGACTTACAGATGGAACAGGATGTATGGTCGTGGGCCTCGCCTAGACAGAAAACACACGTATCATGCATGTCCTTGTGAGGAATCTGTCTCCCACAAGCACACTTCCCTTTCCTAGATGACATGCAAGTCTAAAACAGCAAGCAAAACAAGTAAGAAACCCCCCCCCCCAGTGGGCACTTATCTGAATGGTCCAAACGATCGTCTGGTGTCGATACTAGAAATTGCAGTCATCTAACAAAACAAAGGTAGAACTGGCGAATGGGCGTCAGATGATCAGTGTGGCAGAAAAGTTCTGAGGAGGGTACATACAAATGTCATTTTTATACCTAACGATGGTTTATGACCCTCGTAGCCAACATCACACGTACCCCTCCATACAAAGACTTTGGTATACTGGCCAGACGGTGGCACTGTAGGCAGTTATTCCCTACTGTTATGAATACTGCAACATCAGGATAGAAGGACATCTACAATTCATTTTTTCAATGTCCTGAGGTTTGGAATATCAAAGAATTAGGTGTGTGATAGATAACCTTCACAGCAAGACCATATGATAAGATTCCATTGCATGAGTTAAATCACCAACACCAGAAAGATGTAGAATAAGAAATATTCAAGTATATACATTTAGAAGTGCAAGACAGAAAGAAGAGTATACCTCACAGATGTTTTATACAGGTCTGAGAGCACCAACTAGAAAGTACAGTTTTGTACCTACCATAAATGTAGATGTCCGATAGGTATGCAACTGCAGTCCTTACATATGGGTTGTCCTGCCTCAGGCAGCCCTTCGGTCGGCCGGATTCCAAAGTCTGGGTCCTGCGTCGGCTGATGTCGCCTTCCCGGCGCCAGAGCCTGGGGTATAAAAGCGTCAGCCGACGCCATCTTCTTCAGTGTTTCTTGCCCCAGATGCCAGGTGCCCTCTAAGGAAAGCTACATTTTGAAAATAGAGAAAAAATTCCAGACAAGTACAATAACATAAAAACAAATACACCATAAAAGATAACCCCTGGTAGCTAAAATGAGGGGTAAAAACCCAAAAGAATACCTCCGTGGGGTAGGTGGGAGGGAAAACCTGACTGCAGTTGCATACCTATCGGACATCTACATTTATGGTAGGTACAAAACTGTACTATGTCCTTCAAGGATGCAACTGCAGTCCTTACATATGGGTTGAATACCATAGCCAACCTGGGGGTGGTAGACACTAAGACAAAGATGGTGTAGCTAAAAGGCCCTGCAGGACTGCAGAAGCAAACCCTGCTCTGGATTTGGAATATAAAGGCAGGTTGTAATGTTTGGAAAATGTATGCATGGAGCTCCATGTAGCAACTTCTAAAATGTCCTTTGTTGCCACTCCTCTTAAAAAAGGCTGTGGAGGTGGCTGTAGCTCTGGTGGAATGTGGCCTGATGTCAGCTGGCACAGTTTTTCCATGAAAAGAGTAGCAGAATCGAATGCAATTTCCAATCCATTTAGAAATTGTCCATTTGGAAATTGCTTTTCCCTGCAATCCAGCAGCGTAAGCTACAAAAAGCTGGTCAGATTTTCTGTAAGACTTTGTTCTGTCCAAGTAGTAGCGCAACTGTCTGTGAATGTCCAAGGTGTGCAGAAGTCTCTCTCCTTTATTTTGAGGATTGGGAAAGAAGGTAGGCAGGTGAATAGCTTGATTCAGGGACACCCTGGATACCACCTTTGGCATGAATGACGGACTGGTTCTCAAAGAAACTCTGTCTTGATGAAAAATGAGAAATGGTTGTATTGCCATAAGGGCCTGTAGCTCAGAGACTCTTCTTGCTGAGGTTACTGCCAGAAGGAAAGCTGTCTTCCAAGACAGAAATTGCAACTCTGAAGATGCTGCTGGTTCAAAGGGAGGAAGAGTTAATTTTTCCAGCATGAAGTTGAGGTCCCATGCAGGCACTGGTGGTTTCCTTGGAGGGTTGATGTTCTTTATACCTCTTAGAAACTGTCTTAGCAATGGGTGAGAAAATACAGGCGGATCAGTGTTATATTTGGCAGATATTGCTGAAGCATGTATTTTTATGGAAGAATATGAAAGGCCATTGTGGAGCATTTCAGCCAAATATTCTAGGATCTGTGGAATGATGCTCATCACTGATGGGTCTTGACCCTTTTTGCTGTTCCAGATGAGAAATCTCTTCCATTTAGCTGAGTATGTTTTTCTAGTGGAAGGTCTGCGCGCCTCCAGGATGGTATCTTTTACCCTTTTGGAAAGTGTATCCTGAGGAATAGTCATGGAATCTTCCAAGCTGCCAGCTTCAATGTTTTCAAGCTGGGGTGTAGTGTCCTGTAATTGTGCTGTATCAGAAGAAGTGGCCACTGAGGAAGGAGCCACGGATTGGTGTGTGTCAAGCTCCGTAGCAGTGGGTACCAGTGTTGTCTTGGCCAGTCTGGAGCTATCAGTATGACTTTCGGTTGCTCTGTCTTGATCTTTAGTAGTACCTTGGTCATCAAAGGAAGAGGTGGGAAGGCATATAGTGTTAGAGAGTTCCAACTGAAGGAGAGGGCGTCCACCTTCCATGCTTGAGGATGGTATGTCCTTGTGCAAAACTTTTTCAGATGGTGATTGAGGTGGGAGGCAAAAAGATCTATGTCCGGCCTTACCCATGCTTGAGTTAATTGTAAGAAAATGTCTGGATGCAACATCCATTCGTGTGGATCCATGATGTTTCTGCTTAGGCTGTCCGCCAAAACATTGTCCTTCCCTGGTACAAACTGGGATTGTAGCTCTATTTTCAATTGTAGGGAAATATCCCAGAGATTCATTGCCAGTCTGCAAAGAGGGTAGGAATGGGTACCTCCTTGCTTATGTACCACATAACTGTGGTATTGTCTGTCTTTATTAGTAGATGGCCCTGATGCATGAACTTTTCGAAGGCCTTGATTGCATATCACTGCCAGCATTTCTTTTTGGTTGATGTGCAGGTGCTTTTCTTTTTGTGTCCATTTTCCTTGAATGCATCTGCCCTCCATGTGCGCTCCCCATCCATGGTCTGAGGCGTCTGTTGTTATGGTTTGACTTGTATGAGGCTTGCTGAAAGGCAGACCTTTGTTTATCTGGCTTGCTTGAGCCCACCACAGAAATTCCTTTTGAAGGCATGGAATGAGTGGGATCAATGTTTCCAGGCTGTGGCTGTGCTGAGACCATAGACTTTTTAGATACCATAGTAGTTTCCTCATATCAGTCTTGCGTGTGGAATCAGAAAAATGCAAGATGCCATGAAACCCAGGGCCTGCAGGATTTTCCTTGCAGTCATCTGGGTGTGTGTTGCCAATTTTCTGAAGTATTCTGGTAACTGTTTTTTTCTTTTGTCAGAAACGCCATCTGGGTGTTTGTATCCAGTGTGGCACCCAGGAAAGGTATTTGTTGGGATGGCACGAGACTTGATTTCTGAATATTGACTGTGTATCCCAAGGCCTGCAGTAGGTGAATGACATAGTCCAAGTTTTTTAACAAGGCTTGTTGGCTGTCCGCTTGTATAAGGCAGTCGTCCAGGTAAGGGTGTATTTGTATCCCCTGAAGTCTGCAATGTGCAATTACTGATGCCAGGCATTTCGTGAACACTCTGGGCGCAGTAGATAAGCCAAAGGGCAATGCTGAGAATTGATAATGCTCTGAGCCTGCAAGAAATCTGAGGTATCTTCTGCAACTTTGTCTGATTGGGACATTCAGGTATGCTTCCTTGAGGTCCAGAGTTACCAGCCAAGACCCCTTGCCCAGCATGGGAAGGAGTTGCTGTAAAGTCAGCATTTTGAATTTTGGCACAATAAGGTAAGTATTCAGTGCGGGCAAGTCCAGAATGGGTCTCCATTGGTTTTCTTTTCTTGGAACAAGGAACAGTCTTGAATAAAATCCTTGGCCTTGTTCTGCAGAAGGAACCTTTTCTATTGCTCTTATTTGAAGTAGGTTTGTTATATGTTTGAGAGTCTCTGCCCTTTTGGTGGCATGTTTGGCCTGCCATGTCTTGTTGGTAGTGTATGAAAATGGAATCTGTATCCTTTGTCTATTATGTTCAGTATCCATTTGTCCTTTGTAATATTGTGCCAATTTTGTGAGAATAAAGATAATTTTCCGCCCAAAGGTGCTTCTAATTGAGCCCTAGATGGCGGAGTCAAAGTCAAGTCATTGAGATTGTCCCTGCAGAGTAGTGGAAAGTCCTGCCCAAGGGAGCCCGCAGGATTTTTTGCAGGGGGGTGCAAACCCAGAGCCCCACCCACATAGCTCACCCCGCCCCCTGCCAACACAGCCCCGCCCAAGTCCACCCACCCCAAGCCCCGCCCACACCGCCATTCCAGTGTCCCATTACTTGGCTATTTCTCCCCATTTACTGTAGACACTGTTCAAATCTGTGTGCATACTGTGTTATGCTTTAGTTCTACAATGATTACAGGCAGATGGATTTAATTTACAACTTTTATTTCAAACATTATAGCCCAAACACTGAGACATTTACTAAACCTAAACAAAGCAATAGTCTTACAATGAAAACAGACTTGGCATTAAAGCTTCTCTACTTTTGAAACTCACATTCAATGAAACGGCATTGAAACCCACATTCAAAGAAAATGCATCTGGCCAGTGGCAGGTTATTTACCTTTGAACTGTTTTCAAGCAATAGGCTCCTTGCACACTGTTAGGGCCATGCAAAAGTTATTTGATTTACCTGATTATATTAATTATAATATATAATTGAATTATATCCCTTGTATTACACAGCAACACTTGTACATTTCAGTGTTTCATCTACAAATTCAGTGCCTGCTGCCGTCAAAGAATAAATTGCCTATGTTAAATTAAAAAAATGGTAAGCTGGTATATTGCAATAGAAAATGGATGACAAGCTGAAAAACAGGTTCATAGTTATTAGGCATCTCATCCAAAGGAGGACATCCTGAGGACTGCAGCATACAAATGTATATGCTGTAGGAATAGAAGCTCAAGCCTTTACATTAAGATGCAAGTATTCTACTTGTGGTGCTACTAACATAGCTTTAAAACTTTATACCACAATAGAGATACCATTTGCTAAACAAAATGGTTGCACATTGTAAATAGACTTGGCATGAGCAGCAGTGAACTTCGCTTCCCTTAAAACTCACAGTTCCTTGAAAATGCACTTGAAAATTCCACCTGCTAACTTAACTTGGGCATTTCACTTTCTCTCTCTCTTATAAAGATACCACACCCCTCAAGGCCTCACCCTTAGTGCAAGAAAAATTGACAAAGCCTAAAATAAATAGGGACAAATTATAAATATGGCTCTCAGAAAATTGCAAGAGTAACAGGATTTGTGTTAGTATGCATTTTTCTAAATGACATGACATCTAAAACTGAAATGTCTCATTTAGCAACTTCAATCCTTTTTAAGAGGAATATGGGGCAAAAATCTGGACAGCTGAGGGGTATGCTACCTCCCTCTTATACACACACCAAATAATTCTGGTCAGACTTGAATTAGTTCTGGGAAGGTTGCACTGAACGGCACCATGCTTGATCTGAAGTGGGTGAAATCCTGGTAGCTAGTGAGTGCAGCTCAGCAATGTGGAGCATTAAAGCATTTTTAGCAGAGCATTGTTTCATCACTACCTATTGTGTTTGCACATAAGCTGTAGTCATTTCAAACATTTGCCTTTTTTGATTACTACAGAGTACATTTACCCACCAGAGCTATTGTGTTTTGACTTCATTGTGGAGCTAGTTGTTGCAGGGCTTGGCTTTTAAGTAAGGTAGCAATGTTTATTTACCATATACCATTAAAGTCACCCAACTACAAGTGTACTAACACACAGACACTGCTATAAGACACTGGTCTCCAATAAAATGTAATGAGCTTCTGAAAATACTGTAATCCTGTACTTTTATTACAAATACTGTCATATGCATTTCAATACCCAAGGCTTATACATTATCTAGCTATGTAAATATTCTCTGCATGGCAACAACGAAAAGGCTTTCAATGCTGGCAATTCTTTAACAATATGCTTACTAAAGCTTACTTGCATCTTACAATGTCACAAGCTTACCTGATGTTCATTAAACCATGGCTACTTAAACAGAGCAACAGGACACTGTGATAGCATGCAGTTCCTGAATAATAAGAAGCATAAATCAACAGTATAAAAATCTGATAGAAAACCAGAACATTTTGCAAAATCAAGGACAGATGAAAAGCCACGGTCATATTTGTGATCTACCTTGGATGGGGGAATACTCTGCACACTTACTGCATAACTGCTTCTTGCCTTCCTTGGACACATCCCGAGCCACTACAATGGGGGCTGGGGTGCAATAAGTATGTCATAATTTGAAATGTCTCTGGCTGAATTATGGCTCTGACACTCCTACCTCTCAACTTCAGAGCAAGAAATCTGGACAAAGCCATACATAGAACTAGAAGTGGGACACAGGCCCAAAAATAAGGCCAATTTTTAAATATTGCTCTTATTAACTTAATAGAACAGGTAGATCTTGCATTAGTACAAATTTTCTGAAGGGTATAAAATCTGAAACTCAAATGTCTGCCATTATTTTCTAACTTCAATCTTTAATGACTTGCCACTAATTTGCCAGAAACCACAATTTTATGAAAAACAGACCAAAATGTGATGCAAAAATACCTGTCAAAAAGGGACACCTTTTAATATTAACAGTTAACTTGAAGCAGCTAACAAAATAAGAGCATCCACATGCATTTCTGAAATAAAGGTAATCTATAACTGATCATTACAGTTATAATTGTAAACCCTCCACATTTTCTTCCAAAATTGCCATTTTGGAGGAGGGATTATTAGGGGAGAGCAACATTTTGAGCCAGAATTGGGGACAATTGAGATGTTTGGATATTCCTAATCTACAAAGTGATTTGCACATACCTCTCAACCTCTTAATGCAGGAAATCTGAACAAGGCCAAATATATTGGGGAACATACAAACACTACTAAAAATTGCTCTTGTATAAACTTAGACAGTCTTGCATTAGCATGCATTTTTCTGAAGGTTATGACATCTGAAACTCAATGTCTGTCATTTAATGGCTTCATTCCTAAATGATTTGCTAGAAAACCACAAATTTTATGAGAAACAAACCAAAATAAGCAGCAAATATCTATTAATTCTGCAAAGATATGGACAACTGAGAGGTATAGTTCAACCGGGGCTGTCTGAGTTTGCTACCCCCCCTCACAAAATCATGGTCAAATGGAGCCTCCCCCCCTGCAGCCATTCCAATGTCCCATTCCTTGGTTATTTTGCCCCATTTACCATAAACACTAATGTGCATACTGCTTTACTTCTGCGATGATTTAGGATTTCATTTGAAAGTTTTATTTTGCATTTTACAGCACAAACCCCAATACATATCTGTTAAAGCAATGCAGTCTCAATGAAAATAGACTAACATTAATACTTCTCTGCCCTTGAAACTCACATGCATTGAAACAGCACTGAAACCTATTTTCAGAGAAAATACATTTTGCCAATTGCAAATATTAACTCTGGGCTGTCTTCAAAATCATAGGCCCCTCGAACGTAACATACACATGCTCTTTGATACAACTTCCTGACTGTATTACATTATATTCCTTGTACAATACAGTACAGTTGTTAAAGGGCATTTTAAATTTATTGTTTTGAAAATTTTTCCAGTAAACAAAGAAACAAAAAGCATCCACCAATGACAAAATTGCCCAATTCAGAACATTTCCATCATAAAAAGTCTACTCAAGTCCACCAGTATCAGTAAAAAATATACACAATCTCTGTAGTAAAATCCATATTGAAGAAATTTGTAACTAATAGAGGTTGCTGCTAGCAAACACTTTATATGTCATTGTTTAATCTACAAATAAAGTGCCTGTTACCCTTGAAGAATAAATTGCCTTTGTTGCATGCAGTAAAAAAATGAAAAGCTAGTAATACCGCAATAGAGAATGGATAGCAAACTGTTAACAGGTTCATAGTTACTAGGCATCTTTGCCAAAAGGACTGCAGCATCCACCCCCTTTACAACACAATACAGCATCAGCAATGCATTTATCTACTGTGGAGTAGAACCCACAGCCTTCAGCATCTAAAGCAAGTACACTATCTGTTGTGCTATTGATGCAAGCAGACTAAACATAATCAGCACTAAACTTTTGCTCCCCTGCAGCTCTCAGCTCCTTGTAAAATCTACTCTACACTCAGCTGCATCTCTGAACTTTGCAGCACAAGAAATCTGGAAAAGCCAAATGTATTGGGGCAAAAGGCCAAACAACAGGGACACATTTTAAACATTGTTTGCATAATGTTTGAAAGTTGCTAGAAGAATAAAATGCTGCATTACCACCATACATTTCACTGCCACGTCTTGAACCCAGGGGACCCCGTGCAAAACAGTCAAAGCAACATACCACTACGCCAAATCAGCTGTTTTGTGAAAGAGGAAGACTGAAACTTTACCATTTAGTGAATTCAGTTCTCACCATAGCACAGCTGTCAACCTCTTAGCACAAAAGACCTGAACAAAGCCAATAATGGGTGACTACAACCACCAAACATTCAGTGAATTCAGTTCTCACCATACCACTCAACCTCTTAGCAAATAACACCTGGACAAACCCAGTAATGAGAGAATATAGCCCCCAAACAGTTTCAGTGAAATCAGTTCTTACCATAGCTCTCACCATTAGCAAAAAACCTGGATGAAGCCAATAAATACCTGGATGAAGCCAATAAATACCTGAACAAAGCCAATACTGGGTGAATACAGCCCCCAAACATATTCAGTGAATTCAATTCTTACCATAACTCTCAACCCTAGCACAAAGCCTGGATGAAGCCAATAATGGGGGGAATACAGTCCCAAACACAGGGATACATTTCAAATATCCATCTTGTACACTTAGAAAATTGCTAGAATAAAAGCTTGCTTTTGTTACCATACACTTTCTGAAGAATATAAAGTCCGATATTGAAATGTGTCCATTTACATTTATTAACCAGGAAAGTCTGACTTTGAAAAAAAAAACAGCTAATTTTTTTAGCAGAGGCCCAGGGAGAAACACTCCAGACAGCCAAGAATAAAACCAGATAATAACATTTAGCTGTCAGGCAACAAGGACACAAATGCAGAAACCACAGATTTTATGAGGAACAGAAAAGGTATGAGGGAAAATCCTGCAATATTTTTACAAATGGTGGTGGGTAGGGAATTCAGGCTCTTGCCACTTGGGCCCAAGGTACAGGGTTCAAGCCTTATTCTCTACCCACCACCATGTACACCTGGGGCATTTCACACACACACACACACACACACACACACACACACACACACACACACACACACACACACACACACACACACACACACACTCTACCTGCACGGGTCCCATCTTCCGTTCCCGAATAATCCGTCTGCGTCTCTCAAACTCCTCTACCTGAAGGTGTCCTATCTTCCATTCCCACTCGAATAACTTGTCTTACATTCCCGCTCTCAAACAGCGATGATGTCAGCACGCCTACCCGCGACTGGACTGTTAGCACAGACTTCTTAAAGAATGCACTATCTTCTGAACGTAAGAACGCACAAAAACAAAATAACTTTGTTTGCAATGATCTACTAGTCAGCCGATTCCAGGGGGGTGCAAGTGCACCCCCTTGCACCTGCCTGCGGGCGCCCTTGGTCCTGCCCCACCTCTCTGGTTCGGAGGCTGCCATTGACGTCCTCTGTAGGAGCCTCGAGTTTGCCCTCTACCTCTGCCACGTCTGTTTTTGCCTCTTTGAAATTTGTCTGTGTCTGGAAAGGACCAATGCTTAGAAGGCCAATTCCTGCTGAATCTTGGAGGCTGTACCTGGAGGAAATCTTTGACTGTATGCACTGATTTTGCCTTTTCCTCTATTTTCTTTAAAACCTCTTGTGCAGTAGCACCAAATAGCTTATGTTTCTCTAGTGGTGCGTCCAAAAGCTTAATTTTCACATGGTCTGGCAATGTTTGTTCCTTTAGCCATGCATGTCTGCGTATGACCGCACCTGTCACTGCTGCTCTACATGAAGCTTTCAATGCATCATATCCACACTGCAGGAAATGGCTGCTAACCTGCAGTGTATTATGAACCAATTCCTGTAACGCCTTTCTATCTAATGGTTCAGGGGAAGCCAATTTCTTTTGCAATTCATCCAACATGCATTCCTGATACTGAATCATATGAAATTGACAATTTAATGCTCGCATAGAAAGGGTGGAAGATGTGTACACTTTCTTGCCCCACCTTTCTAAAGCCCTAGAATCTCTTTCCGAAGGAAGTGGATTTTTAGCAGTAGTGGAGGTAACCCCTTTAGGCCCCTGAGAAATAGTTTTAGGGTCAGCAGTATGGCCCTTGTACGGAAATTGATGTGTGTCTGGGACCCTGTAGTACCTGTCTGGCTTGACAGGGGCAGGTGGGAGGGAGTCAGGGGAAACACTAGATTCCAAGTACACATCATCTAAAACATTTAAAACTGGAGGAATAGCTAAGGGTCTATGCTGAGGGAGCTTTAAAAATTCCCTTAGCCTTTTCCTAGAATCTGAGTATTCTTGGCCTTGCTATTTGAAGTGTTTCCCCATGGAATGAAGCGTTTCCCCAAAGGAAAACTCCTCAGGAGGAGAAGCAGAGGGAATGGATTCCTCCGCATCAGAATCCTCGTAGGCCGAGAAGGCCTCCTCCTGGTAGTCTGAGTGCGCACAATCACCTGAGGCCTCATCGGAGGACTGGGGATCTACCTGCTCAACCCTAGGCCTCCTGACAGAAGGTGGCTGAGAGCCTCTCTCTGGATGTGGCTGAGAACCCCTAATTAAAGAAATAAGGTCCTCAGCTAAACTTAAAATTTGAGAACCAGAAGTGGATCCCAGAGAAACAGATCTTGGAGGGAGAGACTTAGCCTGTTTGGCAGCCTTAGCACGTGTGTAGGCCTTAATGGACATAGACACTGGAGGCCTGGCAGCCCCACGTGCTGGAGTAGTCTTATCCACTGAAATGGTAGAAATATCCTGGGCTACGGTCTCAGTGGGGAGAACAGTAACCTGCACCGAACTGGCCTCCGGTACCGAAGTAACCGGTGGGGTGGTGTCGTCGGTCTGCAGCGGTTGTGAAACCGGCTCAGAAGAGACCGAGACACTGGCGGTAGGCCTAACCGTGGTGTCGGCTGAGACCACGGACCGCGATTGTCGGTCCTTATCCTTCCATTTTTTTTAGGTAAATGTGCTGTCGGAAGTTCCGACGGCATGATATAACAGAAATCTTCCCCCAAAATAATCTTGTGCAAACTCTGACCGACGCCTAAGGGTGCGTTTATTGAAAGAAGCACAAGCTGCACAGGCCGAGACGCTGTGTTCTGGGCCTAGGCAGGGTAAGCAGTGAGAGTGGAAATCCTTATGAGGTATTTGTTTCCCACAAGTTAAACAATTATTAACTTTTACAGTTTTATCTGACATCGGCTGAGGCAAGAAAAAGTCCCCAACGGGGTACTTAGCTTTTTTGAAGACTTCAGTAGCTGAAAACACAGGAGCTGGTCGACCGGCACTTGTGAACTGCTTCTGCTTCGGGCACCACGCGGCAAGAAAGACTGAAGAAGATGGCGTCGGCCGACGCTTTTATACCCCGGGCCGGACCCAGACTTTGGAATCCGGCCAACCGAAGGGCTGCCTGAGGCAGGACAACCCATATGTAAGGACTGCAGTTGCATCCTTGAAGGACATATGGTTAGTTTCACCAATTTTAATAGATACGCATAAGACAGTCATGCAGTTTTGATACAACAAAAAGGACATGTGATGTGCCCCTAGATAAGCTACTAGATCGTGGAAGATTCTCCTTACATTTCAAAAATTCAAGCCAAGTATACTGAAGGATACAAAAATAAATAGGTTTACACAACTTAAGAAAAGGGAAAGGTACTGAATAGCAATGTGGAAAGAGACATGTAATACCAGAGACAAGAAGGAGAGTTACAAAAGACAAAGATACTGCTGGTTCAGGCGTCTAAGCAGCGAGACATTTCAGTGTGGTACATTTGGTTGGGGACACATGGCTGAAGTGACATTTAGCTGCAGAGAAATATGGCTTTTTGTAAATTCCCTGTCGGAAAACAGTGCCATGCCCACAGCTTTAATAACCAAGTGCATTGGGGCAGAAGAAGTAATGAGTGTTGTGGTCAGTGTACAGTACATGCTTATGGAACTACAACATGTAAAAGTGTGCTACAGCATAAAGAATATCCCGCATGCTACTGTATAGGATCCAGTACACTTTTTAGGTAACGTTCTGTAGACACTGTGAAGGGGGGTAGTGGTTCACCACACCATTTCTAAAGGCACTGTCCACTGTGCACTGCATTTTTACTGTCACTGACATGCCTATTGGCCAGCCTGCTGCTGATGCCTGCTATACTGCCTGCTGTCATGTTGCCTTGGGGACCATGGGCATTATTTTTCCACTGTGCATTTGGTTACTGATGTTGTGGGCATGGCATGACATTCTTCTCTTTGCCCACAGGGAATTCACAACAGCCATATTTCTCTGCAGCTGAAAGTCATTTCAGCTAATTCTCTTCAACCAAATGTACCACAGGGAAATGTCTCACTGCCTAAGTGCCTGAACCCAGTTTCTGCAGCAGAGTATACTTGTAAGAGTTAATACTGACTCCTAAAAAACAGTGTGTTCAAAACTGAAGAAAAATCGCTTTGCTGTATATAGAAGCTGAAATGTAATGCTTGGACATCACAGAGTAGCAAAACATGTCACAAAGTAAAGCAAAACTACATAATTACAAATGACAATAGAGACAGAGAGAAAAAAGTGCAAAGAACTGTCCTTTGAGCCTTGCCTAAAAAAGGCACTAATAAGGCATGTTAATAGAGAACTGCAAATGCACCTTAGTTAGCTGTGATCTGTACCTTTAAGGAGCTAAAGGGAGAGCAAGGGGCGTGATTAAGTGTTTCAATGCTGGTATTTAAACTCACTTGTAATGGTGTGAATGTTTTGCTTGTCTGAAGAAGTTAGTGCAAGGTACTAATGAAAAGCTTTTACAGTGGCTTAATAAAATTTGTTGTTTTTCATGTTTTGGACTGGCCTGAGTCGAGTTCTTGGCTTTTGAATTAGCGGTGGTTTTCGCTAGTTTGTTTTTCTGGTCTTGAAAGTTTATTTCTTTGGTGTTTTTATGTCCACCGCTTCATCACCAGCAGGGACTATGCCAGAGCCAGGAGATTTAGCTATTTTAATCAACCTTCTCACCGAGAAAGTGGAAAACTTAACACAACGTGTGGAATGTCTTTCGCAGAGTACTTCATTATTAAATGGACTTAATACTTTACAAACACGCTCCTTGCGGATGCCTTTAACTGGATCTTTGGGTTTGACATCACCTAACGGAATTATTAATGAATCGGAGGTTCTACCTAACCTTACAACTCATTTGTTGACGCAACAACGAGAAGTGAATATGAAGAATTTATTAAGTGGCTGTATGAGCCCCCCAGGTGCACTTGGTTTAGCAGAACAACATCTCAGATGGCCAAAAGGGAAGGTATGTGAATTTTAATTTAAATGAATGGCTTAATAGGTCGTTTCGTTTTGGATTCGAAAACGACCGAGCTAGTAATGAAGTTATTGAACACGAGAATGTAAGTCTGCCTACTAAATTACATGTATTTGATCAAAAACTACTTAAAAGTAGAAAATTACAACTCGAAGTGGCATATTTCAATGAATGTAAGCAAGCACACACAGTCCCTAAAGGCCTCCAATCCTGGCAATACCCAACAGGGCTAGAGGAAGGTTCTAAATTCCACCAGGATTTGATAGCCCTGTTTGATAGACATGGGAATGAGTTGTTAAACCTAATTAGTGTACATTATCAAGAGACTATTAATGAGTTGAATAAGGAATTATCCATTTTAGATGAAGAGATAAAAACTGATGTTTGTTTCCCAAGGTATAGATTTGAATATGAAAGGTCATATACTAGTATTGACCACTATATAACAAAGATTACCTCAACTAAAGTCAAAAAATTACAAAGAGACATTAAGGCTTATAAGGATGGTGTAGCATATCCAAACCCCCCCCCAAGTCTCAGGGTAATTTTCTGAAAATTAACCCTAATCTACCGAAACATCCAGAGAGTCCCTGTGGAGAGGGCGATATAACATCAGTTATGGAGCAGAACAATGGGGCCAATCAAGAGAGACGGAGTCTAGGAGGAGTGGATGGAGCAGGGAGATAATATTGATAATCCAAGTCAATTTGATACAGGGTTGGTCGGGGTAAATTTTCAAACGCAAGCCTCGTCTCCTCAACAAACATCGAGCAGAATGACGAGAAACAAATACAAATCGAGGAAGAACTGATGGAAGATGTTAGATTTCCTAATACCCGATCAAATAAACCCTTTAAAGTGATGTATAACAAATGGAAGGACTTCAAAACATATAATTATTCAAATTTTGTTTTCTTCCAACCCCTTGTTGACATTTTAGCCAAGGGCTTAACTTTTATGCCCTCTAGACGTGCTAGTGTTGATAAATCAATTTTAGACCTCAAACTCTTTGTGAGAAAGTTGAACTTGGCCCTTTTATTGGGAGAGACGGTCCAATCAAGGCCTATGTATCACATTCCAAGTACATATAATCAACTTTGGCCCCTTGCTTGGGAGTGTTTGAACACATGCGTGATGTGGACATTAGGAATTTGCTTAAGTGTAAACGACAGACCCACTTCAACATTTCCAAGACTGAATTGGACTCATTGGAAGCTCTCAGTTCTTCTTCTATCAGAATAATGAAACCTGACAAAGGAGGTGGATTAGTAGCTATGGAACAGGATGAATATATAGATAGACTTTTAGTGATACTTTCTACAGAGACTTATAGAGAAATATCTAAGAATGAATTGAATATTAGTATGAACCGTGTGCGGTCATACTTTGAAGACATGTTCATTAGTGGGTCTCTGGATATGGACATTTACAATTTTATTTCAGTACCCTCGCCACGCATTCCGGCATTATTTGGGAATCCTAAGATTCATAAAAGTATTGGTGATCCCCCTATGCGCCAATTAGTGAACACAAAGGGTAGTATTACCTATGCAGCAGCGAAGGTAGTAGACACCATCCTCAAACAATATGTATCGCAGATACCACACATAGCCAGAGATTGGTCCTTTTTGGAAAAAGTTGGACTAGCTACCTTTGAAGGAAATGCCTATTTTCTGACTATTGACGTCATTGATTTATATTCTTCAATTCCCCATGAGGTAGCACTTGAATAGATTCAACTGGAGATGATTCATTACCAAGCTCCACCCAAAGAGATATCTATGGTGAGCGAATTGTTGAATATTATTTTGACATGTAACTACTTCACATTCAATAACAGATGGTTCCATCAGTTGATTGGTGTGCCTATGGGGTCTCCGTGTGGTGCCAGTGTAGCTAATTTGGTCATGACTTATTGGGAAAGAACGTTTTCCTTTCCCAATAATATTATTCAAGAGAAAGTCGTTCTGTACATAAGATTCTTGGACGACATTTTTATCTTGTTTAATGGCTCACTGGAAGAAGCCCAAGACCTAGTGAGAGGCTTCAATAATTCGTCTGACTTTTTGAAATTTACTTGTACAATAGACATGGAGAAGATATCCTATTTGGATGTGGAACTTTATAAAGACAGAAGCCTAGGTCAGTTTGGAGCCAGAATCCATCAGAAATCAACTTTCTCTAATTCTTATCTACATTATGATAGTGACCATCCGCTTCACCAGAAAAAGGCTATAGTCAAAGGACAACTTGTAAGAGCAGCTTGGATGGTGTCAAGGGATAGTGAATTTTTGGAAGAGTGTGATTTCATAGCCAATTTATTTCTGGATCGAGGTTATCCAGAAACCTTGATTGATGAGTTGTGTTTTGAAGTTAAGACCAAGAGAGCTAATGGCTATTTTTCTTCTATCTTGAGTCATGCTGTTTCTGAACTGAGTCATTCACCATCACCTGTATGCTCTGATTTTCAGGGAAACATGTCCAGGTCCAATTTTATTTTAACTTTTAATACAGATGCCAATGACATAGTTAGTATAATTAAGAGGAACTGGCGATTACTATCCCGAGTTACTTGGGGGTCCAATTTTTGATAAAGTCCCATTGATAACATACAGAAGGGGTCCTAACATCAAAAATATTCTGGAATCTACTCGAAATTTAGTAACACCAAGATCAGGGATGTATAAATGTGATATGTGCAAGTATTGCAGATTTGTCCAGGCAGGTACAGCCTTCACAGTTAAGAACATGAAATTCCTCATCAGGGGACGTTTCACTTGTTCCAGTACCCAAGTGGTATACCTTGCTCAATGTTCATCATGCCCCAGTTTTTATATTGGCAAGACTGAGAGGAAACTCCAGGAAAGAATGTACGAGCATTTGTATGCCATAAGAAGAATGAAAATGGACAATGCTTTGGCTATGCACATTCAGAACAACCCAAACCATGAGTTTACATTTATGGTTATAGACTAACTGTATAATACCAATTCTTATGGACCTGAGACATATAGATTAGAATGTAAAGAGCTTCTTTGGCAATTAAGATTGGAAGCATATCGCCCCCCCCTGGTCTTAACAGCTCGTTATCCATTAGTTGTTTTTTAAAACTTAAAAGTTTGAAGAGGTGACGAGCTGTTTATTCTCACAATTTTTTTAAAATGAGAGTCAAAAAATGAAAAATGAGAGTCGACAAATTAATGGTTTTATAACTGTTTATTAGTCGACAGTAGTGGAGGTTTACTAGTTATCAGTTATTGTTATGATTATACATCATGATCATTATTTTACAATATACATTATTGATTCACATTTTATTATTTAGTAATTTTAGGTCTAGATTCGCTAACTTTTAGACCTGTTATATTTAATGACAGTATTAAATCTATACTGAGTAGCCTAAATTTATGTTATATTATATGTTACATGTCATATTTTATATTTCTATATTTTTATTATTTAGTGAGATATGACTAATACTATTTTTCTTGGGTAGCTGTTCTAGTTATTTAGATGCTTAGGACAGTATGCATTAATTTCATTATATTTATTATTTTCATTATATTAGTTATTTTATTTGAAAGCAGGCAAGATACAATGTATGCATAGGTAATTTTTGATTAGGAAGCGTTGCGCTTCCATTATTAGTATTTATGCTGTAGGTTGAACACAGTTATTTTTATGTTATTTTATATTTTACTTATCTACTTTATACAGCTTAATAATCAAAATATTGGTCTTTTTTCTTTCAATTTCAAAGCCTGCTATGACAGTCTCGGTGTATGAATTTTTATTATGTTAATAGAGAATTGCAAATGCACCTTAGTTGGCTGTGATCTGTACCTTTAAGGAGCTAAAGGGAGAGCAAGGGGCATGATTAAGTGTTTCAGTGTTGGTATTTAAACTCACTTGTAACGGTGTGAATGTTTTGCTTGCCTGAAGAAGTTAGTGCAAGGTACTAACGAAAAGCTTTTACAGTGGCTTGATAAAATTTGTTGTTTTTCGTGTTTTTTACGTTTTGGACTGGCCTGAGTAGAGTTCTTGGCTTTTGAATTAGCAGTGGTTTTCGCTAGTTTGTTTTTCCGGTCTTGAAAGTTTATTTCTTTGAAATCAACTGTTCATGTTCGAGAAGCAAATGGATTCAAACTGTTGCGTTATAACCCAGCAAAGAAACTTGAGCTGATAAAGTGATAAAGTATATTCCCTGCAGAGGCAGAAGAGGATAAAGACAAAAATTATAGCCATCAACTGTACAGATTTTCCCAGAATGTCCAGATTTTTACCTGACATTTTTGGTCCATTTTTCATAAAACTGTTGTTTCTGGCAAATCAAATCAATGGCACTTCATTAAGTCTGAAGTCAGAGAAATAATGACATATTTGAGTTTCAGACTTCATAACCTTCGGAAAATTAATGCTAATGTAAAACCTGGTATTCTATCAACTTTCCAAATTGTCTCTATTTTTGTGCCCCCATTATTTATGGCTTTGTCCAGACTTCTTCCTCTAAGAAGTTCAGAGGTATGGCAAGAATGTAAACATGCTAAAAGAAATTATGGTGCAAGGAAGAGAGTTTCAGACTTCATAACCTTCGGAAAATTAATGCTAATGTAAAACCTGGTATTCTATCAACTTTCCAAATTGTCTCTATTTTTGTGCCCCCATTATTTATGGCTTTGTCCAGACTTCTTCCTCTAAGAAGTTCAGAGGTATGGCAAGAATGTAAACATGCTAAAAGAAATTATGGTGCAAGGAAGAGAGATCGTGGGTTGTATTCATGATCATTATACATAAACGCAGTGAGCATGTGTCTGGGTTGCGAACAAGCACAGCTTAGGCATGATTCAGACATAAAAGCTGCTCCTAAGTGAAGCTGTTTGAACCAGTTGCTCTGGCTGCTGCAGAGAGACTGACCTACTGCCAGCTGTGATACTGAGAAAAGATAAGAGTTTATTCTCATTTATTGTCTGCACTTTTGATTTAATATCTCTGTAATCTGTACAACTGTTTTTTTTCCCCACCCACCCTCTCAGTTCTTGTTGTGGTCTTTTTGTCTTGGTGGCTTTGAGTTGCCCGCCTCTGGTATAAACTCAATACTTGACACTCCCCCCAGTCACATTACATCAGCTCATTCTACTGTTAATAGTGTGAGCTTAGCAAAAGCCTACCCCTTTAGCTTCTGCATATTGAATTATCTCATTACCTTCTGCCTCTTCACTTTCTTCTAAAAGATTAAAAAAAAAGTGTAGCCCAGATACAGATTTGCTGAATCCAGGACTTTTTGTAAGCTTCTGAGCGGTGCTCTTCAATTGTTTTCCCTTAGATCGGCTAGTTCTCTGCTCTCCTGCACTTTTATTAACTTATTTAGTCTAGCACTTTAAACTATTCACATGCCAGAAAGTCTGCTCTTCAAACTTTCCCTTAGAACTAACTGGTTTCTCAGTAGAAGCACTAAAATCTGAATCCCTGTGACTAGCACCTGTTCTAAAACTGGCTGGAAAGCACTAGGAAACAAACTGATACAAGCACTCAACTCTTCCTGTTAATAAGGAGAAATTAATTGTAGGCACTGAACAGCCTAGAACTGCAAAGTACCTTACCAAGGTAAGGCAAAACAGCTTTTGTACTTTACAAAAGAAACACCGAACCAGGCAAGTCCAAGGGTCAGCTTCCGGTGATTTCTCCTGTCCATGGTGAATCTGGGCATACTGGGGCAATGCAGCAATTGCCTCATGTACACAGACAACCCTCTCCTCCTACCCACCCAACACTACAACCTGCGAGAGATGCACTTACATAGCCAAACAGGAAGCAAAGCTCTCTCCACCCAAGATTGTGCTAGACAATCAAGAGGAGAAGGTCAACACCTGCACTACAACTCAAGCAACACATAGCCCCTTCAAAATGCATGCCACTAACATCCACACATAGTAACACTAAACCCACTTATGCGGTGGCCCTTAACATTAACCTGCCCAAGCAACAAGGACCTCCAAAGCTGAAATACAAACAAAATCACAACCAAAGTGTCACATAGCTCACAACAGCAGTGTGCCACCCAACAACAGCCCCTAAGGCAAGACAACATACCCAACACTTTAGTCATAGGTGACTCTATAGTCAGGCACAGATGTCCCACTCACCAGTCCGAACACGGAGAAAATTACAGTCAGCTGCCTGTCGGGTGCCAGGATCCGCCACATCATGCATGCACTCAAGTTTCTCCACAGCAAGTACAAATATGACTCTGTCATTGTCCATGTTGGAGTGAACGACTTGAGACGTACCTCCCTGGACTACATGAAGAGAGACATGGAAGAGCTCTCAGATCATGTGGTCCAGGCAGGTATGACCCTAGCCCTGAGCAGCATCCTGCCTTCGCCCAGAATGATACCACAGTACAAGGACAAAATGATTGATTTCAACAATTGGCTAAGTTTCTGGTGTCATTCAAAGGGGATCCAGTATCTGTCTGCCTGGGATGACATGATCGACAAACCACGATGCTTTGCCAGAGATGGTCTGCACCTGTCGCCCCTGGGATTCAGGTTACTGGCTAAGGGTCTTGTCACCCCTATAGTGCCTTTTTCAGGCAAGGCTCAAAGGACAAAACCACCACCGTAACAGATATAAGCATGCAAAATCTGAAGGTAATGCTATTCAGTGCTAGAGGTCTAAACCTCAAAATGCACTCTCTCGAGGCACTCCTAAAAATGGAGAACATCGATATCTTTGCAGTAACCGAGACCTGGTTTAAGGCTCCAGAGAGCACCCCTGCAATATCAGGCTAAAACTCTTACCACACTTTTCGGCCACCAAACCAGGACTGAAACACTAAAGGCAGAGGAGTGTCCATATTCACCAAGGATATTCACATCTCCAGGCTAGTTGCCCAACACAATGCATCTGAAAATTCTACAGGTGCAACTAACACTATGCCCCAAGATTCTCACTACACCTTTCTAAACATACTGGAAAATATTAAGATACAACCAAACACCCTAATACTGGGTGATTTCAAAAACCCTGCCATTAATTGGGAAAACTACTCGGGTACCAACACCTTTGCTCAACAGTTCTTGGAATTCATAAATTCCAATGCCCTGGATCAACTAAATCCATAGTCCCATCAGGGACTCAAATATCCTAGACCTGGTCACTACCAACATGGGAAATCGATGCTCCACACCAGTGGTCACCCCCTCGTTGATCAGGTCTGACCATAAGCTAATCACCCCTGATATCCACATCCCACCCCCACCCCCCAGTAGAGAAACCTCCATACAAAACTTCTCTAAAGCTAACTTCATGCTACTCAAGTCAGAAGTGACAAACTTCATGACATCCATGCAGACGGGAACTGAAAGTTTGACTGCTGAATCCTACACTAAGGCACTGTACCAGCACATCCAACTCATGCATACATTGTACCATTCCAAATAGAACCAAGATGCTCTCCTCCAAAAAAAGGAAGTCAATCTGGTGGTCCCCTGCCATAAACAAACTCTACAACAGAAGGAAGAAACTGTTGCAGAAAAATGGAAAATCCCAGGATGCAAAATACTCCCTTACTAGCCTCAGTAAGAAGCTGAGATCCCTCATAAAATCCTCCAAAGCTAGTTACGAAAATAAAATTGCCAGAGATTCCAAGGACAACCACAAACCATTCTACAGTTATGTCAAGAATCTAAATGGCAATGCTCAGATCTGCTCTGAGCTACAAGAGAATGGCATTAAATATACTGATCCCAAGGATATTGCCAATATCCTGGCAGATCGATTCAGTGCCAACTTCACCCCCTAAAGGGTCCATCTCAATACCAAAAGACTGCCAAATTCCGGTAATCACGGCCACACAGGTAAAAAATTGCACTCGCCAAAGCTAAGAATACGGCATCCATGGGACCAGATGACATCCTGGGCTGTGAACTACATGAACTACAAAATGAACTGGCACTTCACCTAAGTGTCATGTTTAATCATAGCCTCACCTCAGGCTTTATGCCCAATGAGTGGCACACAGCTACAGTTATCCCACTCCACAAGGGGGGATCCACCTTGGAACATGGGTACTATCGTCCCATCAGTCTGATGAGCCTGATCTGCAAAGCCATGGAACTTATAAACAAAGACATTGGCAACCTTCAAACACTGTACCCCACCCAGTTTGGTTTCGTAAAGGGCCAATCTTGTCTCCTCAACCTGACTTCTTCAAATCAGTCTCCAGAGCCGTGGATGAGGGCAAGGTGGTCCACACAGCCTATCTGGACCTCGCCAAGGCCTTCGACACCATCCCCCACTCTGGAATCACAGATAAACTTACTAAGCTGGGCATTAATCCCTACGTCACTCGATGGGTTGCCAACTGGCTTACTGACAGAACCCAGACTGTAAAAGTAGCCCACTCAAAATCCAGCTCCAGACAAATGGAGTACCTCAGAGTTCAGTCCTGGGACCGCTTTTGTTTGGCATCTTCTTCTCTGAAGTACAGGCTAGCACTAAGGCACTCTGGCTAACCAAATTTGCAGATGACTGCAAACTGGAAGCCATTACTGAATCCACAAATGATGTGGATATTCTACAAAAGGGCCTTACAGAAACAGATGCTTGGTGCCAGAGCCATGGGCTCAAGCTTAATGCCAAGAAATGTATAGTTATCCCCTTTGGGAAAAACCATGTACCCATGAATTATCACATAAGTGGCAGTACACTAAACACCGAAAGTGTGCTAAGGGACTTAGGGACACAGGTGGACAGCGGTCTCACCTTCGATAACCACATCACCACAACAGTCAGGAAAACCATCTATGTGGCACACCTCATCACTAAGGGCTTTTCATCCAGAAAAAAGGAGGTCATCGTCCCACTGTACTTATCCCTCATTAGACCCATTATAGAGTACAACGCCCCATTTGGTATGTACCTCATAAGTCATCTGCAACAACTGGAAAGGCCACAAAAATACCTCACTAAAAGAATCACAAGCCTAAAGAAGATGCCCTATGCTGACCATCTAAAAAACTCCAGCTATATTCTGTCCCATATCACCTACTCAAGAGGCAATCTCTGCTTAACATACAAGGCCATGTCAAACCCAGAGATGTTGGACATGCTACACTTAAAGAAATTCCCAATCCCTCAGAGCCACACGCTCCAGGGATCTAAACCTGGTCATCACAATGAACAAAACATGCTGGAGGGATAGGTTCCTGACCCAGAGACAACCCATACTCTGGAATAGACTTGCCATATATGTCAAACAGAGTGCCTCCTTGGCCTTTTTCAAAAGGAACCTTGACGATTAGATAGGAGATAGGAAATTCACCCCAAGGATCACGTCAGTTGCCCTGCTAGACAGGGGACCAGGGAAGTAAATATTCTGGAAATAAATAGCTAGGGAATTGTTATGGCTAGGCTTGTATAGGACCCTAGGGCTGATAGCCTAGTACCAACCTATAAAAACTGATGCAAATGTTGAATTCATAACTATCGTATGCAAATAAAGTGCTTTTCTTACCTTCATGCAATTCAAAGTCGCTTTTTGAATCACCTATCCTGACTTGCTGTTGGTTCACTTTTTGATGCACAAGTACCCCATGAACAGATGGGTAATAAAAAGAGAAAGTGTGTCTTTTATATCCACTATCAAAGATGGGTCATCTACAGATCCTGGAAACTACAGACCCATAATTCTCACTAGTCTTATATGTAAAACCATGGAAAGAATTATCATGGAGATGATCGACAGAGATATAGTAAATTTCCAGATACTGGACCCAACCCAGTTTGGTTTTGTCAAGGGCAGATCATGCCTACTTAGCCTGGTGGACTTCTTTGAGAAGGTCACCAAAGCAATGGATGAGGGCAAAACCATTCCCACTGCCTACCTTGACCTGGCCAAGGCATTTGACACAATACCACCACTCAGGCATTGCTGACAAACTCAAGAGGTTAGGTACAAACTTGTATGTCACCTGGAGGATAGCCAACCGACTCACAGACAGGACCCAGGAAGTTAGAATTGGGGAGTAAATGAGTCACAAGTGGAGTCCCTCGGGGATCATTCCTTGGACCGCTCCTTTTTCGCATTTACTTCTCAGAAGTCAAGGCCAATGTCAGTGGTCTCTGGCTGACAAAATTTGCAGATAATTGCAAATTAGGAGCTGTCACTGAATCTCATACAGACACAAGTGTTCTCCGGGAAGGGCTGACATAGACAACTGGTGTCAGAGTCATGGACTAAAACAAAATGCCAAGAAATTCCTAACAGTATCCTTTGGGAAGTTATCCATCCCTGGTAACTATCATAATGACAACACACCCCTTAGAGATGAATCAGTAGTCAGGAACTTAGGGACACACACAAATATCAATCTAGCCTTTGAACATCATGTGTCTACAGTGGTGAGGAAATCATTCTATGTTGTGCAACTTATAAACAAAGATATGGCATCCTAAGTCCAAGGAAGTCATTGTTCCACTGTATTCGGCATTCATCAGACCTATCATCGAGTGCAATGCCCCTTTTGGTATATACCTAACCAGGCATATCCAACAACTGGAACGTCCACATTATTTCCTCACTAAAAGAATACAGGGCATAAGTAATATGTCCTATGCAGACCACCTCAAGGCCCTATCCCTGTATTCTTTCTCCTACAGACTTTTGAGGGGAGATGTATGCCTGGCATACAGGGCATTGTCAGACCCCACTCTGATGGACCTCCGGCATATCCACAAAACAAACTACCAGAATTACCCATTCTAAAGACTTAAACCTTGCCTGTCATATAAATAGGACCTGCTGGAGAGATAGATATGTATCCCAGAGACTATCCAGTAAATGGAATAGGCTCCCCATCCATGTGAAGCAGAGTTCCTCCGTAACCGAATTCAAGTGCAACTTGGAAAATTGGATGGGAAACCGGAAATTCATCCCTGGCTTGCAACCTATGTCTGTAATGCAAACAGGTAACCTGTAACTGGTTCATCTCCCAGGCCCATGCTTGCACTTATCAAGGGCATCAGAACTTGTCAGAGATTTGGGATGCATGTCTAGGCTTAAAAAGGACCTTGTGGTCGTTAGGTTCATAGGTGTTTACTAAACTATCAACAGATACTTGCTGTCACTGTCAGTCTAGCTGTATCCCTGTAAGAATTGCTTGTTTTGTTGCACCAAAACCAGGTGCACAGACTGACATTCGCAGACATAGCAGAAGATACAAGCAAAGGATAACTCACCTCAACTTTGTTGAGAGAAGTGGACAGGGATATAATATAGACTTTGGGGAGTTTGTAAGACCTACAAATGAGAACTACGTAATGCAATGACTTACTGTATCTGTGGATACCAATGTATGTATACCACTTACTATACTTGCCAAGGGGATCTTTCAGAGATGAACTGAGGATACTGTTATTTCAGACATCTGCTTCAAGGATACTGCAGCAGTTCCTCAACATACTCTTGGCCCATGTGGATGAGCATATTTATTTAATGGTGTTACCACAGGACCAAACTTGCCTTCCATGAATAGTAGACTGGCCAGACATGATGGTCTTGTGAGACAGCTGCACCATCCTGGACACCAACTGGGTTGCGGCAGCAGGAACAGCAACAGCAGCAGGACAATATGAGGTCTCATTATGGCACATGACGGACACAGCTGGGTCTATAATCTAAATTTCTTTTGACTTCATTTTTCATTGTTGAAGGGATATCAACTGTCAGGGACTGAGATAACATTTTACTCTAAGCAACAGCCTTAACATTCTGGTTCTCTGGATAAATTTTCAAAGACGACAGATAACTGTGTGACTACATTTGCACAAAAGCCTGACAGAATAATCCCTATAATCCTGCTCAGTATCCACTCAAAACAAGCATTTAGGACCGTGATCTCTGCAAGGAATCTGCTTCTCACAATCACATTTCCCTCTCTTTGATGACATATACAAGACTTATAAAATACAAAACAGAGGAAAAAGGAGGGTACCTAATGGGGATATTTATTGGTCCAACAGCAAAGGAAGAGCCACAAACTGTATGTCTGACAAACCAGTGCTGAAGTGACAGTTCAGGTCTTAGATGACAGCAAGAAAGTTCTGAGCTACTATGCTTCCATAAGTCCTTTATGAACCTTTGCCATCATCGGGCAGAGGTCATATATTGGGTGTATGGCATAGGGGGATGGCATCTAAGCTTTGGTATGCTGGGCTGACATACTGCTATCCTTGCCAGGATATCCCACTGGCTAATACTACAACAATGACCATGGAAGAACATCTACCAGATGCAGGAGAGCCTCTTGATATTGACCTAAAAGTGCCGAGAGACCTTGACTGAGCAGTCCTACCTTATGCTGCAGAAGTCTGACAAAGCCATACTGCCACCTTCTACTAGGAATCTACTATCAATGCTTGCAGTACTTTCTTTGGATGCATGTGGTGTCTAGCCTACTCATCCATCATGCTTGAGGATATTCCATTGTCCTTGTCCAGCTGTAGCCCCAGTATGTGTCTGGTACGTCCTTACTAAGTGTGCATATGGAGGCTGACAAGGATGCCATCTATGCAACCATACTGTGCATGAGGATCACCATGGCATTGCATGGTACCTGGCCTCTACCATTCCCATGAACTGATAAATTTCATCATGTATACCATGCTGTACTCCAACCATCTCTACCAAACTCTCTGTGGCAACAACCTTGGCCTGAACTATGTCACAGCACACCTGCTGCTGGACAGACAAGGCCTTACATACATGTCTGTGGAGCCACGTGAAAATATGCCCACACCTGATACTCCTATGCAGAGCCATAACTGTGGATACATCTGAAAGGTGAGTCTGTTCATTAAAGGATTTAGGCTGGTTTCCGATTCTCGGCTCCCTTGCTGAATCCAGGTTTTCCCAAGATGCCCCCCCATGGTGCACATAAAGTGCATACTTAATTTATTTATTTATTTGACATTTGTTTAACGAGTCTGCCTGACTGGACTAGGAGACCTGGGGAGAAAAAAGTACAGTTTTGTACCTACCATAAATGTAGATGTTCGAGGATCCACATTGCTGCAGTCATAACCTGGATAAAGATTCTAGAGCATTGGATAGGTGGGGTAAAAAAGTGTATACCTCCTCCACGCTGGCTATGAGGGCTATAATTGGACTGCAGCAATGTGGATCCTCGAACATCTACATTTATGGTAGGTACAAAACTGTACTATGTTCTTCGTCTCACATTGCTGCAGTCATAACCTGTGGGTAGAATCCCAAAGCAAAGGTAAGGGAGGTTGGCAAAATTAAAAAGCATTAGGAGCTGCTAACATGCCCTGTAAAATTGCAGTGGCAAACCCAGCCCTGGACTTGGAATAAAGAGGGAGATGGTAATGTTTAGTAAAAGTGTGCACTGAACTCCAAGTAGCTGCCTCCAAAATATCCTTAGTAGCTACTCCCCTTAAAAAGGCAGTAGAAGTGGCAGTAGCCCTAGTGGAATGAGGTCTGATCCTAGCCGGAACATCCTTTCCATGATGAGAATAACAAAAAGCAATACAATGGCCAATCCACTTAGAAATAGTTTGCTTTGAAACAGCTTTTCCTTGTGAACCCAAAGCAAAAGAAATGAATAACTGTTGAGTCTGCCTGAACCCTTTAGTTCTGCTCAAATAATAGCGTAACTGCCTGTGAATATCCAAAGAATGCAAAATTTTTCCCCTTTATTTTGGGGATCAGCATAAAAAGTAGGCAAATGAATAGATTGGTTTAAGGCCACATTAGAAACAACTTTTGGCATAAAAGTAGGGTTAGTACGCAGGGATACCCTATCCTTATGGAATATCAGGAAGGGTTCAACTGCCATTAGAGCCTGTAATTCAGATACCCTCCTAGCAGAAGTAATGGCCAACAAAAAAGCAGTCTTCCAAGACAAAAACTTCAACTCAGATGTAGCTGCAGGTTCAAAAGGAGGCAAAGTAAGCTTTTCCAACACAAAATTGAGATCCCAGGAAGGAGTAGGAGCTCTACGTGGGGGTCTTATGTTCTTTGCCCCTCTAAGAAATTGCTTAAACAAAGGGTGAGAAAATAATGGTGGGTCACAATCATAGTGAGCAGAAATGGCTGCAGCATGAACTTTCACGGAGGAGAAAGACAAACCCTTGTCTAATAATTCTGTAAGGTACTGTAGTGTAACACTCAAATTAGGCACCGAAACATCAAAGCTCTTTGCTGTGCTCCAAAGAAAAAATCTCCTCCATTTATCAGCATAAACTTTCCTAGTACTAGGTCATCTGGCTTCCAATATGACATTCAAAACATGTTGAGGAAGCTGTGACCCCCCAGGGTCTAAAACAGAATATGCCAGGCTGTCAGATGCAGGGACTGTATCTTGACATTGAGGAAATGATTGCTTGCCTGGGACAAAAGGTGTGGAATTGGTGGCAAAGGCCAAGGAGGCTCCTGTACTAAACTCCTCAGGAGAGGATACCAGTGCTGACGTGGCCAATCTGGAGCTATTAAAATCATGCAAGGCTTGTCCTGTCTGACCTTCAAGAGCACCTTGGGAAGGAGAGGCAGAGGAGGAAAAGCATAGACGTGAAGGTTGTTCCAACTGAAAGATAGAGCATCCACTTTCCAAGCTTTTGGGTGAAATATCTTTGTGCAAAATTTTGGCAGTTGGAAATTTAGTGGAGAAGCGAACAGATCTATGTCTGGAGTTCCCCAAGCCACTGTCAACTGTTGAAATACATGAGGATCCAATTTCCACTCGTGGGGATCCACCATCTGTCTGCTCAAAACATCTGCTAAGGAGTTCTGTGCTCCTGGCAGAAACCTTGCTTGAAGAGTGACGTGCAAACTCAGAGCAGTCTCCCACAAAATCATAGCTTGTCTGCAAAGAGGGTACGAATGGGTTCCCCCCTGCTTGTTGATGTACCACATGACTGTTGTGTTGTCTGTTTGAATCAACACCTGTCCCGGTTGAAGTAGATCCTTGAAAGCCATCAGTGCAAATTGGACTGCTAACATCTCCTTCATGTTGATATGCAAATGCTGTAGTCTGGGAGGCCACATGTCTTGAATCCATTTCCCATTGAAGTATGCTCCCCAAGCCATGTCTGAGGCATCTGTTGTTAAGATCTGACTCGCCTCTGGTCGGGTCACAGAGAGTCCCTTGTTTAGGTGACATTCCTGAGCCCACCACAAAAATTCCTTTTGGATGCAAGGTATTATCTGAATGATAGTGTCCAAATCGTGGCAGTGTTGAGTCCATACACTTTTGAGATACCATTGTAGCTTCCTCATATGTAGTTTGGCATTGGGAAGTACCAGAATACAAGATGCCATGAACCCCAAGGCTTGGAGGACTGTCCTTGCAGTCAGCCTGGACAGTAGGGACAATTGCTGGAAGTATAGGGGAAGATTTCTTTGTTTGTCCGGGGTCAAAAAAGCCATCTGAGAGGCTGTATTCAGTCTCACACCCAGAAAGCACATGTCCTGAGAGGGTACTAGACTGAACTTTGTTTCGTTCACAGAATACCCTAGGCACCTTAAAACTGCCATTACATACTGTAGATGCTGAAGTAACTTGACTTTGTCTTGAGCAAGAATCAGGCAATCGTCCAGATAAGGATAAATATGTATTCCTCTTAGTCTTAAGAAGGCTATCACAGGAGCCAGGACCTTTGTGAACACCCTGGGCGCAGTAGATAAGCCAAAGGGCAATGCAGAGAACTGATAATGAAAAGCACCAGCCCGAAAACGCAGGAACCTCCTGCAGCTGGGCCTGATAGGAATGTGAAGATAAGCCTCTGAGATCCAGAGTTACCATCCAGTGATCTTTGCCTAGCAGAGGCAGAAGTTGCTGCAAAGTTAACATCTTGAACTTTGGAATGTCTAGGTATGTATTGAGAATGGACAAATCCAGAATTGGCCTCCAAGTGTTTCCTTTCTTTGGCACAAGAAACAGGCGAGAATAAAATCCTAGGCCTACTTCTGACGGAGGTACCACCTGGATAGCCCCCATTCGTAAAAGTAAAGAAATCTGCTTGTGAGCCTCCAGCCTTTGCTGAGGAGGTACGTCCGGCATGCCTTTGAAAGGAGGCAAGGTGTGGAAATAAAACTTGTAGCCTTGATTTATAATGTCCAACACCCATTTGTCCTGGGTGACCAAAAGCCAATTTTGCTTGAAAAGTGCCAACTTTCCTCCTAGAGGAGCTGCCAGACAGGAGGAATCTGGCAGCTGGAGATACAGGTCATTGGGTCTGTTTACGAAAAGGCTGACCCCTGCCCTCACCAGAAGGTTGTGCAGGAGAACTCCACGTCCTAGGTCTGAAAGAACCCTGAGCATGAGCTCTGCCCCTACCACGTCTAGATCTGCCCTTAGACTGAAAATCAGAAGAAGGATAAGCCCATCCTTTTGCAGGCCAATTTCTGCTAAACTTAGGGGGCTGCACTTGTAAAAATTCCTTAACCGTCTGCATGGACTTAGCTTTGTCTTCCATTTTCTTCAAAACTGACTCCACAGGGGAACCAAAAAGAACTTCAGATTGAAGGGAGCATCCAAAATTCGAGCTTTAACATGCTCTGACAAATTCTGATCTTTAAGCCAGGCGTGCCTACGAATAACTGAACCAGTGGCAGCCACCCTGGAAGAAGCCTGAAGAGCATCAAAGCCACACTGCAAGGAATGCTTACCTACCTGATCAGAGGCATGAACTAAGTCCTGCAATTCCTTACACTCTATACCCTCAGCTAAAGCATCTACCTTAGATTTCAACTGACTTAACAGAAAATTCTGGTACTTCAGCATATGAAACTGGCAATTTAAAGCCCTCATAGCCAGCGTGGAGGAGGTATACACTTTTTTACCCCACCTATCCAATGCTCTAGAATCTTTATCCAGGTTATGACTGCAGCAATGTGAGATGAAGAACATCTCAAAAGTACAATGAAAAACAATTACCAAAAAAAGTGTACATTCTGCTTAACAGCATAACACTGATCTACTATGGTTGAGAGGTAAGCAAACCTAATGGCAACCTTATTAACTTTAAAACAGGGATGTAGCTTCTGACTGCTATCCAGAGGGAGCAAGATTAAATAGTGGCTTGGGGTCTGGAAGATACAGGCACGAGGGGATGGGAGCTCATTTATCCTAGGGGTAGGATGTTAGCGGTCCAGATAGAGTGAGCTGTACACAACCAGTGGCTGTACATCTGGGGAACTTGGGATTGGCAATCCCAAGCTGGTGACAGTAGCCATTATGGGGCATATGTGTGGGAAAGCATGGAGTGCTCCCACTGTGATGTGGGTGCCCACATCAGCTACCAGAGGCAAGACTGAAAACAGAAACACCCCCATGGCTGCCTCTATAATAGCTGCTCTTCAGATAGCCTTCATCCAAATAATGGTAAACTAATGGGCAGTGGTGGTGGTGGTACCAGGTGATTGGAGGGGAGAAAAAATACACACCAACTGAGAGGCTACAGTAAAAATCCATTGTATTCACTTTACGTCCTATATGTGATCTTATGTTTTAAAACAAGATTGTTACCTGTACTTTACACCTCCCACTACTGAAATATTCAGCTAACTGCAACAGTCAGTAAACAAACCCTTCCACTTATTCCAATCTAACACTTTCTAAAACTGCAAACAAATAACACTCCCCCTACTGACATCATCTTCCTATAATCTTTTTTCTTAATTTCCAGTCCATAGATAACACATTTTCATTTTCAACATTCCCTTGAACTGTCCAGTATTTACTATGTTACTTATTCAAATACTCCTCAGTCTTCTTCTATTCCTACTGCTAGTCCAGCTGACTAGCTTAACTACCATACTCACCTTTACAAAACTACTACACCACTTGAAAGATGATGCATCAAACTCACCTCTCTATTTCTCCTGATCTTTTCTCTCTCACTTTTATTCGCCTATAGGGATACTCCACCTCACTAAATAATGACATATTACACCACTTAGAACTTCAACACAGCCATACATTTGATCATTTCTCATATCTACCTATTACACTTGCACCATACAGAGACAGGCAAATAAACTGTGGCCACTCTCTTTCTAGTGACATACATCCAAACCATGTTCCAGTTTCTCAATCCTCTCCCACAAGCACACCTTATCACACCAAAAACCCAAATGCCAAGTCATCCCCAGGACTACTTCTACAACACAAAGTGCCAAAGTATATGTAACAAAATTTCTGAACTACATGCGTGGTTAGCTTGACACTCCCCTAATCTGTTAGTTATAACTAAAATCTGGCTTACCATAAGAAATGCTGCCACCAGGCTATAGCATCATGAGACTAGACAAAATCCATTAGAGGCTGGTGGCATTGCGATAGTCTGTCCACAAAATCCCTGCCTTCTGCAATAGTGAATTAACCATCTCTCTCCTAACAGATAATGTCCACAAAAGCATCTGCTTAGCTTCTGCATATAACCCTCCAGGAAAAAATTTGCCCACAGTAGAACACCTTTTATTTTAGCTATACACACCAACATCAACATTTTTTTTTGGTGAATTAGTCAGAGTGGCCATCTGTCAATACAAACATCCTTACAAATATCAGCTTATACACTTTTACTCAACTTATCAATTCTCCACCTAGAGAGAACATCTACCTTTGTAAAAAAATGACAAGACAACAGCAGAACAATCCAACGCAACACAGCACCATGTAAAAACGGCCAGAACATAAAATAAAGCAAAAACTTTCAATACTTCAGAGACAGGTAAGCACTTTCACCATAGGGTTTTGTCAAACCATAAAAAAACATTTACCTTTGACTGAACTCTTACATCCAACCCAAATAAAACTGCATGTATTTGCACTCTTTCAAGCTCTCTTAGAGATCACCTTCCAAAACTTGTAGGAAGAAACTCATACCACAAAAAACATCACTACAACTTTTACACAAGTTAAGTAAGTTTAACAGTGACACCTTCATATCCAACCTAAAACATTATAATTGGCAAATACTAACATCTCTGCCCCAGGATGAAACTGTCTCTCGTTTCAATGAAACCTTTCTCACTGTGCTAAACAAAACAACAAGCACCTATCAGATGCAAAACAGTAAAATTTAACTCTGCTCCATGACTATCAAAAGTCACAAAATAATTAATGTGGCTAAGAAATAAAGCCTAGAAGGTCTAGCTTCTAAAGAGAATACAATCCAACCTAAAACATTTTCAAGAAAGTACAGTTTTGTACCTACCATAAATGTAGATGTCCGATAGGTATGCATCTGCAGTCATCACATATGGGTTGTCCTACCTCAGGCAGCCCTTCGGTCGGCCGGATTCCAAAGTCTGGGTCCGGCATCGGCTGATGTCGCCCTCTCCCCGACGTCAGAGCGCCTGGGGTATAAAAGCGTCAGCCGATGCCATCTTCCTCAGTGTTTCTTGCCCCAGATGCCAGGTGCCCTCAAAGGAAGGCTAAATTTGGAGAAATGCAATATATTCCAAACATGCACAGAAATATATATGTATATCTATATATATATATATCTATATATATATATATATATATATATATATATATATATGTGTGTGTGTGTGTGTATATATATATATATATATATAAAAAACAAATACACCATAATAGATAACCCCAGCTAGCTACGAGAGGGAAAAGTACCCAATAAATACCAAAGAGGGGAAGGAGGGAGGGTAAACCTGACTGCAGATGCATACCTATCGGACATCTACATTTATGGTAGGTAAAAGGATGCATCTGCAGTCATCACATATGGGTAGAATACCATAGCCAATCTGGGGTGGAGGATCTATGTAAAGGATGGTGTAGCTAAAATGCCCTGCAGGACTGCCGTAGCAAAGCCTGCTCTGGATCTGGAATATAAAGGTAAATTGTAATGCTTGGAAAATGTATGCACGGAGCTCCATGTAGCAGCTTCTAAAATGTCCTTGGTAGCCACCCCTCTTAAGAAGGCTGTGGAGGTGGCTGTGGCTCTGGTGGAATGAGGTCTAATGTTAGCTGGCACAGTTTTTCCATGAAAGGAATAACAAAAACGAATGCAATTCCCTATCCATTTTGAAATTGTCTGTTTGGAAATTGCTTTTCCTTGTGCACCAGCAGCATATGCTACCAACAGCTGGTCAGTTTTTCTTTAGCTTTTAGTTCTGTCCAAGTAGTAGCGCAACTGTCTGTGTATGTCCAGGGTGTGCAGAAGTTTCTCCCCTTTGTTTTGTGGATTTGGAAAGAAGGTAGGCAGGTGAATAGCTTGGTTTAATGAGACTCTGGATACCACCTTTGGCATAAATGAAGGATTGGTTCTCAATGAGACTCTGTCCTAAAGAAAAATAAGAAATGGCTGTACTGCCATGAGGGCCTGTAACTCAGATACTCTTCTTGCTGAGGTTATGGCCAGAAGGAAGGCGGTCTTCCAAGACAGGAACTGTAGTTCTGCAGATGCTGCTGGTTCAAAGGGAGGCAGAGTTAGTTTCTCCAACACGAAGTTAAGGTCCCAAGTAGGCACTGGAGGTTTCCTTGGAGGACTGATGTTTTTAATTCCTCTTAGAAACTGTCTTAGGAGAGGATGAGAAAAGACAGGTGGATCAGTATTGTACTCTGCTGAAATTGCTGAAGCATGAATTTTAATGGAAGAGTAAGACAGGCCATTGTGGAGCATTTCTGCCAAGTATTCCAGGATATGTGGCATGTTCATCACTGTCGCATCTAGGCCCTTTGTGGTGCTCCAAGTGTGAAATCTTTTCCATTTTGCTGAATATGCCTTTCTTGTGGAAGGCCTGCGAGCTTCCATGATGATATCCTTCACTCTCTTGGATAGCTTATCCTGAGAAGGAGTCAAGGTATTTTCCAGGCTGTTAGTTGCAAGGTTTTCAGGTTGGAATGCAGAGTTTTTTTAATTGTGCTGTGTCAGGAGAAGTGGCCATTGAGGAAGAGGCCATGGTTTTGTGCGTGACATGCTCTTTAACAGTGGGTACCAGTGCTGTCTTGGCCAGTCCGGAGCTATCAGAATCACTTTTGGCTGCTCTGTTCTGATCTTCAATAAGACCTTGGTCATTAATGGAAGAGGTGGAAATGCATACACTGTTAGCGTTCTCCAGCTGAAAGATAGGGCGTCCACTTTCCATGCTTGTGGGTGGTATGTCCTCGAGCAGAATTTCTTCAGCTGATGATTGTGGGGGGGAGGCAAAAAGATCTATGTCTGGCCTTCCCCATGATTGTGTTATCTGTAGGAAGATGTCTGGGTGCAGCATCCATTCGTGTGCATCCATGATATTTCTGCTTAAGCTGTCCACCAGTATATTGTCTTTTCCTGGCACAAACTGGGATTGCAGGTCTATATTGAGTTTCAAGGAAAGTTCCCATAGATTCATTGCCAGTCTGCAAAGAGGGTAGGAATGGGTGCCTCCTTGCTTGTTTATGTACCACATAACTGTGGTGTTGTCTGTCCTTATTAGCAGGTGGCCTTGATGCAGAAAGAGTTCGAAGGCCTCGATTGCATGCATCACTGCCAGCATTTCCTTTTGGTTTATGTGCATGCGTAGCTCCTTTTGTGACCATAGTCCTTGAATACATCTGCCCTCCATGTGTGCTCCCCAACCGTGGTCTGAAGCGTCCGTTGTAATGGTTTGGCTGGCTATTGGCTTGCTGAAGAGCAGACCCCTGTTTGACTGGCTTGCTTGAGCCCACCACAGAAATTCCTTTTGGAGGCATGGAATGAGTGGGATCAAAGTTTCTAAGCTGTGACTGTGCTGAGTCCATAAACTCCTTAGGTACCATTGCAGTTTCCTCATATGCAGCCTTGCTTGGGGAATCAGAAGAATGCAAGATGCCATGTAACCCAGGGCCTGCAGGATTTTCCTTGCAGTCAGCTGAGTTTGTCTTGTCAGATTCTTGAAGTAATCCGGTAGTTGTCTTTGTTTTTCTTCTGTGAGAAAAGCCATTTGGGTGGTTGTGTCTAGATCCGCACCCAGAAAAGTTATTCTTTGGGATGGAACAAGTCTTGATTTGTGAATGTTGGCTGTATATCCCAAGGCCTGCAGTAGGTGGATGGCATAATTCAAGTCCTTTACCAAAGTTTGTTGGCTGTCCGCTTGTATAAGGCAGTCGTCCAGATATGGGTATATTTGAATCCCCTGAAGTCTGCAGTGTGCAATTACTGATGCCAGGCATTTCGTAAATACTCTGGGCGCAGTAGATAAGCCAAAGGGCAATGCTGAGAATTGATAATGCTCTGAACCTGCAAGAAATCTGAGGTGTCTTCTGCAACTTTGTCTGATAGGGACATGCAGGTATGCCTCCTTGAGGTCTAGAGTCACCAGCCAAGACCCCTTGCCCAGCATGGGAAGGAGTTGCTGTAGAGTCAGCATTTTGAATTTTGGCACAATGAGATAAGTATTCAGTGCGGACAAGTCGAGAATAGGCCTCCATTGATTTTCTTTTCTTGGAACAAGGAATAGTCTGGAATAAAATCCTTGGCCTTGTTCTGAAAGAGGAACCTTCTCTATAGCTTTCATTTGCATTAAGTTGGAGATTTGTTTCAAAGCCTCTGCCCTTTGATTTGGTGGCAGGTCTGGCATGCCTTTTCTTTTTGGCAATGTGTGAAAATGGAACCTGTATCCTCTGTCTATTATTTGCAGTGTCCATTTGCCTCTTGTAATACTGTGCCAATTGTCTGAGAATAAAGAAAGCTTTCCGCCCAAAGGTGCTTCTAATTGAGCCCTGGTTGGGGGAGTCAAAGCAAAGTCATTGAGTCTGTCCTTGTGCAGCAGTTGTAGGTCCTGCACCACCTCTCTGGTTGGGAGGCTGCCATTGACGCCCTCTGTAGGAGCCTCTAGCTTGCCCTCTACACCTCTGGCATGCCTGTTCTTGCCTCTCTGAAATCTTTCTGTGTCCGGAAAGGACCAATTCTTGGTCGGCCAATTTCTGCTAAATCTTGGTGGTTGGACTTGTAGAAAATCTTTGACTGTTTGTACTGATTTCCTCAAATTTCTTTAAGACTTCCTGAATAGTGGAGCCAAATAACTTTTGCTTTTCCAGTGGAGCATCCAGAAGCTTAGCTTTAACATGGTCTGGCAGAGATTGTTCCTTCAGCCAAGCATGCCTATGTATGACTGCACCTGTCATAGCTGACCTACATGAAGCTTCCAATGCATCATAACCACATTGTAAGAAATGGTTTCTAACCTGCTGGTAGTTATGTACCAGATCCTGTAGTGATTTGCGATCTAGGGGTTCAGGTGAAGACAGTTTCTTATGCAATTCATCTAACAAATACTCTTGGTACTGAATCATATGAAATTGACAATTTAATGCCCTCATAGAAAGAGTAGCAGAAGTATACACTTTTTTACCCCATCTCTCTAAAGCCCTGGACTCCCTTTCAGAGGGGAGTGGATTTTTAGTGGTGGCAGCTGCAACCCCTTTAGGGCCCTGGGAAATAGTTTCTGGATCAGCAGAGTGGGCCTTGTAAAGAAAATGATGTGAGTCCGGGACCCTGTAGTATCTATCGGGTTTGACAGGGGCCGGAGGAAGAGTGTCAGGGGTTATGCTAGACTCAGAGTACACATCATCAATGACATTCAAAACAGGAGGAATAGCCAGAGGTCTATGCTGAGGTAAATGCAGAAAAGTTCTTAATCTTTTCCTGGAGTCAGAGAATTCCTGGCCCTGCCATTTGAAATGCTCTCTCATAGTGTGAAGGGTCTCCCCGAAGGATAGTTCTTCAGGAGGGGAGGCCGAGGGGATCGATTCCTCTGCATCAGAATCCTCGTAGGCCGAAAAAGCCTCCTCCTGGTAGTGCGAGAGAGCAGAGCCATCAGAGGCCTCCTCTGAGGAGTGGGGATCAGAGGGCTCAACCCTGGGCCTTTTGTCTAGAGGAGGTTGAGAGCCCCTGTCCGGATGGGGTTGAGAGCCCCTAATCAAGGAAATAAGGTCCTCTGCTAAAGTAAGAATCTGTGAACTTGTAGAGGGTCCCTGAGGAATAACCCTGGGAGGCATAGCTTTTGTATGTTTAGCAGCTTTAACCCTGGTGAATGCCTTTATGGACATGGATGCAGGAGGCCTAGCTGCACCACGTGCTGGAGTAGTTTTGTCTAGAGGAATGGTGTCGGAAGTTTCCAAGACACCAGTTTCTGAAGGAAATTCAATAACCGACTCAGCAGGGGCCTCCGGGGCCGAGGTTGTCGGTTGAGCGGTTTCGGGGGTCGGAAGCACCAAGGACTCTGTTTCAGCCGAGACCGAGACACTCGCGGTAGGCCTGGCCGTGGTTTCAGCTGAAACCACGGCCCGTGTGTGTCGGTCCTTGTCCTTCCGTTTCTTTATTAAATGTGAAATCGGAGTCTCCGACAGCATACTGTATGAAAAACTAGCCCCAAAAAATTCCTCTGCAAACTCCGCCCGACGTCTAAGAGTGCGTCGGTTGAAGGAAGCACAGGCTGAACAGGCCGAGACGTCATGGTCTGGGCCTAGGCAGGGGAGGCAGTAAGAGTGGAAATCCTTATGAGGTATTTGTTTCCCACAAGTTAAGCAATTATTAACTTTATCTGACATCGGCTGAGGCAAGAAAGAGTCCCCAACGGGGTACTTAGCTTTTGAAGTCTTCGGTAGCTGAATTACAGGAGCTGGCCGACCGGCACTTGCGAACTGCTTCTGCTTCAGGCACCACGCGGCAAGAAAGACTGAGGAAGATGGCGTCGACTGACGCTTTTATACCCCAGGCGCTCTGACGTCGGGGAGAGGGCGACATCAGCCGACGCCGGACCCAGACTTTGGAATCCGGCCGACCGAAGGGCTGCCTGAGGCAGGACAACCCATATGTGATGACTGCAGATGCATCCTTAAAGGACATCTACAGAATCAAACCAAACTACACATTAGAGCTGGTACGAAACCTATTATGCTTCTCTTCAAAATACCCACTAAAAGAATCCAAAACTGTTGGTTGGTACTCCTCTGAGGAAGGCTGCTGAAGTGGCTGCTGCTCTGGTGGAATGTGGCCTAATGCCCTTAGGCACTGTTTTGCCATGTTGTGAATAGCAGAAGCGAATGCAGTGTCCTATCCATTTTGAAATAGTCTGCTTTGAGATGAGCTTTCCTTGTGATCCTGCAGCATAAGCTACAAACAGTTGCTCAGTTTTTCTGAAAGCTTTTGTTTTGTCCAAGTAGAATCGTAGCTGTCTGTGTATGTCCAATGTGTGCAGAAGTCTCTCCCCTTTATTCTGGGGATTTGGATAGAATGTTGGTAAATGAATTGTTTGGTTAAGAGCCACACTGGATACTACCTTTGGCATAAATGTAGGGTTTTGTCCTTAGAGAGATCCTGTCCTTGTGAAAAATGATGAAAGGTTCCACTGCCATTAATGCCTGTAACTCTGAGACTCTTCTTGCTGAAGTTATTGCTAGGTGCAGAGCAGTTTTCCATAAGAATTTTGTATCAGCTGTATTGGCTGGTTCAAATGGAGGTAGTGTGAGCTTTTCTAATACAAAATTGAGGTCCCAAGTAGGTATTGGTGCTCTCCTTGGGGGTCATATGTTTTTTGCCCCTCTGAGGTACTGTTTCAGTAGTGGATGCGAGAAAATAGGAGATTCCGTATTGTAATGAGCTGAAATGACAGAGGCATGGATCTTAATTGATGAGAAGGATAGGCCTTTGTCCAGCATCTCAGTTAGGTATTGTAAAATCTGAGGTATATTTGGAATAAGTGGTTCTAGGCCTTGTGCCTGGTTCCAAGCACAGAATCTCTTCCATTTATCTGCATAAGATTTCCTAGTGCTGGGTCTTCTGGCTTCTAACATGACATCCATAACCACCTTAGAGAGTGGTGTGGTCTGAGTGGCTATATAATTTGCCATGCAGCCAGATTTAAAGTTCAAAGTTGACTGTGCAGAATCTGATTGTTGTGTTGAGTCAGAAGATGAGGAATTTGAGGTAAAGGCCAGGCTGGGCCCTGGGCCAAGCTCTTTAGGATTGGGTACCAGTGCTGGCATGGCCAGTCTGGGGCAATCAAGATCATTTTTGGCCACTCTTGTCTGACTTAGGAGCACCTTTGGAAGAAGAGGCAGTGGAAGAAAGGCGTAAACTGTCAGGTTTTTCCAGCTGAATGATAGAGCATTCACTTTCCAGGCTTGTGAGTGATAAGTTCTTGTGCAGAATCTCTGTAGCTGGTAATTGTGAGGGGAGGCAAAAAGGTCTATGTCTGGGCATCCCCATTTCCTTATCATCATGCTGAAGACCTGTGGATTTAGTTTCCATTCGTGAGGATCCATGAGATTTCTGCTTAGATTGTCTGCCACTGTATTTTTTGTTCCTGGCAGGAATTGTGCCTGCAGATGTACTTGATAGGTCAGTGCTGTGTTCCACAAAGTCATGGCTTGCCTGCAGAAGGGGTAGGAATGTGTGCCCCCTTGCTTGTTTATGTACCACATAACTGTGGTATTGTCCGTCTTTAGTAATAATTGTCCTGGATGTAGAAGATCCTTGAAGGCTGTCAGGGCATTTTGTACAGCTAGCATCTCTTTTTGATTGATGTGTAGATGCATTTGTTCCTTGGGCCACGTGCCCTGAATACATTTCCCTGCCATGTGTGCCCCCCAGGCATAATCTGATGTATCTGTTGTTATTGTCTGCCTGGCTGTGGGCAAGGTGAAAGGCTGTCCCTTGTTGAGGTGACAGGCCTGTGCCCACCATCAAAACTCCTGTTGTAGGCAGGGAATTAGAGTTATTAGTGTTTCCAGGCTGTGGCAATGTTGAGTCCAAACACTTTTCAGGTACCATTGCAGTTTCCTCATATGCAGTCTTGCATATGGAATTAGTAGAATAAAGGATGCCGTGAAGCCCAGGGCCTGCAGAATTTTTCTTGCAGGGAGCTGGGACTTTGTTGCCATTATTTGAAAGTAATGAGTCAGTGGCCTTTGCTTGTCTGGCGTGAGATAAGCCATCTGGGCAGTTGTATTTAAGCTTGCACCCAGGAATATTATCTCTTGAGAGGGCACTAGTTTTGATTTCTTTTCGTTTACTGTGTACCCTAGGCAAATTAGTAATCTTTTTACAAATGACAGATGCTGTAGTAGTATGTCGTTGCTCTCTGCTTGAATAAGGCAGTCGTCCAAGCAGGGATATATTTGTATTCCTGTTTGTCTGCAAAATACAATTACTGGTGCCAGGCATTTTGTGAAGACCCTGGGCGCAGTAGATAAGCCAAAGGGCAGAGAATTGGTAATGCATTGAGCCTGCTATGAATTTGAGGTATATTCTACAAGATTGTCTGATTGGGACATGCAGGTATGCCTCCTTGAGGTCCAAAGTAACTAGCCAAGCCTCCTTGCCCAGCATGGGTAGAAGTTGCTGCAGTGTTAACATTTTGAATTTTGGAACATCCAGGAAAGTATTTAGGGTTGACAGGTCCAGTATTGGTCTCCAGGCTTTGTCCTTTCTTGGTAACAGAAAAAGTATTGAGTAAAATCCTTGTCCCTGTTCTTGCTGTGGTACTCTTTGAATAGCTCTCATGTCCATGAGAGCAGAAATTTGTTTTTGTGCCTCTGTCCATTGGTTTTGTGGCAGGTCCGGCATACCTTTTGATTTTGGAAGGGTGTGAAAGTGGAACCTGTAACCCTGAGAAACAATATTCAGCACCCACTTGTCCTGGGTGATCATGTGCCAGTTTTGTGAGAAAAGTGCTGGCTTTCCCCCTAAGGGTGCTGCCAAAAGTGAAGTGCTAGGCATTGGTAGAGGAAAGTCATTGGGACTGTTTCCTGTAAGGTTGCGATTTGTCTTCTCCTCCTTTGGGGGCAGAAGCACCCCATTGTTTAGGTCTGTATGCACTTCGGGGCTGAAATCTGCCTCTTGGGCGTCTGTATCTGCCCCTTTGTGGCCTGTCTGAGATGGGAAAGGACCAGTTTTTTGTAGGCCAGTTTCTGCTAAACCTAGGTGGTTGTACCTGCAAGAAATCTTTTACTGTCTGCATTGATTTTGCTTTATCCTCCATTTTCTTTAACACCTCTTCTGCCTTAACACCAAACAAAGTATCATGCTGTAATGGAGCATCCAATAATTTCACTTTATAGGTTCATACTAGGCTATCTGCCCTAGGGGGCATTTATAAGCCTAGCCAGAGTGTGTTTGGCTTTCGCCACCCATTTTAAATTAATTTTGCTATGCCCTTTTTCGAGGTTAGTATACTGTGCCTCTGTCTAACAGTGACACAGAAGTGATACCCAGGGTAAACCTACGATCTCCCATCCACTCATCAAGATTCCTCTTGAAGAGGGTCAATGAGGGACTCTGCCTAACCTGGACTGGGAATTTATTCCAGAGTGAAGGGAGCCTCTGGGTTATGAATCTGTCCCTCCAGCATGTCCTATTTATTTCGGTGCTAAGTTTCAGGTCTCTCGAGCGCGTAGCTCGATGGGATTTGGATTTTCTGAGGTGCAGCATGTCCATTAATTCCGGGTTGGACATGGCTTTATACGTCAGGCACAGATCGCCTCTGAGCAGGCGGTATGCCACTGAGTAGAGCTGGAGTTTCTTTAACCGGGCAGCATATGGCATCTGTTTGAGTCCTTTGATCCTCTTGGTGAGGTACTTTTGGGGTCTTTCCAGTTGCTGCAGGTGTCTGGTAAGGTACATCCCAAAAGGGGCAATGCACTCAATTATGGGCCTGATGAGGGATGAGTAATGGCCTTCCTGAAAACATTGGAGGGGATAAATGTATCTCCAAACACCATCATACTAGGTGACTTCAACTACCCTAATATAGACTGGGAACACTACTCAAGCCCGAACACTCTAACCCAAAGATTCCTGGAGTTCATAAACTCAAATGCCATGGAACAACTAGTCACCATCCCCACAAGAGGTGAAAACATACTTGATCTCATCATCACGAACATGGGATCAAAATGTTCAACACCGGAAGTATACCCCTCACTGGTGAGATCAGATCATAAACTAATCTCGCTGGAGGTCCTCATCCCGCCCACCTGAAACAAAAAGACCACAGTGAAAAACTTCTCAAAGCCGATTTCACACTTCTAAAACTAGTGTGGTCTCCTTTAAGGCCCCTGAGCCAGTGGTAAACATTACTCAAACCACTGAATCACTTACAAATGCCTTCTACCAGCACCTACAGGACTGCATGGATCAGGCAATCCCAAACAAAACTAAGACTCTCTGTACCAAAGGCAAGCGTCAGTCTGGTGGACCCCAGCCATAAACAAGCTCTACAACAAAGGAGGAAGCTATTACAAGATAGAGCAAAATCCTTGAAAGGTAAGACACCTTTGATCATTATAAGTAAAAACTAAGAGCTCTCATAAAATCATCCAAGGCAAATTTTGAGAGAAAATCGCCAAGGACTCTAAAGACAATCATAAGGCCTTCTTTAGCTATGTTAGAAACCTAGGAGGAAACTCCCAGATATGCTCAGAATTAGTTCAAAATGATGTGAAAATTACTGAACCTACACACATTGCTAACATACTGGCTGACAGGTTCAGTGCAAATTTCTCCCCCCCAAAGGAGAGATATCTATTCCAGAGGATTGTAGCCCCCAAACATCTCCAACGCCCAGGTGAGAACTGCCCTCACTAAGGCAAAAACACAGCATCCATGGGACGGATGCTATCCCCGGCTGTGTGCTTCATGAACTCAACGAGGAATTAAACCCACAGTTAGAACAGCTGTTTAATCTTAGCCTCACCTCAGGATACATACCCAAGGAGTGGCGCGGCGACTGTGGTCCCACTTCATAAGGGCGGTGCCTCCACAGACCCTGGAAATTACGCCCCATTAGCTTGACAAGCCTTATCTGCAAAGCCATGGAGAGGATCATAATGGAACTCATAAATAAAGACATAGGGAACTTGCAGACTTTGGATCCAACCCAGTTTGGCTTTGTCAAAGGCAGATCCTGCCTCTTAAACTTGGTTGACTTTTTCGAGACAGTCACCAAGGCCATTGATGAGGAAAGGCAGTCCATACAGCCTACCTCGACCTGGCAAAGGCCTTGACACAATACCCCACTCAGGTATCATCGAAAAACTCATCAGCTTGAATGTAAACCCATACATCACAAGATGGGTTGCAAACTGGCTAGCGACAGAACCCACAGGGTCAGAGTTGCTGGAGCCATGTCAGACTCAAAGCCTGTCACAAGTGGTGTCCCACAGGGCTCAGTCCTGGGTCCACTCTTGTTCGGCATCTACTTTTCTGAAGTACAAGCAAACACAGGAGGGTTATGGCTGACAAAGTTTGCAGATGACTGCAAACTGGGCCATAGTCGAAAACACATCTGACACAGATATCCTCCAGAAGGGCCTCACAGAAGCGGATAACTGGTGCCAGAGCCATGGCCTGAAGTTAAACGCCAAAAATGCATAGTCATACCCTTCGGGAAAACAAGGTTACCCCTAGCTACCATATAGATGGCAATCCACTGAGCACAGAAAAGTCATCAGGGATCTGGGGACCCAAGTTGACAGTAGCCTTTCGTTTGACACTCATGTTGCTAAAGTAGTTAGGAAAACCTTCTATATCGCCCACCTGATCATGAAGGGATTCACATCTAGATCAAGGGAGGTCATCGTCCCCCTGTACTCATCACTCATTAGACCTATGATTGGAGTACAATGCCCCGTTCGGAATGTATCTGACCAGACACCTGATGCAGCTTGAAAGGCCCCAAAAGTTCCTCACCAAAAGGATAAAGAGTCTCAAAAATATGTCTTATGCTGCCCGACTGAAAGAACTCCAGCTCTATTCAGTCTCATACCGCTTGCTCAGAGGTGACCTGTGCCTGACATATAAGGCCATGTCAAACCCAGATTTGATGAATATGCTTCACCTCAAAAAATCTAGATCCCTCAGAACCACAAGGGCGGGAGACTTAAACCTTGACACGGTTATAAATAGAACGTGCTGGAGGGACAGATTCATCACCCAGAGACTCCCTATGCTGTGGAACAAAATCCCGGTACATGTGAGGCAGAGCACCTCACTGGCCTTGTTCAAGAGGAATCTTGACCAATGGATGGGAGATCGCAGATATACCCCAGGGATTACTTCAGTGTCACTGCTTGACAGAGGCACAGAAAAATGATAGGCATAGTTTTTATTCAAACTAAAGGGGTGGCGAAAGCCACATAACTATGGGCTAGGCTTATAAATGCCCTTGGGCAGATAGCCTAGTATGAACCTATGAACCTATAAAGAGGCACGATGACCTCCCCTGATCTAGATGTGAATCCCTTCATGATTAGATGGGCTACATAAAATGTTTTTCTAACCACTTTGGCCATGTGGTTGTCAAATGAAAGATTGCTATCAACTTGGGTCCCCAGGTCCCTAATTACTTTTTCTGTACTTAATGGATTACCACCTAAGTGGTAATTTATGGGCACTTTGTTTTTGACAAAGGAGATGACTATACACTTTTTGGCATTTAGCTTGAGGCCATGGCTCTGGCACCAGTTGTCTGTTTCTATGAGGCCCTTTTGGAGGATGCTTGTGTCGGCTGGAGAGTCGATTATGGCGCCCAGTTTGCAGTCATCTGCGAACTTGGTCAGTCACAGTCCTTCCGTGTTGGCCTGTACCTCCGAGAAATATATACCGAACAAGAGAGGTCCCAGGACTGAGCCTTGTGGACGCCACTTGTAACTGGTTTGGAGTCTGACATGGCTCCAGCAATTCTAACCATGTGGGTTCTGTCCTTGAGCCAGTTTGCAACCCATCTAGTGACATAGGGATTTATATTTAAGCTGGTGAGCTTATCTATAATGCCCGAGTGGGGTATTGTATCGAAGGCTTTTGCGAGGTCCAGGTAGGCTGTGTGGACCACCTTCCCCTCGTCAATGGTCTTGGTGACTGTTTCAAAGAAATCAACCAGGATTAAGAGGCAGGATCTGCCCTTAACAAAGCCGAACTGGGTAGGATCCAGTGTCTGTAGGTCCCCAATATCTTTATTTATGAGGTCCATGATGATCCTTTCCATAGCTTTGCAGACCAAGCTAGTCAGGCTTATGGGGCGATAGTTTCCAGGATCCGTTGAGGCACCACCTTTGTGGAGAAGGACCACTGTTGCTGTACGCCACTCTTTGGGTACATATCCTGTAGTAAGGCTGAGATTGAACAGTAGTTTTATGTTTGGGTTGAGCTCTTCTTGGAGTTCATGTAGGACGCAGCCCGGGACACCATCTGGTCCCATTGATGCTGTGTTTTGCTTTGGAGAGGCTCTTACCTGAGCATCTGAGATGTCGGGGTAGCACTCTGCTGGGATAGATATTTCCCTTTTGGTGGGGAGGGGGGGGGGGGGTTTGCGCTGAACCTGTCAGCTAGGATGTTGACAATGTCTGTGGGTTCGTGTATTTTTGTCATTTTGGACTAATTCTGAGCATATCTGGGAATTCCCACCCAGGTTCCTAACATAACTAAAGAAAGCCTTGTGATTATACTTAGTGTCCTGTGCAATTTTTCTCTCGAAGCTGGCCTTAGACGATTTTATGAGTGCCCGTAGTTTTTTGCTAATACTGATCAGAGATGCCTTCCCTTTTTGGGATTTTGCTCTATCATGTAGTAGCTTTCTCCTTCTATTGTATCATTTGTTTATGGCTGGGGTCCACCAGACAGGACGTCTGCCTTTGGAGGACTGGGTCTTGGTTTTATTTGGGATTGCATGATCCATGCATTCCTGAAGGTGTTCATAGAATGCGTTTATAAAGGATTCTGCGGTCTGGGCCGTATTTTCCACAGGCCCGGGGGCTTTGAAGGATTCCACCTCGGTTTTGAGGAGTGTGAAATTTGCTTTAGAGAAGTTTTTCACTGTGGTTTTCTGGGCAAGGGGTGGGGTCAGGATGTGAATATCCAGTGAGATTAGTTTATGGTCTGATCTGGAGCAGAGAGTCCCCATGTTGGTGATGATCAGGTCCAGTATGTTTTCCCCTCTTGTGGGAGTGGCAACAAGTTGTTCCATAGCATTTGAGTTTACAAATTCTAGGAACCTTTGGGCTAGGGCTCCCAGTCTATGTTTGGGTAGTTGAAGTCGCCCAATATAATGGTGTTTGGAGAGACCTTCATATTTTCCAGTGTTCTCAGGAAGGCCAAGTGGGGTTCCTGGGTTTGGGAGGGTGGTCTGTAGCAGGCTATAAACTGGAAGGCAGTTTTACCCACTGTTAGTTGCACATGGATAGTCTCTGATGCTTCGTGCTGTGCCACCAACCTGGAGGTGTAGGTATTTTTGACGAATATTGATACTCCCCCTCCTTTTGTGGTTCAGTCCAAGTTTTGGGGCCAAAAAGCATGGTATGAGGTATAACCTGGTAGTGCTGGGGTGCTCTCGGGAGCCTTGAACCAGGTTTCTGTTATTGCACAGATATCGATGTTCTCCATGCTAAGGAGAGTTTAGAGTGCGTGCATCTTGAGGTTTAGACTTCTGGCGTCGAGTAGCATTACTCTTAGTTTCTTATCCCTTGTGATACCTATGGAGGTGGGTTTGTCTTTTGAGCCTTGCCTAAAAAATCACTATGGGGGTAGCAAGAGCCTTTGCCAATATCTGAAAGCCCAGGGGTGGCAGGTGCAAGTCGTCCCTAGTGAAGCATCGTGGCTTGTCGAACATGTCATCCCAGGCTGACAGGCATTGGATCCCCTTTGAATGACACCAATACTTAAGCAAATTGTTGAAATTGATCATCTTGTCTTCATATTAACATGTTCATGTAAAGTTTGTTCTTTCAACCAAGCATGCCTTCGAATGACAGCCTGTAACTGCGGCTCTACAAGAAGCCAATAAAGAATCAAAACCACATTGCAGAGTATGCTTCCCTACTTGTTTAGCTGCATGCAATAAATCCTGCATTTCCTTATTGTCAGGACATTCTGTATTTGTAACCATTTTCTGTTTTAACAAAGACATGAGGTACTGTTGATATTTAAACATGTGAAACTGGCAGTTTAAAGCCCTTACAGCTAGTGTAGCAGAAGTGTAAACTTTCTTCCCCCATCTATCCAGAGCTCTGGAATCCCCATCAGAGGGGACAGGGATTTTGCAGTAGAGGCCTTAACCCCTTTGGGACCCTGAGAAATTGTTTCTGGGTCAGCAGCAGGGTTTTTATAAAGAAATTTATGAGAATCGGGGACCCTGTAGTATCTGTCTGGCTTGACTGGTGCAGGGGGTAAAGAATCAGGGGATAAATTGGATTCTGAGAAAACATCATTAACAATATCAAGCACAAGGGGGAAAGCTAGGGGCCTGTGTTGAGGCAATAAAAGGAAATCTCTGAGCCTTTTCTTGGATTCTGAATAATCCTGGCTCTCCCAATGGAAATGCTCCATCATGGTGTGCAAGGTTTCCCCAAAAGAATAATCCTCAGGCGGAGAGGCAGAAGGTATAGATTCTTCTGCATCAGAGTCCCCATAGGGAGGGAGAGAATATCTCTGATCTGAAGAGGAATCAGAAGAAAGAGAAACCTGGTCAGAGGAATCATAGTCAGTGTCTTGCTTGGGCCTTTTATCAGGAGGGGGATGGGAGCCCCTGATCAAAGTAATTAGGTCTTCGGCCATTTTAAGCATCTGTTTCTTTGGCATGTACTGTCCAGGAGAATGCTGTACTTGTTTCTTTGTCTTTAATGGAGTCTTTGACTTTGCCTTGGCTGCTGTAGTAGACTTAATAGTAAGCTGTGAAGGTCTGAAAACACCCTCAGAAGCCGATGCCTGCTCAGCGGCTCCGGACCCATCTGAGGGAATAGTTTTCGCAGGCCCATTACCTTGAGTTTCCAGAGGCCTAGGTGTCTCTACGTGGGAGTTGGATACGGCCTGTGGCTCGGAGGTAGCGGTTATCAGGGGCTGCGAAAGTGCCTCACTGAGAACCGGCGAATCGGCGACTGACCTAGAAGAGGCTTTGTCGTCGGTTTTGAACCTCGGATGCCTGTCTTTTGCCTTGCCTTTGCATTTTTTATGGATTCCGGTCGTCGGTTGTTCCGACGGCATTATGTAATTAAATCTTCGGCCAAAGAAATGTAAAGCAAAATCAAACTGATGCTTAATAGTGCATTTGTTGAATCTAGCACAAAATCAACAACTAGTAACGTCGTGATCAGGGTCTAGGAAAGGAATACAGTAAGAATTAAAGTCCTTATGAGGTATTTGCTTCCCACAAGAAATACAATTGTTAACTTTTACTGACATCGGTCTGGAGCAAGAAAAAGTTTCCCCAACAGTGTACTTAGCTTTTATTGAAGACTTTGGTTTTGAAATTCGCTTTCGAAAATCTCAGGAGTCGGCCGACTGGCACTTGCGAACTGCTTTTGCTTCGGGCACCGCGCGGCAAGAAAGACTGAAGAAAATGGCGTCGGCTGCATCTTATATACCCCTGGCGCACTGTCAGGGAAGAAGTGACAGCAACCGACGCCGGACCTAGACTTTGGAACTCTGGCCGACTGCGTCGCCTGCCAGCAGGATAACCCAAGTGTAATGACTGCAACAGTGAAACACGATGAACATCTATCTATTACTCGAAAGGCTACAGTCCATAATATCACTAATAAAAAACAAAACTGTTCAGCCTTACTAAACATCAGGATTCCCCTACTCCCCCCACCAGGTCACTATGCTTCATCAGGATTCCCTACTCCCCTACCAGGTCACTATGCTCAATGGATAAACTTCTACTTACTAAAAGAATAACACTGTTGGAAATTCCCTCTACTCCAACTATGTATCAGAGACTTAGAACTCTTATACCTACCTCACTTAAGCCACGTAGCCTATTTATCTTCAAAACCCTGTTAGAAAAAAAAGCACTTTAACCATGCATGGCTATGATCCTGTACATCTCCTGGAGGCTAGTCTCACCTTACACTCTCTTCCTTCCATCTGTACACCAACTATCCTAGGCTTTATTGAAATATGCAATTATATTAATTGCAACTACATTGTATTATATTTTGTTGGAGCTTTCCTCCACAGGCCCCAGTTGAAATAAGATAAAGCAGCACAGCTGGAATTGCCTGGCAAATAAATAAAATAATACGTAAATATTTAAAATTGGTGGAGGAACTACTTTACAGTAAAATATATTACGAAACCAATCATATATAAAGTACTAAATGCAAAATCATACAGATGCCTATTTTTATGAGTGCAATATGGCACTTGGGGGTGAACATTAATCAGATATTTCACCCTACAGGCTCATGCCTCACAACACTCCTGGGACTGTGATAACATCTGTACCATGTACACTTTCTCATGCTTCATTGCATACTTAAGCAATGTGGTGCAGTATGCGAGTGTGGCTGAAAACATTTTCATTCATTCTTTCATCCATTTTCAGTGCCCACTTTTTCCATTTCCTGCTCATAGGAGAGCCAGAGCTCATCTTGGCAAGCAACAGGATTAAGGCAGGAACCACTGCTGGATGGGATGACAGTATATATATATATATATATATATATATATATATATATATATATATATATGTATGTATGTATGTATATATATATGTATATATATATATATATATATATATGTATATATATATTATACATATATACATACATACATACATACATATATATATATATATATATATATATATACACACACACACACACACACACACACACACACACACACACACACACACACACACACACACACACACACACACACTTCTCTGAAAGTTTCCTTACTTGCATGGAGTCTTCATTCTTTCTGGCCGTACCCGCCGCAGGTCCAATTCTTGTTCCCCAAACAAAATCCATTTGCTGCCATTCCTGCTCGCATTTAAGCAGCCATGCCCAGCTGGAAATGCGTGAACTACTTGCTCAATTCCAACAGGCTGGTAGCCCTGACGGAGCTGATGTCATCGTGCATGTAATGACATCAGCTCAAACAGCGCGAAAATTAAAAAAACAAAAGAAAAAAACTAAATGAAGGGTATTAGTTTGTGGCACCCCTGTGAGGAACACCCTGTGAGGATGTACACTTTGGGAACCCCTGCTGTATAAGAAAAATGGGTCTACTTTCGTTCATTGAAAATACACCATACTGAATCTGAAAATGCTGACTGTTTAAGCATAAGTGCTGTTTAATGAAACCGGACTTTTACGAACTCCACATCACCAAAGAATGGCTGGCAGTTTCGGGATCATGTTGACCAGCAGGTACAGTGCTTTTAAGTTGTCCGTTACATTTGCAACGGGAGTCGAAGGTGTACAGCAGTTGGGGTCTGATGGCATAGATCGCATTACAGTGAGGATAAGGAAATGTATCCTTTTCCCCACTGCAGTGCGATCCTGGAGTTAGTATACATAATTAGTGGGGGTGTGGGGCTGCAGCAACTCGCATGGGAGGTGAAGGGGGCTTGACCCCCTGCACAAATTTGTTTTTAGTGTATATGGTTGGTGATTTGGTTTTCGGTGATGTGGAGTTTGTGAAAGTGCAGTTTTGTTAAACAGTACTTTCGCTTAAAAGGAGTCAGCATTTTCAGATTTGGTAGGGTGTACTTTCGATAAACGAAAGTAGACCCAAGAAAAACAGGTGTTGAGCTATGTGGTGTCCCCTCCATTGTAATGTCACTTCCTCATTATGCTGGGTGTGTGAGCCTGTGTTACTGCCTACAGCATTATCAAGCTACTGTGGGATATTAGGCTCTGCTACTATACTTTGTGACTGTGCCACTGTCCTGAGGCTGTGTTATGAAAATAGGAGAGTTATGGCATCATCGCTGTTGACAGGCATTCAGCTGTCAGCATGTGACTGTTTCTCATGTTGACCCTGTGAAGAAATATGTGAAGATGTGGATAATGTGACTTGTGAGAGTTGTACAATATTTTTTTCCTTAAAGGTATGATTTTTGCACTTACTATGAATTGTCTATAGAGTTTGTGCTATAGCTGGTGTATTTTCCTCATCAGGTGCTCATAGATACAGAGGTACTATGCCAAGTACATATAGCCTGACATGAGCAAAGCCTGCTAGATACTAACCTTCAACACATCTTGAATGTGACTATCATAGGTGCCTGAAACTGCTGTTGTCTACATCACCTTGTATAATTTCTGTAGCGTCCTTATCTGCATAAAAGTCATTGTCCTTATAGACACGAGGTACTCAAAGGTTGGGCTGTGGATGGTCTACTACCAGTGCAACTGCAGACAACTGCATTATGCCTATCCTTTATCCCAACACAGGTGTTGCTTTGGTTGTAAACTATCAAGACTCTCCCCCTCCTGACATTGCCTACCTGCCGAAGCTGTCCTGGCAGCAAAATCTTCACCAGTAAGACAGATCAATACGTCTCCCTTCTGAAGGAAACCTATTAGAAATATGAAATGCTGCAGTGCTTTAAAACATACTGCTCACGCATTCTTCTTCAGTAACCCACTCTCTTCCCCCCATTATTCTCCCATCCCCACAGCTATACAAAAAGTGGAGCGTAACAGGGATCTGTTGACTGCCTGTCTCACAGCTACATAAATATTGGTTTGCTCAAAATAGAAAATAAACAGATATGTATGTAAAATAAAAACAAAATGACACTGAATAAGTTCCACTTTTCAACCTGTGAGACTGTCATACCTGCAGCTTCACTAAGTGGTCAGTAAATACATTTATTGCCATTTTTTATTTGATTTTATTACAACAGGAAAGGAATATGTCAGTAATGAATATTTCTGAAGTGAAAACAGACCTGACCGTCAGTCTAGATTTAGTTTTACACTACTTAATTGCAGATGGCTTATGGCATTTCTTTGCAGAAATTAATAGTTATGTAGTCATATAAAAGGAAGTGCATTAATGCTTATGAAAACAGACCAGAACCTATCACTACTGGTCAGTATTCACTCATTACATTAGTAATTACAAGACGTATAACTGCTGACCAACAATTTCATTCTCCGGAATACAAACGCTACTTCTCTCATTTTTTTACGTCACTGAAAGAAAGGCATTTGCTATTAAACACTTAGGAGTCCTTTTGTTGTCTCAGACTCTCATTTCCCCCATTCTCTTTTAAGTTCTGTTTTCTGGAGGTCCAGAAATGCCCAGGGCAGCTTGCCAGCTACACCCAGATGTGAGAATGTTATTCACATCCCCACCTGGGGAGTGCTTAATAGGATGAGAGAGGTAGCTCCGCCCTTTGAGCATCCAGGCACATGCCAAGCAAGGAATGTGAGCTTCAGCACCTTGCTGAGGTTGCAGTCAAGAGGGTGGTGCAGAGGCATTGGGGCAGATATGAAACTCTATCCTCCAGCTGTACAAAACTTGCTGTCCCTCTTGGCTCCAACCAACAAGCTAACAGAGGTTTTTACTTTTACGTCAGTGGTGTCACCCCACCAAGGTTCATCAGGCAGGGAAATATTTAAGGCCTTCCAGACTGATGTGACACTAAGCTCTCAACTTTCCTCACTCACTCTCTTGTCTCTATCTGCCATCTGTATGTATTGTTTCCCGTTCCCATTGTCTGTCCTCATACTGTTCCTGTATGTTTAATAAAAAAATATATATTCCTTAACTCATTCACGCCAATGGAGCTCAGGAAGTTTGCACTGTAACTTTCAGTGAGGTGAGTCTAAGCCTTTTGACAGAATCAAATTATGACTTCACATTTCAATCAAAAGTTCATGTATCTGGAATCACAGGGGTTGTGAAAGAAGTATAAATGTCAAACCCTTCAGCATCAACTATTTTTATAGTGCTGGTATTCTTTAGGTTCTAGGTCTTAAACTGAATTTTATAATCTACAGTAAACACTTAACATTTGTAATATTTTGTAAACTTAAAATCTCAGCAACCACTCAAATTACACACATACTGTCAGCAGCATTTTAGTAATCTAGCTGAGAGCTTTCACATAAGGCTAAGGAGTTCTGTGTTACTTGGTTGTCAAGATATTTAGAGAAATGTGAACATTATATCTACATAAATTAATATAAAAACAACAGTTAATCTCCATTTACCTGCACTAGACAGAGGTCAAACATTAATGCAGTTGAGTTTGTCACTGTGTAAGCTTTAAGATGAAATCTTTTAAAACCTTGTACATATCATGGTTTTAGAATTATTGATACAGATATGAACAAGCAATATTTGACACCTAGAGGCGTCAGTAGGAGTTAACTAAAGATGAACCTGGAGGCGTCACTCAGATGTAGCGAGTTAACTCTTCCCTCTCTCTCTCCTACGCACTCTGCCCTTTTTAATTCCCAAAAAAATTTTTTTTGAAAAATGAGGGGTCTATGCCCACCAAAAACACAATACCCATCCTCTCCCACCTCTTCCTTCTGGTTTGCAATGCATGTTAAATTTTTTTATCATTCTCTTAACCAAAGTGCAGGCTATGGCTTTGAAGTGGAACATCTAGAATTCTGAAGCAGTGGAAGATGACAGCTGAGAGTGGTCGAAAACTGGGTACGCAGAAGAGTGATGGGGTGCTGTTGAAAACAGGATACTGAGGAAGGGTGGCGGGATTGCTTCACATGAGAAATTGAAATCTTTGCAGAGACTCATAAGGTTATTGATGATGTTAATGAGTTCATATTCCTAGCAGGTATTCCAAAACTGTTTTGAATTTCAGGCCATGACGTTTTGCTTATTACAAAGGTAAACAGATTTTGCTGCATTCTGCAAAAATGCTGCAGGTATACTGAAGGCTTTAGAAGTTAGTGTTCACTCCGATTTATTAGACCTGTCAAATCAAATTGTCAACAGTATGCTGACAGCTGTTTTGGGGTAGACTGGGTTGTAAAATGGTTGCCAGTTAAAGGCATCTAGGTCAAGAAATCATCAGACTGGTAATATTTCAGGGTATGCCTTTCTCTTTTCGTGTGTTGTATAAACCTCCATCTTTGCACCCGTCAATGTTCTTTGCTTGGATTTCTGAAATGTAAGGACAGCTTGTGTAATCTAGTAGCTTATCTAGGATCACATCACAGCCATGTTTTTTTTTTTTGTCCTGTCAATATTCACTACAGCAGGAATAAGAAGAAAGCTATCACTGCTACATGTGTTTACCTATTGGTTTGGACACTAGTTGAGTTAAGACTATGCTCAGCAATTATTAATTCCAGCTGCTTCTAAGAATTAAAACCAAACACTGGAGCAGCAGAGGAAGACACCAACCAGGAATTAGTGTAAAAAACTCTTTACTTAAAGCTTTCATCAGAATGACTTCTTCAGAAATACAATTACAAACATTTTTACACAGACTTGTATACTTACACTCTCATGTCCCTCCCACTAATCAAACTGCATTAAATTACTTAATTCATAATCAACTTCTCAGATAAAAATCCTAGATAAAAATCTTAAAGTGTGTAGCAACAGATCATAACACAATGAACACATTTAAACACAAAAAACAAATGTGTATATATTGAACCATAAAATATGAATTTACATCAACGTTCGGTCTACTACTATCTGATAAAAACATTTAATATTAATAGATTCATTAAGGCCTGGAAAACTATCAGCACCCAGTCTAAGCTGCCATAATGATTCTTTTCTCTCTACTCTGTTTTTTATATTGCCACCTCTTAAATCAATGTCAACTTATTCCAACACACAAAGTAAATTGAAAGTAAATTTTTTATAAGAACTACAAATTACAGAGTGTTGGAACAAAGCATTTTTATCATCTTTAGTTCTGATGGCATAGTAATGTTATTGTATACGTGTATTAAGATTCCTGGTAGTCATACCTATATAAAAAGCAGTACAGCCTGAACATAAAGCAACATACACTAAACTGATGGAATTACAGTTGAATCTTCCTTGTACACTAATAGTTCTATCTAAATGGGATACATTTATGAAAAGTACCTCATGAATGTATCTACAGGCACTGCAACAGAAGCATTTAAACATTCCCCTAGGTTTACCTGATACGGGCATAGATTTCAAATAGTCATTCTTCTCCAACAAGTTCTTAATAGTGTTTGATTTCTTTAACACAAAACTGGGTTTACTACCCAAAATAGTAGATAATTCGTTACTGCCAGAAATAATCTTCCAGTTGTCTTACTACTGCCTTAATTTTATTACTATCAACAGACATAATACATCTAGGCACAGATGGTAAAGCAGTAAGACCTACACTAGTGCTAGGTACAGACTGACAATTAACATTCTTAACTTGCAACCCTTTTAATAATATTGGGGAAAATTCAGTATTCCTTCTGTTTACAATATCACTGCTGATGTCACGAAGCAAAATAAGGGGCAACTTCTAACCACAAATAATTCAATAATAAAGTCAACTTCTTCATGAAATACCTTATCAGTTGTCATACGAGATGCTCTTATGTACTGACCTTTAGGTACGTTCTTCTTAATATACATAGCATGATTACTACCAAAATGCAGATAATACGTAGCTTTCCTATAAATGCTACTTGCAAAGCATTTACTAATAGGATCCCTTTCTAAACTTACATCCAGGTAGTTTATTTTATTACCAAAACCACTTATTTTAAAAAATCACAACTAGCATTTAATTGCATCAAAAATGTGATGTGGTTAGCTAAAGGGCCCTTTATAATAAAAAAACAAATCGTCTATATATCGACAATAGAATAGTATATCAGTAGAGAGACCCATGGTGGGTAAAATTTCTTTCTCCTACCAACCCATTACCAGACCAGCAAAAGCTGGGGCCACCGTTGCCTCCATTGCTACCCCTCTTAACTGTTTATAACTTATGTACTGACCTTTAGGCACGTTCTTCTTAATATACATAGCATGATTACTACCAAAATGCAGATAAGTAGCTTTCCTATAAATGCTACTTGCAAAGCATTTACTAATAGGATCCCTTTCTAAACTTACATCCAGGTAGTTTATTTTATTACCAAAACCACTTATTTTAAAAAATCACAACTAGCATTTAATTGCATCAAAAATGTGATGTGGTTAGCTAAAGGGCCCTTTATAATAAAAAAACAAATCGTCTATATATCGACAATAGAATAGTATATCAGTAGAGAGACCCATGGTGGGTAAAATTTCTTTCTCCTACCAAGCCATTACCAGACCAGCAAAAGCTGGGGCCACCGTTGCCTCCATTGCTACCCCTCTTAACTGTTTATAACTTCTTTTGTCTAATAACAATTCTAATAAGGATGTTTTTATTGTTAAACTACACCAGCTAGTATATTTAGTAAGAAAATTAGGCACAAATTCTAACCCCTCTACTTGTGGAATACATGTGTATAAAGAAACTACATCAGCAGTTAGAATAAAAAATTCTTCTGTACTATGACAACTAGAATCTAAAAATTGTATATGAAACACTCTGACTGTTTTTTTCCACTGGTGGTCGTTTTTATTTGTGCTTATAACAATTGCTATGACAGCTCATGCTGAACTCCCCTAGGAGGCAAAAAAAACTCCTGAATGATTTTAACAACACTGATTTTTACAGAGGCTGGAGGTGGAATACATACACAGCAATGCTGAACTTTTTGTGATTACTGATTGTGCCAGAATCCAGTCAGAGGCAAGTTCATACTGAGGGATGCTTCTTTTAAGTTTAGTTTTGACAAGGAGGAGTCTCCTGCTTTAATACCTGCTCCACTACTGTAGAAAGTGTGAAACTCCCAGGGCACTGGGATAGGCACACGCCATCTTTTAGTTAACATTCTGTAATGGCTTCAATCTTGGAGTTATGTTGAAGCAGGTTTCAAAGGATGGCCATTATCAAAACACCACTTGACAAACTTAGGGCTATCTTTAAAATTAGTGTATCTGGTTCAGTAACCACTGGCCACTGGAGACACTGCAACTCAATAACAGGTGTTTGTCACAAGAAATCATTCCAAGTGTTGTTTGTATTACAGTGCTGGGAGTGATTCACCATTAAGATCTTCCTTCTTCTCCAAAGTTGAGTGACAATGTTGGGTGCCTGTAGGAGCTGAACAGGGAGGGCAGGAATGAGTGGCCACTGACCGCTCACTCATCCTGGTGGGATGGAGGCATCTTTGGTTTGTTACTGAAGTATTTTCTGGCAGGAATAATAGGTGCTGCCTAATGGAATTAGAGCTTACACTGCTTGCATTGTCATAGTACCTCTGCATTAACAGTCAAGAGGGAATCAGTGTATGCAGGTATATTTTCCTCTTAGGAGAAAACAATGGCAAAGCTCGGAGGAGCTGCCAAGTAGAAAGGGGTGCTCCTAAGAGGACAGGGTAGGCCACCTCCCAAAAAAATAGCAAGCCTGTCTAGCTCCTACAACCTGACTCTTGCAGGGGAATAGAGAGCTGCCTGTGATTCTAAGGGCAGGAATGAATGGACCATTAAGCTCTTGCCTATTTCAAAAATGCCAAGTCATCAACACCCCCCCCCCCCCCAAACAAAAAATACTTTGTACAACTGTGGAGTTGGTATATTAAATTTAGGGGAGCCTTATCCTTCATGTGGGAAGTACAGGGGGAGCTTTTTTTTTTTTTTTTACATTTTTATGAACCTACAGTTAATTATGCTCATCTGGACACTACCCAATGAAGTATAGTGGAACCAGTTTTGTCTAGTGTACTTTGCTATGTCATCAAAGCAACAAAAAGATCAGTGTCGAAATTCAATGTAAAAAATGAACATAAAATGTCACTGATAAGTAACTTTGGCTTTGTGCTTCCTTTGCAACACATTCTGGAGAACACAGTTAAGCGTACTGTACTGCTATGTATACACTGATGAAACATTTAGTTTTATGCAGCAGCCCATACTTTACCATTGCACAGCATCCTACTGTGCTTCAGTATGGGCAGCCTTTTGGCTAAGATCAAGTGTAGTAACTCTGCGGCATTATTACACACTTCCTTTGGCAAATTTTGGAATCACAAACATTAGAGCCAAGGTCTTACTTGCAAGGGCTATATGTAAAATAAATAACTGGTGTCAAAATCATAGACTGAATCTAAATGCCAAAAATGCATTACTGTATCCTTTGGAAAGTCTACCCCAGGGAACTACTACACTGACAATATGCCCCAAGATGTGACCCAGATGTTCGGGATTTGAGAACTTATATGGATAATGATCAAACGTTTGACCAACATGTGTCTATTGCTGTAAGAAAGTCCTTCTATATTGCACAGCTTAAAAACAAAGGGATTTTGTCTAAAAATAGGGGTGTCATTGCCTCCCTTTACTCAGCCACCATTAGGCCAGTCATGGTGTATAATGTCCCCTTTGGCATGCATCTGTCCAGACACGTGCAACTGGAATGACCAAAGATACCTCACTAAAAAGGATATAATGCCTAAACATGTTCTGTATGGACCAACTCAAAGCCCTCTCACTATACTCAGTATCCTACATACTAAGAGGTGACCTGTGTAGGGCATACAAGGCATCCACCAACCGATTACTGATGGATTTACTGCACATCAACAAGTTAAATGGCATCAGAAATACTCAATCTAGGGATCTAAACTTCTTATGTAACATCAACAGAATGGTTTGGAGGGATAGGTTTATCTTGCAGTGGATAATGCTGCTCTGGAACAGACTCCCCAGCCACATAAAACAAAGCACATGTCTGTCTATAACTCAAGTACAACTTAGACCTATGTTTGTGAAACAGAAAATTTACCACAGGACAGTCCCCTGTACTATTAATCGATAGCAGCAGCTCATAAATGCTTTTTCACATGCATGGGTCTGCTGAAATTATCCATCGTATGATTCCAGTTATTGTCATTAGGGTCAATATACAATTATTGATCATGGGATGGGCAAAGAGAATCCAACACCAAACGGCATAGGATAATTCAAGCACCAAAAAGGAAACTGGCTAGGCTTTAAATGTCCTGTAAGGGCAGCAAAGCTAGTACTTACCTACGAACCTGGCAGCTAACAGATAGCAAAGATCTCAAGTGTATGCCCAAGAACAACAGGATATGAAAAGAAAAAAATGCCAGACAACAAGGGTAACAGGGTTATTGCACAATTCAGCAAAGTGGACAAGCATCTAGGCAAAATTTATGCCTGGCATTCTGCCTGCCAAGACCATCAAAGGGAAAATGCACCGATGAGGGATGTTTTTAAAAGAAACAAACATCCAAAAAACAGCACAGGTGGTCTGTCGAGGGTTCTAGAAAAGTACAGTGCTTAGGGAGCATAGCAATAGTGATGAGAAAAAAAGAGTATATAGTTAGGCACTAACATTCCCTGGCCAGAGCTGCAATGGCTAACCAGGCATGCACCAAACAAGTGGTAGCTTGTACAAATGTTGGCAATAGGCAATTGAAATACAAAACAACAAAACCAAGCCAACAACATCAAGGAGACTTGAATACTTCAATACACAGTGCAAGACTTAAAGATCACATAGCTTTCAGGTTGTAACAACCCTTCCTCGGTGTATGATGCAACTTACAGTGGATATAAAAAGTGTACACCAACCCTGTTAAAATGCCAGGCTTTTGTGATATAAAAAATGAGACCACAATAAATAATTTCAAAACTTTTCCCACATTTAATGTGATCTATAACCTATACAATTTAATTAAAAAAACAAAAATCTGTTGGGGAAAAAATATAAAAAATTAAAAATGTACAATATGCTGGTTGCATAAATGTGCACACCCTTAAACTAATACTTTGCTGTGTGTGCACACCCTTAAATACTTTGTTGAAGCACCTTTTGATTTAATTACAGATTCAGTCTTCTTGGGTACACACCTGCCATCAATTAGAAAGACTCTGATTAACCCCAAATAAAGTTCAGCTGTCCTATTGGGATTTTCCTGACATTTACTCAGTTGCCTCCTACAGCAAAAGCCATGCTTTGCACAGAACTTACAAAGCATCAAGGGAATCCCATTGTTGAAAGGTATCAGTCAGGAGATGAGTACAAAAAATTTCCACAGCATCGGATATCCCTTGGAACACAGTGAAGACAGTCATCAAAAAGTGGAGAAAATATGGGATAACAGTGACGTTGGAAAGAACATAACGTCCCTCCAAAATTGATAAAAAGACAAGACAAAAACTGGTCAGGGATGCTGCCAAGAGATGTACAGCAACACTGAAGGAGCTGCAGGAATTTCTGACAAGTACTGGTTGTATACTACATGTGACAACAATCTCCCGTATTCTCCATATATCTGGACTATGGGGTAGGGTTGCAAGACGGAGGCATTTTCTTACACAGAAAAATATATAGGCCTGGCTAAAATTTGCAAAACAATACATCAAGTCTCCCAAAAGCATGTGGGAAAATGTGTTATGCTCTGATGAGACCAAAGTTGAACTTTTTGGCCACAATTCCAAAAGGTACGTTTGGTGCAAAAACAACACTTTGCATCACCAAAAGAACAGCATCACCACGGTGAAGCATGGTGGTGGCAGTATCATGCTTTGGGGTTGCTTTTCTTCAACTAGAACTGGGGCTTTAGTCAAGGTGGAGGGAATTATGAACAGTTCCAAATACCAGTTACTTTTGGCCCAAAACCGTCAGGCATCTGCTAGAAAGCTAAAGATGAAGAGGAATTTCACCTTTCAACATGACCAAGCATACATCCAAATCAACAAAAAATGGCCTCACCAGAAGAAAACTGAAGTTTTGGAATGGCCTAGCCAGAGCCCAGACCTAAATCCAATAGAAACTCTTTGGGGTGATCTGAAGAGGGCTGTGAACAAGAGATGCCCTCACAATCTGAAAGATTTGGAGCACTTTTGTAAGGGAGAGTGGGCAAACATTGCCAAGTCAAGAAGTGCCATGCTGATAGACTCCTACCCAAGAAGACTGAATACTGTAATTAAATCAAAAGGTGCTTAAACAAAGTATTAGTTTAAGGGTGTGCACACACAGCAAAGTATTAGTTTAAGGGTGTGCACACTTATACAACCAGTGTACTGTACATTTTTTATTTTTTATATTTTTTCCCCTAACAGATTTTATAGGTTCATAGGTTGGTACTAGGCTATCGGCCCTAGGGCCTATACAAGCCTAGCCATTGCAATTCCCTGGATATTTCTTCCCACAATATTTACTTCCCTGGACCCTTGTCTAGCAGGGTGACTGACGTGATCCCAGAGGTGAATTTCCTATCCCTCCCCAACTGCCAAGGTTCCTTTTGAAAAGGGCCAAGGAGGCGCTCTGCTTGACATGTATGATCAGTCTATTCCAGAGTATGGGGAGTCTCTGGGTCAGGAATCTATCCCTCCAGCATGTTTTGCTCATTCTGATGACAAGGTTTAGATCCCTGGAGCATGTGGCTCTGAGAGATTGGGATTTCTTTAAATGGAGCATGTCCAACAGCTCGGGGTTTGACATGGCCTTGTATGTTAAGCAGAGATCGCCTCTAAGTAGACGATATGCCACAGAGTATAGCTTGAGTTTTTTTTAGACGGTCAGCATAGGGCATCTGCATTAGGCCTGTGATTCTTTTAGTGAGGTATTTCTGTGGCCTTTCCAGCTGTTGCAGATGTCTTGTGAAGTACATACCAAACGGGGCGTTGTACTCTAAAAAGGGTTTGATAAGTACAGTGGGACACAATGACCTCCTTTTTTTCTGGATGAAAAGCCCTTAGTTATGAGGTGTGCCACATAGAAGGATTTCCTGACTGTTGTGGCGAAGTGGTTATCGAAGGTGAGACCACTGTCCACCTGTGTCCCTAAGTCTATCATCACACTTTCGGTGTTTATTGTACTGCCACCTATGTGGTAGTTCATTCAATTTTCAATTGAATTGTACAGGTAATAGGTCACATTAAAGGTGGGAAAAGTTTTGAAATGATTTACTGTGGTCTCACATTTTTTATATCACAAAAAAATGGCATTTTAACAGGGGTGTGTATACTTTTTTATAGCCACTAATAATGCAGGTTTATATTACAATCAAGAGACACGGCCAACCAATCAAATTTACATTTCAATTATTCAATTACGTAAACAAATCTGAAAAGCACAAAAAATGTATAAAAAATACATACAAAGAATATATTTAAAAAGTACAGTCGTGTACACTCACCATAAATGTAGATGTTCGAGTGTGTTCACTGCTGCAGTCCTAACCATTGGGTTATCCATGCTGTAGTAGCCCTCAGTCGGTCCGACTACCAGAGTCAAGGGTTTATGCGTCAGCTGCTGTCGCTTGCTGGCTGACATCAGGTCGTCTGAGCTATAAAGGAGAGCAGGCGACGCCATTACCTCAGTTTTTCTTGCCTTAACCAACCAAAGAAGTCCAATTTTAATAAATATTAGTAGTCCTGGAGTCAGAGACCCCCACAGAAATACGAGTCTCTCTAAGGAAAGCAGATATCAGGGGGAAGGAGGGATGGAAAGCATAACTGCGGCAGTGAACACACTCAAACATCTACATTTATGGTAAGTGTACACAACTGTACTATGTTCTTCGTGTTTCACTGCTGCAGTCCTAACCACTGGGAAGATTCCCAAAGCTGAGGAGAAGGGTGGAAGGATAATAGAAACTTAAGGTAGGGTGAGCGTGCCCTGCAGAATTGCAGAGGTAAACCCAGCCCTAGCTTTTGAGAATAGGTTCAGATGGTAATGTTTGGTGAAGGTGTGGACTGAAGTCCATGTGGCAGCTTCCAGAATGTCCTTGGTGGGTACCCTTCTAAGGAATGCTGTGGAAAGTAGACATTGCCCTACTGGCATGGGTTCTGATGGTCCTAGGGAGTGGTTTTCCATGCAAGGAGTATTAAAACTGGATGCAGTGTGCTATCCATTTGGAAATGGTCTGTTTATATAATGGTTTCCCCTGTGCCCCTGTTTTAAAGCTGACCAAGAGCTGGTCAGCTTTCCTGAATGTCTTTGTACTATCCAGATACATCCAAAGAATGGAGTATCCTTTCCCCCTTGTTCTGAGGGTTAGGGAAGAAGGTGGGCAGGTGGATGGCCTGGTTGAGGGTAACATCCGAAACCACCTTTGGCATGAAGGAGGGATTGGTTCTCAGGGAAACCCTGCCTGCATGGAAGAGAAGTGGCTCACAATGGCCATTAAGGCCTGAAGCTCTGACACTCTCCTGGCTGAAGTAATAGCCAGGAGAAAGGCAGTCTTCCAAGAGAGGTATTTTAGTTCTGAGGATGCTGCAGGTTTGAAGGTAGGCACAGTAAGCTTTTCTAAAGCATAGTTCAGGTCCAATACTGGGGTGGGCTGTCTTCTGGGAGGCCTGATATTAGAGGCCCCTCTAAGGAATTGTTTGATAAGAGGGCGGGAGAACAATGGCTGTTCTGTATCAAAGTCTGTAGAGGCATGGATCTTTATGGAGGAGAAGGAGAGACCCTTATTAAGAAGCACAGCAAGATAATCTAGAATAAAAGTAATGGAGGGCAGATGTATGTCTGCCCCCTTGGACCGGCTCCAGGAGCAGAATCTTTTCCATTTCCCAACGCAAGATTTTCTGGTGCTGGGCCTTCTGGCTTCTGTGATGATGTCAAGGACTTGCTTGCTTAGCATAGATTCCTTGTTGGTTTTGGTAGAATAAGCCATGCTGACAGCTTGAGTGTCTGAAGGTCTGGGTGCAGCATTGTTCCCCCACCCCCAGGATAGCAGGTGAGGTATCAGAGGTAGCTGTCAGGGGGGCTGGTAAGATGCTGACTAGGCCAATCTGGGGCAATGAGTATTGCTCTTGGTTTTTCCTCCCTTATCTTGAGTAGTACTTTTGGAATGAGAGGTAGAGCTGGGAATGCATACACAAAGAGGGTATTCCAAGGGAAGGTCAGGGAATCAACCTTCCAGGCCAGGTGATGGTACTACCTGATGCAGAATCTCTGTACCTGGTGATTTAAATGAGAGGTCCTCCTGGGGTGGGGTCCCCCCATGTGTTGGTAATTTGCAGAAAAATGTCCCTGTGGATTTGCCATTCATGTGGGTCCAGCAGGTTTCTGCTTAGGTGGTCTGCCAGGGTGTTGTTATTGCCCGGTAGATACTGGGGTGTAAGATGTAGTCCCATGGATGAGGCTGCTAGCCACAGGTTCATGGCTAGTCTGCACAGGGGGTAAGACTGAGTCCCTCCCTGTTTGTTGATGTACCACATGACTGTGGTGTTGTCTGTTTTTATGAGAACCACCCCTGGTTTGAGGTAGGGTTTGAAAGATGCAAGAGCGTTTTGTACTGCTATCATTTCCTTTTCGTTGATGAGCAGTGGTAGTATTTGCGCAGCCCAGAGACCTTGGGCACATCTGCCTTTTAAGTGGGCACCCCAGGCTATGTCCGAAGCATCTGTAGTTATGGTGTGGGGGATCACAGGCAGGGAAGTGTCCAGAGGTTGTGAGTGATGAAACCATAGGTTCTTTAGGTACCACAATTTTCCTCATGTGCAGTCTGTAGGAGTAGAGGGAGGAGGAGAGAGGCCTTAGAGCCCTGTAGCTTGCTGGAACTTCCTGGCAGAAAGCTGGGTTTGGAATGCCAGAGAGTAATGAATTTTTATTTTGGTAGGTTTTTTTTTGGGACAGGAGGGAAGGCCCTGTTCTGTGTTGTCCAAGTAAAAAAAAAAGATGACTTTCAGGGGGGGAGTCTATTTTTTTTTTCTTTCAATGATAGTAGCCCAGAGAGGTGAGTAGGGTGTTTACAAATGATGGATGAGACAGTCCGTCCAGAAGAGGTAAATCTGTACATTGTTTTGCCTACAAAAGGCAATGGCAGGAGCTAGACATCTGGTAGGAGGTCTAGGGTAACCACCAAGCTTTGTTTGGCAGCATTGGTAGAAGATATGCCAAGTTCTTTTCCCCTGGGAACAATTAATAGTCTGATAGAAAGAATCCTTTTTTGTTTGTCTTGGTACAGGTTCTACTGCCCTTAGGGATAATTAGGTTTTGCACTTGTTTTAGTGCTTCTGCCCACTGGTTTGGAGGTAGTAGTTCTTGGAAATTGAATTTGTACCCCTGAGCAAGTTATAGAGTTCCAATTGTCTCTGCATAGAGACAGCCTTCCTCCTAGCTTTTGGTGTGGTGGAGGCAGGCAGAGATGGGAAAGGTAGTCATTGAGAGTTTTTTCCATATAGGGTTGCTTTTGAATTCCCTGCTCTAGTGTTTGGGGGGGGGGCACTGTTTTGTTCTTTGCTAGCCCTGAGTTTTAGTCCTGGTGAGTCTGTTCCTACAGGTTTTGCCTTGTGCCTGCCTGTTTGGTGCAGGAAAGGACCAGTGTTTAGAGGGAAAATTTCTGCTGAACCTAGGAGGTTATAAAATCTTTAACAGTCTGCATCGATTTTGCTTTGTCTTACATCTTTTTAAGTACCTCTTCAGCTTTCTGTCCGAACAAGTGGTCTTTGTCAAGAGGTGCATCCATGATTTTAGCTTTGACATGATCAGAGAGAGGTTGTTCCTCCAGCCATGCATGTCTTCTGATAACAGATCCTGTCACTGCTGCCCTGCTAGAAGCTTCTAGGGCGTCAAATCCACAGTGCAAGGAGTGCTTTGCCACCTGAGATGAAGACTGCAGTAATTCTGCTATCTCTCTATTGTTGGCAAAATCGGGACAAACAGAAATTTTCTGTTTCACATGTTCCAAAGTGTGCTGTTGATATTTTAACATATGGAACTGACAGTTGAGAACCCTTATAGTTAAAGTTGCAGAGGTATATACTTTTTTACCCAATCTGTACAGGGACCTAGATTCTTTGTCTGAGGGAGTAGGATTCTTTGCAGAGGTAGCCTTAACTCCCTTAGGTCCCAGAGTAATCACCTCTCTATCTGCTACAGGATTTCTGTAGAGGAATATATGCGAGTCAGGTAACCTGTTGTACCTGTCAGGTTTTCTGGGAGCACGTGGAAGAGTGTCAGTGGTAAGGCTGGATTCTTGGTAAACATCATCTACCACCTCCAGGATGGGTGGGGATGGCCAGAGGCCTGTACTGGGGTAGGTCCAGAAACTCTCTTAGTCTTTTCTTGGATTCTGGGAAATCCGTTGATTACCATTGGAACTGTTCCCTGAGGGTGTGGAGGGTTTCCCCAAATGGAAAGTCCTCTTGAGGTGATGCAGAAGGAATAGATTCTTCTACATCTGCGTCTACATATGCAGCAAGAGGAATTTCCTCTTCAAAAACAGAGGAGTCCGATCCCTCCGAGTCTAAATCCGATTGGATGTCTGAAGAAAGTACAGTTGTGTACACTTAGCATAAATGTAGATGTTCGAGTGTATTCACAGTTGCAGTCATCACACTTGGGCTATCTGCCTGCATGTAGCCCTCAGTCTGCCCGAATACCAGAGTCTTTGGATTTCTGCGTCAGATGCTGTCACCTCTTCCATGACGTCAGGGGTATAAAACATGCAGCAGACGCCATTACATCAGTTTTTCTTGCCCCAGATGTCAGCCCCCAAAATAGGAAGAAATTATATGGTGTGGAACACCTCCCGTAAAAAGTAAATACCATAGCTATAAGATATGGCCAAAAAGAGTATAGGTAGAAAGCATAGAAGAGTCAGGGGGGGCTGGAGGGAGGGTAACCAAGACTGCAACAGTGAATACACTAACATCTACATTTATGGTAAGTGTACACAACTATACTATGTTCTTCGTGTTTCACTGTTGCAGTCATCACACTTGGGTTGATTACCTAAGCTGAGGAAGGGTGGAGGCAGTCAAGTAATAGTAAGGCCGGCTTGCAGGCCTTGTAAGACTGCTATGGCAAATCCAGCTCTGGATTTAGAAAAAACAGGTAAGTGGTAATGCTTGGTGAAGGTGTGTACAGAACTCCAGGTTGCAACTTCCAGGATGTCCCTGGTAGGGACTCCCCTGAGAAATGCTGTAGAGGCTGAGGTAGCCCTAGTGGATTGAGTTCTAATCCCCTGTAGGGTAGGTTTTCCATGGTGTTTTTAGCAGAAATGGATGCAGTGTGCTATCCATTTGGAAATGGTTTGCTTTGAAATGGACTTGCCCTCTGCTCTTATAGCAAAGCTGACTAGCAGCTGGTCAGATTTTCTGAAAGGCTTAGTCCTGTCAAGATAGAACCTGAGTTGTCTGTGTACATCCAAGGAGTGCAGGATCCTTTCCCCTTTATTCTGAGGATTAGGGAAAAAGGTTGGTAAATGGATGGATTGGTTTAGAGCCACACTGGATACCACCTTGTGCATAAAAGATGGGTTAGTCCTGAGGGAAACCCTGTCAGCATGGAAAATAATGAAGGGTTCCACAGCCATTAGTGCCTGTAACTCAGACACTCTTCTTACTGAAGTGATGGTTAGAAGTAAGGCTGTTTTCCAAGAGAGAAATTTTAACTGTGCTGTAGCAGCAGGCTCAAAAGGGGGAAGCGTGAGCTTCTCTAGTACAAAGTTAAGGTCCCCGGCAGGAGTGGGAGCTCTACTCGGGGGTCTTAAATTGTTAGCTCCTCTCAGGAACTGTTTGTGGAGCAGCTTTGCTAGGAAATCTAGGATTTGAGGTACGGTGGGCATGGCTGTGTCCTTTCCTTGAGACTGGCTCCAAGAACAGTATCTTTTCCATTTTTCTGAATAGGATTTCCTAGTACTAGGCCTTCTGGCCTCAAGGATGACATCCATCACACCTGTTTGTTGAGGGTTGCTGGTGGTATATTCAGGGAATAAGCCAGGCTGCAAGGTTCAGGGTTTGCAGCTGAGGATGCAAAATCTGTCCCTCCTGCTGGGACAGCAGGGAGGGAGGGTCTGATGTAGGTGCCAGGGTGGCACTGCTGCCAGGCTGAGTAGGAGTGGGTACCAGTGCTGGCGGGGCCAGTCCAGAGCAATAAGGATTGTCCTCGGTTTGTCCTGTTTGTTCTTGAGTAGTACGTTTGAGAGGGGGGCAGAGGGGGAAAGGCATAAATTGAGAGGTTTTCACATGTAAAGGATAGGGCATTCACTTTCCATGCTTGGCTGTGGAGATTTCTAGTGCAAAATTTGCTCAATTGATGGTGTTGGGGGGAGGCAAAGAGGTCCACCTCTGGTGTCCCCCACCTGTGGGTTAGAAGTTTGAATGAGTTGGGTTCCAGTTTCCACTCGTGTGGTCCAGTAGATTTTTGTTTAAGTCTGCCAGTGAAATCTGTTTGCCTGGCAGGAATTCAGCTTGCAGGTGCACTTGGTTGTTCAAGGCTGTGTTCCACAAGGCCATGGCTAACCTGCAGAGTGGGTAGGAAAGAGTTTCCCCCTGCTTGTTTATGTACCACATAACTGTGGTGTTGTCTGTCTTTATCAAGAGTTGTCCTGGAAGGATAAGTAGTTTAAGGCTGTCAGAGCATTCTGTACAGCTAACATTTCTTTTTGATTGATATGTAGGTTAATTTGTCCTGGGCTCCATTTGCCTTGAATGCATTTGCCAGCTATGTGAGCCCTCCATGCACAGTCTGATGCATCTGTTGTCAGGGGTTGGGTGGCGAGGGGTTGAGTGAAAAGGAGTCCCTTGTTGTGGTTGCAAGCCTCTACCCACCAAAGGAACTCTGCCCTTAGACAAGGAATGATAGGAATAATTGTTTCCAGGTACTGAGAATGTTGGCACCAGAGACTTTTTAAGTACCACTGAAGTTTCTCATATGCAGTTTTGCATATGAAATTAGTAGAATGCTGAGGCCATGAATCCTAGGGCTTGCAGTATTTTTCTTGCAGATAGCTGGGTTCTGGTGACCACTAGTTTGAAGTAGTTTGTCAAATAAACCTGGTTTTCTGGAGTAAGGAATGCCATCTGGAAAGTTGTGTTCAAGCTTGCTCCCAGGAATACAATCTTTTGGCTGGGCACCAGATGTGATTTCTTTTCGTTGGTGGTGTACCCCAGAGAAGTTAAAAGTCTCTTTACAAACGTCAGGTGCTGAAGTATCAATTCCTGACTGTCCTGAATCAGGCAATCATCCAAGTATGGATAAATTTGAATTTTTCTCTGCCTGCAGAATGCAATGGCTGGAGCCAGGCACTTTGTGAATACCCTGGCCGCAGTAGATAAGCCAAAGGGAAGTGCAGAGAACTGATGGTGCATAGAGCCTGCCCTGAAACGTAAATATTTCCTGCAATATTCCCTTATGGGGATGTGCAGATAAGCTTCTTTTAGGTCTAGGTTGACTAGCCAGGAGTCCTTGGCTAGCACAGGAAGCAGCTGTTGTAGTGTAAGCATTTTGAATTTTGGGACCACCAGGAAGGTGTTGAGAATGGACAGGTGCAGGATAGAGCGCCAAGAGCCCTCTTTTCTGGGCACCAGGAACAGTCTGGAGTAGAAACCCTATCCTCTTTGCTCTGCCGGAACAGGTAGAATAGCCCTGATACTGAGAAGAGAAAGTACTTGCTTTTGAGCCTCTGGCCACTGGTTTGGAGGAAGGTCTGGCAACCCGCTTGGGGTTGGCAGGGAGTGGAAGCATAATCTGCATCCCTGGGTTACAATTTGTAGGACCCATCGTTTCTGGTTAATGGACATCCAGTTTTTTGCATGCAAGGCGAGTTTTCCTCCTAAGTGTGCAAGTACTTAGGCATGGCTGGGAAGGATGATAGACAAGTCATTGTGAATTTTTTCCATAAGGGGGTGGCTTACCACCCCCTGTTTTTGAGCGGGGAGCACTCCATTGTTTAGATCTCTGCGTACCCTGAGACTGTAGCCTTGGTGGTCTGTTGCTCCTAGATTTGGGCTGAGAAGACCTAGTAGGGACTGGAAAGGACCAGTTTTTTGAAGGTCAATGCCTACTGAACCTAGATGGCTGTACCTGAAAGAAATCTTTAAGAGTTTGCATAGATTTAGCTTTTTTCCTCCATTTTTTTAAGAACCTCTTCTGCTTTTGTACCAAACAAACATTCCTGGTTTAATGGAGCATCTAGTAATTTTGCTTTGACATGGTCTGGCAAGATTTGTTCCTTCAGCCAGGTATGCCTTCTCAGTACAGACCCAGTGACAGCAGCCCTGCAAGATGCTTTTAATGCATTAAAACCACACTGCAAAGTATGTTTACTGACTTCGTTTGCAAAATGCATTAACTCTTGTAAATCTTTACTTTCTGCAAAATCTGGAAGCAACATTTTTTGTTTAATTAGTTCCATAATATGCTGCTGGTACTTCAACATGTGAAAATGGCAATTTAAAGCCCTGATGCCAAGAGTTGCAGAGGTATATACCTTCTTTCCCCATCTGTCTAAAGCCCTCGAATCCCTGTCTGAAGGGGTAGGATTTTTGGCTGTAGTAGCCTTAACATCTTTAGGTCCCTGGGAAATGGTCTCTGGATCCGCAGTGGGATTCTTAAAGAGAAATTTGTGAGAGTCAGGTACCCTGTAGTACCTGTCAGGCTTTCTAGGAGTTGGTGGTAAAGTATCAGGAGTAAGACTGGATTCCATGAAAACATCATCTACAATATCCAGGACAAGGGGTATAGCTAGAGGCCTGTGTTGAGGCAAGTCTAAAAAGTCTCTGTCTCTTTTTGGACTTGGGTAGTCCTGACATTCCCAACGGAAATGCTCTCTTAAGGTATGAGAGGTTTCTCCAAAAGAAAAGTCCTCTGGAGGGAAGGCAGAGGGAATGGAATCCACTGTATCTGAATCCTCATAGGTAGATAAGGGTATGTCCTGGTAATCAGAGGGATCACGTGGTCTGTTGAATCAGAAGGGAAATCAATTCTTTGTCTTTTAGAGGGGGAAGGCTGGCTTCCCCTAATTATAAGGTCTTCAGCCATTCTAAGCATTTGTTTCTGTGGCATGGGAACTTGAGCATGTGCTTTGGTCGTCAGTTTTCTAGGCGTAGTGCAAACTCTGAGCCTAGAAGCTTGGTCATTTTAGTCTGAAATGAAGTAGTCGGTTAGGTCGGAATACACCCTCAGAAGCTGGTGCCTGCACAGTGGCTCCAGAGCCATCCAAGGTAGAGACATAAGCAGGTTCCATAATCAAAGAAGCATCTCGTAGCATACCGGACTCCGAATAGGTCTCAGCAGAGGCCTGCAAATCTGTGAAGCGGGTATCAGGGGCTGCAAAGGTGCCTGAGTACCGGTGGACTGGTGACTAGCTTAACTGAAGCGTCGTCAGCAGTTTTGGACCCATGCGGTCTGTCTCTGTCTTTATCCTTACTTTTTTTGGAAGATCGGTAGTTGGATGGCTTACCGAAGCCATTTCGGAATATGGAGAACGAGAGCGAAAGAATTTAGCAACAAAGACAGCCCAACGACGAATAGTTTGGGTGTTAAACAAGGCACAAAACTGACAGTGAGGGACGTCGTGGTCTGAGCCTAAACAGGTGATGCGGTAAGAATGAAAATCTCTGTGAGGTATTTGCTTTCCATAGGCAAGACAATTGTTAACTTTTTCTCACATTGGTTAGAACAAGAAAAAAGAATCCCCAACGGGGTACTTAGCTTTAGAAGACTTCAGGTTTGAAACTCGAAAAACGAAAATTTCAGGTAGCGGCTGACCAACACTTGTGAACTGCATCTGCTTCGGACTCCCGAGTGGCAAGAAAAGCTGATGTAATGGCATTGGCTGCATGTTTTATACCCCTGACTACCTGATGTCATGGAAGAGGTGACAGCATCTGATGCAGAAATCCCAAGACTCTGGTATTCGGGCCGACTGAGGGCTACCTGCAGGCAGATAACCCAAGTGTGATGACTGCAACAGCGAAACACTAAGAACATGGTTCCCTTCTCCTTTTGGCTGGTGTGGCCTGATTACCCCGGATGAAAGTGATGAGATCCTCCACCATTTTAAGCATTCTAGTTTGAGGAGGGGGAGGAGTAGTGGAATGGAGAATTTTTGCTGTTTCCTTTGGAGTAGCTCTAAGTCTGGCCTGAAGAGTATCCCTCAGTGCTATCGGTGTGTTAGTCAGAGGAGAGGGCGAAGGCCTTGAATTCCGAAGTGCAAGCGGTATCCTCGGAAGCCAGTGCCTGCGTAGTGGCTCTGGACACAACTGAGGCAGAGACAGCCGAAGGCTCATTAGACGATGCAATTTTCTGAGGCATTCAGGACTCCGAAAGGGTCTCAGTAGAGGCCTGCGAAGGAGTCAGGCATCAGAGGCTGCGAAAGCTCCTCAATGAATTGTGAAGAACTGACGACCCTTTTAGCAGTGGTGTCGTCAGTGAGCTTGGCCTTATGTGGTCTGTCTCTATCCTTATCTTTACGTTTTTTCGGAATATCTGTGGTTTGCTGACTGATGCCATATCGGTGACGGAAGATGAAAATATCTGGCTCCAAACAGAGCTCGACGACGAACAATTCTAGCATTAAAGAGGGCACAGAACCGACAGTGGGTTAACGTCATGATCTGGGCCTAAGCAAGTGACACAGTAAGAATGGAAGTCTCGGTGTGGTATTTGCTTTCCACAGGCAAGACAGTTATTGACTTTTTCAGACATGGGCTAGTGCAAGAAAAAGGAAGGATCCCCAATGGGGTACTTCGCTTTAGACGTCTTCAACTGAAGTTTGAAATCTGGAAACAGCTGACTGGCACTGTTGTGAATTGTTTCTGCTACTGGCTCCATGGCAAGAAAGACTGAGGTAATGGCGTCACCTGCCCTCCTTTACATCCAAACTCACAAAACACAAAAACCAATGTAAATCACGAAGGTCTGCTGAAGATACCAAAACCAAGGATCCATCGTTTTTTTCACAAATATTTATTAAGCGCTTTTTGTCTTGTAAGGTTACAAAACTTCTTCAGATAAAATCATTTGTGAAAGTCACATTTAAATACTATTAACCTTAAGACCATGTGATATATTCATCCAATCATGTTGTAAAAGCAATTACACACGTCACCTCCCCACCTACATTTTAAAATCCACTTAACAAAAGTCAAACTATTACTTCAGTAAATACATACATATATTCTATCAACAATATATATATATATATATATATATATATATATATATATATATATATATATATATATATTTATATATGCATACACACACATCTTCCATTTTAATGCTTTATTATATTTCTATTTATCTGTCTAAACTCTTCCATTTTAAAACACATTGTATTGAACACATATCGTTCAACCCAGGCTATGTTCCAGTATTTAATCGCAATTGTCACAAAAGTTCCAACCTTTCCAGTAACAGGCTAGCTGGTCCTCCCCGTATATCGGGTTGGATTTGATCTATTACTTTAAACAAAGGCATGTGTTGGATTTTCAGATACATGTTTTGCTAATGCATTGTCCAATTTATTTTTTCTTATACTGTATAAATTCTCATATACCCTCTCTTTCATTTTCCGGTCTGTTTTTTCCAATATAAAACCCAACACATGCCTGACACTGTGCTATGTATACTATACCCTTAGAATTACATGTGAATTTCTTATTTAGCATATATTTTCAATTACCAACTTGTGGTTTATTTAATTATTTATTTACAACTTTATTGTGGTTGACAGATGAGATCAGACAGGAGGCCCCGTGGACTGTGATGTTTGCAGATGACATTGTGATATGTAGTGAGAGTAGGGACCAGGTTGAGGAGACCCTGGAGAGGTGGAGATATGCTTTAGAGAGGAGAGAAATGAAGGTCAGCAGGGCTAAAACAGAATATATGTGTGTAAATGAGAGGAAGGGTGGAGGAATGGTGAGGATGCAGGGGGTAAAGCTGGTAAACGTGGATGAGTTTAAGTACTTGGGATCAACAGTTCAGAGTAACGGTGAGTGTGGAAGAGAGGTGAAGAAGAGAGTACAGGCAGGATGGAGTGGGTGGAGAAGAGTGTCAGGAGTGATTTGTGACAGACGGGTACCAGTAAGAGTGAAAGGGAAGGTCTACAAGAGGGGTAGTGAGACCAGCTATGTTACATGGGTTGGAGACGGTGGCATTGGCAAAAAGGCAGGAGTCAGAGCTGGATGTGGCAGAGTTAAAGATGTTAGGATTTGCACTGGGTATGACTAGGATGGACAGGATTAGGAATCAGTGCATTAGAGGGTCAGCTCAGGTTGTACAGTTTGGAGACAAAGCAAGAGAGGCGAGATTGCGTTGGTTTGGACATGTGCTGAGGGGGGATACTGGATATATTGGGAAAAGGATGCTAAGGATGGAGCTGCCAGGTAAGAGGAAAAGAGGAAGGCCTAAGATAAGGTTTATGGATGTGGTGAGAGAGGACATGCAGGTGGTTGGTGTGAAAGAGCATGATGCAGAGGACAGGGAGAAAGGGAGAAATGGAAACAGATGATCTGCTGTGGCAACCCCTAAAGTACAGTTTTGTACCTACCATAAATGTAGATGTTCGAGTGCTAATACAGCTGCAGTAATCACAGATGGGTTTTCAGCCGTCAGGCGGTCCCTCGGTCGGCCGAATTCCAAAGTCTTGGTCCGGCGTCGGTTGTCGCTTACTCTTCTGACGTCAGTAAGGCCAGAGTATATAAGACACAGCCAACGCCATGTTCTTCAGTCTTTCTTGCCCCAGATGTCAGGTGCCCCCAAAAGGAAGGCAATACATAAATAAGGCTTATCTACATATGCAGGCAATGCAATGTAATGCAAAATCAGTGTAAGCAAGCAAATAAAACATAGCAGGATAACCCAGTCAGGTGGTATGAAGAGGTTGTTAGGCCCCATGCCTTTACCAAGTGGGGAAGGAGGGAGGGAAACCTGTACTGCAGCTGTATTAGCACTCGAACATCTACATTTATGGTAGGTACAAAACTGTACTATGTTCATCGTGCATACAGCTGCAGTAATCACAGATGGGTAGAGTCCCAAAGCTATGCATAGGGTGGTAGGTACTATGAGGAACTGGGTTGAGCCAGAATGCCCTGCAAAACAGCAGTGGCAAAGCCTGCCCTTGTTCTGGAATATAAGGGTAGGTGGTAGTGTTTTTTGAAGGTATGTACAGAACTCCAAGTGGCTGCCTCCAAAATATCCTTAGTAGGAATGCCTCTGAGGAAGGCTGTAGAGGTGGCTGTGGCCCTGGTGGAGTGAGATCTGATACCAGTAGGGACAGATTTCCCATGATAGGAATAACAAAACCGTATGCAGTGGCCAATCCACTTGGAAATGGTCTGTTTGGTAACTGGTTTCCCTTGAGCCCCTACGGCATAGGACACAAAAAGTTGTTCTGATTTCCTGAAGGACTTTGTTCTGTCCAAATAATAACGTAGCTGCCTATGGATGTCTAAAGTGTGAAGCAGCCTCTCCCCTTTGTTTTGAGGGTTAGGATAAAAGGTAGGTAGGTGTATGGCTTGATTTAAAACTACCCTGGATACCACTTTTGGCATAAAAGATGGGTTGGTACAAAGGGAAACCCTGTCCTGATGGAAGATGAGGAAGGGCTGCACCGCCATGAGGGCCTGTAGTTCAGAAACCCTACGAGCTGAAGTGATGGCCAGAAGGAAAGGTGTTTTCCAGGACAAATGTTGCAGATCTGTTGAGGCAGCAGGTTCAAAGGGAGGCAATGTTAATTTTTCTAGTATGTAATTAAGGTCCCAGGCTGGTATTGGTTGCTTCCTTGGAGGTCTTATATTCTTAGCCCCTCTGAGGAACTGTCGTAAGAGTGGGTGAGAGAATAAAGGAGGATCCGTGTTGAATTCTGCAGAAATGGCTGAGGCATGTATTTTTATGGAAGAAAATGAAAGTCCACTGTTCAGCAGTTCAGCTAGGTACTGTAAAACCTGAGGCAAGTTCAATTTTCTAGGGTCCTGGCCTCTTTTCTCATTCCAACAGCAAAACCGCTTCCATTTTATGGAGTAAGCTTTTCTAGTAGATGGTCTTCTGGCCTCCAAAATGACATCCTGCACCTCCTTGGAGAGTAGGGACTGTTGTGGTGTCAAGGAATTTTCCATGCAGCGAGGTTGAGTGTTTTCAGCTGACTGTGAAGAGTTTTGTAGCTGTTCTGAGTCAGTAGGAGAGGCATTAGAGGCAGGGACCAGGGAGGAGTATGTGTTAGGCTCCTCAGGAGTGGATACCAGTATTGCCTTGGCCAATCTGGAGCAATCAGTATCATCCTCGGTTTGTCTGTTCTTGCTTTCAAAAGCACCTTGGGCAGAAGGGGCAGAGGTGGGAATGCATAACCTGTCCATGCTGTCCAACTGAATGAAAGGGCGTCCACTTTCCAGGCCTTTGGATGAAAGGTCCTTGAACAAAACTTTTCAGTTGATGGTTCCTGTGGGAGGCAAAAGATCTATGTCTGGCCTCCCCACGCTTGGATTATCTCTGTAAACACCTGAGGATGTAACTTCCATTCGTGTGGATCTGTCATATTTCTGCTTAGAGTGTCTGCCAGTGTGTTTTCCAGTCCTGGCAAGTACTGTGCTTGAAGTTCGATTTGTCTTTCCAGAGCCAAGTTCCAAAGAGTCATGGCTAGTCTGCACAAGGGGTATGAATGTGTTCCTCCTTGTTTGTTTATGTACCACATTACTGTGGTGTTGTCTGTTCTTATCAGTAATTGTCCTGGATGCAGGAAGTCCTTGAAAGCTGTAATTGCATTTATTACTGCTAGCATTTCTTTGATTGATGTGAAGGTGCTTTTCCTTTTGGGACCATCTGCCCTGAATGCACCTGTCCTTCATGTCGCCCCAGGTGTAATCTGAGGCGTCTGTGGTTATGACTTGTTTTGCTTGAGGCTTGCAGAATGGAAGGCCTGTGTTTACTTGACATGCTTGGGCCCACCATAGAAATTCCTTTTGCAAACATGGAATTATTGGTATAATTGCTTCCAAACTGTGACTGTGTTGAGACCATAGATTTTTAGGTACCATTGAAGTTTCCTCATATGCAGCTTTGCACATGGGATTAGAAGAATGCAAGATGCCATGAATCCCAGAGCCTGCAGGATTTTCCTTGCAGTAAGCCTGATACTTTTTGCTAGTGTTTTGAAGTACTGAGATAGTTGCCCTTGTTTTTCTGGCGTAAGATATGCCATCTGGGTGTTTGTGTCCAAGTTGACACCCAGGAAGGTTATTTTCTGAGATGGTCTTAGTCTTGATTTCTCCTTGTTGATGGTATATCCCAGAGAAAGCAGTAACCATGTCACATATGCCAGATGTTCCAGTAGTATGCGTTTGCTGTCCGCTTGGATCAGGCAGTCGTCCAGATAAGGGTAAATTTGTATCCCTTGAAGTCTGCAGTAGGCAATCACTGATGCCAGGCACTTTGTGAATACTCTGGGCAGTAGATAAGCCAAAGGGCAATGCAGAGAATTGATAGTGGATTGAACCTGCAAGAAATCTGAGGTATCTTCTGCAGCTTTGTCTGATTGGGACATGCAGGTATGCCTCCTTGAGGTCCAATGTTACCAGCCAAAACTCCTTGCCCAGCATGGGAAGAAGTTGCTGTAATGTGAGCATCTTGAATTTTGTACAGTAGGAATGTGTTTAGGATGGATAAGTCCAAAATGGGTCTCCAGTCGGTTCCTTTTCTTGGTACCAGAAAAAGTCTTGAATAAAAACCTTGACCTTGTTGGTGTGTAGGTACCTTTTGTATAGCTCTCATGTTTAGGAGCTTTGAAATTTGCAGTTGTGCCTCTGCCCTTTGATTTTGTGGCAGGTTTGGCATGTGAGTGTGAAATTGAAATTTGTAGCCTCTGTTTATAATGTCCAGTATCCATTTGTCTGTTGTGACAATATGCCAATTGCTTGCAAATAATGCTAGTTTCCCTCCCAAAGGTGCTGTCAGCTGAGACTTGCTTGGCATGGAAATGAGGGAGTCATTGGGTTTGCTTCCTGTATTGTTGTGCACTGTCTTCACCACCTCTTGGTGCTGGAGATTGCCATTGTCTGCCTCTATATGATCCTTGTGATTGTCCTCTGCCCCTTGTGCATCTGTATCTACCTCTTTGGGGCTTGTCAGTGGCTGGAAAGGACCAGTTTTTTGAGGGCTAATTCCTGCTAAAACGTGGTGGTTGGACCTGTAAGAAAGCCTTGACAGTTTGCATAGATTTGGCTTTTTCTTCCATTTTCCGTAGTATGTCCTCAGCATTAGTACCAAATAGTACATCCTTTTGTAAAGGAGCATCAAGAAGTTTAGCTTTCACATGATCAGGTAAATTTTGTTCCCTAAGCCAGGCATGTCTGCGAATGACTGATCCTGTGGCAGCCGCTCTACTGGAAGCCTCTAGGGCATCATAACCATATTGTAAGGTGTGTTTACCCACTTGCTCCGCACTATGCATCATATCCTGTAACTCTTTTAAATCTGGTTGTTCAGGTTGAGACATTTTGTTCCTTAATTGTGATAACAGGAACTGTTGATATTTAATCATATGAAACTGACAGTTTAAGGCCCTCATGGCTAGGGTGGCCGAGGTATATACCTTTTACCCCACCTTTCTAGAGATCTGGATTCCCTTTCTGCAGGAGTGGATTCTTGGCAGTGGAGGCCTTTAATCCCTTGGGGCCTTGTGAAATGGTTTCAGGGTCAGCATTATGGCCTTTGTAGAGAAATTGGTGAGAGCTGGGTACTCTGTAATACCTATCAGGTTTTACTGGTGCAGGAGGCAGAGAATCAGGGTTAAGGCAAGCCTCGAATAGACATCATCCAGTACATCCAAAACAGGGGTATAGCCAGAGGTCTGTGCTGAGGTAACCAAAGAAATTCCCTAAGTCTTTTCTTGGAATCTGAAAAGTCTTGGCCTTCCCAATGGAAGTGTTCCCTCAAAGTGTGCAAGGTTTCCCCAAAAGAAAAATCCTCAGGAGGGGATACAGAAGGAATGGACTGTTCTGCATCCGAATCCTCAAAAGGGGAGTAAGAGTGTTCCTCTGCATCAGAATGTTCTGATAAAATGGATCCCTGATCAGAAGAGGGAGATTCTTCCTCCACTCTGGGTCTCTTGTCAGGAGGGGGCTGAGAACCTCTGATAAGAGTAATTAAATCCTCAGCCATTTTAAGCATCTGTTTCTTAGGCATGGCGGGGACCGCGGGTCTCGCGTGTCGTTCCTTTTCCTTGCGTTTTTTGGACAAAACGGTAGTCGGAGTGTCCGACATCTTATAATCAAAAGCTTTACCAAAGTAGTGTTGGGCGAACTCCGCCCGACGCTTGATAGTGCGTTTATTGAAGGTAGCGCAAAAGCGACAGCCCGAGACGTCGTGGTCTGGGCCCAAACAAGGTATGCAACGGGAATGGAAATCCTTATGCGGTATTTGCTTCCCACAAGAAATACAATTAACTTTTTCTGACATCGGTCTGAGGCAAGAAAAGTTTCAACGGGTACTTAGCTTTAAAGAAGACTTCGGTTCCAATTTTTTCGTAATTCAGGAGCTGGCCGACCGGCACTTGCGAACTGCTTCTGCTTCGGGCACCGCGCGGCAAAAAAGACTGGAGAACATGGCGTCGGCTGTGTCTTATATACTTTGGCCTTACTGACGTCAGAAGAGTAAGCGACGACAACCGACGCCGGACCAAGACTTTGGAATTCGGCCGACTGAGGGACTGCCTGACGGCTGAAAACCCATCTGTGATTACTGCAGCTGTATGCACGATGAACATCAGAACAGCCAAAAGAAGATGATGATTTTCCATTACTAACACTAAATGTTCTACCAATTTCCATGTGAGTGCAGTAAGTACATGCACCGCATGTTGTCATCCCTGGATTTCTGGCATTTTGACCCATCTCATTCCTACAATCCAGCCAATTTTTTAAGTTCCTACCTCTCTTATATATAACCAGGGGTGGTTGTCTAAAATTTGAAGCTGGTAAACCCTGGCCAGATAAAAGCTGCCAATTTTTAATCACTATAAGCCTAAGTTCTGGGGCATCGATGCTGTATGTCAAAATCGGTCTGTCTATCCATCTGTCCATCGGTAACACTGTGGGATGGACTTGTGTCCTATACTGTTATAGGACTTTGATTTTCAAACCCTAGGATAGGTCTATAGACCCCACTACTTCTTTTACGTTGGACTTCATGTATAGGTTAAATTTACTAGTCAAACAGGATAACCCCTCTTTGTAAACATTCCCAACAGGTTCATACATTCATCAACAAAGTAACTAAACCTAGTGGTCATTCTGGCCGCACGGACTAATTGTCCTTTTACAACCAACCTTTTTTGCTGAAATGGATGACCACTTGTGAAATGTAAGAATGTGTCTGAATATGTTGCCTTACTATGAATAGATGCAAAGTAACTGTTCTTTTCCTTATCTTTACCCAGTTTTATGTCGAGATAGGATATGCTATGTTCACTAAACTTGTATGTAAATTTTAAGAATTGAGGTGTAGTATTTACATATTCTACTGTTTTGTGACTCCCTCATCACCATTTATAATAATGAGGATGTCGTCCAAGAACTTGGTGTAAAAGTAAATTACATCCTTATATTGACTACTGTTCTCTAGATATTGATGTTCCCACTCGGCCATTACTAAGTTTGAAAAACTCCCTCCACACGGTGAGCCCATTGCTACACCTATACGTTGTAGGTACCTTTCTTTGTCGAATATAAAATAATTATTTGTCAAAAATATGTCCAAGAGCTCTTGGATGACAGAAATTTCCTTTTGGGAGGCTCCTTTTCGTTTTAAAATACTCACCACCCATTCAATGCCTACCGTGCGTGGAAATGATGTATATAAATCTTTTACATCAATTGTTAAGAAATTACAATTCTGATTAAACTTTAATTTATTGATATCACTTAAACATGTCCAAGATTCCTTGCATATTTGAGGTAACTGCTTAATGTATTTCTTCAAAATCATATCTACGTATTTCGCACAAGCATAGGTGATCGAGTATGTAGCATCTACCAATGGTCTCACTGGGGCTTGTTTATGCTTTTATGTATTTTAGGTATGCCGAACATTTTCAGAATTTTTGGTGCGGGCATTATTAAATAATTGAAAATCTGGGAATCAATTCTACCATCTATACATATTGAAATAAACCTTTATTCTCATGTATGCTGAATTGATCTCATTAATGGAAGCAGGTACATATGTTTCACTATTAATCATTTCCTTCATTTTTATGTTATAATCTGCAATATCCATTATCACAGCCCCACCACCCTTATCGGGTTTCATGACTCGAACAGGTAACTGTTGCAATTCGTTAAGTAAAGCGAAGTCGTCATTCGAAATATTTTACTTTTTGTATTTTTTTTTCTTATTGTTCTCTATACAGTTTCTTAAATCTAATTCACAGATTTTTTTCAAATACATTTACCAATGCGTTTGGTGGGGTGTTAAAAGTGCTTGGTATTGACAACTTACTTGGGTTACCAATGGTATTCCCAAAAATAGAAGATAAATTTATTTTACGAGAAAAAAATTTTAACTCAATCAAAGCTTGACCAATATCGGCGTGTATGTGAACAAACGTGTATCCTTTTGCCAATATTTCTACCAAGCCACTGTCAATGCAAGCAGTTGAATAATTATAGATTTTAAAATCTCTATCTTTGTTATATAACAATGTACAAGAACTATTTGCTGCAATTAAGTCCTTATTTCCACTGGATATTAACTTCTTCTGTTCGCTCGTCCCCTGTTTCTGTTCCTCATTGACTGTTTGTACTGAGGATTGTGGTTCTGCCCATTGTTGGAAAAATCCACATTTTGTGAGTTAATATTATAACCAGCTATGTTACTATTCATTTGAGTGTTTCTTGAGTTAGTAGCTATTCGCTCACTTCGCTGTAATGATGGCGTTATTCTTGGCTCTGCTTCATCCTCAAACTTGGATACTGACATCCCTACGCCTTGAGGGACATTCGTGTCATTAACCTGAACCCTATCCTGGCCAGTTATATTCGACTTGTAGACCATCGTTGGACTTGGATAGGCTGTACCCAAGTTAATCGCATTCTTGTCCTTATTCAACTTTTTAATTTTGGTCTCTCATAATTTGATTAAATGTTGTTCCACGCTGGAAAAAAAGCGCTCATAATCAAAGCGATACAGAGGAAAATTGGTATCCGCTTTTATCTGTATGTCCAAGTCTATGATTTCTTTATCTAGTTGTTTGACATTAATCTTATAGTGTTTTAAGTTTAAAGTAATAGATCAAATCCAACCCGATATACGGGGAGGACCAGCTAGCCTGTTACTGGAAAGGTTGGAACTTTTGTGGCAATTGCGATTAAATGCTGGAACATACCCTTGGTTCAACAAGATGTGTTCAATACAATGTATTTTAAAACTGATGAGTTTAGACAGATAAATAGAAATGTCATAAAGCATTAAAATGGAAGATGTGTGTGTGTGTAGATATATATATATATATATATATATACATACACATTGTTGATAGAATATATGTATTTACTGAAGTAATAGTTTGACTTTTAAGTGGATTTTAAAATATAGGTGGGGAGGTGACATGTGTAATTGCTTTTACAACATGATTGGATGAATATATCACATGGTCTTAAGGTTAACAGTATTTAAATGTGACTTTCACAAATGATTTTATCTGAAGAAGTTGTGTAACCTTACAAGACGAAAAGCGCTTAATAAATTATTTGTGAAAAAAACGGTGGATCCTTGGTTTTTGTACCTTCAGCAGACCTTCGTGATTTACATTGATTTTTGGGAGTTTGGATATAGTTTGTTTTATATGGCTGCAGAAGGTATTGTCAGTCCGAGACAATCACAATACGAAACCGATGATGCTGGGAACTTGACTTTAATTATACAAATGCTGACACAGTGATTGAAGGTTTATCTAAAAAACTGGACAATGTCATCAGCAGGCAGCAGTTATCCCAGCAGCAGCCAACCCAGCACCCGCAGGGGAATGATTCAAGTGGCCACGGTAGGAAACATTTTCAGACTCCTACATGTGTCGGCAGTTACATCTACCCCTGTTATTCCACCTGTTTCCATAGCAGGTCCCAGTACAGGTGGGCCTGGGAACATTATAGCAGCTACTACAACGACCGCGATCGCCTCGGGGCTTAATGAATCCCTCGACATCAACCACTGGTTAAGTGTACGTGTTTCTTTAACCAACAATCAACTGAATAACAACTCAGAAGGGGATGCGGCTGGAGTCAATATTGCTACTCATTTCAAAGTTTTGGATTCCAAAGTACTTAAATTTAAAAAAACTAAACTTGGAAATTACATATTTTAAAGAATGTATACAACAAAAAATAGTCCCGAAGGGGTTACGCTTATGACAATACCCCACGGGATTGGAGGCAGGGTCTGTTTTTCATTGAGACCTTATCAATATGTTTAATCAACATGGTTTGGAATTCCTTGAATTAATAATAAAACACAATAAGATTAGTGTCGACCAACTAGAGAAAGAAATCATAGACTTGGACATACAGATAAAAGCGGATACCAATTTTCCTCTGTATCACTTTGATTATGAGTGCATTTTTTCCAGCGTGGAACAACATTTAATCAAATTACAAGAGACCAAAATTAAAAAGTTGAATAGGGACAAGAATGTGTATAAAGTACAGTTTTGTACCTACCATAAATGTAGATGTCCGATAGGAATGCATCTGCAGTCCTTACAAATGGGTTGTCCTGTCGTCAGGCAGCCCTTCGGTCGGCCGGATTCCAAAGTCTGGGTCTGGCTTCGGCTGGTGTCGCACTTCACCCGACGTCATAGCGGCAGTTTTTCGGGTATAAAGGCATCAGCCGACGCCATTTTCCTCAGTGTTTCTTGCCCCAAATGCCAGGTGCCCTCTTGGATGGATAAATATGGATAAATGCCAAAGTTTCCCAATAGTAGAGAGCAAACACATAAAATTAGCATGTATGTACATATATACAAACAAATACACCATAATAGATCCCCCCCAAGCTAGCTGAAGGATGGCAAATACCCTAGGAGTACCTCAGAGGGGAAGGTGGGTGGGTAATCCTGACTGCAGATGCATTCCTATCGGACATCTACATTTATGGTAGGTACAAAACTGTACTATGTCCTTCAAGGATGCATCTGCAGTCCTTACAAATGGGTAGAATACCATAGCTAAACTAGGGGAGGAGGAAAAGAGTACAGATTATGGTGTATTTAGGATCCCTTGCAAAACAGCAGTGGCAAAACCTGCTCGGGATCTAGAGTATAAAGGTAAATTGTAATGCTTGGCAAATGTATGCACGGAGGTCCAAGTAGCAGCCTCTATAATGTCCTTGGTAGCCACTCCTCGTAAGAAAGCTGTGGTAGTGGCTGTAGCACTTGTGGAGTGAGGCCTGATGTTCTCTGGAGTTTTCTTTCCATGGTAGGAGTAACAAAATCTAATGCAATTTCCTATCCATTTGGAGATTGTCTGTTTTGAAATTGGTTTTCCTTCCTTTCCTGTTGCATATGCTACCAGAAGCTGGTCAGTTTTTCTATTGGTTTTGGTCCTGTCCAGGTAGTAGCGTAATTGTCTATGTACATCCAAGGTATGCAAGAGTCTTTCTCCCCTGTTCTGTGGGTTGGGGAAGAATGTAGGTAGGTGGATAGCCTGATTTAAAGAGACTCTGGATACCACCTTAGGCATAAATGTAGGATTTGTTCTCATGGACACTCTATCTTGATGGAAGATCAGGAAGGGTTGCACTGCCATCAATGCCTGTAGTTCAGAGACCCTTCTTGCTGAAGTTATTGCCAGCAGGAAAGCAGTCTTCCAGGATAAGTATTGTAATTCTGCTGTTGCTGCTGGTTCGAAAGGGGGAAGTGTCAATTTTTCTAGCACAAAGTTCAAGTCCCATGCTGGCAATGGAGGTTTCCTGGGCGGTTTCACATTTTTAATTCCTCTCAGAAACTGTCTGCACAGAGGATGAGAGAAGACAGGAGGATCCAAGCTGTATTCTGCTGAAATAGCTGATGCATGTATCTTGATGGAAGAATAGGACAGGCCTGTATGGAAGAGCTCTGCCAAGTACTCCAGGATGTTGGCTATGTTCACCAGTGTCACATCTTGCCCCTTTGCAGTACTCCAAATGAGATATCTTTTCCATTTTGCTGCATAATTTTTTCTTGTTGAAGGTCTACGAGCCTCCAGGATTATGTCTTTAACCCTTTGGGATAAATTTGGGTTAATTGCTGTTATGTAATGTTCCAGGCAGTTAGCTGCAGAGTTTTCAGGTTTGGATGCAGGATGTTGTAGTTGTTCTGTGTTAACAGTAATGGTATCAGGGGTAGTGTCCATATTTGTTCCCGAGACATGCTCCTCAGCAATGGATACCAATGTTGTCTTGGCCAGTCTGGAGCTATCAGAATGATCCTCGGACGTTCCTCTTTGATCTTCAGAAGCACCTTGTGCATCAAAGGAAGTGGTGGGAATGCATTATGCTGTCAGGTTTTCCAACTGAAAGATAGGAGTCCACCTTCCAAGCAAGTGGGTGGTGCGTCCTTGTGCAGAATTTCTTTAGCTGGTGATTGAGTGGGGATGCAAACAAGTCTATTTGTGGTAATCCCCATTCTCTTGTGATGGCTTTGAAGATGTCCGGATGCAGCATCCATTCGTGGGCATCTGTGGTAGTTCTGCTTAATATGTCTGCTAGAATGTTTCCCTTCCCCGGTACAAAAATTGCTTGTAACTGAATGTTGTAGCTCAGAGCCACATCCCATAGGTCCAGTGCCAGCCGGCATAGAGGATATGAATGTGTGCCTCCCTGTTTGTTGATGTACCACATAACTGTGGTGTTGTCTGTCCTTATCAACTGACCTTCTTGGAGAAAAGGTCTGAATGACTGGATTGCCAATTTTACTGCCAGCATTTCCTTTAGATTTATGTACAGGTGCAGCTGGTCTTGAGTCCATAGGCCTTGAATGCACTTGCCCAACATGTGTGCCCCCCAACCGAGGTCTGAGGCATCTGTCGTGATGGTTTGGCTTGGTTGACTGTTGCAGAAGGGCAATCCTGTGTTTGATTGACAGGCCTGAGCCCACCATAGGAACTCTTGCTTCAGGCATGGGATTATTGGAATTTTGGTTTCTAGGCTGTGCTTGTGCTGGGACCACAAATTCTTTAGGTACCACTGTAGCTTTCTCATATGCAGTCTGGCATGAGGGACCAGTATTATGCAGGATGCCATGAAGCCTAGGGCTTGTAGCACTTTTCTTGCAGTTAGATGGTTCTGCTTTGTTAATGCCAAGAAGTAGAGAGGTAGTTGCTCTTTCTTTTCTGCAGTTAGGAATGCCATCTGTTTTGATGTGTCCAGTTCTGCCCCCAGAAAGGTTATTCTTTGGGATGGAATCAGCCTTGACTTTTTTATATTGACTGTATATCCCACGGCTTGCAGCAGGTAAATGACTCTTTGTAAGTCTTCTGTTAGCTTGCTTTTGTTGTCCGCTTGTATCAGGCAGTCGTCCAGGTAGGGATAAATTTGAATCCCCTGAAGTATGCAATGAGCAATTACTGATGCCAGGCATTTCGTGAACACTCTGGGCGCAGTAGATAAGCCAAAGGGCAATGCTGAGAATTGATAATGCTCTGATCCTGCAAGAAATCTGAGGTATCTTCTGCAAATTGGTCGTATGGGGACGTGCAGGTATGCCTCCTTGAGATCTAGAGTTACCAGCCAAGACTCCTTGCCCAGCATGGGAAGAAGCTGCTGTAGGGTCAGCATTTTGAATTTTGGAACAATGAGGAATGTGTTTAAAGCGGACAGGTCTAGAATAGGCCTCCATTTGTTTTCTTTTCTTGGTACCAGGAAGAGTCTGGAGTAAAATCCCTTTCCTTGCTCCATAGATGGTACCTTTTCCACAGCTCTCATTCTTAATAGTTGAGATATTTGCTTTAGAGCTTCTGTCCTTTGAGTAGGTGGTAGGTTTGGCATTCCTCTCTTTCCTGGTGGAGTATGGAAATGGAACCTGTAACCTTGGTCTATAGTTTGCAAAATCCATTTTTCCCTTGTGATGCCATGCCAGTTCTTTGAAAATAAGGTTAGCTTTCCACCTAAGGGTGCTTCTAGTTGTTCCCTGGTAGGCGGTGCCACCGCCAAGTCACTGTGATTGAGTTGTTGTAGTGGTGGTGGCTGCATCCGTGCCTCGCTGGTTGTTACCTTGCCACTGGCGTCCCCTGTAGGCACCCCTGGATTGGTTTCTGCCTCTAGAACGCCTATTCCTGCCTCTTTGTGTCTTAGAGGAGTCTGGAAAGGACCAATTCTTGGAGGGCCAGTTCCTGCTAAACCTTGGAGGTTGAACCTGTAAGAAATCTTTCACTGTTTGTACAGATTTCGCCTTCTCTTCCATCTTTTTTAGTACCTGCTGTGCAGGGGAACCAAATAAATTGACTTTGTCCATGGGTGCATCCAAAAGCTTTGATTTGACATGGTCTGGTAATGCCTGCTCTTTCAACCATGCATGTCTCCTGATAACTGTGCCAGTCATGGCTGATCTAAAGGAAGCCTCCAGTGCATCATAGCCACATTTTAAAGAATGGTTACTAACCTGCTGTATGTTATGTACCATTTCCTGAACATATTTCTTATCTAAAGATTCTTCAGAGGACAGCTTTTTAGTTAACTGGTCAAGCATAAACTCTTGATATTGAATCATATGAAATTGGCAGTTCAAAGCCCTAGCTGACAAAGTAGCAGAGGTGTAAACTTTTTTAGTAGAAGTAGCTGCCACAGCTTTAGGGCCCTGGGAGATAGTCTCTGGATCTGCAAAAGGAGCCTTGTATAAATGGTGATGAGTGTCCGGGACCCTGTAGAACCTATCGGGCTTAGCAGGAGCTGGAGGTAATGAATCAGGAGCAGTGCAAGCATCATTAAATGCATCATCTACAACAGAAAGAACTGGAGGTATAGCTAAAGGCCTATGTTGTGGCAAATGTAGAAAGGTTCTAAGCCTTTTTCTGGAGTCTGAGAAATCTTGGCCCTGCGACTGAAATTGTTCTCTCATAGCATGCAAGGTTTCCCCAAAGGAAAATTCCTCAGGCGGAGAGGCTGAAGGGATGGACTCTTCAGCATCAGAGTCTTCATAAGGAGAATAAGGAGCCTCAGGAGGGTCTGTATGTTCTGAGTCATCAGAGGAATCATCTGTGGATACTGGCTCAGGGGGCTCTGCTCTAGGCCTCTTTTCTGGAGGAGGGAAAGAGGCCCTGTCTGGATGAGGCTGGGATCCACGAATTAAAGAAATGAGATCCTCAGCCAAAGAAAGCATATGGGAGCTGGTGCTGGGCCTGTGAGAGGGGGGTTTGGCAGGCACCGTTTTTGATGCTTTGGCTGCTTTAGCCCTGGCAAAGGCCTTAATAGACATTGCTGCAGGAGGCCTAGCAGCTCCACGTGTAGGGGTTGAAATATCCAGGGGAATAGTGTCTGATAATTCCTGTGAAACCGCAACAGAAGGTTGGATTTCAGAAGCCGATTCTACCAGGTTAGAAGAGGCCTCGGTAGAAGGCATGGTTTCGGCTGAAGAAAGAACCACTTGCTCGCTTTCGTCCGACACCGAGACACTGGCGGTTTCCTTAACCGCAGTTTCGAAACCGCGGACCACGAGTGTCGGTCCTTTTCTTCGTTTTTGGTAATCTGGGTTGTCGGAGGATCCGTCGGCATAATATAGGCAAAATCAGAGCCGAAAATCTGTTCAGCAAACTCCGACCGACGTCTAAGCGTCCGCCGGTTAAAAGAAGCACAGGCTAGACAAGCTGCTACGTCGTGGTCTGGGCCTAAACAATGTATGCAGTAGGAGTGGAAATCTTTATGAGGTATTTGTTTCCCACAAGATAAACAGTTATTCACTTTCTCTGACATCGGCTGAGGCAAGAAAGAGTCCCCAACGGGGTACTTAGCTTTTTAGAAGTCTTGCAATATTCGGTAGTAGTAATCTCTGGATCTGACCGACCGGCACTTGCGAACAGCTTCTGCTTCGGGCGCCACGCGGCAAGAAAGACTGAGGAAAATGGCGTCGGCTGATGCCTTTATACCCGAAAAACTGCCGCTATGATGTCGGGTGAAGTGCGACACCAGCCGAAGCCAGACCCAGACTTTGGAATCCGGCCGACCGAAGGGCTGCCTGACGACAGGACAACCCATTTGTAAGGACTGCAGATGCATCCTTGAAGGACATCTTGGGTACAGCCTATCCAAGTCCAACGATGGTCTACAAGTCGAATATAACTGGCCAGGATAGGGTTCAGGTTAATGACACGAATGTCCCTCAAGGCATAGTGACTTCAGTACCTGAGTTTGAGGATGAAGCGGAGCCAAGAATAACTTCATCATTATGGCGAAGTGAGCGAATAGCTACTAACTCAATAAACACTCAAATGAATGGCAACACAGCTGGTTATAATGTTAACTCACAAAATGCGGATTTTTCCAACAATGGGCAGAACCATCAGTACAAACAGTCAATGAGGAACAGAAATGGGATGAGCGAACAGAAGAAGAAGGTAATATCCAATGGAAATAAGGACTTAATTGCAGCAAACAGTTCTTATACATTGTTATATAACAAATATAGAGATTTTAAAATCTATAATTATTCAACTGCTTGCATTGACAGTGGCTTGGTAGAAATATTGGCAAAAGGATACATGTTTGTTCCAGATGAACACGTCAATATTGGTCAAGCCTTGATTGAGTTTTTCTCATAAATTAAATTTATCATCTATTTTTGGGAATACCATTGGTAACCCAAGTAAGTTGTCAATACCAAGCACTTTTAACACCCCACCAAACGCATTGGTAAATGTATTTGAAAAAAATCTGTGAATTAGATTTTAGAAACTGTATAGAGAACAATAAGAAAAAAAAATACAAAAAGTAAAATATTTCGAATGACGACTTCGCTTTACTTAACGAATTGCAACAGTTACCTGTTCGAGTCATGAAACCCGATAAGGGTGGTGGGGCTGTGATAATGGATATTGCAGATTATAACATAAAAATGAAGGAAATGATTAATAGTGAAACATATGTACCTGCTTCCATTAATGAGATCAATTCAGCATACATGAGAATAAAGGTTTATTTCAATATGTATAGATGGTAGAATTGATTCCCAGATTTTCAATTATTTAATAATGCCCGCACCAAAAATTCTGAAAATGTTCGGCATACATAAAAGCATAAACAAGCCCCAGTGAGACCATTGGTAGATGCTACATACTCGATCACCTTTGCTTGTGCGAAATACTTAGATATGATTTTGAAGAAATACATTAAGCAGTTACCTCAAATATGCAAGGAATCTTGGACATGTTTAAGTGATATCAATAAATTAAAGTTTAATCAGAATTGTAATTTCTTAACAATTGATGTAAAAGATTTATATACATCAATTCCACACAAGGAAGGCATTGAATGGGTGGTGAGTATTTTAAGACAAAAAGGAGCCTCTCAAAATGAAATTTCTGTCATCCAAGAGTTCTTGGACATATTTTTGACAAATAATTTATTTTATATTCGACAAAGAAAGGTACCTACAAAGCATAGGTGTAGCAATAGCCTCAACGTGTGAAGGGAGTTTTTTAAACTTAGTAATGGCCGGGTGGGAACATCAATATCTAGAGAACAGTAGTCAATATAAGGATGTGATTTACTTTTACACCAGGCTCTTGGACAACATCCTCATTATTATAAATGGTGATGAGGGAGTCGCAAAACAGTTAGTAGAATATTTAAATACTACAACTCAATTCTTAAAATTTACATACGAGTTTAGTGAACATAGCATATCCTATCTCGACATAAAAAGTACAGTTTTGTACCTACCATAAATGTAGATGTTCGAGTGCTAATACAGCTGCAGTCATAACAGATGGGTTCTCCTGCCGTCAGGCGGGTCCTCGGTCAGCCGAATTCCAAAGTCTAGGTCCGGCGTCGGTTGTCGATGCTTCTTCCCTGACGTCAGTGCGACAGTGGTATAAAAGAACCAGCCGACGCCATTTTCTTCAGTTTTTCTTGCCCCAGATGTCTGGTGCCCCCAGAAGGAAGGCAATACATAAATTTGTGTAATAAAGCAATGTCATATAATCAAAATACATTAGTTGCAAGCAAATACACCATAAAAGAATACCCCAATCAGGTTGTATGAGGAGATATTAGCCAATAGGCCTGTCCCAAGAGGGGAAGGAGGGAGGGCAACCTGGACTGCAGCTGTATTAGCACTCGAACATCTACATTTATGGTAGGTACAAAACTGTACTATGTTCATCGTGCATACAGCTGCAGTCATAACAGATGGGTAGAATCCCAAAGCTAAGAAAGGGTGGTAGGCACTAGTTGGAACTAGGAGGAGCCAGGATGCCCTGCAAGACTGCAGTGGCAAAGCCTGCTCTAGTTTTGGAGTATAATGGTAGGTGGTAGTGCTTGGAGAAGGTATGCACAGAACTCCAAGTGGCTGCTTCCAAAATATCTTTGGTAGGAACTCCTCTGAGGAAAGCTGCAGAGGTAGATGTGGCCCTTGTGGAGTGAGATCTGATGCCTGCAGGTACAGTTTTGCCATGAAAAGAGTAACAAAAGCGTATGCAGTGGGCTATCCATTTTGAGATTGTCTGTTTGGAAATAGGCCTCCCTTGAGCTCCTATAGCATAGGACACAGAGCTGTTCTGATTTTCTGAAAGTCTTTGTTCTGTCCAAATAATAACACAGTTATCTGTGGATGTCCAAGGAATGCAATAATCTCTCCCCTTTGTTTTGAGGATTAGGATAAAAGGTAGTTAAGTGTATAGCCTGATTCAAAGCTACCCTGGATACCACTTTTGGCATAAAGGACGGGTTGGTTCGTAAGGAAACTCTGTCCTGATGGAAGATGATAAAAAACTGCACAGCCATGAGGGCTTGTAATTCCGAAACCCTACCAGCTGAAGTAATAGCCAGAAGGAAAGCTGTTTTCCATGACAAATATTGCAAATCTGTTGAGGCAGCTGGCTCAAAAGGAGGCAAGGTTAGCTTTTCTAGTATGAAATTGAGGTCCCAAGCAGGTATTGGTTGTTTCCTTGGGGGTTTTATATTCTTAGCCCCTCTGAGGAACTGTCTTAAGAGGGGGTGAGAGAATAAAGGTGGATCAGTGTTGTACTCTGCAGAAATGGCTGAGGCATGGATTTTGATGGAGGAGAATGAAAGTCCACTGCGTAGCAACTCAGCTAGATACTGTAATATTTGAGGTAAATTCAGTTTTCCAGGATTCTGGCCCTTTTTCTCATTCCAGGCACAAAACCGCTTCCATTTTGCGGCGTAGGCTTTTCTAGTAGACGGCCTTCTGGCCTCCAAAATGACATCCTGCACCTCCTTGGAGAGTAGGGTCTGTTGTGATGTTAAGGAATCTTCCATGCGGCCAGATTGAGTGTTTTCAGCTGACTGTGTAGAGTTTTGAAGCTGTGCTGAGTCAGAAGAAGAGGCATTAGACGTAGGGTCCATGGTGGGGAATGCGTCAGGCTCCTCAGGAGTGGGTACCAGTGTTGTCTTGGCCAGTCTGGAGCAATGAGAATCATCTTTGGTCTGTCTGCTCTGGTTTTTAATAGAACTTTGGGCAGCAGAGGAAGAGGTGGAAAGGCATAGACTGTCATTGTTGTCCAACTGAAAGAGAGAGCGTCCACTCTCCAGGCTTTTGGATGAAAAGTCCTTGAGCAGAATTTTGTCAATTGGTGATTTTTGTGGGAGGCAAAGAGATCTATGTCTGGCCTTCCCCATGCTTGAATTATTTCTGTAAAAACTTGAGGATGCAACTTCCATTCATGTGGCTCTGTCACATTTCTGCTTAGGTTGTCTGCCAGCGTGCTTTCCAGCGTGCTTTCCTTGCCTGGCAAGTACTGTGCTTGAAGCTCGATTTGTAATTCTAGAGCCATGTTCCAAAGTGACATGGCCAGTCTGCATAGGGGGTATGAATGGGTTCCTCCCTGTTTGTTTATGTACCACATTACTGTCGTGTTGTCTGTCCTTATCAATAGTTGACCTGGATGCAGAAGGTCTTTGAAAGCTATAATCGCATTTATTACTGCTAGCATTTCCTTTTGATTGATGTGAAGGTGCTTTTCTTTTTGGGACCATTTGCCCTGAATGCACCGATCTGTCATGTCGCCCCAGGCGTAGTCCGAGGCGTCTGTTGTGATGACTTGATTTGCTGGAGGCTTGCAGAATGGGAGACCTGTGTTTGTTTGGCATGCTTGAGCCCACCACAGAAATTCCTTTTGAAGACATGGAATTAGTGGTATTCTTGTTTCCAAACTGTGGCTGTGTTGAGACCATAGGTTTTTCAGGTACCATTGAAGTTTCCTCATATGCAGTTTTGCACATGGGATTAGTAGGATGCAAGATGCCATGAATCCCACAGCCTGCAGGATTTTCCTTGCAGTCAGCCTGGTAAAATCTGCTAGTGTTCTGAAGTATTGAGTTAGTTGCCCCTGCTTCTCTGGCATGAGGTAGGCCATCTGGGTGTTTGTGTCCAAGTTGGCACCCAGGAAAATTATTTTCTGAGAGGGTATTAGTCTTGATTTCTTTTTGTTGACAGTGTATACCAGAGAATTCAACAACATTATTACATAAGCCAGATGTTTCAGAAGAATGTGCTTGCTGTCGGCTTGGATCAGGCAGTCGTCCAAATATGGGTATATTTGTATCCCTTAAAGTCTGCAGTAGGCAATTACTGATGCCAGGCATTTCGTGAATACTCTGGGCGCAGTAGATAAGCCAAAGGGCAATGCAGAGAATTGATAATGGGTTGAACCTGCAAGAAATCTGAGGTATCTTCTGCAATTTTGTCTGATTGGGACATGCAGGTATGCCTCCTTGAGGTCCAATGTTACCAGCCAAGACTCCTTGCCCAGCATGGGAAGAAGCTGCTGTAAAGTGAGCATCTTGAATTTTGGTACAGTAAAATGTGTTTAGGATGGATAGGTCCAAAATAGGTCTCCAATCTTTTCCCTTCCTTGGTACCAGGAATAGTCTGGAATAAAAACCTTGACCTTGTTCGTGAGTAGGTACCTCTTGAATAGCTTTCATGTCCATGAGATCTGAAATCTGTTTTTGTGCCTCTGCCCTTTGATTGTGTGGCAGGTTTGGCATGCCTCTCATTTTTGGAAGGGTGTGAAAATGGAATCTGTAGCCTCTGTTTATAATGTCCAGGATCCATTTTTCTTTTGTGACAATATGCCAATTTTTTGAAAATAATGACAGTTTTCCGCCTAACGGTGCTGCCATTTGAGCCTTGCTTGGCATGCAAAGGGGAAAGTCATTGGGCTTGCTTTCTGAATGGCTGCGAACTATCCTCACCACCTCTTTGTGTAGGAGCTTGCCATTGTCTGCCTCTATACGATCCTTGAGATTGCCCTCTGCCCCTCGGGAGCCTGTACCTACCTCTTTGGGGTCTGTCCGTGGCGGGAAAGGACCAATTTTTGGAAGGCCAATTTCTACTGAAACGTGGAGGTTGGACCTGTAGAAAATCCTTCACTGTTTGCATTGATTTAGCTTTTTCCTCCATTTTCTTTAATACCTCTTCAGCTTTAACACCAAATAATACATCCTTTTGAAGAGGGGCATCTAGCAGTTTAGCTTTGACATGATCTGGTAAGGTTTGTTCCTTGAGCCAGGCATGTCTACGTATCACTGATCCTGTAACAGCAGCTCTACATGAGGCCTCTAGAGCATCAAAACCACATTGCAAGGTATGTTTACCCACTTGTTCTGCACTATGCATCAAATCCTGCAACTTCTTCAAGTCTGGTTGTTAAGGTTGTGACATTTTACTTCTCAATTGTGATAACAGAAACTGCTGGTACTTTAGCATATGGAACTGGCAGTTTAATGCCCTCATGGTTAAGGTGGCAGAGGTATATACCTTTTTTCCCCCACCTTTCTAAGGATCTGGAATCTCACTCGGAAGGTAATGGATTTTTAGCAGTGGAGGCCTTAATTCCTTTGGGGCCCTGTGAGATAGTTTCTGGGTCAGCCGCATGGCTTTTGTATAAAAATTGGTGTGAGTCAGGAACCCGGTAGTACCTGTCAGGCTTGACAGGGGCTGGAGGTAAAGAATCCGGGTTAAGGCAGGCCTCCGAGTACACATCATCTAGAATGTCTAAGACAGGAGGTATAGCCAGAGGCCTGTGCTGAGGTAGCAAGAGAAAATCCCTAAGCCTTTTCTTGGAATCAGAGTACTCTTGGCCTTCCCAGTGGAAGTGTTCCCTTAAGGTATGCAAGGTTTCCCCAAATGAGTAATCCTCTGGGGGGGAAGACAGAGGGAATGGACTCCTCTGCATCAGAATCTTCAAAAGGGGAGTAAGAATGTTCCTGTTCATCAGAGTGCTCTGATATAATGGAGGCCTGGTCAGAGGAGGGGGATTCTTCCTCCACTCTGGGCCTTTTGTCTGGGGGGGGGGGGGGGGGTTGAGAACCAGTGATAAGAGTAATTAAATCCTCAGCCATTTTGAGCATCTGTTTTTTAGGCATGGAGCCTGGAGAAAGGCCATGTGTAGCTTGTCTCTTAGAATGCATGGCTGCTTTAGACTTAGTGAAAGCCTTGATGGAAAAAGAAGAGGAAGGTCTGAAGACACCTTGAGAGGAGGCAGACCTGTCTACATTTTGAGATTCACCACCAAAAGTGGCTTCGGTATCTGTAGTCGGGGTGTGGGCCGAGGAGCCAGCGACCTCGGGCACAGAAGACACTGCCAAAGAAGTGTCGTCGGTAGTCAGGGGCTGCGTAGGCGCCTCGCTGAGAACCGGACCACCTGTAGTCAGCTTTGGCGTGGTGTCGGTAGAGGCCGCGGACCTCGTGTGTCGGTCCTTATCTTTGCATTTTTTAGACAAAACTGGAGTCAGAGTATCCGACGACATAATATAGTTACATTTTTTGCCAAAATAATGCTGGGCGAACTCCGCCCGATGTTTAATGGTGCGTTTATTGAATGTAGCACAAAAACGACAGACCGAGACGTCGTGGTCTGGGCCTAAGCAAGGAATACAGAGGGAATGAAAATCCTTATGCGGTATTTGCTTCCCACATGAAATACAATTATTAACTTTGTCTGACATCGGTCTGAGACAAGAAAAGTTTCCCCAACGGGGTACTTAGCTTTCAAGAAGACTTCGGTTGCAAAATTTTCGTAATTTCAGGAGCTGGCCGACCGGCACTTGCGAACTGCTTCTGCTTCGGGCACCGCGCGGCAAGAAATACTGAAGAAAATGGCGTCGGCTGGTTCTTTTATACCCCTGTCGCACTGACGTCAGGGAAGAAGCGACGACAACCGACGCCGGACCTAGACTTTGGAATTTGGCCGACCGAGGACCCGCCTGACGGCAGGAGAACCCATCTGTTATGACTGCAGCTGTATGCACGATGAACATCTGGGTAAAGATAAGGAAAAAAAACAGTTACTTTGCATCTGTTCATAGAAAGGCAACATATTCAGACACATTCTTACATTTCACAAGTGGTCATCCATTTCAGAAAAAAAGGTTGGTTGTAAAAGGACAATTAGTCCGTGCGGCCAGAATGACCACTAGGTTTACTTGAATGTATGAACCTGTTGGAAATGTTTACAAAGAGGGGTTATCCTGTTGGACTGGTAAATTAACCTATACATGAAGTCCAACGTAAAAGAAGTAGTGGGGTCTATAGACCTATCCTAGGGTTTGAAAATCAAAGTCCTATAACAGTACAGGACACAAGTCCATCCCACAGTATTACCGATGGACAGATGGATAGACAGACTGATTTTGACATACAACATCAATGCCCCAGAACTTAGGCGTATAGTGATTAAAAATTGGCAACTTTTATCTGGCCAGGGTTTACCAGCTTCAAATTTTAGACAACCACCCCTGGTTATATATAAGAGAGGTAGGAACTTAAAAAATTGGCTGGATTGTAGGAATGAGATGGGTCAAAATGCCAGAAATCCAGGGATGACAACATGCGGTGCATGTACTTACTGCACTCGCATGGAAATTGGTATAACAGTTAGTGTTGGTACTAGAAAATATGCACTAAATAAGAAATTCACATATAATTCTAAGGGTATAGTATACATAGCCCAGTGTCAGGCATGTGTTGGGTTTTATACTGGAAAACCAGACCGGAAAATTAAAGAGAGGGTATATGAGCATTTATACAGTACAAGAAAAAATAAATTGGACAATGCATTAGCAAAACATGTATCTGAAAATCCAATACATGCCTGTAAGCTTAAAGTAACAGATCAAATCCAACCCGATATATGGGGAGGACCAGCTAGCCTGTTACTGGAAAGGTTGGAACTTTTGTGACAATTGCGATTAAATGCTGGAACATACCCTGGGTTGAACGAGATGTGTTCAATACAATGTATTTTAAAATTGAAGAGTTTAGACAGATAAATAGAAATGTCATAAAGCATTAAAATGGAAGATGTGTGTGTGTGTGTGTGTGTGTGTGTGTGTATGTGTGTGCGTGTATATATATATATATATATATATACATTGTTGATAGAATATATCTGTATTTACTGAAGTAATAGTTTGACTTATTAAGTGGATTTTAAAATATAGGTGGGGAGGTGACGTGTGTAATTGCTTTTGCAACATGATTGGATGAATATATCACATGGTCTTAAGGTTAACAGTATTTAAATGTGACTTTCACAAATGATTTTATCTGAAGAAATTTTGTAACCTTACAAAACAAAAATCGCTTAATAAATATTTGTGAAAAAACGGCAGATCCTTGGTTTTGGTACCTTCAGCAGACTTTCGTGATTTGCTGTCCTTTATAGCTCGGGCGACCTGACGTCAGCCAGCAAGCGACAGGAGCCGATGCACAAAACCTTGACTCTGGTATTCGGACCAACTGAGGGCTACCACAGCATGGATAACCCAATGGTTAGGACTGCAGCAGTGAAATACGAAGATCATCATATATGTATACATGGTCACATCTAGGCCCATATTTCTAAAATTGGTGTTTATAAATTAATACTTTAAAAATCAAGCTTCAAACAATATTTACTTAAACAAAACTTAAAAAAATGTTATGTTCAACCTCATTTGTCTATCTTTTAAAACAGGTTTTAAGCTAATAGCTGCATTTAAACCTGGAAACTTATCTGCATTCATTCTAAGTATCCACCTATATTCAGCCATATCCAACTTATTGGAATGGTCTCCCCCATGGCATTCATACTTCTGACTCTTATCGGGAGCTGCTGGTACAACCAATCAAAAAGTTGTTGGAACAGAGAACTCTTGCTCTACTGGTGTAGGCGAAACCATGCAACCAATTGCAAATATGGGTTTTCGCCTACCACAGACTATGTTCAAACTGCAGCTACCGGAAAGGGACAAGAACAGTGTGGCGCCCAGAGGAAGATCAAATGGAAGAACAGAAATCCCACGGAGGAAATACAGCGGCCCAAAAACGAGAAGTCAATCTACCGACAAGAGGTGAATGAAAACATGGCTATTTTGAACTTATCTGATATAACATTGACTGAAAATGAAATAAGATTGTTACGTAAGGGTTTACAATTTATTCCTTGTTGCAGTGATGACATTGAGGATGCATTAACTGATTTGCGATAGTTTGTCCGTAACCTTAATTTGAAGCTTATTTTTAAAGATAGTACCCGGGATGTCAATGTTTTAAGAAGGCCTAGTACCTTTGTTCTTGTTAGTGCGCCCGTAGTTACAGCCTTTCAGAATCTATGTGAACAGCAGATTTGTGAATGTTATTTGCAAAACAATTATGTTAAGAAGTACAATCTGACTAGGGCTGAGTCGGATGCATTGACTAAGTTGAAAAATTACCCAGATATAATCGTTAAACAGGCTGATAAGGGTGAGGTGATTGTGATCTTAAATAAGACTAAATACTTTGAATATATGTATCATTTTTTTAAATGATGAAAGTGTATTTAAGAAACTTTCTAATATTATACATAAAGTGAATGCAGCCATTTATGATCTACACATATCAGATGACATTAACTTCAGATATCAGATGATATTAACTTGGATTTGTTCAATTTCTTATCAGTATCACACCCTGTCATTCCTTTCTTGTACGGTCTCCCCAAGATACACAAGAATGCTCAAATACCATCAATGAGACCTACTGTCTCAGGTAGGGGGTGGGTAACGGAATCCGTAGCTGTATATTTGGAGCATGTGCTTAGTCCTTACTTAGTTTTGCGTATAAAGTTATATTAAAGGCACTGGTGATTTTCTTAATAAGTTGTATAAATGGTTTGAGTCTAATACAGATGTTGAGTACTTTTGTGACTTTAGATATGGTGTCTTTGTTTACCATTATACCTAATTAATTTGGTTTGGAAGCTATTAGACAGTTCCTGTGCCATGTCCCCAATATGACAGTAAGGAATATTGAGACTATTTGTCTCTTACTTGAGACAGTATTGGGGAATAATTTGTTTTTATTTGGTGAACAGATGTACCGTCAGCTGTCTGGAGTTGCCAAGGGAAAATCAGTAACCAATACTTACGCTAACGTAGTTTTGAATTCTTGGGAAACTCAGTTTGTGTTGAATGATAGTAATGTTTATGCCAAGAACATTCCTTTTTTTTCACGTTTTGTTGTTGATTTTTTTAATATGGACAGGTAATTGTGATGAATTGGAGATGCTTGTAGTATTTAATTAGTATCACTAATTTTTTGAAGTTCAAGCTGAGTTTCTCTGAAGAGAGAATAACCTTTCCTGGATATTACCTTAAGTAAGGATAATGGTTTGATACAGACTAATGTCTTTAAGAAGGAAGTGCGGGGAAATAGATTTCTACATACTACCAGTATTCACACACAACATATCTTTAAGGGTATAATGACCAGTCAGTATTAAGGGTGAGTAGACTGAACACTGATGAACAGATCTACCAAAAACAGATCGAGAATATGTCCCAAGAGTTTACAGTTGGATGTTACCAGGAAATGCTTCTACAGGATGTTAAATCACATGTAGATAGTGAAAGGGAAGGGGCAGCTAGACCCTACTGTAGGCATGATGGATATTCCAACAATTTTAGGAGGTATAGATCGGATAATGATATTCTGAGATATGTTACCAACTATAACGTAAGGACTAACTGAGTACTGGATATTATTAAGAATAATTGGACAATTTTAAAGGCGCATCCTGAATTAGCTAACACTGTAGGTCATATACTGCACTTTTCCTTCAAGAAGCAAAAGAATCAAACAACAATTGTGTTATAAAGAAATAGATACTGTTAAAAATAAGAAATTGAATGTATCCAGGAAGGGTACAGTTCCATGTTATAATTGTGTGAATTGTAAATGTATACATAAAGACGTATTGTTTCAACATCCAGTTACTATGCAATCATTTGAACTTGCATGTTTTGCAAGTTGTACGACAGAAAATACAGTATATTTAGCTACATATCTGGCATGCACTGCTTTTTACAAAGGTAAGTGCAGTAGCAAATTGAAAGATCATATAACAGAGCGTATGTCAGACATTAGGAGAGTTCTGACCAATGCATTAGCGAAGCATAATATTAATAATGGTAGTAAACATATGTTTAAATTTAGGGTACTTCAAGTGGTCTATGCTAGTAGAAGAGGGGGAGACCATTCGAATAAGTTGGATATGGCTGAATATAGGTGGATACTTAGAATGAATGCAGATTAAGTTTCCAGGTTTAAATGCAAGTATTAGCTTAAAACCCATTTTAAAAGACAGACAAATGAGGTTGCGAACATAACATTTTTTGAAGTTTTGTTATTTTAAGTAAATATTGTTTGAAGCTCGTTTTTTCCAAGTATTAAATTTATAAACAATAATTTTACAGATATGGGCCTTGATGTGACCATGTATACATATACGTTTTAAATATAATTTTTGTATATATTTTTTATACATTATTTCTGCTTTTTACATTTAATTGTTTATGTAATTGAATAACTGAAATGTGAATTTGATTGGTTGGCTGTGTCTCTTGATTGTAAGATAAACCTGCATTATTTAAGTTGAATCATACACTGAGGAAGAGTTGTTATAACCTGAAAGATTTGTGATCTTTAAGCCTTGCACTGTGGATTACAGTATTTAAGTCTGTCTCCTTGACATTGTCGGCTTGGTTTTGTTGTTTTTTTAACCAGGCATGCACCATGTACACTAACAGTGTACACAATATTAAATTTATTTTGTGCAGTAAGATTTGATGGAATTTGAAATACAGCAAAAAATAGCATATGTACCATGCTTACTATATTGCAGACTGTTAAAACATATTTTTAGAAACCAGGCTGGCTATTTTTTCAATGCATCTACTCTTGGCTTTTCCATGTCAATTAAGAGATTTCATTTCTTGTAGTATAAAAACTGTATGTTGCCCAGGAAGATACATTGTAAGAAAAATGTAAAGTTAACACTGTAGAAACTTCCAAAAATTATAGCTATGATATATACATGAAAATCTAATTTCCAGCAACTAACGTTCTTGATAAAGAACTAAACACGTCCTCAACTCTATCTAGAACATTTAATTTTGCAAACAGAACAATAACAGCAGTGCTTATCTTATGACAAACTATAATTGTAATAGTTTTTGAAAAAGCCTTTTGATTTCCTGTTTGATTTCAAGTTTAGTGCAAACGCAAAGTAGCTTGCTGCTGGCAAAAAGAGAAGACACTGTTCGCTTCTCAGATATCAAAGAAGTGCACAACTTTTGTTAAGCAACTTTTGAAGATGTTGTGTCAATGCTAAAGCATGCAAGTCAGCCACCACATAAGATTCAGATCTTTTAGAAGTTATACTCATACCTCTCAGCTGTCAAGATTCTGTTTAAATTTTTGGTTTGTTTCTTATCAAATTTGTGGTTTTCTTAAAAAAAAATCAATGAGGACTGAAGTCACTAAATGATAACACAGGAGTTTCAGATTTCATATCCTTCAGAAAAAAGCATAACACAAATCCTGCTATTTTAGCAACTTTCTAAGTTCCTAAGAGCAAACAGTGTGGCAGAATGAAGTGTCTAATAGCTTTTAAATCTGTTGTTCAGTTAGAAACGCATACTTCTGGCCACTGTGTGGTAATGCTAAATGCCCTACACCTTTAAAAGCAGTAAAATATTTTGCGTTCCTACACTTTTTCTCTAATTCATAGCAAATCAGATCAGTTAAAGTTCCATGTTGGACACATTCTTGAAATGAACGTTAAGACTTATGTCCCACATTTCACTCCTGAGGTACATGCTCATTAAATTGTAATACTTACATTTTAAGAACAAATAACCCAGGTACAAGAAAATCATTTGCATATTACCTCTATATAGGAGGAACAAAAGTGAATTTGTGGTTACCCATCCATCCTTCCATTACACATTTAAATAATGCAAGAGAAATACTTTGCTTTATGTGGACAGAAGACTATTCTAAAGAAATTATATTCTCTGATACTTGGTTCTCTCTCTAAATGTTCTATTTATGTTGCAAAAGAGATTTAGGTCCCTTGAACAAGTGTTTATGCCCCCATTCAAGTTGTGAACGTGCAGGTCTACCACGGCAGGGTCTCTATGCGAAGCAGAGACTGCCACTCAGTAGTGTGAAAACACCAAGCTGGAGGAGATTTTCAGACAGTCTCCATAATTTTTATGATTTAGGCCACTGGTTTTCTTAGTAAGAATGCATTATAGACATTCTAGATGTGTCAAATATTTGGACAGGTACCTATGAAAGGGTATATTTCACTTAATGATTTGGCCTGATGAGTGTGGAACACAGTGGAATGATCACATCCCTGGACCTGGACATCATACCCTTAGTAATATGCTGTACAATGAAAAAACAGTTTCTTACAATAGCAGAGAAGTGTTGATCGAAGGACAATCTGCTTTCTAAATAGGTGCCTATGAAGCTTCAGATGTACGCTGTCAATGTGACAGCTTCTAGGTAATTCTTCCTTGCTTAAGGATACTATTATGCATTTCTTAGCATTCAGTTTTAGTCCATGGTTTTGAAACCAGCTATCGATTTGGGAAAGGCCCTGTGGGGAAGTTTATATCATCACTAATTTTATAGCCACCTGCAAACTTGGTCAACCATAACCTCCATAACTACCTTTGACCTCCGAGATATAAATGCCAAAGAGGTGAGGCCCAAAAACTGAATCCTGGGTTATCCTGCTAATGACGGGCCTTCTGTAGGAGGCCGAACAGCCCACCCTAATTTCCTGGGTTCTATTTGTGAGCCAGTTTGCTTTCCAACAGGTTACACAGAATAGCATGCAGCAGGGTCAGTTTATCTATGGCACCAAAGTATTAATACATACAATAAACAGAAAGTGGTTATTGATCAGACACCCGATTATAATCATTTTATATTTTGCCCAACCTAGAGTAAGCAAGGCATAAAGATGATAAAATACACTACAGCCATCTAACTGATGCATGGAAAGTAAAAATGCAGAACTTGGATTTTACCACTGGATGGCACCAAAGACAACGACAACAGAAAACAGTTTTCATTTCTGAACTCAGCCTCTAGCAAACAATAAATGTAATCTACAACTTCACGACATCCAGTCACATGATCAAAATGCACTCATCAAATGAAATGGGTAATGATGGATTCCACGTCTGCCACCAATTTTTACCACTGCTTTTAATGACTTATCTGTATGTAAAACGTAATGAAACGTATGCCGTTCCTCAGTACTGTTATGCAAAGGTGAAATCTCCATCCTTGCAATTCTGATCTAGATATGTACAGTCACCGTCATAACATGACATTATGAAGTTTACTGTTTTGTGTGTCAGGTGGTTGAGATCTCACCAGAGTATTGGCATAGTTTTAGAGAACTTAGTTCTTCGATGACACTCACAAAACAAAGGCTGTGAAAATTAAAAAGATGTGCAGGGCACAGCAAGACATGTTTAACCCAACATCTAGGGAACCATACTGTTGCCAAATGCTTTTGCTACTCTAGATCTTGACTCACTGCCTCCACCCCTAACACACACACACACACACACACACACTGAATTGCACAGCATAACTGCAGGCCCAAACTGTCACTCTGCAATCAAATTAAACTTCAAGCATCCAGAAAAGTTTTTGCTGTCCATCTCGTTACCTCTCCCACATGCTCACACAAAATGACCAAAATGACCAAAAGCCTAACTACCATTAATCATTTAAATCAGATTTCAGACATCCAGAAGATCTTAGGTTGCTGTACACTTCGCCTCCCCAATGGCTTTATAAGGACGGTTGTCAGCCCAAGAGACTACTCTACATTAACATTATAGTTTTGGTGTCCTGAGAAATCATTTGTTGCTCTAAATCTTCCCATCAATATCCCATCTACAGAATAACAGAACCCCAAAGTAGCATGTTTGCTTTAAAATTAGATTTTCGCATCCTTTTTTTCCCTGTTCTCTCAACAGCTGATCAGCTGCACCTGATATCCCTTCCTTAACCTCCTAGTTCTCAAAACCAACTTTTAATTTTGCCAGATGTAACCAGATATTTGGGACCAAAGAAGATCATCAAAACATTCCACTGTAATGTCATCCTGCTGCCTCCAAACATTTATTTTATTTTATTTTTAAGCTCTACCCATAATTCTGCCCCTATGCGCAATGTTGTCTGGTGTAAAATTCCAATGATGTCTGCAGTTTCAGTATCTTGAAATACATTTGCTGCAGTACATCTCACCTCACCTTCCACAGACAAAACAACACAATCAGCCCAAAGTACCACTTTAGACTAAAATGAGACTTGGTATCCACACAAAAGTTTTTGGAGTACATTTCCTCTACCACTCTGTATTAAAATGAGACTTCTACTGTCCTCAGAAAGCTTTAACTGCTGCACACCTTGGCCTCCTCTCCTCCAACGATCACCCAGGATTATTAGTTGTAATTGTATCTCTGCAACAGAATTAGACTTTTGTATCATGAAAAACTTTTGTTGTTATATACCATCTTGAACCGCACAGTTTAACTGTCAGCCAAAATTAGCACTTCACTTTTACTTTTCAGGATACAGAAAGGTAACTGATTGCCTAGTTAAAACTTTAAGGATTTATTTTCTTTTAACTCACCACAAACAGCATTTCATGTTTTCTGAAAATACCTTTTTGATTAGAAATTTCGAATGCACAAGATAAACAAAACAAAAACAGTAAGAGGACATATTTGCAAGAAATTCAAGTGGCCATACTTTTAGTAACATAAATTAGGTAGCGAAACGAATGACAAAACAATGTGCAGAAATTCATTTAATACATTTATTTATTTATTGCCTACAGTATCTCGTTAGAAAAAAAACCTGACCAATAGCATTTATTTTGTGACCAAATTAATAAATTACGCATGGTTCTTATTTTCACAAATCTAGATGAGGCAGCCAAATTCTTTACTGCTCTACTACTGGATTAGAGGAACTTTCACAATGATTTGTGCTGCAACTTCCTGCTCCTCAATTAGGTTTTAATTGATAAGTCTTTCAGACAAGGAAAATGAGTTACACAGTGTCACACCTGCCTGTGACGCTCAGATTTGTAGACTATTATTGTAGCTAATGGTTCTTAAGGTTTTGCAAATAACACCCCAAAACCAAAAATATATATGACTTATAAGATGTCCAAACAGAATGTTTGTACAAGAAATTGTCTCTGTCCTACTTAACTGCACAGACATAATTCATTTAATAAGATAGAACGGACTTTGGTAAGTATAGAGGCAATGTTATCCAAAATTCTATTCAGATAGATTCATTGTCAATTAATGCAGCATCTGAATGACAAAAACCTCTTGTCTACTGCCCAACACAGTTTCAGACCTTCACATAATACAAACTCCACCTTCCAGTGTTTCACAAACTAAATAAGGCAACAAAAATCACTAAACTTACACCTAGACCTGTTAAATGCATTTGACATGGCCAGTCACAGCCCACGTTTCCTTATATTATCAAAGATGTATTTCACACCATCTACCCAAAATTGTTTTTATATGAACGCCCCACAAAGTTTAGACAATAAAATGGAATAACCAAACTTCTCCACTACCAGATGAACTTGAAGAACCTCAGGGATAAGTCGTAGGACTTCTGTTGTTTGCTATATTTATTAATGATTTTCCCAACACAGACATTCCAGATAAGATAATACTATTCCACTAGTCTTCATTTTTCACTCCACCATATCTTCATTACAGTATCACTATAACACAACTTCACCTTAACTCGTTACAACAGAGTGCTTCTCCAGGCGTTTCTGCAGTTACCTCCTACTGCACCTCTAGGCGTCAAATATTGCTTGCTCATATTTGCATTAATAATTCCAAAACCATGCTACATACAAGGTACCAGAATATTTTATATTGAAGCATACATGACAGCAAACAACTATTTATATTTGACCTATGTCAGAGTATTTTTTTTTTTAGAACTGTAAAGTGATAACAATGTTTTAAAGGCTCAAGCCACACCCACTGGGAGTTAAAGATACACACTCAAAAGAGCTGAAATGGAGGGAATGAGTTCTCAGGCAAGGGCAGAAAGCTCTGCTCTAAAACTTTATAAACAGTTTTTGCTGTTCACTCGAGTCTGTCAACCCTATCCCCATGTAACAGACTTAAAAATATCATACCAACCTTGCACCATTCCAGCAATTATCCAGTTTTAAGCTCCTAGAAGTTATCACATTTGATTATCTGCTCACATCTGATCAGTAGTTACCAATATGGTATGCAAACAACTGAATTAAGCTCCTTATACCACAATAAGCGCTTCCTAAACGCACAGTAAGGCTGGCCACTGCTACTACATTCCTCCTCCCCACCATTTTTTTTTAACTTCTCACCCATATTTACTAATCTTAGCCCATATCTGATGGGAAGCTTCAACCCTGCCTACCACCGTGTCTCATACTTTATGAAAATCATCTACCCAGTACTCACCACTGTAATAGGTGGCTACAAGTAGAATGCAGACTTTCCATTTCAATGTTGTCTGCAGACCACTCTATACCTTATCACCAGTATAACTGCCCAATTTTGCAACCTCTGAGCCAGTACCAATCAAACAGTCTTTTGGCTCCTCTAATTCCTGACTAGAGCCCTTCACGCTACAAACAGGCACTGCAACTCACATTTCTCAATTACTGTACCAAAAGTCAAAACAAAATTCAAAATCAGTTTTTACAGTACTCCATATCCAAATGTTCCTCCTCTAGACCACATGTCCTCAAAGTTCAAAACACTTATTGCAACACATGATTTGTACATTTGACCAAGTTTGCATCATCTTCTATGTGCATATTCACTACAAAACATCCGAGCTCTGTGAAATTTGTTTCTGAACTAATATTAAACGTTAAACTGCTTTTCATATTACTTTTACTTTACCCTACAAAGATATATTATTATTTTCATATCCATTTTATTATCAATAATATTGCTTTTTAGCCACCAGCATTTTATTTCAATCAAATGCTTCTGACTGTACTGTATTATTATTTCATTATGTAATAACTTTTGGGGGGCTTTTATTCCTGTATAAACTAAGCTTCTGAGATTTCATCAGAAGAGCCAAGAGCTTAGGCGCACACACAAATTTTTACTGAACACTCTGCTATCTAGTAGCAATGCCTTACTCATATTCTTTTGCACCTGTCTTAACCTAATGTAGGGTCACCAGACGTGTCCTCCGTCTGGCAGGCATTGCCTAAAAAGGCAAAAATCTCTGGCTTTCAAAAATATTTTTTCCTCTCCGGACAGTTTTAAAAACAGTCTGGATTGAGAAGACCGAAGGCATCTAAACAGATGCCCAGAAGTCACTGTGGTTTAACTGCAGGAAACAGGAAGCTTACCTGACAGGACTGAGAAGTCAGCAGTCCGTCACCTAATCTGTATATGTGATGTGGCTGCTGATTAGTCCTGTTACTCTCGCATTCTTTTCCTGCACTTTAGTTGCGAGGGAGACAGTGAGAGAGTGGAGAAATTAGAAGTTATGTACTCACCATAACGTTCCATCTGAGTAGGTGACTTCATTCGGATGCAACCTGTGGGTATCGGATCCGACCTCGGATCCGAGCCGGCAATTCAAAAGCTTAGGCTCCGAGCTCCTAGCTCCTCCCTCTTACCCATAACCCCTTGCCACGCCCTGACTGACCTCAGATTGAGTTTGCCTCAAATACTGACCACAGTATACTAAAACAGCATAAATACTCGCTCTATAAAGGTCAGGGGGATGGAGGGATAGTTATCCGAATGAAGTCACCTACTCAGATGGAACGTTATGGTGAGTACATAACTTCTAAATCTGAAGTAGGAAGACTTCATCTGTCTGTAACCTGTGGGACAGAGTCCCTAGCTACCTGAATCTTGGGCGCCATCATGGAAGGATGTTCCGAGCACCGCTGAGCCAAAGGATGCTCTTCCTCTAGAAACAACATCCACCTTGTAATGAGAAATAAAAGTATGAGGCGAGGCCCAAGTAGCTGCAGCAGATATCATCCAACCAAACACGGACTTAAAGGCGGCTGACGAGAAACTGCCCTAGTAGAATGAGCGTAACCCTCTTAGGAGCAGGTCTGCCTGAAGTGTCATATGCCTGCAATATGCAATTAGCAATCCATTTAGACAGAGTGACTTTAGACACTGCTTTACCCAGAGCAAATTTAGCAAAGGAAACGAACAGCTGATCTGATTTCCTGTGGCCAGCTGTCCTGTTAATATAAAACGTAATTGTCTATGAACATCCAATGAATGCAATTTGTATTCCCTTTGTTTGAATATTTGGGAAAAAAACAGGCAAATTGATTGACTGGTTAATATTGATTCAGAAGAGACCTTCGGAAGAAAAGATGGATTGGTCCTGAGGCACACCCTATCAGGAAGAAAGAAAGGTAAGGCGGTTTGACACAAAGAGCCTGAAGCTCAGACACCCTTCTGGCTGAAGTGATAGCTACCAGAAAGACAGTCTTCCAGGAAAGGAATTTTAAATCAGCAGAAGCTGCAGGCTCAAGGGAGGAGCAGTAAGGGCCTGCAGGACTAAAGACAAATCCCAAGGCGGTACAACCTCCTTGACTGGAGGCCTTAATAAAAACTCCCTTGAGAAAAGATTTGCATTATTTCGCTGTCATAAGGGAGCTGTGTCCTGTCCAATGTGATAATGCGATATAGCCGCCAATTGTACTTTAATCGTGGATGAACTGGCCCTTGATGAAAGAGGTCTGTTAGAAAGTCTAGCACCGCAGAGATAGGTGCTGAAAAAGGATCCACCATTCTCTGCCCTGCCCATATAGAGAACCTCTTCCATTTACTCCGATAAACCTGTCTGGTAGAAGGTTTATGGGCAGCCACCAAAATTGCTTTGACCGGTGAAGAAATACCGAGTCCTAATTAAGGTTGGAATTGGAGCAGCCAAGCTGTCAACTTCAGGGTCCGCAGGTTGGGAACTGGCATTCCCAGAGGGTGAGAGATGAGATCCGAAATTGGATCCAGAATCCATGGTGGATTGATTTTGTGAGACCATACAAGGGGAACCAAGGTTGTCGAGGCCAGAATGGGGCAATGAGAATCATTCTGCTCCCCAAACTGTTGGCTTTCTGCAGAAACCTCTGCATCAGAGGAAGTGGAGGGTAGGCATAAAGGAGACCGGGAGGCCAAGCATGCACCAGAGCATCCTCGAACTCCCTGGTGGGGAAGTAGAGCGAAGAAATTGTCGATTTGGCGTTTGAGGGAGAAGCAAAAGATCGCAACAGGGTTGCCCCAAACGGCAAAAATCTTCTTCGCTACTTGAAGGTTTAGGGACCACTCGTGTGGAGAAAGGATGGTGCGACTGAGCTTGTCCGCAAGGATGTTGGACTTTCCCGAATGTGCGTTGCTATCAGAAAGCGTTTGGTGGAAATTGCCCATTCCCAAACTCTCATGGCCTCTCGACAAAGGGATAAGACCTGGTTCCTCCCTGCTTATTGATATACCAGACTACGGACATGTTGTCTGTCTGAATCGCAATAGTCCCTGTAGGAAGAACGTGGTGAAGTGCTTGCAACGCTAGGAGCACCGCCCTCATTTCCAGGACATTTATATGCAATGATGTCTCTGTGGGATTCCACGTGCCTTGGACAATCTTTCCCGCAGAATGCCCCCCCCACCCGAGGCAAGAAGCGTCCGTGGTCACTGTGGCTCGGGGAAATGCAGAGCAAAAGGGTCTTCCTGCCAGGGGCTCCGGAGAAAGAAGCCACCACAGAAGGGAGTCCCTGCACGCTCTGCTGACCGCAATCGGAGCGCTTAGAGACGAACAAAGAGGAGACCACTGAAGTTGAAGGGTCCATTGAAGAACCCGCATGCGTGGCGAGCATGAAGTAGAAGCGGATAGCTGCCGCCATAGAACCTAGGGCCCTCAGGACCAAGCTGCAGTTGGTGACGGTTGAAGGATTGCTGTCACATGACACCTCAGGCTGACGATACGGTCTGGGGTGAGGAAGGCTCGCATTGATCTGGTGTCTAGTCTTCCTCCTATGAAATCTATAATTTGAGTTGGATTCAGGAAAGATTTCTCCCAGTTGATCGTTATGCCCAGCCTTGGTGCTAGTTGAAGGAAGTAATCCCTGGCTGAGCACAGAAGATGCCTTGATGATGCCGTCAGGAGCCAGTCGTCCAGGTACGGAAAGACCTGTAATCCCTGGAGCCTCAGGTGGGCCGCTAACACCTTGGTAAACACCCTGGGGGCTGAGGTGAGACCAAAGGGGAGGACCCTGAACTGATAGTGACTGGCTCCCAGCCGGAAGCGAAGAAACCTCCTGGATCGTCTGTCCATCCGAATGTGGTAGTACGCATCCTTGAGGTCTATGGAACACATCCAGTCGTTCTCCCTCAATAGGGGAGTATAGATTGCAGGGTGACCATCCGGAACTTTTGCTTGGTTACTGACAGGTTCAACAGGAAAGGTCTAAAATTGGTCTTAAGTCCCCGTCTTCTTTGGCACCAAAAGAACCTGGAGTAAAACCCTAATCCGCTTGATCTGGGGACGCGCTGGATGGCTCTTTTTCTAGCAGCTGCTCGATTTGAGCTGCCGCCTCCTTTGATCGGGTGGAACATCTGGGAGGCTGCTAGATTTGGGAATCTTGATTAGGGGTATTGAATATCCTCTGGATATGAGTCAAGCACCCAACTGTCTGTTGTTAAGGACTCCCAAGAAGTCAGGTGCATCGAAACCGCCCGACTGCCTCCAGAGACGGACAGCCGGGCAACCCTTCAGGGCTGCTGCGTGGGTCTCTCAGAGAAAGGTTCTCTGGACCCAAAATTGCCAGGAGCCCCCTGCCTCTGGCACGACGACCTCCCGTCCTCCTCTGCCACGGAAGGACTGGTTATCCTGAGCAGGTTGGGACTGCTGCGACTTCGGAACCACATCTTCTTCTGTCCCTTTTGGTTCTTAGAGAAGGACCTCTGGGGAGCTGAGAAGCGGACTCCGACGGCAGACAGCGTCTTCCCGTCCTTTTCGCCTGGACAAGTGTCTCGCGAACAGTCTTGCCAAATAAGGCAGAACCATCGAAAGGGCATTCGCAAGGTCGCCTTAAAGGGCTCAGCAAAATCACAATGGCGGAGCCAGGCCTGTCGCCTCATGACAAGGCCTGCTCGCTGGCTCTACCGGCTCCCTCAGTAGCATGAGACAGCAGCCGCATAGATGTATTGGATACAGATCTGAGAGTGGCCATTCGGGTGGAATAAACCTGCTTATCCTCACCGAGATGGACTCCGGGGAGATGCAGCGCACTTTTAATCAGATCTCGCTGCATCCTAATGACATGAGCCATGTAGTTCAGCGCCTCAAGGAGAAGGTCGCTGAACTAAACACTCGCTTCCCAATTCGATCCATCGAACGGGACTCCTTGCCCGGAGGATGGACGGAGGGACCTCCTGGGCCAATTCCTCTTCGTGGCTGCAGCCATCATCATGGCATCTACTGGGGACCCTTACTCCAGTGGGTGCGGTCTGATGGAGGAGAAAGAATGCGATCCGGGCGCTTTGGGATAGGCTCAATGGTGTCCGGATCCTTCCACGCCTGATAGATATAAGATCTACCAAGGGGTCAGCAGGAGGGGACACCCAAGAGGTAGAAGGGCCCGCCTCGAATGCCTCCAAGAACACAGACTCGTCCAAGAAGCCTTGGGGCAGACCACCCCCTGATCCTTAACATCTCCATGATGTCTCCAAATGAGACGCCCTCAGGGGTGACCTAGGGGAGCCTTCTCCTTCATCCAAGTCCGTGTCTTCAGTGACGGACTCAGGGGAGTCCATGTGCCTCCTCTTGCACTTGCGCCCGAGGTACATCATCGGGGCTGTCCGAGGAGTACTCTTCAGCAGATGGATGTTCCAAGGGAACCACTTGGGACATCGAGGCGGGCTGTCCCTGGGACCGCTGGTGTGGGCCTGGACCAACTGCAATGGAGTGCGGGATGGAGCCGTGGCAGGGACCGGGGTCCGGATGTCCTCGACAGTGCCCTTTCCATAACGCTGAAAGCCGAGGGGAGCCAGCTTCTAAGCCCTGAGAGCCGACCCCACTCGGATCCGACACGGATCGGAGTCGGAGCCGAAACCGCCGGATCCGAGACCAGTGTGCTCCGACCTGGACGGAGCCGAAGACACACCAGCTCCTCGGATCCGAGGCTCGCCTCGGCTCCGAGGTCGGGTCCGGCACCAAGCACTCAAGGGATGGGACGGATCCGAGGTGCGCCACCAATCGGATCCGACCCACCCCGGATCCAAATCTGCACGGCGCAAAGCTCCGAACCCGTGGTATGGGTCGGAGAAGGAGCTACGGGGCGGGGTCAAGCCCTCCCGGTTGGGGGCTAGAGCACTCCATTTGCATTTGGGCCTGGATGAATTTCCTCATCATCCGTCCATATCAGCTTCGCCATCGAAAAGTCGATCTGGAGGAGGCCACCGGCGACCTAGAGAACCGCCTCGGTGACCTCCTGGAAGGGCTAGCCTCCTCCTCGGGTCCAGGAGAGAACCGAGGGAGTGGAGCCGAGGAGGAGGAAAGCTAGAAGGCACAGGGGAAGCCCGCTTAGATGGAGGAGCCGAGCTGGAAGCTTCGCCTCCTCTTGTGGTGCTTCTCCTGTGCCTCTCCTTCTGTCTCTCCCTACTAGAATCCTTCCTCCGGCATTTTTAAGGGAGGTTGAGTCCCAGCCGGAGGGGAGAACTGACAGCAACAAGTTGCTGACTGGAGGGCAGAGGTCAAGCAGTATCTGGGGTAAAAGACCCGCCAGCACTAACTTCGACCTGCTCCTTAAAGCCCGGGGTTGAACCCTGCACAAATGGTACAACCAGAAGACAGGTGTTCAACCCCAAGATGACACGAGTGTGGCCATCTGCTGGGGACAGCTTATGGCCACACTCGTACATTTCAAAAGACAGCCTTAGGGGCTTCAGACATGACACCTAAGGCCTAAACACACACAGACACACACAAAACTACGAAAAACCCGAGAAATTTAACTAAAGAGGGAGGGAAAGCCTTAACCACACACAACACTAACTATTTTTTAAACAAAAACTGAGAATTTCAACAATTTTCCTGTCAGAAAACCACTTATCTCAAAAACCACGCCAGGAGCTCAAGAATTCCGTTGCTTCTTGAAAAGCGGCAAACGAAATCTGGGGTCAGTCAGGGCGTGGCAAGGGGTTATGGGTAAGAGGGAGGAGCTAGGAGCTCGGAGCCTAAGCTTTTGAATTGCCGGCTCGGATCCGAGGTCGGATCCGATACCCACAGGTTGCAGACGAATGAAGTCTTCCTACTTCAGATCAGAGGTTAACCGTCGTATTAGTGTTCAAGGTAAGTACTTTTTTTTTCCTGGCAGGGCCAACTAGGCTGATAATAACAGTGACCAATTCTGAACCTTGTTTAATTCCTTCACATAGACATCTCTCCTATATAGAAAGTAGGACAATATAATTCTTACTTTGTTCCGCACCATTTTAGGATGGTTATTATTTTATAAGTAGACAGTTGTTTACTATCTACTATAATTACACTCAGAGTGACCACATTACAGTGACTTTGTTTCTCACTCTGTCCTTTGTCCCATAGGGTATTTTGTGTTTGCATGACATGACTCATCTATCCATGTAGCTATGCATTTAAACATTTGACAACCTGGTGGATGGGCAGGTCAGAGGATGCTCTACAGCATAAAGAGAAAACAGGAATGCCCAAATTGTAGTATTATTTACAAATAAGATTATGACAACAGTTATGATTTAATACATTTGCAGAATATTTACACTGGGAATACAGCATGTATCTACAATAAAGTTCAGGTACTAGCTGATGTTTCTCCACACAAAGCAATCTAGCCCCTTCATTCTGCTTTCTCAGTTTAGGTGGCATTATTTTATTCACATTTTAGCAGTGGCTGAGTAGTCCCTTGGGGCTGGAGCATGTCCCTCCTGAGCACGTGTGTTCCTGTCTGAGCTGCTATGAGCATTTGAAGTGATAACTAAACATTTCCTTTTTTGACTCTGGCTAATGATGCAATAAGCTGTACCTGCTACTTCAGATGAATATATTAAAAAGGTATATCGCACATAATTATTTTTAAATGTCTGTATTAGTCTGCAGACTGAATGTAGTATTGTAGTCAGTATTACAGCACCTTTAGTGATCTTTTTGTTACAATGGTTAAAGGGGAACAAGCAACTTATCCTGTCATTTGGGTCAAGAGACTTGACAGATATTTCTGTGGTCACCAGGCTTCCAACTACTTTGTGCCAGCGTTGTACTGTAAAAACTTTGCCCGTCTAAGAGAGACTCGGAAGCAAATTATGCGCTGAAAAGAAAAATCTATAATTTTGATGAGAAATATTTCTGTAGCGCTGTTAAAGGTTCATAGGTTCATACTAGGCTATCTGCCCTGGGGCAATTATAAGCCTAGCCCGATTCTGTATGGCTTACGCCACCCCTTGATTTGAGTATACTGTGCCCTTTTTAAGGTTTAGTTTACTGTGCCTCTGTCTAATAGTGACACGGGAGTAATCCCTGGGACAAACCTACGATCCCCCATCCACTTATCGAGATTCTTCTTGAAGAGATTCAGTGAGGTGCTCTGCCTCACATGAACTGGAATTCTATTCCAGAGCGAAGGAAGCCTCTGGGTTATGAACCTGTCCCTCCAGCAAGTTCTATTTATTTCTGTGCTGCGGTTCAAGTCCCTCGAGCGATGGCTCTAAGGGATTTAGATTTACTGAGGTGGAGCATGTCCATTAATTCTGGATTTGACATAGCTTTGTATGTCAGGCATAGATCGCCTCGAAGTAGGCGGTATGCAACTGAGTAGAGCTGGAGTTTTTTTAACCGAGCAGTATATGGCATCTGTTTGAGACCCTTGATCCTCTTGGTGAGATACTTTTGGGGTCTTTCTAATTGCTGCAGGTGTCGGGTAAGGTACATCCCAAAAGGGGCATTGTATTCTATGATGGGCCTGATGAGGGATGAATAAAGGGGCACGATTACCTCTCTTGATCTAGACATGAAACCCTTTGTGATGAGGTGGGCTATGTAGAAGGTCTTTCTAACCACTTTGGCAATGTGGTTTTCAAAGGAGAGATTGCTATCAACTTGGGTCCCCAGGTCCCTAATAACTTTCTCTGTACTTAATGGGTTTCCGCCTATGTGGTAATTTGTGGGCACATTGTTTTTGCCAAAGGGTATGACTATACATTTTTTGGCATTTAGCTTTAAACCATGGCGCTGGCACCAGTTATCTGTCTCTGTGAGACCTTTTGAAGGATGTTTGTGTCAGCTGGAGAGTTGATTATGGCGCCCAGTTTGCAGTCGCTGCGAACTTGGTGAGCCATAGTCCTCCCACGCTTGCCTGTACCTCGGAAAAGTATATACCGAACAAGAGTGGTCCCAGGACAGAACCCTGTGGGGCCACTTGTGACCGGTTTCGAGTCTGACATGGCTCCAGCAACTCTCACTCTGTGGGTTCTGTCTTTGAGCCAGTTTGCACCCATCTTGTGACATAGGGGTTTATATTTAAGCTGGATAGCTTATCTATGATGCCAGTGGGGTATTGTGTCAAATGCCTTTGCAAGGTCCAGATAGGCTGTGTGGACTACCTTCCCTTCATCTATGGCTTTGGTGACTGTTTCAAAGAAGTCAACCAGGTTCAAAAGGCAGGATCTGCCCTTGACAAAGCCAAACTGGGTAGGATCTAGTGTCTGTATGTCCCCAATGTCTTTGTTTATGAGCTCCATGATGATCCTCTCCATAGCCTTGCAGACTAAGCTAGTCAGGTTTATGGGGCAATAGTTTCCAGGGTCCGTAGAGGCTCCACCTTTGTGGAGTGGGACCACTGTTGCTGTACGCCATTCTGTGGGCACATATCCTGTAGTGAGGCTGAGATTGTATAGCTGTTTTATTTGAGGGATTAGTTCCTCTTGTAGTTCATGTAGGACGCAACCTGGGATGCCATCTGGTCCCATGGAAGCAGTGTTTTTTGCTTTGGAGAAGGCAGCCTTCACCTGAGCATCTGAGATGTTTGGGAGGCAGCCCTCTGCCGGGATAGATACTTGCTCTTTTGGGGGAGAAGTTTGCACTGAACCTGTCTGCCAGGATATTGGCGATGTCTGTGGGTTCAGTGTATTTTTGTCATTTAGAATCAACTCAGAACAAGTCTGGGAGTTGCATCCTAGGTTTCTAACATAACTGGAAAAAGCCTTGTGATTGTCTTTGGTGTCCTATGCAATTTTTCTCTCAAGCTGGCTTTGGAGGATTTTATGAGGGATCGTAATTTTTGCTAGTACTGATCAGAGATGCCTTCCCTATTAGGGATTTTGCTCTATCATGTAGTAGCTTCCTCCTTCTGTTGTACAGTTTATTTATGGCACGGGTCCACCAGACTGGACGCCTGCCTTTGGATGATTGGGTCTTGGTTTTGTTTGGGATAGCATGATCCATGCATTCCTGGAGATGTTCGTAGAATGCATTTATATAGGATTCTGCAGTTTGGGCTGCAGTTTCCACTGGCCCTGGGGCCTTGAAGGATTCCACTTCTGTTTTGAGAAGTGAGAAGTTCGCTTTTGAGAAGTTTTTCACAGTGGTTTTCTGGGCTGGGGGTGGGGTCGGGATGTGAACATCCAGTGAAATTAATTTATGGTCTGATCTTACCAATGAGGGATATACTTCTGGTGTGGAGCATAGAGTCCCCATGTTGGTAATGATCAGGTCTAGTATGTTGTCCCCTCTTGTGGGAGTGGTGACTAGTTGTTCCATAGCATTTGAGTTTATAATTTCCAGGAATCTTTGGGCTAAGGTGCTGGGGAGTAGTGCTTCCAGTCAATGTTTGGGTAGTTGAAGTCGCCCAATATAATGGTGTTCGGAGAGATCTTCATGTTCTTCAATGTTTTCAGGAAAGCCGAATGGGATTCATGACTTTGAGAGGGTGGTCTGTAGGATGCTATAAACTGAAAAGCAGTCTTGCCCACTGTTAGTTGCACATGGATGGTCTCCGATACTTCGTGCAATGCCACTAACCTGGAGGTGTGGATATCCTTGATAAATATGGAAACTCACCCTCCTTTTGTGGTTCGGTCCGGGTTTTGGGGCCAAAAAGCATGATATGAGGTATAGCCTGGTAGTGCTGGGGTGCTCTCTGGAGCCTTGAACCAGGTTTCTGTCACTGCACAGATATCAATGTTCTCCATACTGAGGAGAGCTTCGAAAGTGCATCTTGAGGTTAAGACTTCTGGCGTTTAGCAGCATTACCCTTAGTTTCTTGTTACTTGTGCTGTCTGTGGGGGTGGGTTTGACTTTTGAGCCTTGCCTAAAAAAGGCACTATGGGGGTGGCAAGAGCCTTTGCCAATATCCGAAAGCCCAGTGGTGACAGGTGCAAGCCGTCCCTAGCGAAGCAACGTGGCTTGTCGAGCATGTCATCCCAGGCTGACAGACACTGGATCCCCTTTGAATGACACCAAAATTTTAGCCAATTGTTAATCGATCATTTTGTCTTTGTACTGTGGCATCATTCTAGGTGAGGGTAAGATGCTGCTCAAGGTCAGGGTCATACCAACCTGGGCTACATGATCAGAGAGCTTCTCTTTTCATGTAGTCCAGGGAGGTACGTCTCAGGTCATTCACACCAGCATGTACAATGACTGAGTCATATTTGTATTTGCTTCGGAGTGACCTGAGTGCTTGCGTTATGTGGCGGATCCTAGCGCCCAACAGGCAGCTCACTGTGACCTTCTCTTTATTCAGCCTGGTGAGCGGGACGTCAGTGTGTCTGACAATAGAGTCACCTATAACAAGAGTATCTGGTGTGTTATTCAGCCTTAAAGGCTGTGGCTGCTTGGCACACTGACTTTGAGGGTTATGTGTTGTGTGTGTTTTGTTTTGAGGTAGCATTTGCTTGGATGTCTGCTTTGGAGGTCTCTGTTGCTTAGGTAGATTTTTATTTAGAGCCTCCGAGTATGTTTTTGTGTATTTATGTGTTTGGTTCGCTGATGTCGTGGGTCTATGTGATACTGGAATTGTGTTGTGTGAGGTTACCTTCTCCTCCTGACTGGTTACACCAGTTTTGAGATGAGAGAGCTCAGCCTCCAGTTTGGCTAAATAGTTGCATCTCTCACATATATTTGAACCTGTTTGGAGGAGGAGAGGGTTGTCCGTGTACATGAGACAGTTGTAACATTGCCTCAAAATTCCCAGATTCACCAGCTGGACTGGAGAGGAAACCATTGACTGACCTTTGGACATGCTAGAGTAATAGGGAAACTGAATTTAAGATGGACCAATAGAGGACAGGGTAATCGTAGAGAGTATAAGAGTAAGTAGTGCTTGTGGTTTAATAGTGCTAACTTGTAGGATTACTTAATTGGACCAGTGAAGGGCCTTAGAATGAGAATATGGTGTTTAAATTGAGAGAGAGAGCAGTTCTAAGGGAAAAAGTGAAGAGCAGACTTTGTGGAGCCAGGAATAGTTTAAACCCAATTGTTGCGCTATGCTCAAAACCGCGCAAAAGAGGGTTTTAAGAGAGGAAGATGAAGGAGTTTTGGAATTGACCCAGAATGGCCAATAAAACTACAGTTTCAAGTCAGCTACATGGATGGTCCTGTTAAGATGGACAATATGTTTCATTTTAAAATATATCTGGGCCTGCAATTCCTGCAACCTAGCTGGGCCTCTCGAGCACTGTATGTACTTCTGTGACTCTCAGTATTGTGGGCTCTTGAAGAAAACTTCTGTTTGACAGAATACAGTTTACTATACTTTACTATGTTTTTCCACTGGGGGAAGACTTCTAGCTTGGTATTTTAAGCGAAATTTTAGTCATCAGTATTCTAAAGAAGTTAAAGAGTTGAGTATTTCAGGGGAATTGGGCAGATATAAAAATAAGGTTCTTTAGAATTAAATAAGCAAGTAGCTGGCTTTGTTAAGTCCTCTAAACACTCTGATGCTTTCAGCTACCCAGTCTTCTTTCATGACCTATAGGTAACTCAGGATTTAGAGGTCTAGAAATGTGTTTCAAAGATGTTTTTATGAATATATGCCTTGTTTTTCTAATTTAATTTCAGATCATGAGCAGGTAAGACTTTGCAGCTGGAGAGTACCGTAAGTATTTCTGAAATGTCTTCCCTGGCTAGGGATAGGACTTTTTTGTCAGTGCTAATACTGTTTGTTGAAAGCTCGAATTTCAGTATCTCGGGACAGTAAAGGCAAAAATGAAAAATCTCAAAGTGCATAAGTGTGAATTTGAATATTTCGAATCCGCGCGTATGCAGTGCAGCAACGGGACAGGAAGTGTTTGGCCAGGATGTTTTACAGACGTGAAGGTAAGTGAGTGTATGTGAGTGTTATTGTAAGTTGTGCATGTGGGTTAGGGTAGGGAGGTGAAAGTATGTGTGTGAGTGTTGGATGTGTTTGTGTGAGATGTGTGAGATGTGCGAGGTGTGTGTGATGCGTGTGCACGTGCGAGGCAGTGTGGAATGTCTGCGTGTGAGTAATGCATTTCATTACTGTTAGTGCGATCTTGGAGTTGGTATATATAAGTGGGGGGGTGTAGGGGAGGCTTGCCCCTCTGCGTAGATGTAGTGTAGGATTATGTAGTTTGTGTGTTGTGGGTTGAATGGTGTGCGTGTTTTGTGGTGTATGGTTAGTGAATGTTCGGGATTTTTTTTTAGTGTTTGTGGGTTTTGAGATTGTGGGCTGTTCGACTTTATAGTTTCGACATACTGAAATTCGAGCTTTCAGTATTTCGACATTATAAAGGGGAACCATATATACATATACATATATATATATATATATATATATATATATATATATATATATAGATCTGCTACTGAGGTCTTCTTATATACTAATCTAATTTCAAGTCATGACCAGGAAGACTTTGCAGCTGACAGGCAGATTTATTCTGAAATATCTACCCCTGCCTAAGCATATGACTTTTTTGTCATTGCTAAAAGCCAATCTGTACGTCATAGGTCAACCGATCTTGCCAAGGGTTACTAATATGGGGAGGGGGGCTTACTTCACTACTGCCTCTACCTCTGTAGTAGTAACAGCTGCTAGAAACCCCTCTGTACCTCTACCTCAAAAGACAATAATAAAAAAACAAGAAGATAAAGCACAGTTTTGAAGCCCATATTTCTTCACACAATCACTACCAATCTGAGGGTCTCCTTTAGATGCAGACACTAATCTGTTCTACTGTACTTCAGTGTTGTAGACCAAAATCTGTACATCTGTTTCCAGTACAAGAATGATGAAACCTGTACCGCAGCTCCTGTTTCTCTGGTACAAAAGATACACTGGTTAACCTATCCTTAAAAATGCAAACCTTACAAGAAAACAAGAATGAGTAAACTGGAATGAGTACAGCAGAAATATACCAAGCGCATCCATGGATGTGAAAATTTAAGTTATTATGATAGACTAAATATCTGAACTTGTACAGTGTGTGAATCATTTAGAGATTTAAGATGACCTTATTTGGGTAATTAGGGCACTTAGAGGCAACCACCTCTGGGAATGTTTGGGGTTATCAAGTTTTAGGTTCATAGGTTAGAACAAGGCTAACTGCCCTTGTGAGCCATTTCAAGCCTAGCCAATTACCCCATGTGAGAATCAAACCCTGCACCTTGTGTCTGTAAGGTAAACACCTTAACCATTATGCCATCCTCCCACATCAAAAAGTAGTAGAGAATCAGACAACCTATCTAGAAGATTCTATAGGAATAAAAAGTGTATTAATTGGTTGTCTGAGATAGTAGCTGATACATGGAAAAGGCCACCAATTTACATTAAAGCAAGCATTAACAAAGATATTTTTAAGAACAGCCTGAACAGTTATTATGGAAACAACTGTTTTGGTATATTGGCAAGCTAGAAGGGCATTAATGTCCATAGGATCATAGGAGGTTACTAGGCTATTGGCCCAGAGGCCCTTATAAGACTAGCAAAAAGCTTAGCCCATGCTTGAAATATTTGTATGTATGCATTATTATTGCCTGCAAAATTTATTAAAAATGCAGTTTATATCAAGCATATAAATTCTTTTTGTCATAGGTTGCAAGGTTATAACCTGCCAGGGTTAACCAGACACTAGGGAGGCAATGTGTTTTGGGGACTGAGTGTTTCCTTTTTTTAATACATTGGCAGGGTCAACCACATTCCTGTGGTCTGTGTGTTTTTTTGGAGCTATTGGTGACTTTCTTTCATACCCATCAACCTCTTAGAGCAATAAATCTGGACAAAGCCATAAATAATGGAGGGACAAATACCCAAAAGTAGGGACAGTTTTTAAATATTGCTCTTGCAAACTTAAAAAGTTGATATAACAGATCTTGTGCATGAACATAAATTTTCTGAAGGTTATGAAATCTGAAACTCAAATGTCTGACATTATTTTCTGACTTTAATCTTTAATGGTTTGTCAGAACACCACAACTTTATGAGAAACAGACTTAAAATATAAGGACAAAATCTGTACAACTGAGAGGTATGCTTTATTTTTTTTAATATATCCTGTCAGGGTTACCAGATTTAGGCAGGCAATGTGTTTTGGGAACTGATGATGATTTTCTTTTTTTAACATAATACACTGGCATGGTCAACCAGATGCTATAATCTGTGTATTTGGGGGGCTGTTGATGACTTTCTTTTTTTTTTTTTAATATAATATCCTGGCAGGTGTCAAAAGAGAAATTCGCTATGCAGTGTGTTCTGGGAGGCTGATTGTGGATGACATGTTTTTTTTCCAACTTAATATCTTTTTGCATGGTTAGTCAAGATACATTACGATGGTTTGTCAATGTTTTGTTGTTGAAACAAACTCTACTCTTGCATGAGTAAAGTGTGTATAGGTGAATTGAAGTAAGATCACCTGCAAGTTCCTGGCTATGTGATGTGAAAGTAGTACAGTAATGTATCTGTGGTCTTTTATTTTCATTAGTTAAAACCTTGTAGGCTCAAAGCAGATTCTCTGGGTAGGCATTTGGGATGGGGGCAATGCTTATGTGCAAATGGAACGACTGCAGTTATAGCTTGCTTTGCAAGACTAATGTGCATTTGAGTGCATTAAGATCAACCACAAGCTCTGAACTTTTGAGTATTGTTTATGTAAAAAAAGAACACTTACCTTGATGACAGTGGCATATTTTTGTTGTTGTTTTTATTTTTAATATTGCAAGATCAAATAAGATACTGTGGGTGGGGTACGCAGTGGAGATTGGAGCTATGTGTGAAAGAAACAACTGGCCCTGCTGTTTACTGTTGTAATTCCAGCTTTGCAAAACTAAAGTACTTTTCTGTCCATACTTTAAGATGACTGTAAAATTATTAGCAAGTTTGAGTAATTCTTAATTTATGTTATTTCATATCTGTTTATGTATATACTGAATGTTTGTTAAAATGTTTTTAATATGTTGGAGCTCTTCTCCCTGGACCTATGCTGAAAAGTTTTTTTTGACTGACCAGTTGCAGAAACCTGATTAATTTCATTGTAACACACAGTCTGATTTGTAGTTGTCCCTGCCGTGGTTACATGATGTGGTGGTCAAGTTCAGAAAGCACTGCACATTCATACTGTATCTTAGATCAGGATCATTATTAGGCAGGCATATTGTTGTAGAACAGAAGATGGTTTATTAACTGAAAGAAAGTCAGTTTTAGGTTTATGGAGTCCTTTTACTTTAATTTCTTTATTTCAGGGCATGCTCAAGGAACATTTTGGTTTAAATTAGTAAGACAAGGATGTGAGAGCCTACGGGTACAATATGCTGTGGGGATTTTTATGTACTCTGGTATTAAACTTCTGTATGTATGAGCAGTAAATGTCTAGCAGTACCATTACATGAAGAAGAAAGCAACACGCCTTAACTCTTGAGTATTTTAAAGATCTGAACCTGTTCAATAGTGGATTTGTTGTATTTTCCATGAAACTATTCAGTGGTGAATTGGTCATTTTCTCCATCAACCTGTTCAGTAATAAATTGGTTATTTTGTTCTTGAAGCAAACTACCAGCTTAATGTAATTACACATTGAAATATTATTGTACAGCAGTCCAGGTGCCTCCTGTGTCAGTAAGGAATTATTTGTAGCAGCACTACATTGTCGTACGTGAGCAGAACAGGACACGTTCTCCTTTGTCCTCCTTTATCATGGCTTTGTCCTCCTTTATGACCTTTGGTGTCCTTCTTTGGGTTCACAGGTATCTGGTAACCCTAGACCTACTGGATGTTCTTACCATTCTCACTGCTACACCGCAAAACTGAAATACAACTCTGTGGAATATAATATCTAGGACCTATCTCATTTTTTTTTCTTTACATACTAATGTTTGTATGTGCATGTAATAATTAACACTTGCTTTATTGCACTGTATATGACATCTTGTAAAATTTGATAACTGTAGAGCTTTTCTCACTGGGACTCCACTGAAAAAGAGGATTGTTATGGCCTAGTCAGACTTCTTAATCTCAGATGGCGAAAAAAGACACCATTGTTATATTTCCAGTGAAAGCAGAAGGCAGTAACTGTGTTCACTCCCATTCAATCCTTACTGAGTAGTATGCGAGCCCTCAGTTTGGTATAGTGAAGAGGATAAAGATCTCATGGCACCTATAGGAAAGAATAGGGGGACGTCTCAAGATGATACTCTCATTTGCACTCTGCAAACTTTGCAAGTGCTTAAGTATGTTAACAGCAGTGATTTTACTGGAAACAGAACCTTTACACAAAGACTACAGAATACTGCAGTGCACTCCTTACATCAATGAAATTCTGCAGTGCGTGCACACTTAGTGTAAAAAAAAGACATTAAAAACAAATTCTATGAGCCAATTTTTTTGGACAACCAAGAGGCAATTGCTATTTTGGAATCATGGGCAAAGTTGACAGAAGCAAACCATGCAGCAGCTGGTATAATGTATGGATGTCAAAGTTTCATCTCCAGATGAATGAAGAAATACCCAGAACCCTTCTCATACCTCCCAACCTCCTTCAGAAAGAATTCTAGGCACAGCCAAAAATAATGGGGAACAAACGTGCAAAATCATGGACAAATTTTAAATATTGCTGCTATAAACAGACAAGTCTGTACAATAACAGGCTGCATATTAGAATGTATTTTCCTGAAATAATCACATTTATGAAAAGGCAAAAAATATGAGGCAAAAATCTGGACATTCTCCAAATTTCTGGACAGTTGCGAGGTATGACCCTTCTGTCTTTAGATATGGCTACTGAAGAGGGAAATGGTACCTCTAAGTGTTTCCCTATCACCAAGTGCAGTTTGAGATTCCAGTGGAAAGCAGCACAACTGATGACTATTTCCAAATATTTCACAGAACAGAGGCAACAAAAACTCAGCACTTGGCCTCAACTGTAAAGTGATCATGTAAAGTAGCAGTGACTTCCAAATGAATTTAACATGACTTTTGAACTTTAGTTAGCTGTCCTTGATTTACAGTGTATTTTTGTAAATTTTATCTTTTTTTATTAGAAACATTTTCTGTCTTTTTCTCTTTTGGAATTGTATGCTGCGTAAATATGGCCAAGTTGTTTAGGCAACTCATTAGATTTTTGTCCTATTTGTCCAATCAGAAGTGAACTTGAATGCACCTAATAGACCTAGGATTGCATTAAAGAAACATACTAATAGCTGGTCTCAAGGGGGTATTTCTTTTCCAGACTTTAATTTATATATTATCTCTTCTATTATAAAAGTTATTACTTTATTAATAGATCGGTCATATGTCGCAAAATGGAAAGATTATTGGGAGCTAATTAGTATGCACTTCATGAAAATCTCCTTAACACATAAAAATATGATTATAAATAACTCCATGTTGTGGTTGCTAAAGGAATTTTGTACTTCACCTATTACACCTAAACATATGGTCTGTTACCCATTAAATATTATTATTAGTTATCGTAACTTTATATTCATGCACCCTAAGTATAGGGAATGGAATTTTATTGTATTCCTATAATTTATACTCAGGGTATGCTTATGTCATCTACTTCTGAAGGAGCTCATTTAGCTATAGATAATAATCTAAAGTACTGGTATCAGCTGATATCTGATAATAAAGTTAAAAATCTAGATTTCTTAAAACAAGAATTTGATCTAAGAGAAACTTGCTGGTTAGAGGTTCAGATCTTTAGACAACATCTCATTGATAGAATAGATCTAATGTCTATAACAGTTAAAGAATCTATTCCAAAACTGATTGATTACTTGATAATAAATTTACAGCATAAAGTTTCTGATAAAGGTAAACTTTCATATATACATAAAATTATCAGACAAGAAACTTTTACAATGTAGATTCATACTGGAATTATTTCACCTCTATTAATGGGGACTCACCAACTCAACAAGATAAACAATATATATTGGAATCTGCTTATAGAACTACATCTTCCATTGTCTGGAGACTTTATACATGGAAATTTTTACATAGATCTTTTATACACCTTTGATGATGAATAAAATTAATAATAAAGATAATCTATGTAAGAGATGTAATGTAGAAATTAATGCTGACTGGGCTCATATGTTTTATGACTGTATGAAGTTGAAAGAATACTGGAAGTCAATTAATGAATTTTGCAGGCTCTTTTACAGATAATTTCATTATTTCTAAGTCTCTTATATTATTCAACACACCTGTACCTCAATGTGTTAAAAAGACTAAGCTTCCCTTGTTATGGTCTATCCTAGCAGTGGCTAGGAAAATAATAACTAGAAATTGGATTTCAGATACACCTCCGTTCAATGAATTTAAAAATGTTATGAATATAATGTGTCATATGGAAATAAGCACAATTAGAATGAGAACAACTAGAAAAACATCACATTTTATTGTATGGGATAATTTACAAAATTTGTTAAAAAAATTCTAATTTCAATAGCACAGTATTTTAGTTTAATTAATTGATCTGATTGTAGTGGATGTCTTTGTAAATACTTCAGTTGTTTTGATGAATATTATAATAATACCTATTTTTAATTATTTGTATAAAATTGTTATGATATTTCTCTTATATGTTAAAACAATAAACTTGTTTTAAAAAAAAAAAAAAAGAACTGAGCACTGATGTTCAGTCTTTGGAGGAAGCGTAATAAAATGAAAAAAAATATATATTAGATAGAAGTGAACTTGAATTACTCCATGTCCACCTGATTCAAGTTGGTAAACCTGCTACTTTTGTAAACATCTCTTAATACGAGGTAAATTTGTACGCAGGGATAAAGCCCTGATTGTGACCCGTAGTCAGGGATTTGGGAACCTGATGGCTCCCTACTGAAATGCTGACACCTGTAAGACTGAGTGCCGACAGACAAGAAAAAAAGACAGCAAAAATTCAGAAGAGTGAATGTAGAACCTCACTCTTCATTAAACTTCTATTTTGCCTCCAATCCCCCCACCCGCCCAGAAGTTACATATACCATCTCTGAGATTGCCATACCTTGGAGAAAAGGCAGTCTCAGACTTGGTACAAGTTTTTTTTTTTTTTTTTGGTCATTCAGTCTCTGTGTTAGGGACTCCCCTCTAGTATGTCCTAACATTTCATATGTATACTGGAATGAACTGGACACTTCAGCAGCTGCTACATACCAGTCACAGTTATATGTATAAGGGCAAGATATATGTTAAATAATCTAATAAGGCTAATGGTTCAGAGTTTGCATCACACAGGTATGAATGAGGAAGTGGCTGTGTGTGTGTGTGTGTGTGTGTGTGTGTGTGTGTGTGTGTGTGATTGGTAGAGTAAGAGTGATGTGTGACTGAATGCAGGTATGAATGAGGGAGTGACTATCATTGAGTGAGAGATCGGAAAAGAGTGAGCGATGTGTATGAGTGAATGCGTGCATGAATGCAAAAGAGACTGTGTGTGTGTGTGTGTGTGCGCACGTGTGCATGTGTGTGAATGAATGCAGGTATGAATGAGGAAGTAGAGCAAATGCCTGGTTGCTCAGGAAGTCCTGACTATCCGTTTAGCTTGTGGTAGAGAAAACCCAATCCAATACTTTGTAGTTAGAAAAACACAAGCTTCCTTGCAAACTCAATAGTTCCAAACTTTGGAAGCAAATGAAGCACTAAACACTGCACAATTGCTATGTAAACAAACTCAGAAGTTCCAAACTCATGCACTGTTATACACTGATGTTTAGAAGTTCAAAAGTAAAGTAGGACTAAATCTGTTTATATCCCAGGCATATACATTCCTGTAACTCTTCCAAATGATGCAAAGTAGCGAACACAACTCACAACAGTCTGTGTGGGGAGACCACAACAACCATAAAAGTACCTTAGAATGTTTGTAAAGCTGATGAAATGTTGTAGAGCAAATGCCTGGTTGCTCAGGAAGTCCTGACTATCCGTTTAGCTTGTAGAAAACAATCAATACTTTGTAGTTAAAACAAGAAGCTTCTGGCAAACTCAATAGTTCCAGACTTGCAGGAAGCAAATGAAGCACTACAATTGCTGTGTAAACAAACTCAGTTCCAAACTCATAGGAAGCAAAAAGGCTGTAGACTGAAAATAAGTCCTTTATTACAACGATAGCATTCCTTAAGCACTAGTTGGCGCTTTCATCTGCACCATGAGACTTCATCAGAACTAGTGCAAAACATTTAATTAACTCATTTAAAACAGTTTTGGCCACAAAACTTTGTTACTCAATTTAAAGAAACAGTACTCCATTTGTAACATAATATTGGACCTATATAAAACATATAATCTTGGTGATTTATGTATATACATACCAAAAGTAAATACAAATGTATATATAATTATAAATATTGATTTTAAAAGTCACTAAAAATAATTATTCATATGGTATTGTGATTGAAATACTAAAACATGAATTAAATTCACTATGTACTTACATTTCATCAAATATTGCAGCCATAAAAATATTATGTATCAAGAATTAAAAAAAAAAAAATTAAATTTAATTCTTGATACATAATATTTTTATGGCTGCAATATTTGATGAAATGTAAGTACATAGTGAATTTAATTCATGTTTTAGTATTTCAATCACAATACCATATGAATAATTATTTTTAGTGACTTTTAAAATCAATATTTATAATTATATATACATTTGTATTTACTTTTGGTATGTATATACATAAATCACCAAGATTTATATGTTTTTTATATAGGTCCAATATTAGTTGTTACAAATGGAGTACTGTTTCTTTAAATTGAGTAACAAAGTTTTACCAAAACTGTTTTTAAAATGAGTTAATTAAATGTTTTGCACTAGTTCTGATGAAGTCTGATGGTGCAGATGAAAGCCAACTAGTGCTTAAGGAATGCTATCGTAATAAAGGACTTATTTTCAGTCTACAGCCTTTTTGCTTCCTATGAGTTTGGAACTTGAGTTTGTTTACACAGCAATTGTGCTAGTGCTTGATTTGCTTCCTGCAAGTCTGGAACTATTGAGTTTGCCAAGGGAAACTTCTTGTGTTTTTCTAACTACAAAGTATTGATTGGGTTTTCTACCACAAGCTAAACGGATAGTCAGGACTTCCTGAGCAACCAGGCATTTGCTCTACAACATTTCATCAGCTTTACAAACATTCTAAGGTACTTTTTATGGTTGTTGTGGTCTCCCACACAGACTGTTGTGAGTTGTGTTCAAGTTACTGCATCATTTGGAAGAGTTACAGGAATGTATATGCCTGGGATATAAACAGATTTAGTCCTACTTTACTTTTGAACTTCTAAACATCAGTGTATAACAGTGCATGAGTTTGGAACTTCTGAGTTTGTTTACACAGCAATTGTGCTAGTGCTTCTAGTGCTTCATTTGCTTCCTGCAAGTCTGGAACTATTGAGTTTGCCAAGGGAAGCTTCTTGTGTTTTTCTAACTACAAAGTATTGGATTGGGTTTTACCACAAGCTAAACGGATAGTCAGGACTTCCTGAGCAACCAGGCATTTGCTCTACAACATTTCATCAGCTTTTACAAACATTCTAAGGTACTTTTTTATGGTTGTTGTGGTCTCCCCACACAGACTGTTGTGAGTTGTGTTCAAGTTACTTTGCATCATTTGGAAGAGTTACAGGAATGTATATGCCTGGGATATAAACAGATTTAGTCCTACTTTACTTTTGAACTTCTAAACATCAGTGTATAACAGTGCATGAGTTTGGAACTTCTGAGTTTGTTTACATAGCAATTGTGCTAGTGCTTCTAGTGCTTCATTTGCTTCCTGCAAGTTTGGAACTATTGAGTTTGCAAAGGAAGCTTCTTGTGTTTTTCTAACTACAAAGTATTGGATTGGGTTTTCTACCACAAGCTAAACGGATAGTCAGGACTTCCTGAGCAACCAGGCATTTGCTCTACAACATTTCATCAGCTTTTACAAACATTCTAAGGTACTTTTTATGCTTGTTATGGTCTCCCACACAGTCTGTTGTGAGTTGTGTTCAAGTTACTTTGCATCATTTGGAAGAGTTATAGGAATGTATATGCCTGGGATATAAACAGATTTAGTCCTACGTAACTTTGAACTGCTAAACATCAGTGTGTAACAGTCTTTTTGTTACACTTTAGTTCAACATCTTGCCAATTCGGCGAAGCAGTGAGGTTTCTGTGGATTTAAAAGAAGTGTTTTTTCATCTTTTTTTCGTTCTGTTTTATCAGTGACATAATTCAAGTTTCATATATCCGTGTCATTTTTTTGAATTTTAGTAGCTATCCCAGCTACGGTCCACCACTAGTCTATCTGCAGGATCTGATTATATTTTATCAGTTGTTTGTTCTTGCACAACCTTATGAATGAGGAAGTGGCTGTGTGTGTGTGAATGAATGCAGGTATGAATGAAGAAGTGTGTGTGTGTGTGTGTGTGTGTGTGTGTGTGTGTGTGTGTGTGTGTGTGTGTGTGTGTGTGTGTGTGTGTGAATGAATGCAGGTATGAATGAGGAAGTGGCTGTGTGTGTGTGTGCAAGCGCGCGTGTGTGTGTGAATGAATGCAGGTATGAATGAGGAAGTCGCTGTGAGTGCTTATGTGTGAGATCGGGAGAGTGAGAGGGTTATATGAATGAATGCGTAAGTGGGTTGAGGCATGTGGGTGTGAGATCGGGAGAGTGAGAGCGATGTATGAATGAATGTGTAAGTGGGTGTGTGGCGTGTGGGTGTGACAGACACGATGTGTGAATGAATGCAGGTATGAATGAGGAAGTGACTGTGTGTTTGATTGGGAGAGAGTGAGAGAGATGTGTGATTGAATGCAGGTATGAATGAAGACGTGACTGTGTGTGTGTGATTGGTAGAGTAAGAGTGATGTGCAAGTGAATGCAGGTATGAATGAGGGAGTAACTGACTGTGTCAGAGATCGGAAAAGAGTGAGAGCGATGTGTGTGAGTGAATGCGTGCATGAATGCAAAAGAGACTGTGTGTGTGTGTGTGTGTGTGTGTGTGTGTGTGTGTGTGTGTGTGTGTGTGTGTCATGGGGGGTGAGAGTGATCCCTGGCAGCAATGAGGTCTGTGTAAGTCTGGACCATACCACTGGACACATACCTCCCACCCTCTTAGATCAAGAAATCTGGACAAAGCCAAAAATAGTGAGGGTACAAAGGCACAAAAAAGAGACACAAGTACTGCTCTCACAAACTTAGAAATTTGATAGAAATGCAGATTTTGCATCAGCATGAATTTTCTGAAGGGTATGAAGTATGAAACAACTGTCATTATTTTCTGACTTCAGCCTCAATGATCTGCCAATGATTTGCCAGAAAACAACAATTTTATGAGAAAAAGACCAAAAATACGAGGCAAAAATCTGGACATTCTGCAAAAATCTATACAGTTGAGAGGTATGCTGGACAGAGCCAAATAATAGGAACAGATTTTAAATATTCCTATTATAAACAAAACAAAGTTAATGGGCGGCCACGGTGGTGCAGCGGTTAGCGTTGCTGCCTCACAGCAAGAGGTTCTCCGGTTCGATTCTTGGCTGGGGTGCCTTCTGTGCAGAGTCTGCATGTCCTCCCTGTGGTCGCGTGGGTTTCCTCCGGGTGCTTTGGTTTCCTCCCACATCACAAAGACATGCAGTAGGTGGATTGGACACTCTAAATTGGCCCTAGGTGTGAGTGTGAGTGTGTGTGTGTGTGTGTGTGTGTGTGTGTGTGTGTGTGTGTGTGTGTGCCTTCTGTGGGAGGTTGGGCGCCGGGCTGGCAACTCGACACCGTAAAACTCCACTGCCAATCATGAGCGGACAGATGATCCGCTGTGGCGACCCCTAACCAGGAAAAAGCCAAAAGAAGAAGATAAACAAAGTTAATAAGGTTGCCATTAGGTTTGCTTACTTCTAAACCATAGTAGATCATTGTTGTGCTGTTAAGCAGAATGTACACTTTTTTTTGGCAATTGTCTTTTGAGCTTTTCTCCCTAGGTCTCCTAGTCCAGTCAGGCAGCCTCGTTAAACAAATGTCAAATAAATAAATGAAATATGCACTTTATGCAAGCCGTGGGGGGGTCTTGGGAAAATATGGATTCAGCAAGGGAGCCGATTATCAAAAAAGTTTGGGAACCACTGGAGTAGGATATTATGTTTACTCCCTGTATTTTTTTTGTACGGCACCTTTATGGATGTTCCTGTTGCCGCATGTGTTTGGTCAGGTACATACTACTGAAGGGGACATTATACTCTATGATGGCCTGATGAGAGCTGAGTACAGTGGTATGATGTGCACTCTGGACCAAGATGCCATGCACTTGCTTATAGCTTGAGCAACACAGAAGGTTTTTCTTACTATCTTGGATACATATTAGTCAAAGGCTACATTACTGTCTACATGAACTCCTAAATTCCTGACTAGTGAATCAATTTTCAGGGGTGCTTTATTAATGGAGTAGTCACCTGGGGTAGCCAACTTCCCAAAAGGTATTGTAATGCCTTACTTGGTATTGAGTTTTAAGCCAAAGTTTTGGCACCATGCATTTCTCTGTTAGACCTTCCCGAAAACTGTTCTTGTCTTAGAAAAGTACAGTTGTGCACAATTACCATAAATGTCGATGCTCGAGTGTATTCACTGTTGCAGTCATTATATTTGAGTTATCTGCTTGCAGGTAGCCCTCAGCCGGCCTGATTATCAAAGTCTTGGGTCCTGCTTCGGATGCGGTCTGTTCTTCCACGACATCAGGTAGTCAAGGGTATAAAGCATGCAGCGAAGCCATTACATCAGTCTTTCTTGCTGCGCGGTGCCTGAAGCAGAAGCAGTTCACAAGTGCTGGTCGGCCGACTCCTGAAATTTTCATTTTCGAGTTTCAGAACCGAAGTCTTCAAAAAAGCTAAGTACCCCGTTGGGGATCCTTTTTCTTGCTCTAAACCGATGTCAGTAAAAGTTAACAATTGTATTACTTGTGGAAAGCAAATACCTCAAAGATTTTCATTCATACTGCATTCATTGCTTAGGTCCTCGCTGTCAGTTTTGTGTCTTATTCAATCCTCAAACTATTCGTCATCAGCTCATTTTTGCACCAAACTATTTTGATACTCGGTTTAATTATCCAGAAATGGCTTTGGTAAGCCATCTGACTACCGACATCCTGAAAAAACGTAAAGACAGAGACAGACCGCATAGGTCCAAAGCTGCCGACGATGCTTCCGTTAAGCTAGTCGCCAGTTCGCCGGTACTCAGTGAGGCGGTTTCGCAGCCCCTGATACTCGCTACTTCAGACTCGCAGGCCTCTACTGAGACCCATTCAGAGGCTGGTATGCCCGCAAGATGCTTCTTCGACTATGGAACCTGCGGATGTCTCTACCTTGGATGGGTCCGGAGCTGCTGTGCAGGAACCTGCTTCTGAGGGTGTATTCAGGACTACTGACATGCATTTCAAACAGACGCCATCTTCAGTGAAACAAGAAGAACTTCGTTAGTCAACTTAGGTAAGGGTTTGCCACACATTTGGTACCAAAACAATGTGATGTGAAGGCCAAATAGCTAGGGTTGCCTTTGACATTTCAGTACCCAATTCTTTGGAGGAAAATAAAACACAAAGTCGGTAGCCCTTCCTTAAAGGACAACAATGGTATTCCATTATTAAATGCTCAACTTCTCTGTCCTTTTTCTCCTATTTACACAGTCCTTTCTATAAATAAACAACAATAGAACACAAAAAATATTTTAAATTGACTGTTTCTCTCCACTAGAACAGCACTTTACTGTACTGTGGTGGTTTCACTTTCACAAAACTTTTATCCCGCCCTGGAAAAACTTGCTGCATTCTTCAATTCATAGATGTTAGCAAGGCCAATGAATATAGGTAGTTTTCTGGCCAATTCCCTCCCCAAACTAACATCACTATGACTGTCCTAAACAAAACACCCATGCTGTGATATCTCAGCTCCCTGGTCTTTCCCCTACCCATACAGAAAGTAAAGGCTAGAACAAGGAAACAGTACATGAGTCAAGTCTCCTGCTGTGAGCTGTCAATCACAGCAGGTAACAGCTCAAATTACTCCTAGTACTTTGGCAGCCAGGGAAGTTAGGTGTTAAGGGGGATGGGAGAGGAGTCAAAGTAGTACAATTCACAAAAGACTGCAGTTTAGCCATTTTAAAAAGCAGCAGCAGTAAAAGGCACTTTGAAAGTCTGTTCTGTGGCATTCGTACTGTTTGTGTTTTAAGTAGTCACTGAACGGCATGAAATGTTACTTAAAACTGACTGAAAGACAGCAGTGTATGCATGTAAAATCAATGCAATGACAGGAGCTTTAGGAAGAAAGAGTCCTGTGTGATGTAATGTTTTACAGACAAGCACTGTACTGTGGGATACCTAGAGGCAGGCTAAACAATTACTTCAAGAAAACCCCACATGGTCAGACTCTGAAATTACATATAAAAATATTTAAAAAACTGTTAATAGTCGGTGTTAAAATGTAGGAAACACCAAACCATGATGAAATAAACATGTTTTTTGAGTCTGTGGGTGCAGTTCTCCTTTAAGGATAAATAAAAGAAATACAATTTAAGCTGCCTGTGAATATCCATGCAATACAAAAGATCCCTCTAACTAGTGTAATTAGGGAAGAATACTGGAAGATCAAATGACTGACATGCCAGATTCAATGGTGACTTTTGACATGAAGGAAGGATTTTTTTTTTCTAATACACACCTTGTCCTTATAGAAAATAACAAGGCCTGCACCTCTGAAATCCTTGACTGCAATCAGGAAGAGAGTTTTCCAAGTAAGAAATATCAATTTGGTTTAAGAAGATGGTTCAAAAGCAGGGTCAGCTTTTCCATAACAAAACACAAGTCCAAGGCGGAACAGTAGATTTGAATGGAGTGTTTAAGAAACATACCTCTTACAAAGTGTTGCAGACCTTTATTGAGGTTAGAGAGGCAGAAATTGTATTTGATGAACATTTAGCATGAACACCAGGTGTACTTTCACAGAAAAGAAGCCAAGACCTTAATCAAAAATCTGGGAGAAATATTGCAAAATGCTGGAAAATTGGAACCACAAATGGACACGATCTTTTACAGTAGCCTAGGTACAGAAATGGGTCCATTTACTGCAATAACATTTTCATGGGTATCACGTCTCTGGGCAGAAGTTATGATTTGGACCAACCTGTTTAGTTATGAAGAGTCCCTGGCCATCAATGGAACTGGAAAAAAACACATTTTCTGTTTCATGGAATGAATGTCCAAGTGAGGATTCTTTGATAGATGCGACAAGGAGGTTTGTTCCAATCAGCTTCAGAATGAGAGGCCTGTCCAACAGATGAGGTTGAAGGGTAGAGGGTAACAACCAGATCTGCAAGGACTAGAACAGAGTAGGATCTTAGCTTTGGAATGTTAGTTTTCTTGAGGAATTTTGCGATAAAGGGAAAGTAAGTTGTGTACACTTACCATAAATGTGGATGTTCGAGTGTATACACTGTTGCAGCCATTACATTTTGGGTTAACTGCTTGCAGGTAGCCCTCAGTCGGCCTGATTAACAAAGTCTTGGGTCCTGCGGCGGTTGCTGTCCCATCTTCCATGATGTCAGGTCATCAGGGGTAAAAAACATGCAGCTGACACCATTACATCAGTTTTTCTTACCCCAGATGTCAGGTACCCCCCTAATGGGAAGCAATTAAATATAAAAGCACAAAGATATACCTCCAACAAAACACACACACACACACACACACACACACACACACACACACACACACACACACACACACACACACCAAAAAGGCTTTTAAGCATAATAAAGGAAAGCAGAGGTATAGCCAAAAGAAGTTAGGGGGCTGGAGGGAGGGTTACCAGGACTGCAACAGTGAATACACTCAAACATCTACATTTATGGTAAAAGTACACAACTGTACTATGTTCTTCGTGTTTCACTGTTGCAGTCATTACATTTGGGTAGATTCCCAAAGCTATGGTTGGGAGGAGGAATTTAGATAGCATTAGGGCCAGCTATAAGGCCCTGCAAGACTGCAGTGGCAAAGCCAGCTCTGGATTTAGAGAAAATTGGCAAATGATAATGCTTGGTGAAAGTATGTACAGAACTCCAGGTAGCAGCTTCTAGATGTCCCTGGTAAGGATGGCACTGAGAAAGGCTGTAGAGTTAGATGCAGCCCTGGTGGAGTGAGGTCTGATCCTCTGGGGATAGGTTTCCATGGTGCTTATAGCAGAAATGAATGCAATGGCTTATCCATTTAGAAATGGTTTGCTTTGAAATAGCCTTCCCCCTCTACCCCTGCAGCAAAAGCCACCAGCAGTTGCTCAGATTTCCTTTGAGGTTTAGTCCGGTCCAAGTAGAATCTAAGTTGTCTGTGCACATCTAAGGAATTCAGTATCCGTTCCCCTTTATTCTGTGGCTTGGGAAAGAAGGTTGGCAAATGAATGGACTGATTAAGAGCCACACTGGATACCACCTTGGGCATGAAGGATGGATTGGTTCTGAGGGACACCCTGTCCGCATGAAAGATGATGAAGGGCTCCACTGCCATAAGGGCCTGTAATTCAGATACCCTTCTAGCTGAAGAGATTGCTAAAAGAAAAGCTGTTTTCCAATAAAGAAATTTTAAGTCTGCAGTAGCAGCTGGCTCGAAAGGAGGTAGAGCGAGTTTCTCCAAGACAAAGTTAAGGTCCCAGGCTGGGGTTGGAGCTCTTCTGGGTGGTCTCAAATTTCTGGCCCCTCTGATTAACTGCTTGAACAGTGGATGAGAGAAGAGTGGAGGTTCTGTGTTATAATGAGCTGAAATGGCTGAGGTGTGGATTTTAATGAAGGAAAAAGACAGGCCATTGTGAAGCATCTCAGTTAAGTATTGTAAAATCTAAGGTAAATTGGGTGCTGCTGTGCTCATCCCTTGAGATTGGTTCCAGGCACAGAATCTTTTCCATTTTTCAGCATACAATTTTCTAGTACTAGGCCTACTTGCCTCTAAAATGATATCCATCACAGTTTTGCTGAGGGATGGTAAAGGAGAGATTAATTAGCCTGACTGCAAGGTTCAGTGTTAGAAGATGAGGGTGCAGAATCTGGTTCTCCTGCTGAGACAGCAGGAAAGGAGTCTGAGGCAGGTGCCATGGAGATAACCATGACACACTGCGCAGGAGGGGGTACCAGTGTTGGCGCGGCCAGTCTGGAGCAATCAAAATCATCCTTGGTTTGTCCTGTTTGATTTTTAGTAGTACTTTGGAGAGCAGAGGCAGAGGGGGGAAGGCATACACTGATAGGTTTTTCCAGCTGAAGGACAGAGCATCCACTTTCCAGGCTTGTTTGTGGGGAGTCCTTGTGCAAAATATGTCCAATAGGTAGTTCTGGGGAGAGGCAAACAGGTCTACATCTGGGCTCCCCCATTTTCTTGTCAACATGTTGAAAATCCTTGGTTCCAGTTTCCACTCGTGTGGGTCCATGAGGTTTCTGCTTAGTCCGTCTGCCAGTGTATTTAATTTTCCTGGCAGGAATTGAGCTTGTATGTGCACCTGGTAGCTCAAGGCTGTGTTCCACAATGCCAAGGCTAGTCTGCAGAGGAGGTAAGAATCCCTGCTTGTTTATGTACTACATAACAGTGGTGTTGTCTGTCTTTACCATTAGTTGTCCTGGAAGAATGTGGTCCTTGAAGGCTGTCAGAGCATTCTGTACAGCTAACGTTTCTTTTTGATTGATATGCAGGTGCATTTGACTTGTGTTCCATTTGCCCTGAATGCACTTCCCTGCCAGGTGAGTCCCCCATGCATAGTCTGATGCATCTGTTGTTAGGGTTTGGGCAGCAGGGGGGTGGTGTGAAAGGTAGTCCCTTGTTTTGGTGGCAGGCCTCTGCCCACCAAAGGAACTCTAGGCATAGGCAAAGTATGATAGGAATCATTGTTTCCAGGTCTTGAGAATGTTGACACCATTGGCTTTTTAGATACCACTGTAATTTCCTCATATGCAGTCTTGCATATGGAATTAGAAGAATGCAGGAGGCCATGAACCCCAAGGCTTGCAGTATTTGTCGTGCAGATAGCAGGGGTTTTGTGGCCACTTGTTTGAAGTAGGCTGCCAAATGAATTTGTTTCTCTCGTGTGATGTAAGCCATCTGGGAAGTTGTATTCAAGCTTGCTCCCAGGAATATAATTTGTTGACAGGGTACCAGGTGTGATTTCTTTTCATTTATGGTGTACCCCAGACAAGTTAGAACCCTTTGTACAAAGGCCAGATGAATCAAAAGTATGTCCTGGCTTTCTGCCTGAATTAGACAATTGTCCAGGTATGGGTATATTTGAATATTTCTTTGCCTGCAAAATGCAATAACTGGAGCTAGGCACTTTGTGAATACCCTGAGCGCAGTAGATAAGCCAAAGGACAGTGCAGAGAACTGATAGCGCATGTAGCCTGCTTTGAAGCATAGGTATCTTCTGCAAGACTTCCCTGATTGGGATGTGCAGGTATGCTTCTTTTAAATCTAGTGTTGCCAACCAGGCATCTTTGCCTAGCATAGGAAGTAATTGGCGAAGAGTTAGCATCTTGAATTTAGGAATCTGCAAAAAGGTGTTTAGAGTAGGCAGGTCCAGGATAGGACACCATGAATTGTCTTTTCTGGGTAGCAGGAAAAGTTTTGAGTAGAAACCTTGCCCCTTTTCCTCTTCTGGTACCAGATAAATAGCCCCCATGCTTAAGAGAGAAAGTATTTGCTTTTGGGCCTCTGCCCACTGATTTGGGGTTAGGTCCAGACACCCGCTTGGTGTTGGCAACGTGTGGAAGTGAAATCTGTATTCCTGGGACACTATATTTAAAACCCGTTTGTCCTGGGTAATGACTTCCCAATTCTTTGCATGAAGAGCAATCTTTCCCCCCAAAGGGGCAGTCAGTTGATAAGTGCTTGGAAATTTTAAAAGGAAGTCATTGAGACAATTTACCATGGGGGGAGTCTTATTATTCCCAGATTTGGAAGTGGAGGCCCCCCACTGCTTAGTTCTGTGTGTCCCTTGGGACTGAAACCTGGGGTTTTTGCTGCGTCTTGGTTTGGCTTGAGAAGACCTGGAAGGGGCTGGAAAGGACCAATTGTTACAGGGCCAGTGCCTACTAAATCCAGGAGGCTGAACTTGTAAAAAAATCTTTAACAGCTTGCATAGATTTAGCTTTATCTTCCATCTTTATAAGAACTTCCTCAGCCTTGTTGCCAAACAGGTGGTCCTGATTTAAAGGAGCATCCAACAACTTACCTTTAACATGATCAGGCAAAGATTGCTCCTTAAGTCAAGCATGCCTTCTGAGCACAGACCCAGTAACAGCAGCCCTGCAAGAGGCCTCTAATGAATCAAAACCACATTGCAAAGTACGTTTTCCAACTTGTTCAGCAGAATGCATTAAATCCTGTAATTCTTTATTTTCCACACAGTCTGGAATCAACATTTTCTGTTTAAGCAGTCCAATAACATGTTGCTGATACTTTAACATATGAAACTGGCAGTTTAAAGCCCTAATGGCACAGGTTGCAGAAGTGTAAACCTTCTTACCCCATCTACCCAGCGCCCTGGAGTCCCTATCAGAAGGGGTAAGATTTTTAGCAGTAGAAGCCCTAATGCCCTTGGGCCCCTGTGAAATGCTCTCTGGATCTGCAATAGGATTTTTAAAAAGGAACTTGTGGGACTCAGGGACCCTGTAGTATCGGTCGGGTTTTCTGGGAGCAACAGGCAGGGAAATCAGGGGCTAAACTAGATTCCGAAAAATCATCATCAGCAATGTCTAGTACAGGAGGAATAGCTAAAGGCCTATGCTGAGGTAGGAGAAGGAAATCCCTAAGCCTCTTTTTTGAATCAGAAAAATCCTGGCTTTCCTAGTGGAAATGCTCCCTTGGAGTATGTAAGGTTTCCCCAAAAGAAAAATCCTCAGGAGGGGAAGCAGAGGGAATGGAGTCCTTCATAAGTAAAGGGCAAATCCAGATCATCAGAAGAACCAGAAAAAAAGTACAGTTTTGTACCTACCATAAATGTAGATGTTCAAGTGTTCACACTGCTGCAGTCATTACACTTGGGTTATCCTGCCATCAGGCGTTCCCGCAGTCAGCCAGAGTTCCCAAGTCTTGGTCCGGCATCGGTTGCTGTCGCTTCTTCCCTGACGTCAGTGCGCCAGGGGTATATAAGATGCATCCGACGCCATTTTCTTCAGTTTTTCTTGCCCAGATGTCAGGTGCCCACAATAGGTAGGCAATACATATTGCTAATAAAGAACATACATATAAAATAAAAACAACACCTTCAGTTACAAGCAAATACACCACAAAGGTTGTATAGGATAGAAAGGCATAGATAAGTCCAGCTAGTTCAGAGGGGATGGAGGGAGGGTAACCTGGACTGCAACAGTGTGAACACTCGAACATCTACATTTATGGTAGGTACAAAACTGTACTATGTTCATCGTGTTACACTGCTGCAGTCATTACACTTGGGTAGAATCCCAAAGCTAAGGTTGGGTGGCTGGTCTATAAAGAGTTAGGATTGGCTATGAGGCCCTGTAGAACTGCAGTGGCAAATCCTGCTCTGGATTTAGAGTAAAGAAGCAGGTGATAATGCTTGGTAAAGGTGTGCACTGAACTCCAAGTTGCAGCCTCCAAAATTTCCTTGGCAGGTACTCCTCTGAGAAAGGCTGTTGAAGTGGCTGTTGCCCTGGTGGAATGTGGCCTAATGGTATTTGGGACTGATTTTCCATGCTGTGTGTAGCAGTAACGAATACAGTGTCCTATCCATTTGGATATAGTCTGCTTTGAGATTGCCTTGCCCTGTGATCCTGCAGCATATGCTACAAACAGTTGCTCAGTTTTCCTGAAAACTTTTGTTTTGTCCAAGTAGAAGAGTAGCTGCCTGCGTATGTCCAAAGAATGCAGAAGTTTCTCCCCTTTATTCTGGGGGTTTGGATAAAAAGTTGGCAAATGGATGGTTTGGTTAAGAGCCACACTAGATATCACCTTTGGCATAAAGGTCGGGTTTGTCCTTAAAGAAACCCTGTCCTGATGAAAAATTATAAAAGGTTCCACTGCCATTAATGCCTGTAGCTCTGAGACTCTTCGTGCTGAAGTTACTGCCAGGAGCAGAGCTGTTTTCCATGATAAAAATTTCAGATCGGCTGTGCTGGCTGGCTCAAAAGGTGGTAAGGTCAGTTTTTCCAAAACGAAATTGAGGTCCCAAGTTGGTGTTGGTGCTCTCTGGGGTGGTCTTATATTTTTAGCCCCCCTGAGGTACTGCTTTAGCAAGGGATGAGAGAATAAAGGAGGATCCGTGTTGTAATGTGCTGAAATGGCAGAGGCGTGGATCTTAATTGATGAGAAAGATAGGCCTCTGTCCAGCATCTCAGTTAAGTATTGTAAAATCTGAGGAATGTTTGGAACAAGAGGGTCAAAGTTTTGAGCCTGGTTCCAAGCGCAGAATCTCCATTTTTCTGAGTAAGCTTTCCTGGTGCAAGGCCTCCTGGCCTCCAAAATGACATCCATAACAGCTTTAGCAAGAGGTGTTGCCTGTTTGGCTAATGTATCTGCCATGCAGCTAGGTTTAGTGTTTTGAGCTGACCGTGCAGGATCTGATTGTTTTGTTGAGTCAGAAGATGTGGAATTTGAGGCAAAATCCATGGTGGTCCTTGAGCCAAGTTCCTTAAGATAGGGTACCAGTGCTGGCATGGCTAGTCTGGAGCAATGAGGATCACCTGTGGTTTTTCTTGTCTGGCTTTTAGGAGTAACTTTGAAAGGAGAGGCAGTGGCGGGAAGGCATAAACATTTAGGTTTTTCCAGTTGAACAAGAGAGCGTCCACTTTCCATGCTTGTTTGTGGTAAGTCCTTGTGCAGAATTTTTGTAGTTGGCAATTCAGTGGGGAGGCAAAAAGATCTATGTCTGGGCATCCCCATTTTTGCGTTACCATGCTAAAGATTTATGGATTCAATTTCCATTCATGAGGGTCCATGATATTTCTGCTTAGATCGTCCGCCAGAGTATTTTTCTTTTCTGGCAGGAATTGTGCTTGCAGGTGAACTTGATACGTTAGAGCTGTGTTCCACAAGGTCATGGCTTGCCTGCATAGGGGATAAGAATGAGTGCCCCCTTGCTTGTTTATGTACCACATTACTGTGGTGTTGTCTGTCTTTAGTAATAATTGCCCTGGATGCAGAAGGTCCTTGAAAGCTGTTAGGGCATTTTGAACAGCCAACATCTCTTTTTGATTGATGTGAAGATACATCTGGTCTGTGGTCCACTTGCCCTGAATGCATTTTCCTGCCATGTGCTCCCAGGCGTAATCCAAGCATCTGTTGTTAGAGTTTGCCTGGCTGTGGGTTGGGTAAAGGGCTGACCCTTGTTTAGGTGACATGCCTGTGCCCACCATCGAAACTCCTGTTGTAGGCAGGGAATCATTGGTATTACTGCTTCTAAACTGTGAGAGTGTTCAGTCCAAACACTTTTTAGGTACCATTGTAATTTCCTCATATGCAGTCTGGCATATGGTATTAGTAGAATGCAGGATGCCATGAATCCCAGGGCCTGCAGAATTTTTCTTGCAGGGAGATGAGACTTTTAATATTGAGTCAGTTGAACTTATTTATCTGGCGTGAGGTAAGCCATCTGGGCCGGTGTATTTAAGCTGGCACCCAGGAATATAATCTGTTGCGAAGGCACTAGTTTTGACTTCTTTTTATTTACTGTGTACCATAGAGAAATTAGCAACCTTTTTACAAATGCCAAATGCTGTAGAAGAATGTCCTTCGTCTCTGCTTGAATGAGGCAGTCGTCCAGGTATGGATATATTTGAATTCCTTTTTGTCTGCAAAATGCAATTACTGGTGCCAGGCACTTTGTGAAAACGCTGGGCGTAGTAGGTAAGCCAAAGGGCAGTGCAGAGAATTGGTAGTGCATTGTACCAGCTTTGAATCTGAGGTATCTTCTGCAATTTTGTCAGATAGGGACATGCAGGTATGCCTCTTTGAGGTCCAGAGTAACAAGCCAAGCCTTCTTGCCCAGCATGGGTAAAAGCTGCTGTAATGTCAACATTTTGAATTTTGGAATATGCAGGTAAGTATTCAGAATTGAAAGGTCTAGTACGGGCCTCTAGGCCTTGTCCTTTCTGGGGACCAGGAAGAGTCTTGAGTAAAATCCTTGTCCTTGTTCCTGTTGTGGTACTTATTGAATAGCTCTGATGTCCATGAGGGCTGAAATTGTTTTTTGTGCCTCTGCCCATTGATTTTGTGGCAGGTCTGGCATTCCTTTTAGCCTTGGTAAAGTATGAAAGTGGAACCTGTAACCCTGAGACACAATATTCAGAACCCATTTGTCTTGGGTGATTGTTTGCCAGTTTTGAGAAAAACGTGCTAGTTTTCCCCCTAAGGGGGCTTCCAAAAGGGACGTGCTTGGCGTACGAAGGGGAAAGTCATTGTGACGGTTTCCTGTAAGGTTGAGACTTGTCCTCACCTCCTTTTGGGGTTGAGGTGCCCCACTGTCGTTGTCTGTTTGAGCCTTGGGGTTGAGATCTGCCTCTTGGGCATCTGTATCTGCCTCTCTGTGGCCTGTCTGACACTGGGAAGGACCAATTCTTTGTTGGTCAATTTCTGCTAAACTGAGGTGGCTGTACCTGTAAGAAATCCTTGACTGTTTGCATAGATTTAGCTTTATCCTCCATTTTCTTTAACACCTCTTCTGCCTTAACACTAAACAAGGTATCATGTTGTAAAGGAGCATCCAATAATTTTGCCTTAACATGATCAGGTAAACTCTGTTCTTTTAACCAAGCATATCTTCGAATCACTGAACCTGTAACTGCGGCTCTACAAAAGGCCTCTAAACAATCAAAACCACATTGCAGAGTATGTTTTCCCACCTGTTCAATTGCATGCAATAAATCCTGCATTTCTTTACAATCAGGAGCTTCTGAGCTTGCAAGCATTTTCTGTTTTAACCGAACCATTAAAATATTTCTGGTACTTAAGCATGTGAAACTGGCAATTTAAAGCTCTTACTGCTAAAGTTGCAGAAGTGTATACTTTCTTCCCCCATCTATCCAAAGCTCTGGAATCTCTGTCAGAGGGTACTGGATTTTTTGCAATGGAAGCCTTAACCCCTTTTGGACCCTGGGAAATAGTTTCTGGATCAGCAGAAAGGTTTTTGTAAAGAAACTTGTGAGAGTCAGGGACTCTACAGTACCCGTCTGGCTTGGCTTTAGCAGGAGGCAAAGAATCAGGAGATAAGCTGGATTCAGAGAACACATCATCCACAATGTCTAGCACAGGCAGAACAGCCAGCAGCCTGTGCTGAGGCAATAAAAGGAAATCCCTGAGCCTTTTCTTGGATTCTGAGTAATCCTGACTTTCCCAATGGAAATGCTCCCTCATGGTATGTAAAGTTTGCCCAAAAGAATAATCCTCAGGAGGAGAGGCTGAAGGGATAGATTCTTCAGCATCAGAGTCCTCATAGGGGGGTAGAGAGTATCCCTGGTCTGAAGAGGAATCAGAGGAAATGGAAACCTGATCAGAGGAATCATAGTCTGTATCCTGTCTAGGCCTTTTCTCAGGAGGGGGATGGGAACCCCTGATTAGAGTAATGAGGTCTTCGGCCATTTTAAGCATCTGTTTCTTGGGCATGGAGGCCTGACCAGGAGAATGCTGTACTTGTTTCTTTGTCTTGGCTGTTGTTTTAATGGTAAGTTGTGAAGGTCTGAAAACACCCTCAGAAGCCGATGCCTGCTCAGCGGCTCCAGACCCATCTGAGGGATTAGCTTCCGTAGGCACAATACCTTGAGTTTCCAGAGGCCTAGTTGTCTCCATGTGGGAGTCAGAAGCGGCCTGTGGCTCTGAGGTAGCGGGTGTCAGGGGCTGCGAAAGCGCCTCACTGAGAACCGGCGACTGGCCTAGAAGAGGTTTCGTCGTCGGTTTTGGACCTCGGATGCTTGTCTTTGCGTTTTTTCGGTATTGAGATCGTCAGTTGATCTGACGGCATGGTATAATTAAACCTTCGGCCAAAGTAGCGCAAAGCAAAATCAAAACATTTTTTATAGTGCGTTTGTTAAATCTAGCCCAAAATCGACAACTAGTGATGTCGTGATCAGGGCCTAGGCATGGAATACAGTAAGAGTGGAAGTCCTTATGAGGTATTTGCTTCCCATAAGATTTTCTGACATCGGTCTGAGGCAAGAAAAAAGTTTCCCCAATAAGGTACTTAGCTTTATTGAAGACTTCGGATCTGAAATTCGACTTCGAAAATCTCAGGAGTCGGCCGACCGGCACTTGCGAACTGCTTCTGCTTCGGGCACCACGCGGCAAGAAAGATTGAAGAAAATGGCGTCGGATGCATCTTATATACCCATGGCGCACTGACATCAGGGAAGAAGCGACAGCAACCGACGCCGGACCAAGACTTTGGAACTCTGGCCGACTGTGGGACCGCCTGACGGCAGGATAACCCAAGTGTAATGACTGCAGCAGTGTAACACGATGAACATCAGAATCCTGATCAGAAGATTCATAATCAACTTCAGTCCTAGGCCTCTTAGAAGGGGGGGTTGGCTACCTAGATCTTCAGCCATTCTTATCATTTGTTTTTTAGGCATAGAGGCCTGAGCATGTGGCCTGGGCGTTGTTTTTTTAGGCATAGATCGAGATTTAGGCCTAAGTAAAGAAGGAGGCGTCGGTTTAATATGCAAGTCCGTAGGCCTGACTACACTCTCAGAAGCCGGTGCCTGCACAGCAGCTCCGGACCCGTCCAAGGTAGACACTTCTGCGGGTTCCAAAGATGAAGCATCTCGCGGCATACCGGACTCTGAATGGGTCTCAGTAGAAGCCTGCGAATCAGAAGTAGCGGGTATCAGGGGCTACAAAAGCACCTTGCTGAGTACCGGCGAACTGGTGACAGGCGTAGGAGAAGCGTCATCGGCAGTTTTGGACCTCGGCGGCCTATCTCAGTCTTTATCCTCGTGTTTTTTCAGAATCCTGGTAGTCGGATGGGTAACCAACGACATTTCTTGATAATTAAACTGAGAACCAAAATATTTTGAGGCAAAAATATACTGACGACGGATAGTGCGCTGATTAAATAAAGAACAAAACTGACAGCACGGTATGTTGTGGTCAGGGCCTAGGCAAGGAATACAGTAACAATTAAAATCTTTATGAGGTACTTGCTTTCCACAAGTAATGCAATTATTAACTTTTACTGACACTGGTAAGGAGCAAGAAAAAGTTTCCCCAACGGGGTACTTAGCTTTAATTGAAGACTTCAGTTCTGAAACTCGAAAACAAAAATTTTAGGAGTCGGCCGACCGGCACTTGCAAACCGCTTCTGCTTTGGGCACCACACGGCAAGAAAGACTAATATAATGGCATCAGCTGCATGTTTTACACCCCTGACGACCTGTTGTCATGGAAGAAGGGACAGCAACCAACGCAGGACCCAAGAATTTGTTAATCAGGCCGACTGAGGGCTACTGCAAGCAGGTAACCCAAAAGTGATGACTGCAACAGTGAAACACGAAGAACATCTGAACATAACTGAGGTACTCTGCTAAGCACACTCAGATTCCCTGTCTCAGGATGAAGGTGGGACATGGCTGATGCAGCAGAAAATGGTCTGGAGTGGGCCATGCCCTGAATTGCTACAGGGGGAGAATCACAGAAAGATGCCTGCATCATAGACGTTCCAAATGGCCACAGCCCCACACCACACACTGCTGCTTTGCTGAAGAATTGCTGCTGAATGAAAATATCAGTGACACTTGAGGCGAAGAGGGACAATTACATTGTTGGGACCAAAGGGAAGTTGCTAACTCTCGAAAATGAGGCTGCTGTTGATGCCCCAGTCGAAATCAGTGTCCTCAATGTCAACTGATAGAAAGCACTCTGGGAACAGCATAATCTGTCCTGAAATAAAAGGGACTATGGTAAGATTATCATCAGAATGACTGAGGTTAAAGACACTGATCCCAGAGGAAACACTAATGTCAATGGGTCAACCAATGATCAACTAGGGCCTGGATTTTGAACTGAGCATAGTAAGGGTCCACAGCACGATCAGAAAATGTACACAGCAAAGGAGCTCTTCAGCCCCCAGTGTTAGTGGGAGAAAACACTTGGGGCCACATCTGTTACACAAAGAACTTCTGCCACACCTTTTTACAGTTAAGCTGAACAAAGACAGACTTATAGGGGCTCCAAAGACTTTGAGGACTAGGGCCAGGACAGCCAATGCTCTGGTTCAGAAGTGACCTCCGAACATTGGCTGGAAGGAGCATCCTTTTCAAAGGATAGAATAGTTGTGTAAAATCTTACCATAACCATAGATGCCCTTCTCTTCCATGGCACAGTATTCATAACCTTTGGGTTATCCTCCATACCTCTATCTGAACATCCAGACAGTATACAAAAGCTTTACTCACTGAGAGGTACATGGGACGTCTGACGCTGGCCGTAGGCCATAAAAGTGTCATCTGCATTTACCTTCCCCAGAACTGAATTCCCCAGTCAGACCCCAATCCCAGGACAGCGGCACAAGTCATCCGGCAAAATTTATACATATATATATATATATATATATATATATATATATATATATATATATACACACACACACACATATGGAAGAGAAGGACATCTATGGTTATGGTAAGACTTTACAGAACTATTCTGTGTCCTTCTAGTCACACGTTGCAGTATTCACAACAAAGAGTTATGTACTTACCATAACTTGAAATCTGTGCTATCCTGTGCCATTATTCATCACGGATAAGTCCTTAGATACGACCTCGGATTAGAGCCGGCAAAGTGAGAGACAGCGCCTGAGCTCGAGCTCCTTCCCTCCCCTTACTTCCTGTTACCCATAATCCTCAGATCGAGTTGCTACATAACTATCCCAGCAGGGACACTGTCCTAACCCAGGAACAGGATTCCCAAACATACCATCACTCCAAGAATCCCCACGTCACCAGAAGGAGGGGGACAGAGGGTGGGAACGTGATGAATAATGACACTGGATAGCACAGATTCCAACTTATGGTAAAGTACATAACTCTTTGACTGATGCTATCCCTGTCACTATTGCTCACGGATGGGTCAGAGTCCCCAGCTACCTGAAAACCCTGGGATGTCTCATGGAAGGACATGCCTGAGCACAGAAGAACCAAACGAGGCTCTACCCTAGATACAAAATCAAACTTGTAATGTGTTACAAGGGTATGGGGGCTTGACCAAGTGGCAGCAGCACAAATGTCATCCAAGGAAGTCCTGGCCCAGAGACGCAGCCACTGACAGCATAGAATGAGATTTAGTAGGTCTGGGAAGATCCCTGTGATTGCTCTCATAAATGTGAACTATGCAAAAAACTATCCAATGAGAAATCGACACTTGGAAATGGCCCTGGCTCTCCTTACCTGGGAGAAGGCTACAAAAATGGTATGGAAACCTTCTACATGGCCCACTTCATAAGTACGGGTATCTCATCCCGGAACAAGGAGGTCCTAACATCCCTGTATTCTTCCCTTATATGGCCCATTATTGAGTAGAATGCACCTTTCGGCATGTACCTCGCAAAGCACATGCAGCAGCTGGAGAGACCACAAAGGTTCCTCATCAGGAGAATCCACGGCCTCAAACATCTACCCTACACAGATAGGTTAAAAGCCTTGTCCCTCTACTTAGTCTCATACAGACTCCTGAGAGGTGACCTCTGTCTGGCATACAAGGCGATCAAGGACCCTACCTTGATGGGACTGCTGCATATCCGCAAGTCAAGCTCCACTCCAGTAACCCACATGTGTCGCCTCAACCTGGTCTGTGACATCAACAGGACTTGGTGGGACAGATTTCTGTCCCAGAGACTCCCTCATCTATGGAATACACTCCCTCTCCACATCAAGCAGAGTACCCCTTTACCCCTTTTTAAGCGCAAACTGGATAACTGGATGGGAAACCGAAAATATACCCCTGGGATTCCACCCATGTCCCTGCTGGATAGGGGCATTGGGTGCTGATTTGTCTAAACATGGGCTAACCTCTTGGCTAGGCTTATAAGGGCCTCAGGGCCAATAGCCTAGTAACCTTCTATGATCCTATAAAAAACTGATCTGACTTTCGAAAATCCTCAGTCTCTACGTAGACATTTAACTGCCTATGGACATCCAGGCAATGTCGCTGATACTCCTCTGTTTCAGAAGTTGGGAAAAAAGACAGGGAACTGGATATACTAATTTAGGTTGCTTTCCGAAGCCACTTTTGTAATGAAGGCAGGACTGGTTCTAAGAGAAACCCTATCTTTATGAAAAAACATGAAGGGAGGTTTTATACAAAGAGCTTGCAACTCAGACACCCTGTTGGCAGAGGTAATTGCGACCAAGAAGGCCATCTTCTTGGATAGAAACTTACCGTCACATTTTACAACATGTTCAAAAGGAGGTTGTGTCAGGGACTGCAGCACCAAGGTTAGATCCCAAGGAGGAGCTGGATCTTTGAAAAGAGACCTAAGCAAGAATACCCCTTTGAGAAAGGCCTTGAAAAGCCAAGAAGAAAACATGGAACTATTGTTTAAATGGAAGTTGGACATAGCTGCAAACTGCAGCTTAATCATCGAGAAACTGGCCCCTTGCTGGAACAAAGACGATAGGAAGGCCAAGATATTTGGAACTACAGCTGAAAAGGGATCTACTGTCCCTCTGACGAGCCCAAAGAGAGAACATCTTCCATTTGCTGGAATAAACCTTTTTAGTGCAAGGTTTTTGAGAAGCCAAAATAATATCCTTCTCTGGGAAGGCAATTTGGTCTGGCTTACAATCAATGGAAATGGAGGTACCAAGCTGTCAGCCTCAGGGATGTCAGTTCGGGAGAGGGAAGTCCCCATGGGTGGGAAATGAGATCTTGTACTGGATCCAATATCCAAGGCAGATTTTTCAGATGAGACCAGAGGAGGGAGAACCTCGTCTGATGAGGCCAAAAGGGGGCAATGAGGATGAGATGAGCCTTCAGGCGATGGGCTTTCTGTAGAATTTTGGGAATGAGGGGTGTTGGGCGACAGTAGAGGAGTCCCGGTGGACAGTCATGAACCAGAGCATCCCTAGGTGACTCCCCCAGTGGGGGGATCAAGGCAAAGTATTTGCTGCATTTCTATTTGGTTGCAGAAGCAAACAGGTCACAGCATAGAGATCCCCATCGATGGATGATCCGATTTGCCACTGACCATTTCAGGGATCACTCGTAGTGACTCGGGATAGACCTGCTCATCTTGTCTGCTAGCACGTTGGAAATCGCCGGGGATATGTGTTGCAAGAAGAAAGCAGCCTGAGGCCATCGCCCATTCCCAAACTCTCACGGCCTCTCTGCACAGTGAGTAAGATAGTGTCCCCCATTGTTTGTTGATGTACCAGACTACAGCCATATTGCCTGTCTGAATCACCACCGCTCCGAGTGGGAGAAGGTCCTGGCAGGCTTGCAATGTTAGTAGGACCACTCTCATCTTGAGGACATTGATGTGCAACTTGGTCTCCGAGGGGGACCACGTGCCTTGGACCATCCTTCCCCAGAAATGCCTCCCCACCCCAAAAGGGAGGCATCCATGGTCACTGTGGCTTGGGTTTGCAGAAGGCAAAAGGGTCTCCCTAGCAAGAGATCCTTGGTCTGGAAAAACCAGCTCAAGTGCTACTTGCAGACCCAAGAAATTTTAATTGGTGTGAACATGGGGTGAAGATGAGCCGACCACTGTATTGCCAGGGTCCACTGAAGCACTCACATGTGATACCTGGCAAGGGGAATCAATTGAATAGCTGCCACCATCAACCCAAGGACCTGAAGAATGAGATGGGCAGGGGCAATGCCCCAATCCAGAAGGAGGAGAACTTGCTCCCTGATTGTCTACTCTGCACTTGGAAAGAGCAGTAGTCTCTGACACCATGTCCAGAAGAACTCCTATGAACTCCAGCCTCTGGCACAGAGGAAGATGAGACTTTGGAAGGTTAATGATAATGCCCGGATCGTGAAAAAGGTTTAGAGTGAAGTCTATGGATAGGGAAAGAAGATGCTTTGTGAGAGCTGTGAGGAGCCAATTGTCCAGGTATGGGAAGACCTGAAACCCCTGCAGCCGGAGATGGGCTACAACCACTGCCATACATTTGGTGAACACCCAGGGGGCTGGGGTGAGACCGAAAGGCAGGGCTCTGAACTGATAATGACTGGCCCCAGCCGGACGCGGAGAAATCTCCTGGAGTGCCTGTCTATTTTTATGTGATCGTATGCATCCTTGAGATCTATCAAGCACATCCAGTCATCCTTGTGCAGAAGAATGGACTGAAGAGTGACCATCCGGAACTTCGACTTCTTAACTGATAAATTCAAATTAGTGAGGTCCACAATGGGACACAGGGTCCCCTGTTCTTTTGGGCACTAAAAAGAAGCAAGAGTAAGTACCAGAACCTTGTTATCCTGTTAGGACCTACTGGATGGCCTGTTGTTGAAGGAGATCTTGCACTTCTCTGAAAGAGCTAACTCCCTTTGGCAGGGTGGGACATCTGGGAGTAACTTTTGGATTGGAGGGGGTGATCGAAGGGTATGAGGTATCCCCTGGACACAATGTTTAGCACCGACTGGTCTGAGGTAATGGCAGCCCAAGCCAGGAAGTGCAAGGAGATATGACCTCAGACTGCTTCCAGGGCAGGACAGTCAGGCAGCACTTCAGCAGTGCTGTAGGGGCTTCTCCGAGAAGGTTTCTCAGAAGCCCTGATTCTGCAGACCCCCTCTGCCCCTAGGGCAGCACCTGCCATTGAATCCCCTTCCCAGCTGGAAAAAGAGGATTCCTGTGGAGAGTCCTGGAAGGAAGACTGTGTTCTGCGAAACCATAGCTTTTTACTACCCCCCTGAGTCTTTAGAGAAGGATCATTAGGGAGTATAAAACTTGATACCAACCACTGACAAGATTTTTTCCTGCTGCTCACTGTGGGTCAATATGTCCTTGACCGAAGAAACAAAGAGTAGATCCATCGAATGGGGCATTAGTAAAGGACACCTTAAAGTTGCCTGCAAACCTCTGCAAAGGTGAAGCCAAGCATGACGCCCAATAGCAATGCCGGTACCCGCTGCTTGTGATGTGGCCACGACAGCATTCAAGATCAGCCTCATCGAGGCATTAGCTAGGGAAGTAAGGGTGGATAGGTTTGGAGAAACCACCTTGAGGCTCTCCAGAGGCAACAACTCTGAAAGGGAAGAGGAAAGCTCAGAGACCAAATCCCTTTGCAGCCATGTAAAGTGTGCCATGTAATTTGTAGCCTACAGTCTGAACATAGCTGAGGCATACACACGCTTCCCAAACTGGTCAGTCACCCTAGCCTGCCTGTTAGGGGGATTTACTGTAGAGCACTGTTCCACAAGCTCTTTCTTGGTGGCTACGGCAACCACAATAGCATCTACCAGGACACCTTTGCTACAAAATGGTTTGTCCTTAGGGGGACTGAGGAACATATCTGCACTCTTGGGGACCAATTCAACTGTGTCCAGCTCCTTCCACACCCTGCTGGTCATGAGCTGGACTAACTTGTCCACAGGGACAGACACCAGGAAGTAGATGGGCCCCCCAAACACCTTCAGGAACACGGATTCCTCAGAGGATGGGGTGGGGGAAGACCAACCGCCCCACTCTTTCAGGATTTCAAGGATGTCACCAAAGGACACCTCCTCAGATGGTAATCTGGGGGACCCATCCCCTTTTTCAAAATCTGTGTCTTCTGATAGCGACTCTCGAGGGAGTCTAGGTGTCTCCTCTTGCATGTCCTCTTCCGAGGAGGCTCCTCCACCGTGGGGCTCTGGGGAGGAACTCATAGGAGGTGGGAGGGTGATGCCCTTCTGAAGATAATCTTGGGGGTGCTGACCCCAAACCAATGATGTAGGTTCGCAACCCAAAATAAAACCAGGCAGGGTAGGGTCCAGAGCAGAAGAAAAGGCTGCCAACCAACTAGAGACGGTCCTCTCTATCGCCCGGAAGGAGGACGGACTGGACGAAGCCCCACCCTCCTACCCACCAGCAGCGACCGACTGGGGTGGGAGGGGAGACCCCGGCCCACTGCCATCTCCAGACGATATCGGACCCGAGCTATCCAGGGCAGAGGCCCCCAAGGGAAGGGAATAATCCAAAAACTCTGGACCGGAGCCCCCCCGGTGGGCCCCAGGGATTTCTCGGGCCCAAGGCAAAGCCAACCAAGTGGGTTGAACCAGCCAGGGACCCAGATGTCGTGGGAGTGGGGGCAATACCAAATGCCAATGGCCCCTCCTTAAGCAAGCTATGACCATGGGGTGCTGAATTTTCAGGAGTTGGGTGGGAGGAGTGGAGTTCAGAGGCGGGTGGAACGCCCCTTGGCACATGGCTAGGGGATGGAATCAGACAGTTCCATTTGGGCTTTGAGAAAGCTCCTCATCATCTGGTCTATAACAGATGGGAGAAAACTCAGAGAGGAGACTAAATAATGGCCAGTGTGGGTAGAATGCCTGCGGTCCACAGATGAGGACCTGCTAGACCTCTTCAGATCCGAGAGCTTGGAGGGAGTTGGAGAGTCAATAATAACAACGGTCTCCAAAGGAGCTGTTGGACCTGAAGGCCTGGATGGATCCAAGATTCCCTGCCAACAGATCTGACGAGGTTGTCAGAGCAGAGGGGGGATTTTGAACCAATGATTAGATCCGAGGACTTTCGAACCTGGGAGGAGTCGGATCTGGCTGTGGAAGCCAAGGCCTTTGGAGTCGATGCCCCCAAGGCTGAACTCTGATCTGAAGCATATGGATCAGAAAACCTGGGCTGTTTTGCTAGGGAGTCCCGAGAGAAAGAGGGCTTCCTCTTAGAATCCAAAGGGACTTTGAAGGGGGAGCCCGAGACCAGAGGACCCCTTTAGCCAGTCCCTTTAACAGTAACTTGTTCCTACTTTCTAGGAGAGCCCTGGGATTGCATCCAGCATAGATATCTCACAATCTCCAAATGGGGCTCTCCTAGAGAGTAGACGCACTCCTCATGGATGTTGGCAGGAGCTAGCTTCTGACCACATGAGGAAGAGCATCTAAATCCAGAGGGTTTTTCAGCCATCACAAAAACCCCCAAAACAGTAATCTACTGCTAACTCTACATCACTAATACAAGTAAACTTGTTAGAGGGAAAAGGGAGACAAAGTACAGAAATAAACCACAACTTATCCACCAGTAAACAAGCTCAAGCAGCAGGAACATGACCGTTCACAATCGTGGCAAACGAGATCTGAGGATTATGGGTAACAGGAAGTGAGGGGAGGAGCTTGAGCTAAGGAGCTGTCTCTCACTTTCCCGGCTCAGATCAGAGGTTGGATCCAAGGACCCATCCGTGATCAATAATGACATGGATAGCATCAGATCTTTGGGTTATCCTCCACTCTTCTACCCAAACATCCTGCAAGAATACAAAAGCTTTAGTCACTGAGATGTACATGGGACATCTGACATTGGCCACAGGGTGCGTGAGCCATAAAAGTGACATCTGCAGAAACCTTCCCCAGAACTGAATGCCTCAGTCGGACCCCAGTCCCAGGATAGCTGCACAAGTCATCCAGCAAAGTGTCAAATATATATATATATATATTACACACACACATACATATATATATATATATATATATATATATGTGTGTGTGTGTGTGTGTGTATGAGGTAGGAGGGTGGGATAGAATACTGCAACATAGAAGAGAAGGAGATCTATGGTTATGGGGTTATGGTAAGATATTACACAACTATTCTATGTCCCTCTATTCACATGTTGCAGTATTCATAACCTTTGGGTGAGTGCCAAAGCTCAAAGGGAAGAGGAGGGTGGTTTGGAACTGTTTTCCAAGAATCCATGCAGGACTGCCCTAGCAAAACCTGCTCTACATCTGTAAATGTGGTTCAGTTTGTAGTGTTCTGTGAAGCTGTGAACAGATGTTCAGGTAGCTGACTCTAGAATGGAAGCAATGTCCAGGCCTTTGAAGAAGGGTCCAGATGAGGCCATGGCTCTAGTGGAATGGGCTTTAATTTTAGAGTTTAGATGTTTGCCATGGTAGGTGTAACAAAAAGAGATGGCCTTGGAAATCCAGGCGAAAATAGTATGTTTTGTCACTGCTTTCCACAGAGCTCTGGGGTGAAAAGAGACAAACAACTGCTCTGATCTCCTAAGGGACTTGGTCTTGTCTAGGTAGAATCTTAGTCATCTGTGAACATCAAGAGAATGCAGGACTCTCTCACTGTCATTCTGGGGATGTGGAAAAAAGGTGGGGAGGTGAATACATTGGTTCAATGACAGCTCATTGACCACCTTAGTCATGAAAGACGGGTTAGCCCTTAGGGTCAACTCTATCCCTGTGGAAGATTAAAAAAGGTGGGGTGGCCATGAGGGCCCAGAGCTCTCTACTGGCTGATGTCAGGGCCACCAAAAGCACAGTTTTCCAAGTACAACATTTTAGAGAATTTGTTGCTGATGGTTCAAAAGGGGCAACACTGAGCTTCTCTAACAAGTAGTTCATGTCCCATGGCAGTGGAACTGGTCTCCTGGGGCGACCTAAGATGCACCACCCACTTTAGGAATAACTTCACTGGAAGTCGGGAGGCAAGAGGAGAGTCAAGAGGCAGACAAGCAGAAATAGCAGCCAGGTGGGTCTTAACAGAAGAATATGCCAGCCCTGCCTGCAACAATTCACACAGACAGGATAGCACTAAGGGGACCTCTCCCTGAAATGGGTATAGCTGTTTTGTAAGACACCAAATAGAGAACCTTTTCCATTTGGACAAATGATTAGGGATGCCTTATCTGGTGTGAGAAGATCCTCTGTGTGAGGTAACTTGTGGTGAATGCTCCATGCTAAATGCAGGAGGAGGAGGAACCAATGCTGTCTTGGCCAAAAGGGAGTCACCAACAAAGTTTTTGCTAGATTTTCAATAGGACGTTTTGTAAGAGTGGCAAGGGGGGAATGGAGAGAGAAACATCCCCTTCCATGAAATAGAAAAGGTGTGCGATGCCCTCGCTAGCGGGGCTGGATGCCCTGTTACAAAAGTGTGGAAGTTGTCTGTTCAGAGGGGAGGCAAACGGATCTATTTATGGTGCAACCCTCCTGTGGACTGTGTCCAAGAACACATCCCTGTGTAGCATCCATTCGTGGGATTGTGACAAGGACCTGCTCAAGGTGTCTGTCGGAGCATTCTGAGCTGATGGAATGTAGACCACCTGCAGGGCGACTCCATGTTGGGCCAATTCCCAGGCCTGAAGTCAGCATAGCTAGTAAGATTTTGTTCCCCCATTTGTTCACATACCAGAGAACTGTAGTGTTGTCTGTGAACAACTTCAGGGGTCTTGCTTCATAATGTGGTGCAAAGATGATGGACCTTATCTCTCTGATGTTGGTGTGTTCCTTCTTGAAGGTGCCTGTCCATGTGCCTTGCACCTTCAAGCTGCCCATGGCAACTCCCCAAACCAGGTCGGAGGCATCTGTGTACATCTCCTGAACTAGGGTGAAGGGTTGTAAGAGAAGTCCTGGGTTGAGAGAGACTTGATCCATCCACCAAAGGATCTCCTTCCTTAGGCATGGTAAGAAGGGAATGGTGTAGTCCAAGGGGTGGCAGTCTTGGGTCCATGTGGACCGCAGGTACCAGTAAAGTTTCCTCATGTGGAGTCTTGCCAGTGGCAACATGGGTATAGTAGAGGCCATGTGTCTTAGGCGTCTGAGATATTCTCTTGCTGACAATGCAGTGGTGTGTAGGACAGCAGGTATTCCTTCAGGCTTTTAACCTTATGGGAGTGGAAGGAATACATTCATAACATCTGACCTGATTCTGCGCCCCCAGGAAAACTTGGTCCTGGGAGTGGTTTAGTTTGGACTTGGGGAAATTGATGTTGAAATCCAGGGACTGCATAACAGAAATTACTTTTTGGAAATGGATGTGTAGGGAAGTGGGGCAATCTGCCTAGATTAGCAGGTCATCCAGGTATGGAAAATTTTGAATCCTTTGGCTTGGACCCTGCAATAGGCTATCAGTGGAGCCAGACACTTGGTGAATACCCCTGGAGCAGTAGAGAGTCCAAAGGGTAAAGCAGAAAATTGAAAATGCAAGGAACCCACAGAGAATTGTAAATACTTCCTGTAATTGGGCCTTATGGGGATATACAGATAAGCATCTTTGATGTCCAAAGTTGCCAGAAATGCCTAAGGCATTAGCAGGGAAAAAAAAAGAGTCTGGAGTGTAAGCAACAGTGGGTGGGTACTTGTAGAAAGAAGTTGAGGTGGGAGAGGTCCAGGATGGGTGTTTATGGGCCGTCTTTCCTTTGGACTAGAAAAAGTCTGGAGTAAAAGCTCTTTCCCTTCTTTGACAGAGGGACGGGTTGAATAGTCTCTTGAGACAGGAGGCTGTCCAAGACTGTTTAGAAAAGGGGAAGTTGGTCCTTCGATGGCTGTGGGTTGCCTGTTAAGGAGGGAAGAATGATCAAAGTCATACTCTTTTCTATAATTGATAAGACCCACTTGTCTGAGGTAATGCTTTACCAGACAGGAAGACAGTGAGAGAGTCTTCTAGATATGGGTTGGAATCTGGAAGGGATGGAGATGATGGCAGGTAGTCACAGACTACCTGCCCTGTCCTGAAACTGAAGTTTCTGAGCTGGAGTCTGAGCAGGCTGCTTCCTGGAGCTCTTTTTCTCCTAGAATGAGGAGTAGGAGCAGAATGTTTTCTGATGAACTGTGTCTTAGTGGGATAATTCCTATGGAATTTAGGAATTGGAGACACAAACAAATGGTTTAAATCCAGTAACTGTTTCCCTTTTTGCTGAAGGGTCTTGAAAAGCTCTACCATTTTGGCCCCAAATAGGACAGAATTGTCCAGGGTTGCATCCAGAAGCTTAGCCCTGACATCATCAGGTAGGGGTTGGAGTCTCAGCCAAGAGTTCCTGAGCACTGAGGCAAAAGCTGCAGATTTGCCGAGACAACTGCATCTGATCGAGTGTCTTGTCACCTGAGAGGACAAGGAGATGAGGTTAGATATTTGAGCCTTATTAGGCGAGTCTGGGAGATCAGCCAAAAGTTTAGAAAGTCAAAAGGGCCACGGGATACTTAGACATGTGCATCTGGTAGTTAACAGCCCTAAAGGCCAAAGTGGCAGAGGTGTATACCTTTTTGCCAAAGCGTTCCACAGTCTTACTCTCCTTATCAGTGGGAAGGACAGAGGTGGATGGTAACAGTCTGGATGGCTTGTCTGCAGACACTGAAACAGTGCCAGGGTCTACAACAGGTCATTTGATCAGAAATTTGGCCCCTTCTGTGACCTTATAAAACCCGTCAAGCCTTCTAGGGGCTGGGGGTTGTGATTCAGGATTTTGAGAGGCTGTATAGAAGGCATCTAAAAAGGCAGGTAAGACTAGTGAAATGGCAGAAGGAGGGGTGTCCTTTTGTAAGAGTTCATAATACCTCTTTTGAACCTCAGTCATTTCAGTGGAATCCCATTTAAAAAAACTCTCTCATTCAAGAGATGGTTTCGCCAAAGGAGAGGTCCTCTATAGGGGAATCTGCCTCAGCAGAGTCCTCATCTGGGGAGGCATACCCAAGAGGGGAAGGTATTTGAGAGGCATAGGAAAGGGATTCCTCTGAAGAGGAATCTGAAGAGTCTTCAGCTTCAAGTGGAAGAGGATCTTCGGTCTGAAGCTAAGGACTGATAACCGGAGGGGCAGCCGGAGGGGGAAGCAGCCACTGAAGGCCTAAGGGCCATAAAGGCATTAAATAAGGTCTAGGAGAAAGTCTGCCAATCAGGCAGGCTTTCAGAAGGTGGAGAGACATGTTTTGTCTTTTGTTTTCTTTTTAAGGAAGACATAGGCCTGGTGGGTGTAGGGCCTAGGTTCAGATGGTTGTATACCAGTGGAAGCTCCAGTCAGGACATCTGTTGTGAGCCAAGATTCACCCTAGTCATCGGTGCCCGATGTCTTCATAACCTCCACAGACGTGCTTTCAGCCCTAGGTTCTGTGGCCCCTGAAACAGTACCGGATATACCAGAATTGGCTGGTTTCGTATGTTCCTCTAGGCAAATGTCGGCCACAGGGGACTGTCAGGTGGAGGAGGTACAGCAGTAGGTTCAGGCCTGGAAACTTTGGTCGTTTTTGGTGGCTCGACTGTCTGACAGGACAGCCATTCCATAGTCAGAGGCAGGCATTTAAGATGCTGGTTTTTCAAATAGATGTTAAAGGCATGCAGACGGCTGCGAAGAGTCTTAGGAATGAAGCCCTGACAAATCAAGCAGGTTTTATGGTCATGGCTGGGCCCTAGGCAGAAAAGGCAGAGGTCGTGGGTGCCCTTATGGGGGATCTGATGTCCACACCTACACTTTCCTTTCCTGGATGACATGAACCACAGCAGGCATGCAGTGACCAAAATAAGAAGAAAAAAGGCCCCAACGGGGTACTTATCTTAAATACGAAGGATCCAAAGGGCAGAGATGGCAGGATGAGCTGACATTCAACTGCCGGCAGAGAAGTTTTGGGGAAAGTACATGCAGATGTCACCTTTATGGCTCATACACCTTACCCTGGAGTTTGAACTGAGCATAATAAGGGTCCACAGCACGATCAGAAAATGCACACAGCAAAGGAGCTCCCCCAGTGTTAGTGGGAGAAAACATGTGGGACCACATCTGTTACACTATAAATAACATTTGCCACACTTTTTTCCAGTTCAGAACAAAGACAGACTTATAGGGGCCCCAAGGATTTTGAGAAATAGGGCCTGGACAGCCAATACTCTGGTGCATAAGTGACCTCTGAACATTGGCTGGAAGGCATATCCTTTTCAAAGGATCTGTACTTTGTAACTGCACAACAGATACAAGTGCAGGCAAAACAAGCATGACATCCACAAAAAAACTTCTCTATCGCGAACACATTTTGGTTTCTTAGCCTTAGTAGCAGCCTCTTTCTCAACCATCAACTTGCTTTAGGGGAGGTGGGAGAAAGTTCAGTAATAGAGTTAGCTGATGGGTATTCATATATATTTTTTTAATTTCAACCTGTTTTTTTTTTGCTTACGAGTGGAAGGATCTGAAGGATGCTCAAATGATATAGTCCTCCCCAGAATGAGCTTCTCCCAGATATTAAAAAAAAAATGCCTTGCTCATCCTGTGTGAAAGAGCAGCAACTGCTAAGAAAACGTCTAGCACTTAGCAGACATGATTAAAGCTACAGGTTGTTAACTAGCTGCTTGCTGAGGTACAGAGTTTAAGTCCCTCTGCCTTCTTTTTCTAACTGTGTGACCATAACCAAATCCATTAACTAGACAGTACTTTGGGGTAACTGAGAAACTGGGTTAGACTCCTCAATGAGCTCCTGGACTAGTAACTACATATGAAATTAAAAGGTTGGCAATGTGCTGCAATGTCTACAACTAAAGCAAAAAAGATACTAATAAGGCAGGGGTAGGGAGAGGAAGCCTGTGAGACTAAAAGAAAAATCTGATATAAAAACAACCCCTGAAAATGAGAAACAAACTGACCTGTTCTGTACATAAAGCTGAAATGGAAACAAAATAAAAGGATGCAAGCTTCTCCAAAATCTTATACATGATAAAAAATAGGAGCTTGGTGCCATTCCACACGTGACAGAAGAGATATGGAGGAAGGGTCCTTGGGCTGCCAAGAAATGAGGGTGGGGCTAATTTTGCCCTAGCAAAGGTGTGTCAGCTGGATTAAGACCCGTTGGTCTTGGTCCTAGAGGTGACAGATGTGAAACTCCCAATGATAAATATGGTAGTGGTCTCAACTAACAGAATTATGCCTGCATAGTAAGAGGCACAGGAGAGGCTGAAGTCATAACTGTATGCCAGATCAAACAAAAATAAACTGTCATCAGGAAAATCTATTGCTGGCGAGACTAGAACACACAACAAACTGGCAACGTAGGAAACCTCTACTTAGTGTGCTGAAATTGAGAAGCTCTGTGTCAGTAAGAAAGCTTGCACTGGGTGGCTTTAAGAAAAAGCTAGTGCTTTCTAGGACTGAGGGAAGGTGTTGGGACCAGATAACTCTAAGCCTTATATGCTATACATGGCATATACTGTGTACTGGGGGTGTCACAGCTTGTTTCATCTTTGAAATGTTTTTTTTTTTTTTTTACAGTAATATTTATTTATTTATTTGTTTATTTTATATTTGTTTACCGGGGAGGTCTGACTGGACAGGTTCATAGATTAGCACTAGGCTAACTGCCCTTTCGAGCCATTTTAAGCCTAGCCAATTATCCCCTGTGAGATTCAAACCCTGTACCTTGTGTTTGTAAGGCAAACACCTTAACCATTAGGCCACCCAAGAGCCGTCCGTTTTCAGCAGAGGCCTGGGGAGAAAAGCTCCAGAACAACTGCTAACGTACTACACCATAAGATATTTACATGAGCACTGTGGTTTAGATATACAGTTATAAAATACAGTGGATAATAACATATGATTGCATAAGATATTAATTAAGATAAGCATAGTGGTTTAGACATGTACCATGTACTGCGGTGGTGGTGCTGCGGTAGCGTTGTCGCCTCACAGTAAAGACGTTGCCCTGTTCGATTCTCAACTAGAGTGTCTTCTGTGTGCAGACATGCGTGAATGGGCGTACCTTCGTTGAAGGTTGTGCGTTAGAGCTGGCAACTCGGCATGTAAAAATCTACTGCCAATTATTAGTGGACCGGAGTTCCGCTGTGGTGACCCCTAACAGCCGAAAGACACAACAACATAGTGGTTTAGACATACAATTAAAAATATAGCAGATAGTGACATATGATTGTTGTTCATATAGTATGTTAAGTACAGCTAATCCTGAAGATGTAGTTAAGATAAGACAAGAAAGAAAAAACTAAAAAATACTACCCAGATAATTTTGTAGATGGAATGAAGATAAGAGAAGAAAGGAGAAACTAAAAAATACTAGCCAGTTTGCCAAAGGAGGAAAATACAGACAAGTTCATATGAGGTTCATTAACATTTTAACGGAAAGCTTTTCAACTTAGTCTAGGGGAGAGTTAGTGGGTATAGCTGAGACAGTGGGGAGCAGATGGCAGTGAGTTGGTAAGTAATGTGTGATAAGATGTAGTGCATCTGTGGGAGGTTTAAAGGGGAGGTTGGACAGTGGGTAGGGGAAAGCTGTTAGAATATGTCAGCCAGGTGCTAGGTAGTTGCATGTGCAGGAGTTGTTTAGGTGGGAAATGAGCTGTTTTTTGAAGATGGTTTTGTTAGGTTGTACCCTGATTTGTAGTGGTAGGGAGTTCCATGTCTTGGCAATGTTGCTAGAATACAGGGAGTCACCAGAGCTGTAATGACTTTTGGAGACTACGATTGGTGCCTTGTTAGTGAATCTAAATTCTCAGTTATTGGAGTAGAGGTTGATCAGGTCTTGTAATGCTAGAGTTTTGTCAAGTTGGTACAGTATTTGGTGAGCTAGAAGACATTTGTTTAGAGCTTTTAGGGCTTGACAGTGGTGGGTGCGGCAGAAGGAGTTTGTGGCGAATTTCGCTATTTTGTTGTAGCATACTGACTGCTTGTTTAAACTGCTCTTGTTTAGATTAATTAGGACAGGAGAAGCATACAGTAGGGTAGACAGAAGATGGGTACTAGCTAGGGTAACTTTACTGTTGGTGGTTAGGAAGTTGTTACATCTCTAAAGAGTACCTAGTTTTTTGTTGATAATCACCAAAAAAGAAGATCAAGTGCCATATAAAACCAGAAACCCAATCCTTCAGCACTACGAATGTCACCAAATAAGCACAAGCAGGTAAATCTTCCCGAAACAGTTTTAATGCAGCAATAAAGGCTCTCCAAAGTGCATTAACGATAGCAGCATCCACAATATGTTTTCATCACTTATTTCATCAGATAATATGACAAAACACCAATAGCCTTATATACCCTCACCTAATTTAAACCAACCAATAAAAACCATCACATATATTAAAATACTGTGTTCTAAAATTTTATCTAAATAAATATACCATATCATTGTTTAATATATACTTCATAAATAACTCTAACAATCTATCTATACTATAAAAGCGAAATAAATTCATAAAACTTAATCATACACTGTTATAAATACATAAATAAAATAACATTTGTTTGTGTCTTTCGGCTTTTCTCGGTTAGGGGTCGCCACAGCGGAACTCCAGTCTGCTAATGATTGGTAGTGGATTTTTACATACCGGGTTACCAGCCCTGACGCACAACCTTCAACGAAGGCACGCCCCATTCACGTATGCCTCCACACAGAAGACACTCTAGCTGAGAATCGAACGGGACAACGTCTTGCTATGATAACATATTACTTTATAATAGCTCCCCCTGGTGGTAATATTAATAACTAATTTAAAAGACTAAATGAACTAAGAAATAAAATGCTATTATTATTGTTTAATATAAATAAAATTATGTAAATAATTTTTTTGTATTTATTTGTTATTGTTACAGCCTAGCTGCCCTTAATTTAAGAACTGGGGCTAGAAACTGCATCATTTAAACCAGGGAATTTAATTGGCCTCTAAGTAAATTTGTCAGTATAATTCCCTGTACTCAGTCTTGGTTTCCCACATACCACCCCCCTCACATCTTTAGGAATTTCTTCAAGTATAAAAAACTTATAGTTCACCATGTCACATTGTATACTGTGTTTATATAAAGCATTGTTAATATTCTGTGTACGTATAGCATTTAAATGCTCATATATTCTCCTTTTTAATTTTCTCTCTGTTTTACCTATGTAAAACGCTTGACGCGTACACAAAGCTAAGTATATTACACCCATACTTTCACAATTACTGTATTGTTTCGCTGTAATAATCTTGTTCCTAGAGGTTAAACTAATAGACTATTATATATATAGGGACACTGGGTGCATCTACCTCATTTAAAAGTCCCCAGTCTACATTTTTTTGTAGTTCTCTTATTTTTATGTTGACTTTCCAAAATGGCTTTTATATTAAACCCACACCTATAAACACACTTAAAGGGTGTATCAAATTTCAACTTTAAATCTGTCAATTTGCTAAACTTAGTCCATTCCTGCTCAATGACTTGACAAATAATTTTAGAGTCACCACTATAATCAGTAATAAATGCTGAACTAAATGCATCTTCTCCATCATCACTTTCTTTTTTGTCGTTAAATGTATCCCCAATGTTTAATTCTTTAACACCTAAAATGGGTGCAAATCTATCCATTCTTTCTTGTATAACTTCATTTTTAATTTGAATAATCAAAGGGCCTGGATAACCTCTCTCAGTAAACATATTACTTAAGTTGTTACATTCCTTCATAAATTCTTCCTCATTTGAGGTCATTCTACTTATTCTTACAAACTGGCCCTTGATTATACCTTTTTTTTGATGATAGGGGTGAGCACTATCAAAGTGTAAAATGGAATTAGAATAAGTTTGCTTTCTAAACACTTTTGAATTGTATTTGTTCTCTTTTTTATATATGATAACATCTAAATAATCTATTTCCTTATATCCTATGTTATATGTAAATCTCAGAAATTCAGTGGACTTGGTTATGTATTGGTAGAATTCCAAAAATAACTGGAATGTTCCTTTCCAAAAAATAACAATATAATCTAAAAAGCGTTTGCACAACATCCAACACTCGATATTTACAGTTTAAAATATACTTCTTTTCCCACATTAGTAGCACCAAATTTACAAGCATAGAGGCGCACCTAGCACCCACAGCCACACAACTGACCTGTTGATAAAATTCTCCTTGAAAATAAAGTTGTTCTCTTGTACTAATTCCATAAGTGTAGAACAAATGTGTGTTTCATCATTAGTCAAACACGTTACTTCTCTCAAATAGTCCTCCATCCATTCTATTCCTATATTGTGAGGAATAGAGCCAAACAAATCTACTATATCAATAGTACCAAACATTACATCTTCATTGTATATTTCTTGAGTAATGTTTCTCAAAAAATCCCAGGAATCTTTCAAGATAATTTCATTTTCCATGACCAGATCTTTTAATTTTGTATCTAAATATTTTGCTAAAAAAGTAGTAGCTGAACCTTCAGCTGCTACTACAGGTCGGAGGGGTGGATCATGAACATTCTTATGAATTTTCGGTATCCCAAAAATTGATGGGACCCTTGGCTGAGGATTATATAAAAATTCAAATAATTTTTTATCAATGAAACCCTCTAGCAATAAATCATTTAGTGTCGTATATATCTTTTTATAGGCTATATTAATATGATTGTTGGATGCCTCTCTGTATTTCATATCATCTTGCAAATTTTCTAACATCTTAGCCTCGTACATAATATTATTCATGACAACTATCCCCCCTCCCTTGTCTGGCTTCATAACTCTCACTTGTTTGTTTTCTTTTAACTCTTGTAAGTTATCGTTCTCACTGTGTGTTAAATTTGGAGGAAACCTGTGCTTATTCAAATAGTTCCTTAACTCATGTTCAATATTAATTTCCAAGTTTCTTAATTGGGGGTGTAATGGCGGGTTAAAGACACTTGCCCTTTGTAAATTTGTACATTTATTTGTTCCTGTGCCTTTCCCTTCAAATACTAACTGAAAATTAATTTTCCTCAATACATTTTTAAATCAGTTAAGGTCCTACTAATGTCACATTTTTTGGATGGTACAAAATTTAAGCCTTTAGATAATAACAAAAAATTATTTTTATTTATTTCTATTTCACTAAAGTTAAATATGTGAAACCCCTGATAGGTGTACTTAAAGCCTTCTTGTATAATGTTATTTTCTTCCAACAATGTTTCATTTAAAATCTGTCTCCGCCCTTCCCCCTCCTTTGGTTCCACTGGTAATTCACTGGCAATTGATTCCGAATCCTTCGGATCTCCGGAGGGGGGATACTCTAAAGGGTCCTGCAAAGAAGACAAATTACTTTGAATGTTCCTATCTTCTCTTTGAACATCATTATTACAACAGTTCTGTTCTTCCCTATGGTTTATTTGGGGTTCCATATTCTCCCTATTAAACCGATAATTAGTTTGTCTAGGTCGGGGGTAATGTGTCTTGTGTAGATATTCCTGTCTATCCCTATCAATTTTCTTTTTCTTTCTTAACATGATCTCTTGACATTTATTGTCAATATGTTCCCTAACTAAAAAATACTTTTTCTTATGTTCATATATTGTAAACATTAAATCATTTATAATGTCTTCATTCACTTTATTAATGTTTTCCATAAGTAACACCATGTTTCTTTCGTTATTTTTTATGATAGCTTTCATTACATCCATACCCCAACTTATTAAACATGTCTAATAACTCATAATGAAATTCTGAATCTTGTTCTACATTATTTGGAAATTTCCAAACTCTTAAACCTTTGGGAACTATACCCATACCAATGCATTCCTTTCCTTCAAATATACATTGTCTAAATCTAAACTTCTGTATTTATATAGCAAGTCATTTAGCATATCAATATTTTCATTGCATGAACTACTATATGTCCTATTGTCTATTTCTGTAGTGTTAAAGTTCAATTTTCGTCCTAGCCAAGCATTTAAAGACATTTGGCTACGTCTAAGATTAGTATTACAGTCACCTCTTTGTGGAGATACAGCGTTGTCAGCTGAAGTCTGTTCGTTTCGCCCATTTTCATTTGAGTCCAAAACCACCCTCAGTAAACCACTACATCCATCCTGGTGACTTTCTCTTGTATTCCTAGAAATTGAAGAGAAAACGCCCGTTCCATCTTCTGAAACCCGCTCACCTAGTTGAGCGAGGTTTGTATGCTTCCTGGTTCCCCGGAATACCACACGATTGCGTCACCAAAGTATGACATAGTGGTGTTAACACTCCCACCAGCTGTGTCAGCTGGTCAATAAGTTTGGAGACCTCGCCGCCTTCAGAATTCATACTGTACCAACCAGAAATAAAATGCTGCTATTATTGTTTAATATAAATAAAATTATGTAAATAATGTTTTTTTGTATTTATTTGTTATTGTTACAGTCTAGCTGCCCTTAATTTAAGAACTGGGGCTAGGGAAACTGCATCATTTAAACCAGGGAATCATAATACATACATACATAACTTTAATTATATGAAACAATAATAGCATTTTATTTCTTAGTTCATTCAGTCTTTTAAATTAGTTATTAATATTACCACTAGAGGGAGCTATTTTAAAGTAATAATGACATGTTATTTTATTTATGTATTTATAACAGTGTATGATTAAGTTTTATGGATTTTATTTCACTTTTATAGTATAGACAGATTGCTATAGAGTTATTTATAAAGTATATATTAAACAATGACATGGTACATTTATTTAGATAAAATTTTAGAACACAGTATTTTAATACATGTGATGGTTTTTACTGGCTGGTTTAAATTAGGTGAGGGTATATAAGGCTATTGGTGTTTTGTCATATTATCTGATGAAGTAAGTGACGAAAACGTACTGTGGATGCTGCTATTGTTAATGCACTTTGGAGAGCCTTTATTGCTGCATTAAAACTGTTTCGGGAAGATTTGCCTGCTTGTGCTTATCTGGTGACATTCGTAGTGCTGAAGGATTGGGTTTCTAGTTTTTTGTTGACTTTGATAATGGGGAGTAAGAAAAACAAAACAAAACCCCAGAAAAGTCAAAACTGTGCTCAAAGGTGAAAATGAAGACAGCAATCTTACTAATAGACAAACATACCTTGTGTTTAGAGGAAATAGAAAGTTATGTCTTACCATAACTTGGCATCTTCATTCCGCCTTACGATAGGGTCTCAAATCCGATCCTAGGATCCAGCTCGGCCACATTCTCCAGACTTGGATCAACTCTCGAGCTCCTCCCTCTTACCCATAATGCACTACATCCACCCAAGCACTTCAGATTGAGTTTGCTTATTCCTATACATCCATAACCAGGACAGGACAGAAGAAAGGCAGATGAGGCTCAGACATGGGACTTAAGTGTCCCGTCATGTTCCATAATCCTCTAGAAGAATAAGGCACAGGGATGGCTGGGTGGGAAGGTGAATAGGAATAAAGATGAGCAACACAGATACAAAGTTATGGTAAGACAACTTTCTAATTTGATGTTATCCTCTTCACTCCTCCTCATGATAGGGTCAGAATCCCCAGTTACCCGATTCCAGGGTGACCTACTGGAAGGATATGCCGGAGCACCACTGAGTCAAGCCTTGCTTCTCGAGATGATATCTAATTTATAGTGTGCAACCAAGGTGTGATTGTTTGACCATGTAGCTGCTGCACAAATATTGTCAATGGAGGTTCTAAATGACAAGGTGGAAGTAGCAGTCATAACCCTGATAGAATGTGGACTAGGAGGTTAGGGCAGTTCTAGGCCCTTTTGTGAATAAATGAGGGAGATACAACCTGTAATCCATTTTGCTAAGGTGATCTTAGAGACCACCCAGCCTAGTTTGCTAGCAGAGAAAGCTACAAACAATTAGTCTGACTTCCTGTGCTGCTTAGTTCTGTGCAGATAGAAACATAGTTGTCTACGAATATCAAAAAGAAGTAGAATATACTCTTTTGTTAGAAAAATTTGGAAAGAATACTGGTAAGTGGATGGACTGACTGATAATTGTTTTCTGTGGCTAATTTAGGCATAAAGGAGGGATTGACACACCCTGTCCTTATGAAAGATTTTGTAAGGAGGTTTGGAAGATAATGCCTGTAGTTTGGAAATTCTCTTGGCTAAAGTAATGGCTACTAAAAGGATCAACTTCCAGGAAAAAAACTTCATATCACAACTGGCTGCTGGCTCAAAGGGTCTTCGTATCAAACTCTGCAGCACAACAGTGAGGTCCCAAGGTGGGAAAGGGTCTTTAGTGGGAGGTTGGGGAGGGGTCTTTAGTGGGAGGTCTCAGCAAGAAAATGCTTTTCATAAAAGCTTTGCATAATCTAAAGGAAGACAAGGAACGAGACTGGTTAGTAGTATGAAAATTTGAAATTGCAGCTAATTGAAGCTTTATGGTAGAGAAGACACCTCCTTCCTTAAACAGGGTACTAAGAAAAAGCAATATCTGAGAATGGTGCTGATATTTTTATTTGCAGCCCAAACAGCAAACCTTTTCCACTTGCTGTTGTAAACTTTCTTAGTTGAAACAGTTTGTGAGGCTAGGATAATGTTAGATTTCTAGTGATTCCTAGGGAATGTGAGAGTTAAATTAAATAATCTCTGGCTTGGATAAGCTGATGACTTGTGGGAGCAGTAAGGAGTGCCAATCGTATACAATCATATAGGTATGGAAACACCCGGAATCCTTCGAGTCTCATGTGAGCTATTACGACTGCCATGCATTTCATGAACACCCAGGGAGGTGTGGTAAGCCCAAAGGGTAGTGTTCTGAACTGAAAGTGACTGGCTCCTAGCCAAAAGCACAGTTATCTCCTTGGGCGCCTCTGTATTTTGATGCGATAGCAGGCATCCTTGAGATCTATTGAGAACATCCAACTGTCCTTGCGCAATAGTGGCAGAATGGACTGGACCATACCATTCGGAACCTCAACTTCTTTAAAGATTCAATTAATTTAGATCCAGTATGGGTCTTAGGTTCCCTGTCTTTTTCAAGAGCAAAAAAGAAGTGGAAGTAGGTTCCAAATCCTCTTTGTTTGGTCGGGACCTCTTAGATGTCTCTTTGAACTTGCTGTGCTGCCTGCTCCTTCTAACTGGGAGGCACGTCAGGGAGTTTCCTGTTGGTGTTTGGAAGGGGAAGGAAAAAAAGAATGTAGTAGCCTCTGGATATTACGTTTAGCACCGAGGTATTGTGTCAAGTGCATCCAGGCTTCTGAGTGCAAAGCAAGTCGACCTCCGACTGCCTCCAGAAATGGACAGTCAGGCAGCACTTCAGGAGGACTGACAGGGCTTGTTGGAGAAGGTGTCTCTGAAGCCCTGGTTTTGCACACCCCCTCTGCCTCTAGGATGGTACCTACCATTAAACCCTCCTCCTCTGCCTCTAGTGGAAGGTTCCCCGCGCCAATCTTGAAAAGGCCCCTTGGGATTTAAAGGAACGACATTTTCTTGCCTCCATCCTGGTTCCTGGGAAAGGACCTCTGAGGGGAAGAAAATTTGATTTCTACAACAGAAATAGTATTCCCCGTCCTTTTTGCTGAGGGTGAGAGTATCTCTAACCGATGGCCCAAACAGTGAAGAGCCATCAAAAGAGCCATTAACAAAGGAATCCTTAAAGGACTTCGCAAATCACATAGCCTCATCCAGGCATGCCTCCCTAGGGACAGACCTGAACCAGCAGTTAATGAGGTACCTTCTGCTGTATGGGAGATTAGCCTCATCAAGGAATTGACAATAGATGACAGAGTGGCCAGCTTGGGAGAAAACTTCTTAAGCTCCTCTGCAGGCATGGATTTAGCACAAAAGTGGCTGAAGCATAAACGCACTTTCCAATCCTGTCCAACGCTCTAGACTCTGTTACCCAGATGGACACTGGCAGTCTCCTCTGCCAGTTCTGTTTTAGTGGCTGCTGCCACCACAATGGTATCAAATACGGGGCCCTTAATCCAATGTTTTCTGTCAGCTGGTGGACCCAGGAATCTACTTGGGGGCTTGATGGTATCTGGTTCCTTTCATTTCCAGCGGGAAACCAAATCAATAGGGTCATCTGCTGGGGGGGGGGGGGGTCAGCCAGGACGCAGATGGGTCCAATACGAAAGCCTCCAAATGGAGGAGGTTGGGCAGATCACCCACCTTTCTGCTTCAGGATTTCCAGAACGTCTCCGAAGGAGACATCTTCAGGTAGGGATCAGGGGGGATGATCCTTCTTCCTTCTCAAAGTCAGTGTCTTCAGTTAATGACTCCATCAGGGAGCCAATATGCCTCCTTTTGCACTTCTTCCTCGGGGGACTTCCTCAGTGGGGTACTCCAGGAAAGTATCGGAAGAAGGAAATCCATTCTGGGCAGGGATATCCCCTGCAGACTGCTCAGGATGGGTTGATTCAGAACAGAATGAATGAGCACAAGGCCCCGACCGAAGGGGTACAAGGGTGGATTGCGGGACATGATGTGATAGTTTTCTGACTCAGGAGAAAACCCTCTTCACAACTTGAAAGGCCGACGAACTGGGAGAGGCCCTCTCCATCTCCCCTGAAGCCGAAGACATAAAGGGCAGGTGGCTAGGGTTCACACCAGATCCATGACTTCCAGAGGAAATCATAGGTTGGTACTAGGCTATTGGCCCCTAGGGCCTACACAAGCCTAGCCATAACAATTCCCTGGCTATTTCTTCCCACACTATTTACTTCCCTGGACCCCTGTCTAGCAGGGCGACTGACGTGATCCCCAGGGTGAATTTCCTTTCTTCCATCCAATCATCAAGGTTCCTTTTGAAGAGGGCCAAAGAGGCGCTCTGCTTGACATGTATGGGCAGTCTATTCCAAAGTCTGGGGAGTCTCTGGGTCAGGAACCTATCCCTCCAGCATGTTTTGTTTATTGTGAAGACAAGATTTAGATCCCTGGAGTGTGTGGCTCTGAGGGATTGGGATTTCTTTAAGTGTAGCATGTCCAACAGCTCTGGGTTTGACATGACCTTGTAGATGATATGCGACAGAGTATAGCTGGAGTTTTTTAAGGCGGTCAGCATAGGGCATCTGCTTTAGGCCTGTGATTCTTTTAGTGAGGTATTTCTGCGGCCTTTCCAGTTGTTGCAGATGTCTTGAGAGGTACATACCAAATGGGCCGTTGTATTCTATAATGGGTCTAATGAGGGATGAGTACAGTGGGACAATGACCTCCTTTTTTCTGGATGAAAAGCCCTTAGTGATGAGGTGTGCCACATAGAAGGATTTCCTGAATGTTGTGGCGATGTGGTTATTGAAGGTGAGACCACTGTCCACCTGTGTCCCTAAGTCTCTTATCACACTTTCGGTGTTTAGTGTACTGCCACCTATGTGATAATTCATGGGCACATGTTTTTTTCCCAAAGGGGATAACTATACATTTCTTGGCATTGAGCTTGAGCCCATGGCTCTGGCACCAAACATCTGCTTCTGTAAGGCCCTTTTGTAGAGTATCCACATCATTTGGGGATTCAATAATGGCTCCCAGTTTGCAGTCATCTGTGAATTTGTTAGCCAGAGTCCCTTAGTGTTGGCCTGTACTTCAGAGAAGTAGATGCCAAACAAGAGAGGTCCCAGGACTGAACCCTGAGGTACTCCACTTGTCACTTGTCTGGAGCTGGATTTGGAGTCAGCTACTTTTACAGTGTGGGTTCCGTAAGTAAGCCAGTTGGCAACCCATCAAGTGACGTAGGGATTAATGCCCAGCTTAGTAAGTTTATCTACGATTCCAGAGTGGGGGATGGTGTCAAAGGCCTTGATGAGGTCCAGATAGGCTGTGTGGACTGCTTTACCCTCATCCACGGCTCTGGAGACTGATTCGAAGAAGTCAATAAGGTTCAGGAGACAAGATCGGCCCTGCAAGAACCCAAACTGGGTGGGGTCCAGTGTTTTAAGTTTGCCAATGTCTTTGTTTATAAGTTCCATGATAATACGTTCCATGGCCTTGCAGATCAGGCTCGTCAGACTGATGGGGCAGTAGTTCCCGGGATCTAAGGTGGATTCCCCCTTGTGGAGTGGGATAACTGTACCTGTGTGCCACTCAGTGGGCACAAAGCCTGACGTGAGGATATGATTAAATATGACACTTGGGTGAGATGCCAATTAATTTTGTAGTTCATGTAGTACACAGCCCGGAATGTCATCTGGTCCCATGGATGCTGTATTCTTAGCTTTGGAAAGTGCGTTTTTTTACCTGTGTGGCCATTATTACCAGAATTTGGCAATCTTCCAGTATTGAGATGGGCCATTTAGGGGGTGAGAGGGGGGTGAAGTTGGCACTGAATCAATCTGCCAGGATATTGGCAATATCCTTGGGATCAGTATATTTAATGCCATTCTGTTGTAGCTCAGAGCAGATCTGAGCATTGCCATTTAGATTCTTGACATAGTTACAGAATACCTTGTGGTTGTCTTTGGAATCTTTGGCAATTTTATTTTCGTAACTAGCTTTGGAGGATTTTATGAGGGATCTCAGCTTCTTACTGAGGCTGGTAAGGGAGTTTTTTGCATCCTGGGATTTTCCTCTTTTCTGCAACAGTTTTTTCCTTTTGTTGTAAAGTTTGTTTATGGCAGGGAACCACCAGATTGGCTTCCTTTTTTTTGGAGGACAACATCTTGGTTCTATTTGGGATGGCACAATTCATTCATGAGTGGATGTACTCGTTCAGTGCCTTAGTGTAGGACTCAGCAGTCGAACTTTCAGTTCCCGTCTGCATGGGTGTCATGAAGTTTGTAACTTCTGACTTCAGTAGCATGAAGTTGGCCTTGGAGAAGTTTTTTATGGAGGTTTCCTTACTGGGGGGTGGGGGTGGGATGTGGATGTTAAGGGTGATTAGCTTATGGTCTGACCTGACCAACGAGGGGGTGACCATAGGTGTGGAGCATCGATTTCCCATGTTGGTAATGACCAGGTCTAGGATATTGGAGCCCCTGTTGGGACTATGGATTAGTTGATCCAGGGCATTGGAATTTATGAATTCCAAGAACCGTTGGGCAAAGGTGTTGGTGCAAGAGTAGTTTTCCCAGTTAATGGCAGCGTAGTTGAAATCACCCAGTATTAGGGTGTTTGGTTGTATATTAATATCAGACCCGAACTGTCAAGGGCTGAGGCACCCAAGGGAAGGGACTGCTCCAACAAGGAAGGAGCAGATCCCACTCCCTTGGACCCAGCACTGACACCTTGGCTCAGAGATCTGCTCTGCTCCAAGGGTATAGGAACAGGGCTGATTAAAGGTACCATCAGCATCGAGGAAGGAGGCTTCTCCAGCACTGAATCAGACGCACTCTGGAGTCACAAAACCCATAACTATGAAGCTGAGGGACAGATCAGAGAAGAAGTCCTGATGGTATGGCCTAGGTAGCTCATGGATCCTATAGGGGACGGAGCCGACATTACCCCCACCTGAATATGGCCTTAAGGAATCTTCTCATCATCCTGCCCATGTGTGCCTCGGAACAGCTTCTAGAGGACCTGGAAGAAGCTAATGAGGGAGGTCAGAAGTGTTTGGACTTTAAAGAATGGCTAGACTTTATCTGAGCTCTCAGAATCAGAGCCATGGGATCTGACACTGGAGCCAATGAAGAAGGAGGTGATAACTTTATTACTTCCCCTGGGTCCGATGGGTTAGGCACTTTCTTCGGATTCAAGTCGGTTGGCTCCAAAGTTTTCTTAATTTTGAACTTCCGTTCCAGAGGGTCTCTCGGAGAGACAGGGAGAGATCTCTTTTCTGCTTCTTTAGAAGAAGATGAAGCCACAGAGGGGGTTGCCTGAGCCTCAGGAGCCAAAGATGGAAACCCCCTTAAGATTAACTTATTATGCCTATCGATGAGCGCTTGTGGATTGAATGATGCACGGACTTCACAAACCAGCTTTCAAGTGATCAGCACCCAAACAATACACGCACTCTGGGTGGGGATCTTGACTTGGGATCTTATGAACATAAGATGTGCAATGTTTGAACCCCAGGGAGGGTTTGTGAGACGTGACAACCACAGAATTGGCCCGAAACCCTGCCAAAACCAAACACTCTACAGTACGGTAAGAAAACTACTAACTATAATTACCCCCCCCCCCAGGACAAAAAGGATAATAGAGAAAGTGTAAAGTTAAAAATTAGAAGAAAAGGGAATGAAAGGACAAAAGTGAATACTTTGCACTTAGCAATTAAATTAACGACCACAACTCCAGAGCATAGAGATCCTTGTCCAGACACTAAAGTTGCAAACAAGATCCGAGATGCTTGGGTGGGTGTAGTGCATTATAGGTAAGAGGGGGGAGCTCGAAACTTGGATCCAAGTCTGGAGAATAGGGCCGACCTGGATCCAAGGATCGGATCTGAGACTCTATCATGAGTAGGAATGAAGAGGATGTCATCATATCAGTGGTTATGTCAGCATCCAATTTAGACAAACAGAAATTGTCTGATTAGACTATCTTAGTCACCAAAACAAAAACTGAAGGAAATGTCTACCTCTTCAGAAACATTAAACCATGCAGCAATGCAAAAAGTACAGTTGTGTACACTTACCATAAATGTAGATGTTAGAGTGTATTCACTTGTTGCAGTCATTACACTTGGGCTATCCTGCTGGCAGGCTACCCTCAGTCGGCCTGAATTCCAAAGTCTAGGTCCGGTGTCGGTTGCTGTCGCCTCTTCCTTGATGTCAGTGTGCCACGGGTATAAAAGATGCAGCCGACGCCATTTTCTTTAGTTTTTCTTGCCCCAGATGTCAGGTGCCCCCAAAAGGGTAGGCTAAAAATATGCATGCACCAAAATATATATAATACCTTCATCTACAAGCAAATACACCGCATAGGTTGTATAGATTAGAGAAGTGTAGATAAGATCCAGCAAGGAAATGGGGGATGGTGGTGGGTAACCTGGACTGCAACAGTGAATACACTCGAACATCTACATGTATGGTAAGTGTACACAACTGTAATATGTTCATGTTTCACTGTTGCAGTCATTACACTTGGGTTGAATCCCAAAGCTATGGTTGAGAGGCTGGAGCTAAATAGCATTAGGAGCGGCTATGAGGCCCTGCAGAACTGCAGTGGCAAAGCCTGCCCTGGATTTAGAGTAGAGTGGTAAATGATAGTGCTTTGTAAAGGTGTGCACTGAACTCCAGGTAGCAGCCTTTAAAATGTCTTTGGTTGGTACTCCCCTGAGGAAGGCTGCTAAAGTGGCTGCTGCTCTGGTAGAATGTGGCCTAATGCCCTTAGGCACTGGCTTGCCATGTTGTGAACAGCAGAAACGAATGCAGTGGCCTATCCACTTTGAAATAGCCTGCTTTGAGAAAGCCTTTCCTTGTGATCCTGCAGCATAAGCCACTAGTAATTGCTCAGTCTTTCTGAAAGCTTTGGATCTGTTCAAGTAGAAGCGTAGCTGTCTGTGTATGTCCAAAGAATGCAGAATTCTCTTCCCCTTATTCTGTGGGTTTGGATAAAATGTAGGCAGATGAATAGTTTGGTTAAGGGCCACACTGGACACTACCTTAGGCATAAATGTCGGGTTTGTTCTCAGAGAAATGCTGTCTGGATAAAAAATGATAAAAGGTTCCATAGCCATGAGTGCCTGTAGCTCTGAGACTCGTCTTGCAGAGGTTTTTGCTAGGAGCAGAGCTGTTTCCAAGATAAAAACTTTATATCAGCTGTAGCGGCTGGCTCAAAAGGGGGCAGAGTGAGTTTTTCCAAAACATAATTGAGGTCCCATGCAGGTATTGGTAATCTCCTTGGAGGCCTTAAGTTTTTGGCTCCTCTGAGGTATTGCCTTAACAAAGGATGAGAAAAGATTGGTGGCTCTGAATTGTAATGAGCCGAAATGGCAGAGGCATGAATTTTAATTGATGAAAAGGATACGCCTTTGTCCAGCATCTCAGTTAAGTATTGCAAAATCTGAGGAATATTTGGTACTGCTGTGTCAATTCCTTGTGCCTGGTTCCAGGCACAGAATCTCTTCCATTTTCCAGCATAAGATTTTCTAGTACTAGGCCTCCTGGCCACCGCTTTAGTGAGAGGTGTGTTTTGTATGACTACATTATCCGCCATGCTGCCAGATTTAAGGTCTTGAGTTGGCTGTGCAGGATCGGATTGTTTTGTTGGGACAGTAGGTGTGGTATTTGAGGCAAGGTCCAGGCTGGGCATTGAGACAAGTTCCTTAGGATTGGATACCAGTACTGGCTGGGCCAGTCTTGGGCAATCAGTATCATTTTTGGCATCTCTTGTCTGACCTTTAGGAGTACCTTGGGGAGGAGAGGCAGTGGAGGAAAGGCATATACTGTTAAGTTTTTCCAGCTGAAAGATAGGGCATCCACTTTCCATGCTTGTCTGTGATAAGTCCTTGTGCAGAATTTCTTTAGTTGGCAGTTGTGAGGAGAGGCAAACAGGTCTATGTCCGGACATCCCCATTTCCTTGTTATCATGTTGAAGACTTGTGGATGCACTTTCCATTCGTGGGGATCCATGAGGTTTCTGCTTAGTTCGTCTGCCAGAATATTTATCTTTCCTGGCAGGAATTGTGCCTGCAGATGTACTTGGTAAGTCAATGCTGTGTCCCACAAAGTCATGGCTAGTCTGCAGAAGGGGTAAGAATGACTGCCTCCCTGCTTGTTTATATACCACATGACCATGGTATTGTCTTGTCTTTAACAGTAGTTGTCCAAGATGAAGTAGGTCCTTGAGGGCTGTCAGGGCATTCTGAACAGCTAGCATCTCTTTTTGATTGATATGTAGATGCATTTGGTTGGCGGACCATGTGCCTTGAATACATCTTCCTGCCATGTGTGCCCCCCAGGCATAATCTGATGCATCCATTGTCAATGTCTGCCTGGCTGGGGGTAAGGTGAATGGCTGTCCCTTGTTCTGGTGACAGGCCTTTGCCCACCATCGATACTCCTGTTGCAGGCAGGGAATGAGAGTAATTCTTGTTTCCAGGCTGTGACAATGCCGAGTCCAAACACTTTTTAGGTACCATTGAAGTTTCCTCACATGCAGTCTTGCATATGGAATTAGTAGAATGCAGGATGCCATGAAGCCCAATGCCTGCAGAATTTCTCTTGCAGATAACTGGGCCTTTGTTGCAAACAGTGTGAAGTAGGTAGTCGGTTGCCTTTGTTTGTCTGGCGTGAGATAAGCCATCTGGGCAGTTGTATTTAAGCTTGCACCCAGGAATATTATCTCTTGAGAGGGTACTAGTTTTGATTTTTGTTTATTGACTGTGTACCCTAGGCATGGTAGTAACCTTTTTACAAATGCCAGATGCTGTAGTAGAATGTCCTTGTTCTCTGCTTGAATGAGGCAGTCGTCCAAGTAAGGATATATTTGTATTCCTCTTTGTCTGCAGAATGCAATTACTGGTGCCAGGCACTTTGTGAAGGCCCTGGGAGCAGTAGATAAGCCAAAGGGCAGTGCAGAGAATTGGTAGTGCATTGAGCCAGCTTTGAATCTGAGGTATCTTCTGCATGCTTGTCTGATTGGGACATGCAGGTATGCCTCTTTTAGGTCTCAAGTCACAAGCCAAGCCTTCTTGCCCAGCATGGGCAGAAGCTGCTGTAAGGTCAACATTTTGAATTTTGGTATATCCAGATATGTGTTTAGAATAGATAGGTCCAGTATTGGTCTCCAGGCTTTGTCCTTTCTGGGTACCAAGAACAGTCTTGAATAAAATCCTTGTCCCTGCTCTTGTTCTGGTACTTGTTGAATGGCCCTCATGTCCATGAGGGATGAGACTTGTTTTTGTGCCTCTGCCCAATGTTTTTTTGGTAGGTCTGGCCAACCGTTTGCCCTTGGCATGGTATGAAAGTGAAACTTGTAGCCCTGTGACACTATGTCTAAGACCCATTTGTCCTGGGTTATGTGCCAATTTTGAGAAAAAAGTGCTAGTTTTCCCCTAAAGGTGTTGCCAAAACGTAAGTGCTTGGCGTAGGCAGGGGGAAGTCACTGGGACTTTTGGAGGTAGAAGTACCCCACTGTTTAGACCTGTATGAACCTTGGGGCTGGGATCTGCCTCTTGGGCATCTGTATCTGCCCTTTTGTGGTCTGTCTGACACTGGAAAGGACCAATTATTTGTAGGCCAGTGTCTGCTAAATCTTGGAGGCTGTACCTGTAAGAAATCATTGACTGTTTGCATAGATTTAGCTTTGTCCTCCATTTTCTTTAACACCTCTTCTGCTTTAACACCAAACAAAGTATCATGCTGTAATGGAGCATCTAATAATTTTGCTTTAACATGATCTGGTAAATTTTGTTCCTTTAACCAAGCATGCCTCCTAATGACAGAACCCATGACAGTGGCCCTGCAGGAGGCCTCCAAAGAATCAAAACCACATTACGAAGTATACTTTCCAACTTGCTCAGCTGCATGCAATAAATCCTGCATTTCTTTGTTTTCTGCACCTTCAGAATTTATCAACATTTTCTGTTTAAGCAGTGACATAATATATTGCTGATATTTGAGCATATGAAACTGACAATTTAAAGCCCTTATAGCCAAGGTAGCAGAGGTGTAAATCTTCTTTCCCCATCTGTCTAATGCCCTAGAATCCCTGTAGGAGGGAGTAGGGTTTTTTGCAGTGGATGCCTTGACCCCTTTGGGACCCTGAGAAATAGTTTCTGGGTCAGCAGCAGGGTTCTTGAAAAGGAATTTATGAGAGTCAGGCACCCTATAGTACCTGTCCGGCTTAACAGGAGCTGGAGGTAAGGAGTCAGGGGTCAGACTGGACTCTGAAAATACATCATCTACAATGTCTAACACAGGTGGAACAGCTAGGGGCCTGTGTTGTGGGAGTAAAAGAAAGTCCCTGAGCTTTTTCCTTAGAATCAGAATAATCTTGGCTCTCCCAGTGGAAATGTTCCCTCATGGTATGCAAGGTTTCCCCAAAAGAGTAATCCTCAGGAGGAGAGGCTGAAGGGATAGATTCTTCAGCATCAGAATCCTCATAGGGAGGAAGAGAGTATTCCTGATCAGAAGAGGAATCTGAAGAAATGGAAACCTGATCTGAAGATTCATATTCTGTCTCTTGCCTAGGCCTCTTATCAGGAGGGGGATGAGAACCCCTGATCAAAGTAATTAAGTCTTCGGCCATTTTGAGCATCTGTTTTTTGGGCATGGATGCCTGACCATGAGGCTGTTGTACTTGTTTCTTTGTCTTTAAAGATGCTTTAGTCTTTGCCCTTGTAACTGGAGTCGCTTTAATGTACAACTGAGTAGGTCTGAAAACACCCTCAGAAGCCGATGCCTGCTCAGCGGCTCCGGACCCATCTGAGGGAAAAGTTTCTGAAGGTCCAATACCTTGAGCTTCCAACGGCCTAGGCGACTCCACGTGGGAGATTGTAGTGGCCTGCGGGTCCAAAGTAGTGGGTGTCAGGGACTGCGAAAGCGCCTCACTGAGAGCCGGCGAACCGGCAGCTGGCTTAGAAGAAGCTTCATCGGTTTTAGACCTCGGATGCCTGTCCTTTTCTTTTTCTTTGCGTTTCTTGTGAATTGTGGTAGTCGGTTGGCTATCCGATGGCATCGTGTAATTAAATCTTCTGCCAAAATAGTGAAAAGCAAAATCGTAGCTGCGCTTTATAGTGTGCTGGTTAAATCTAGCACAAAACCGACAACAAGCAACATCATGGTCAGGGCCTAGGCAAGGAATACAGTAAGAATGAAAATCCTTATGAGTATTTGCTTCCCACAAGAAATACAATTATTAACTTTTTCCCAACAGGGTACTTAGCTTTTAATGAAGACTTCGGATCTAAATTTCGAACATGAAAATCTCAGGAGTCTGCCGACCGGCACTTGTGAACTGCTTCTGCTTCAGGCACCAGGTGGCAAGAAAGAAGAAAATGGCGTTGGCTGCATCTTTTATATCCCTGGCGCACTGACGTTAGGGAAGAGGCGACAGCAATCGACGCCGAACCTAGACTTTGGAATTCAGGCCGACTGAGGGTAGCCTGCCAGCAGGATAACCCAAGTGTAATGACTGCAACAGTGAAACACGAAGAACATCATCAAAATGTATATTAAGAAAGGGGCTGGGCTAGTTTTGGCACCATTCCAAAATGAAAGGGAATCACAGTATGCATGAAGGAATGTCACAGTAAACAAAATCCAGCATGAAAAACACAACTGCCGACTCAAAAGACAGCAGAATAAAAATAATGGCAGGAATGTTTTTAAACTTACCAATGGCTCAAGTTCCTTGCGGTCAATCAGATTTAGCTCTGTAGCAAAGTAGTAGAAATGCTTATAGCATGTGTTGACATGTGCTTCTGCCCCCATCATAATGATGCGATCAAAATGATGAATGTATACATGGACAAAAACGCGAAAGAGACGACACAGGATCTTTCTGCAGATTTGATGGAAGTTCTTTGGAAATGGAATCCCTATTAGAAGGGGGAAAAGAACAACGTTTAACATACTTTTTGACTTTATGCATCTATTTGAACACAAAAACAACAAAAACTGCTATTCACCAACATTAAAGCACAAATATCAGAACTTATCATCTAATTAATCTAATTAAAAACAAAGAATATAAATCACTCGAGACTGGAAAAATCAGAAAACTGATTACAGGCAAGTAAGATGCATATAAACTGTAAATTCTGATAATTAATATTTAGCTCTGGAACCACTGTTTTGTACACACCTGCAGAAAGCTCCAGCTTTGTTCAAAACTTCCAACAGATTTCTGTACATTCCTGATACATGAACTGGTGACAGACAATAAGAGATCATTTAAAAAAAAAATGTGAGTATCAAGTAATGATGATTGACAGGGCACACCACAGCAGCAAAGGTCTCGGATTTAAGGTTACTGAATCAGAACCACAACAGGTCATCTACTATCTTATGGCCTTCACCCACACCTCCAATTCTTTTAAATTATTCATACATCACAAGATTGATAATCACCATCTAAGCACAGCAAATATTTGCATTTTTAGAAACCTGGAAGCAGTAAATTACAGTTGTGTACACTTACCATAAATGTAGATGTTCGAGTGTATTCACTGTTGCAGTCATTACATTTGGGTAACCTGCTGGCAGGTTGCCCTCAGTCGGCCTGATTAACAAAGTCTTGGGTCCTGCGTCGGTTGCTGTCCCTTATTCCATGACGTCAGGTCATCAGGGGTATGAAACATGCAGCCAACGCCATTTTCATCAGTTTTTCTTGCCCCAGATGTCAGGTGCCCCCCCAAATGGAGAGCAAAATATATATATATATATATATATATATATATATATATATATATATGTATATAATTTAGAACACAAACAATATACCTCCAATCAAAAGCACATACACCAAAAAGGGTTTTAAGCATATTAAAAGAAAGAAGAGGTATACAGGGGGCTGGAGGGTGGGTAACCAGGACTGCAACAGTGAATACACTCGAACATCTAAATTTATGGTAAATGTACACAACTGTACTATGTTCTTCGTGTTTCACTGTTGCAGTCATTACATTTGGGTAGATTCCCAAAGCTATGGTTGGGAGGATGGATTTATACAGAATTAGGAGCAGCTATAAGGCCCTGCAGGACGGCAGTGGCAAAAACAGCTCTGGATTTAGAGGAGAGAGGTAAATGGTAATGTTTGGTGAACGTATTAACTGAGCTCCAGGTAGCAGCTTCTAGAATGTCTCTGGTAGGAACCCCTCTGAGAAAGGCTGCAAAAGTAGATGCAGCCCTGGTGGAATGGGATCTGATCCCCTTAGGGATAGGTTTACCATGGTGCACAAAGCAGAAACGAATACAATGGCTTATCCATTTAGAAATAGTCTGCTTTGAAATTAGTTTTCCCTCTGCCCCTGCAGCAAATGCCACCAATAGTTGCTCAGATTTTCTTAGAGGTTTTCTCCTGTTTAAATAGAATCTAAGTTGTCTGGGCACATCCAATGAATGCAGAATCAGCTCACCCTTGTTCTGTGGATTGGGAAAGGAATTTGGCAGATGAATGGTCTGATTAAGAGCCACACTGGATACCACCTTAGGCATGAAAGATGGAATGGTCCTGAGAGCCACCCTGTCCGGATGAAAAATAATGAAAGGCTCCACTGCCATAAGAGCCTGTAATTCTGAAATCCATCTAGCTGAAGTAACTGCTAAATGTAAAGCTCTTTTCCAGGAGAGAAACTTTAAATCTGCAGTAGCAGCTCACTCAAAAGTGGGTAGAGTGAGTTTTTCCAAAACAAAATTGAGGCCCCATGCAGGAGCTGGTGCTCTCCTGGGAGGTCTTAAATTTTTGGCCCCTCTGAGGTACTGCTTTAGCACAGGATGAGAAAAGAGGGGAGGCTCTGTGTTGTAATGAGCTGAAATGGCAGAGGCATGGATTTTTATAGAAGAAAAAGATAGGCCCTTGTGAAGCATCTCAGTTAAATATTGCAGAATCTGAGGAATATTGGGCATTGCTGTGCTTATTCCTTGTGCCTGGTTCCACGCACAAAATCTTTTCCATTTGTCTGCATAAGATTTTCTAGTACTAGGCCTTCTAGCCTCCAAAATGACATCCATCACATGTTTGCTGAGAGATGTAACTGGTGAAATTAGTTGATTAGCCATGCTGCAAGATTCAGAGTTTGGAGCGGAGTGTGCAGAATTCGATAGTTCTGCTGAGACAGTAGGTAAGGTGTCAGAGGCAGGTACCACGGAGGAAGGTGTGACATATTGCGTAGGAGCGGGTACCAGTGTTGGCGAGGCCAGTCTGGAGCAATCAGTATCATTTTTGGTTTTTCCTGTCTGACTTTTAGCAAGATCTTGGAGAGCAGAGGCAGAGGAGGAAAGGCATAGACTGATAGGTTTTTCCAGCTGAAGGACACAGCATCCACTTTCCAAGCTTTTTTGTGAGGAATTCTTATGCAGAATTTGTCCAACTGATAATTTTGGGGTGAGGCAAAAATATCTATGTCTGGGCTCCCTCATTTGTGTGTCAACATGCTGAAGATTTGTGGATCCAGTTTCCATTCGTGTGGGTCCATAGGATTTCTGCTTAGTGCGTCTGCCAGGGTATTTTGCTTTCCGGGCAGGAATTGAGCATGTAGATCTATTTGGTAAGTCAAGGTCGTGTTCCACAATACTATGGCTAGTCTGCACAGGGGGTAGGAATGGGTACCCCCCTGCTTGTTTATGTACCACAAGACTGTGGTGTTGCCCATCTTTATCAGTAGTTGTCCTGGATGAAGATAGTCCTTGAAGGCTGTCAGAGCATTCTGTACAGCTAGCATTTCTTTCTGGTTGATATGTAGGTGCATTTGATTTGGGCTCCATTGGCCCTGAATGCATCTCCCTGGCAGATGCACCCCCCAAGCATAATCTGATGTGTCTGTAGTCAGGGTTTGGGCGGCAGGGGGTGGAGTGAATGACAGTCCCTTGCTTTGGTGGCGGGACTCTGCCCACCATAGGAACTCTAGCTGCAGGCAAGGAATGATAGTAATCATTGTTTCCAGGCTGTGACAATGTTGACTCCATAAGCTTGAAGTTTCCTCATATGCAGTCTTGCATATGGAATTATTAGGATGCAGGAGGCCATGAACCCCCAAGGCCTGCAGAATTTGTCTTGCAACTGGGTTTTTGTGGCCACCTGTTTGAAGTAAGTCATCAATTGAATTTGTTTTTCTGGCGTGAGGTAGGTCATCTGGGCAGTTGTGCTCAAGCTTGCACCCAGGAATGTAATTATTTGAGAGGGTACCAGTTGTGATTTATTTTCGTTTATGGGGTACCCTAGACAAGTTAGAAGTCTTTTTACAAACGCCAGTTGTTTTAAAAGAGTGTCCTTGTTTTCTGCCTGAATTAGACAATCGTTCAGGTAAGGATAAATGTGAATGTTTCTTTGTCTGCAAAATGCAATTACTGGTGCCAGGCACTTTGTGAAGACCCTGGGTGCAGCAGATAAGCCAAAGAGCAGTGCAGAGAACTGGTAATGCAAATAGCCTGCTTTGAAGCGGAGGTATCTTCCACAAGATTCCCTGACTGGGATATGCAGGTAAGCCTCTTAAGTCTAGAGTTACCAACCAGGCATCCTTGCCTAACATAGGCAGTAACTGTTGTAGAGTCAGCATCTTGACTTTTGGAATGTCCAGAAATGTATTTAGAATGGATAAATCCAGTATTGGATGCCATGATTTGTCTTTTCTGGGTACCAGGAAAAGTCTTGAATAAAAACCTTGTCCCTTTTCCTTTTCTGGTACTGGTTGAATAGCCCCCATATTCATGAGGAACATAACTTGTTTCTGGGTCTCTGCCCACTGATATGGAGGCAGATCTGACCATCTGTTTGGGATTGGCAACATGGGGAAATGAAATCTGTATCCCTGGGATACTATATTTAAAACCCACTTGTCCTGGGTAATTAGTTGCCAGTTTTGTAAATGAAGTTCCAGTTTTCCCCCCCAAAGAGGCTGCCAAAAGGTAAGTGCTTTGGTGATTGCAGTGGAAAGTCATTGAGACTGTTTACTGTAGGAAGGTGCCTTGTTACTTCCAGATTTGGAGGTGGAGGCACCCCATTGTTTTGTTCTAAAAATTCCTAGTGACTGAAACCTGGAGCCTTTGGAATGTCTGGGTTTGACCTGAGCGGCTCTGGTGGGTACTGGAAAGGGCCAGTTCTTAGTAGGCCACTGCCTAATGAACCTGGGTGGCTGCACTTGTAGGAAATCTTTTACAGTTTGCTTAGATTTAGCTTTATCTTCCATCTTTTTCAAAACTTCTTCTGCCTTATTACCAAAAAGATTGTCCTGTTGTAAAGCAGCATCTAACAATTTTGCTTTAACATGATCAGGCAGATTTTGCTCCTTGAGCCAAGCATGCCTTCTTATCACAGATCCAGTTACAGTGGCCCTGCAAGAGGCCTCCAAGGAATCAAAACCACATTGCAAAGTATGCTTTCCAACTTGTTCAGCTGAATGCAATAAATCCTGCAATTTTCCACACAGTCAGAAATCAACATCATTTTCTGTTTAAGTAAGCCCATGACATGTTGCTGATTATTTAAGCATATGAAATTGACAGTTTAAAGCCCTGATTGCCAAGGTTGCAGACGTGTAAACCTTCTTACCCCATCTATCCAGCGCCCTGGAGTCTCTATCAGAAGGGGTAGGATTTTTAGCAGTAGAAACCTTAACACCCTTGGGACCCTGAAAGATGGTTTCAGGGTCAGCAGTGGGGTTTTTAAAGAGGAATTTGGGGGAGTCAGGAACCCTGTAATATCTGTCTGGCTTACTAAGAGCCGGAGGCAGGGAATCAGGAGCTATGCTGGATTCTGAGAAAACATCATCAACAATGTCTAAAACAGGAGGTATAGCCAAAGGCCTATGCTGAGGAAGAAGGAAATCCCTAAGCCTCTTTTTAGATTTTGAGAAATCTTGACTCTCCCAGTGAAAGTGTTTCTCCAAAAGAAAAATTCTCAGGAGGAGAAGCAGAAGGGATGGAATCTTCTGCATCAGAGTCCTCATAAGGTGGAATAGATAATTCCTGATCAGAAGAGGAATCAGAAGAAATAGAAACCTGATCTGATGATTCATAATCAGTGCCTTGCCTAGGCCTCTTAGCAGGAGGGGGATGGGTACCCCTGATCAAGGTAATTAAATCCTCAGCCATTTTGATCATTTGTTTATTAGGCATAGGGGCCTGTGCATGTAGCCCAAGCGTTGTTTTTTTTAGACATAGAAGTTGATTTTGGCCTTAGTTTTGAAGATGGCATCGGTTTAATATACAAATCTTTAGGCCTGAAAACACCCTCAGAAGCTGGTGCCTGCTCAGCAGCTCCGGACCCATCTAAGGTACAGACATCCACGGGTTCAATACGGTCTCAGTAGAGGCCTGCGAATCAAAAGTAGCGGGTATCAGGGGCTACGAAAGCGAACCGGAGACTGGCGTAGGAGAAGCTCTGTCGTTGGTTTTGGACCTCGACGGTCTGTCTCTGTCTTTTTCTTTGCGTTTTTTTAGGTATTCCCGTAGTCGGATTGCTAAACGACGACATTTCTGGATAGTTGAATCTTGAGCCAAAATATTTTGATGCAAAAATATACAGACGCTTAATTGTGCCTTGATTAAATTTAGCACAAAACCGACAGCAAGGCATGTTGTGGTCAGGGCCTAGGCAAGGAATACAGTACAAATGAAAATCCTTATGAGGTATTTGCTTCCCACAAGTAATACAATTATTAACTTTTACTGACATCGGTAATGAGCAAGAAAGAGTTTCCCCAATGGGGTACTTAGCTTTAGGTTTACAACTTCGGTTCTGAAACTCGAAAATGAAAATTTCAGGAGTTGGCCGACCGGCACTTGCAAACTGCTTCTGCTTCGGGCACCGCGTGGGCAAGAAAGACTGATGAAAATGGTGTCGGCTGCATGTTTTATACCACTGACATCATGGAAGAAGGAAAGCAACCGACGCAGGACCCAAGACTTTGTTAATCAGGCCGACTGAGGGGAACCTGCCAGCAGATTACCCAAATGTAATGACTGCAACAGTGAAACACGAAGAACATCTTGTCATTGCAAATCAGTTTATTCTGACATTTTCCACTAAACTGGCAATAATTAGTATAGCTCCATAAAAATCAAAGATTAACAGTACGCATTCAGTGAGCAGGAGATGCGGCGGCTTAAGGGAAGCTTTCTTTAAAAAGTTTTCACCTTCACACCAGGTGCTACTATATGACAGAATGATTGGACTAAACTGGTGACGGTGCTGCACAGATGTAAAAGTTTGATATTGGGGTAATGGGCTGATCTTTAAGCAAGAGTTTCAGCGGTGGCTATTGCACAAGCAATTGCAAAATAAAGATCAAAAGAAGAAAAGGAAATAAGCAATGAATATCATCGTAAAACATCAACTTACACAGGTATAAACATTAAATTTAAAGAAGGTACACATCTTGCCCACATCACCCTTCTGTATCGGCATAATTTAAAAACATATTTAACTATTGAATAATGTCTCTTGTTCCTCCTATAGCACATTTCTGCTTATACAACGGAATGGAGACGATCAGGAAAAGCTTTTCTGCATGCATACCTTCTATGCATATTCACATGTATAGCATTGCCATTCTGAAAATAATAACATTGATATAGAGCTAAAGGATTGAACCTGACAATATTTACCTTTACCCCCTTTATCTAGACATTCTGAAAGAAATTTAAATTAGAAAACACATTCTGATTTAATTTCTAGTGTACCTATGGATCCAGAAAAGCCAGTATTCATTTACTGTTACATTTCCAAAGCCCGCTGCTCATGTCTTAAAACTATTCTAATTAAACTTAGTAATCTACTAAATTCATCAACTCTGCTGTGATCATTATAGCTTATTACCTCTAACAAGATTGTTTAACCCCCAAAATTGCATACAATAACTATTTTAGAAGTGGTGTATAAGATGTATACCAACACAAAGCATACACAACTTAAGAGACATCAAAATCTCACAGCAGTGACAGAAAACTCCTGAAAATCAAGCATTATAAATATAAACTGCTATATACTTTAACAAGTCAACATACTGCAATCAGCCCAGTGGAGGAGATGGATGAAGCCCTGATGACAGTCCAGACAAAGTCTGATTTGCAGCCTAAATGCAGCGAAGAAGGATGTGCTTATCCTGGGGGGAGAAATGAGTGCTGAGTAGATCTTCAAAATTGATGGATGCTAGAACTCAGTAAGATCACTAGGCTGGGATGTGAAGATGGACAGAGAAAATACAATTGTCCTAGAGCCTGACGTGAGCACATTCTTACAGGTCACTCCTCATAACTCACCCAGACTAAGACTCAGAAGTCTGCTAGTAGGAAAAGGAGGTAGGGCTTGAAAATAGTTCTGCATATAAAGATACACTGGAGACATGAGGCAATATATTGGAAGCTAATGAAAATTAAAACTGGGAAAAAAAAGCATTTTAGCAAATATCCTTGAATATTTTCTAAGGCTAAATCTGTTTAAACTTCAGCATTAATACTGGTATACTTTGAATAAGGAATATACTAGGCAGAGACATAAATGACAAATACCAGTGAACAGTAACCTCACAATGTAATAGGACATTTTAAGTAAAGATAACCAACTGTGACCACTACTGCATTTACAGACTGAGCTTTCCACAGGCTTCTACTGCGCTCTGGATTTGGATCTGCCTGACTGACTGACTCTATTTATGGCCAGTTACTTTTAAACTGGGAGTCAACTTCATGCAGATTATGTCTGATACAAAACAGATTACACTTAACTACAGAACCAGTGGACAGTCTGGCTTCATGGTACAGGGGACGGATTCCCAGCTGCATCCCAGGTGACCTGGGTTTGACTTGCAACCCCAATACTGGAGCAGCCAGCGGGGAAGTGACACAGTACAGCCTGCTTCCCTCTTTCGGGAGGAGGGGTGGTTGCACATGTGCAGGGAAACACTGGGATATGCTAACTTTCATGAGTAGATTAGAGATAAGTTCCCTGCTTGTACCTCAGGGGATGTAGCAGGGATGCCTGGAGGACCCCCTGCAGATATGAGGGGACATCCTCTGCAGTCATCGCATTGTTCACTTACTCCTTACGCCTTACCGTGTGTGTATGTGCTTTAGAGATGGGGGGGGGGACCTCAAACCACTCTGATGGCTGCCTGAATGATGACCCTTCACAGCCAGTCCTAGCAGCCCTAGTGATGCGGAATGAATGGGCCAAACAACCATGGAATGGGCTAATGAATGTAAGCCAGTGGAAGCACACAGTGAAATCCCCCCCCCCCCCCAAACAAAAAAAATGTGGGCTTACCTACATGCCTTTACCATTTTTCTGAAACACAAGTTTATTTCACAAGACCCTATAAACTCTTATGTTTAATCACTTCAGCTTGCCCAGTTTGTACTAAGCCTTATTTTCAATTAACTTCACTATCATGCGAGTTCATTGGAATATTTCTGTATGGCATTACATCCAAATCCATGTGATTATGAAAGATTTACTCTAACAGAATGAATATTGGGAGCCCTACTGAAACGTCAGCATTCAAAATGCCAAGTACTGATAATCTGAAAAGGATCAAAAACCCAAGAAAAGAGTGAATCTCAAAGATTGCTCTTCTCCATTACATTTTTTTTTTTTTGCAGGGGCTGCAAGTCCCCCACTCCACCTAAAACTTACTTATATATTATATACCAAGTTTGAGATCACTATATCTTGAAAAAAAGTGAATGTTCAGAGAAATGGCCATCTCACACTTAATATGTGCCCAGTCCCTTTATATACAGGCATCTTTCTTGAGTTGATATCCCACTGTTGTTAACTCATATTGGTATTGTCTAAACCTCCTGCTATATGCATTTTTGATGCTTATATAACTATTTCAATATGTTTTATGCACTGTAATGCTTACATACTTGCTGCTTGCACTGTAGATGTATTTTATGTAACTGGAATGTTTCTGCTTAATGTTTTAGGCGTTTTTGGAATATTACCGTTATGCATGTGGTTTTATTTTCCTCCAAAGGTGTACTGCTTTATAAGGACTTTTGACTTCTGCTCCCCACCTTAACACTCCCTCTGCACTCCTGCTGTACTACTAATTTCTTCTTGCTAACTTCCCCTTATCTCTTTCCTGCCCATCTTTGACTTACTTATATCTTGTATAGCATTATATATATATATATATATATATATATATATATATATATATATATATATATATATATATATATATATACATCTGTTGCCTTCATTTTCTCTTTTGTCTTGTCATTACTTATTGGTTTTGTTTGCCCACTATCTTGCCTCCTTAATTTACTCATGCATGCTTCTCTCTATTTTCTAGGTAGAAAAGTTCAGCTATTTTCACCTGCCCTTCCAAACAATATGTCCTGTACAAACACTGAATGATTCAGCTCTACTTGTGTTAACTTTGTGAAGTATGTGCAATATTTAACCTCTCCCTGCATTATTTTGTTCAGCTCTGTAAGGTCATTTGCACACCTCTGAGCCAGACCTCTGCCCCCGCTTCCCTCCTACATTTTCTTGGATGTCCTTATATTTCTATCTGGCATTTTTGTCTCCTCTACTTTTGTCTATTGCGTCTCTCCCTTAATTTCTTCACTTTCAGCTTGTCTTCTTACTTCCAACCAGTTCATACCCTGTCTACTGACTTTGCCTAGCCCTGCTCCTGGGTTACCCTTAACTGCCTTTATCTCTTTCCCCTGCATTCCCTTTCTAGTTAGTCAGTTCTTATACTCACCTTCTCTTTTCCATTTAAGTTCCATAGCGACTGCATTCTCAGCCATCTATTTCTGCTCTACACATTGCTTTTCTTCACTTTTGCCGCTTGCTGCATCCTGGGCCAACCTGCTTCGTTCGCCCCCGCTTTGCTTGGTTTCACTCCGCTCTCCTACCCCCATTCCCACCCACACCAGAACAATTACCTTTATAGCTAGTCACCTTAATCCCTCCCCTTCCCTAAGCCAACCTCCTATAACTCTAACCTATCAGAACCCTCCTCTCCTTCCTTAATTCCCCTCCTACCTCTAACTCTTACTATTCTCCACCCCATCTATACTCCCCACCCCTTCCTTTCTCTTCCTTTTTCTCACATAGCATTTCCTTCCTATAAAGGAGAGATAACAGGGAGTGCCCCTGTTATCTCTCCTTTATAACACAGTTCTAAACCACCAATAGGCCCATTACTCTTCTCTCATCCTCTCTTCACCCCTTCATCATAACTACTATTCTTCTACTGTTCTATAACCTAACCTCATACCACTCTCAACTGATCCACTGACCCTGCTTTCCAACATACTCTTATGTCATCTCACACCTCCAAACCCACCACTGCTATTCTATATCACCCTCACTCTGCTGTACGGAATATACTCTGCCCAAAATTAAACTGTCTCCTGAAATCTATCTATTCTACAGGACAAAGCAAAAATGCATCTCCCCCTACATCTTCATATATCTTTTCCCCTCCACCTTTTTAACACCCTACTACTCTCTGGAGATGTACACCCTAATCCGGGTCCTCAAATTAACATACACACTCCTTCCACTGCTCCACAATCCCTCTGTACACTCCTAACCTAATTCCAAAGCATCTCTCTTTCTACTCTATCAAGATCCACAGTATCCTTAACAAGATAACAGAATTTCACTCATGGATGCCTCAATACTCTCCTAACTTAGTTACTCTTTCTGAGACTTGGCTTAAACTTCATAATACTGATACAACATTCTTCGCCTTGAGAGAACACATAAAAAGAGAGGTGGAGTCGCTATTTTGTACTCTGACCTCATTACCCTTACTCCCCTTTCTAATATTCCTCCTTCCTTTCACTCTGCTGAGCTTCTTATTGCAAACGTTAAACTTAACAGCCACAAAACAATAACAATAGCTGCCATTTATATACTTCCAGGTGATAATATACACAATTGAAAACTTTGAGGAGATTATGGAAAAGACTTTCCCTAAGAACAAAATTATATATATAATTATACTAAAATAAAGAAAAGAGAATTATTATTATATAAAAAAGAAAGACAATAAGATATATTAAGCCAGACAAAGGCGTGGGGCCGGTTATTATGGATCAAATTATTTATGAAGCAAAATGATGAATATACTTGAGAATTGATAATATACCCCTACTAGAACAGATTCTAAATCGGGATGTCCGACCATATACCCAAGAGACCATAATAGTAGGATATGTTAATATCAACTGCTCTAATTCCCCTACCAACTGCATTAACCTTTTTGGCTACACAGAAACTTATTTCCCACTTTCCATCATAAACCTACCAATAATAGTTCAATTACTGACTGGATTTTAGTCTCTAACCCCCAACCTGTATCACAGCCCAGAAACACTACCTGACTCCATCAGGGACCACTGCACTATACGTATTCTCAGACTTTCTCCACACATTCCCAGACCCCACAAATTCAAAGAATGCTGGAAACTACCTTCAATCCTCAGGCTTTCAATAATGCTCTCTCAGCTATAGACTGGTTCTTCCTCTTTATCTTACCTCTTGATGAAGCTGTGTCACATTTTAACTCCATTTTCTTTAACACAGAACTTTTGCCCCATCTAGAACTGTCGAGACAAATTCCATAACCCCACCCCCTGGTTAACTAACTCTACTCTACCTCTTATACTAAAAAGGGATTCTCTGCCTGGAACCTTTGGTCCACGACTAAATCTCCCTCAAACTTCCAAAGATATAGGGAACTTTGTAATCTCATCAAAAAACACATTAATGTTGATAAAAGAAATTTCTACCATCAACCTCAGACTACACAGTCTAGGAATCCTAAAATGTTTTGGAATGCTATAAACCAAATACTCTACCTAGGCAATCCCTCAACACCTAATCTCTGCCCCAACAATACACCCTCTGAAACTGCATCCCTTTTCAATTCTTGCTTCAGTGACATCATAAGCAAACTTCTGCAGACTTCTAAACAATCTAATCTCTTATCACCCACAGCTCCCCAACAACATCACCCCTCCCTTTCTTACTAAGGCCAGTTCCTACAAGCTACATTAAAAAACTTCTCAAACTTAAAACCTGCTCCCCATCAGCTGACAATTTTCTTACTTCCTAAAAAAACGCTGCTTCATCTGTAGCTTATCCTGTCTCTATCCTCATAAACCACTCTATCTCTGAAATCAACTGTTCCTACTCTTTGGAAAAAGTTCTATACTATACCTATTCACAAGGGTGGAAATTTCACAGAGCTTTCTAACTTACTTCTAACCTACTGCCATACATTCTCCCCTCTCAAAAATGCTTGAACACTGCATCTACAAATAACTCATGGTCCACGAACCTGATCACCCCTACCCAGCATGGCCTCTACACACACCACATACCTCTACTGCTCTCATTTCCTTTACCAAAAGCATTTCCCTAGCTGGAGGTAATAATAAACGTCTGTCCTGTCTCTTCTTAGATAAGTCAAAAAAGCCTTTGATAGTGTCTCCCACCCTATTCTTCTCTCAAACCTTTCCCAATTCAACCTTTCCACAGCAACAATCTCTTGGTTTAAGAGCTATCTTTCGGATCGGCAGCGTCCACAAAATGGCTCTCTGCTGTTTCTCCTTTTCTCACCATCAAAACTGGCACCCCACAAGGCTCTATTCTTGGACCCCTTATTTTTAATATCTTTACTAATGAACTACACAAATCCAGCCCCCAGTCTTCCCTCATGCAGTATGAGGACGACTATTATATCTGTAGCTAACAATCCAACTGAACTACTCACACTAACATGAACATCATTCAAACATAGTTAGACATGGCTTACTAATAATCAACTAATACTTAATCCCGAAAACATAAAACTCCTACTTTTCCTCCTATTATCACCCCCGTATGCCAGACTAAGCTCCCTGGAGTAATCATAGATGACCAACTGAAACCTGACCTTCACATACAGCACTCTATAAAGAAAACCCACCAAAAGCTTGGTCTACTATACAGAAACAAAAGGTTCCTCACCCCTGACTCCAGAATCTCCCTAACAAATGCTTATCTTATTCTCAACTTTTTCTACAGCTCACAAATTTTTACAAATCTTCAGTCTTCTCTTCTCACTAAACTTTACACTACCTATAAAGTACAGTTGTGTACACTTACCATAAATGTAGATGTTCGAGTGTATTCACTGCTGCAGTCATTACATTTGGGTAATCCTGCTAGCAGGTTGCCCTCAGTCGGCCCGAATTCCAAAGTCCTGGGTCCTGCGTCGGCTGCTGTCGCCCCTTCCATGACGTCAGGTCGTCAGGGGTATAAAAGAAGCAGCCAACGCCATTTTCTTTAGTTTTTCTTGCCCCAGATGCCAGGTGCCCCCTAAAAGGGTATCCAAAATTTATATATATAAAAATGCATGCTGCAATATAAACTTTACCTTCATCTACAAGCAAATACACCACATAGGTTGTATAAATCAGAGAAGGAAAGATAGGTTCCACCAGAAGAAAGGGGGATGGCGGGTGGGTAATCTGTACTGCAACAGTGAATACACTCTTAACATCTACATTTATGGTAAGTGTACACAACTGTACTATGTTCTTCGTGTTTCATTGTTGCAGTCATTACATTTGGGTAGAGTCCCAAAGCTATGGTTGGGAGGCTGGAGTTAAACAGCATTAGGAGCGGCTATGAGGCCCTGCAAAACTGCAGTGGCAAAGCCTGCCCTGGATTTAGAGTAGAGTGGCAGATGATAGTGCTTTGTAAAGGTGTGCACTGAACTCCAAGTAGCAGCCTCTAAAATGTCCTTGGTTGGTACTCCCCTGAGAAAGGCTGCTGAAGTGGCTGTAGCTCTGGTTGAATGTGGCCTAATGCCCTTAGGCACTGGCTTGCCATGGTGTAAGTAGCAGAAACAAATGCAGTGGCCTATCCACTTTGAAATAGTCTGCTTTGAGATAGCCTTTCCTTGTGATCCTGCAGCATATGTCACTAGTAATTGCTCTGTCTTTCTGAAAACTCTGGTTCTGTCCAAGTAGAATCTAAGCAGTCTGTGCACGTCCAAAGAATGCAGAATTCTCTCCCCTTTGTTTTATGGATTTGGATAAAAAGTTGGCAGATGAATAGTTTGGTTAAGAGCCACACTGGACACCACCTTAGGCATAAATGTTGGGTTTGTCCTCAGAGAGACCCTGTCTGGATAAAAAATGATAAAAGGTTCCACAGCCATGAGGGCCTGTAGCTCTGAAACTCATCTTGCAGAAGTTATTGCTAGGAGCAGAGCTGTTTTCCAAGATAAAAACTTTATATCAGCAGTAGCAGCTGGCTCAAAAGGAGGCAGGGTGAGTTTTTCCAAGACATAGTTGAGGTCCCATGCAGGCATTAGTGATCTCATTGAAGGCCTTAAATGTTTGGCTCCTCTGAGGTACTGCTTTAATAAGGGATGAGAAAAGATTGGTGGCTCTGCACTGTAATGAGCCGAAATGGCAGAGGCATGAATTTTAATAGATGAAAAAGATAGGCCTTTGTCCAGCATCTCAGTTAAGTTTTGCAAAATCTGAGGAATATTTGGCACAGTTGCATTATTTCCTTGTGCCTGGTTCCAAGCACAGAATCTCTTCCATTTTCCTGCATAAGATTTTCTAGTACTAGGCCTTCTGGCTTCCAAAATGACATCCATCACAGCTTTACTGATAGGTGTGTTTTGTATGACTACATTATTCGCCATGCTGCCAGGTTTAAAGTCCTGAGTTGGCTGTGCAGGATCTGATTGTTTTGCTGGGACAGTAGATGAGGTATTTGAGGTAAGGTCCACGCTGGGCATTGAGACAAGTTCCTTAGGATTGGATACTAGCACTGGCGGGGCCAGTCTGGGGCAATGATCATCATCTTTGGCTTCTCCTATCTGACCTTTAGGAGTACCTTGGGGAGGAGAGGCAGTGGGGGAAAGGCATATACTGATAGGGCGTCCACTTTCCAAGCTTGTCTGTGATAAGTCCTTGTGCAGAATCTTTTTAGTTGGTAGTTGTGAAGGGAGGCAAATAGATCTACGTCCAGGCATCCCCATTTCCTTGTTATCATGTTGAAGACTTGTGGATCCAGCTGCCACTCATGGGGATCTATGAGGTTTCTGCTTAGTTCGTCTGCCAGAGTATTTTCCCTTCCTGGCAGGAATTGTGCCTGCAGATGTACTTGGTAAGCCAATGCTGTGTCCCACAAAGTCATGGCTAGTCTGCAAAGGGGACAAGAATCTGGGCCTGCTTGTTTATATACCACATGACCGTGGTGTTGTCTGTCTTTATCAGTAGTTATCCCGGATGAAGTAGGTCCTTGAAGGCCGTCGGCATTTTGAACAGCTAGCATCTCTTTTTGATTGATACGTAGATTCATTTGGTTTGAGGACCATGTGCCCTAGATGCATCTTTCTGCCATGTGGGCCCCCCCAGGCATAATCTGATGCATCCATTGTTAGTGTCTGCCTGGCTGGGGGGTAATGTGAATGGCTGTCCCTTGTTTTGTTGACAAGCCTTTGCCCACCATTGAAACTCCTGTTGCAAGCAGGGAATGAGAGTAATCATTGTTTCCAGGCTGTGGCAATGTTGAGTCCAAATACTTTTTAGGTACCATTGAAGTTTCCTCATATGCAGTCTTGCATATGGAATTAGTAGGATGCAGGATGCCATGAAGTCCAAAACCTGCAGAATTTTTCTTGCAGATAACTGGGCCTTTGTTGCCAACATTTTGAAACAGGTAGTCAGTTGCCTTTGTTTGTCTAGCATGAGATAAGCCATCTGAGCAGTTGTATTTAAGCTTGCACCCAGGAATATTCCCTCTTGAGAGGGTACTAGTTTTGATTTCTTTTCATTGACTATGTACCCTAGGCATGTTAGAAGTCTTTTCAAAAATGCCAGATGCTGTAGAAGAATGTCCTTGTTCTCTGCTTGAATTAGACAGTCATCCAAGTAAGGATATATTTGTATTCCTCTTTGTCTGCAGAATGCAATTACTGGTGCCAGGCACTTTGTAAAGACCCTGGGCGCAGTACATAAGCCAAAGGGCAATGCAGAGAATTGGTAATGCATTGAGCCAGACTTAAATCTGAGGTATCTTCTGCATAATTGTCTGATTGGGACATGCAGGTATGCCTCTTTTAGGTCTAGAGTCACAAGCCAAGTGTTCTTGCCCAGCATGGTCAGAAGCTGCTGCAAAGTCAACATCTTGAATTTTTGTATATCCAGGAATGTGTTCAGAATAGATAGGTCCAGTATTGGTCTCCAGGCCTTGTCCTTTCTGGGTACCAAGAACAGTCTTGAGTAAAATCCTTGTCCCTGCTCTTGCTCTGGTACTTGTTGAATGGCCCCCATGTCCATGAGGGATGAGACTTGTTTTTGTGCCTCTGCCCATTGATTTTATGGCAGATCTGGCCAGCCATTTGCCTTTGGAAGGGTATGAAAATTGAACTTGTAGCCTTGTGACACGATATTTAGAACCCACTTGTCCTGGGTTATAATGTGCCAATTTTGAGAAAAAAGTGCTAATTTTCCCCCTAAGAGTGCTGCCAGGAGATAAGTGCTTGGTGCAGGCAGGGGGAAGTCATTGGGACTGTTTTCTGTATGGTTGTGATTTGTCTTCTCCAACTTTGGGGGTAGAAGCACCCCATTGCTTTGACCTGTATGAACCTTGTGCCTGGGATCTGCCTCTAGGGCATCTGGATCTGCCCCTTTGAGGTCTGTCTGACACAGGAAAGGACCAAATCTTTGTAGGCCAGTGTCTACTAAACCTAGGTGGCTGTACTTGTAAAACATCTTTGACAGTTTGCATAGATTTAGCTTTGTCCTCCATTTTCTTTAACACCTCTTCTGCCTTAACACCAAACAAAGTATCATGCTGTAAAGGTGCATCTAATAATTTAACTTTGACATGATCAGGCAGATTTTGTTCCTTTAACCAAGCATGCCTCCTAATTACAGAACCCGTAACTGTGGCCCTGCAGGAGGCATCCAAAGAATCAAAACCACATTGCAAAGTATGCTTTCCAACTTGTTCAGCTGCATGCAATAACTCCTGCATTTCCTTGTTTTCTGCACATTCAGAGTTTTAACAACATTTTCTGTTTAAGCAATGCCATGACATGTTGCTGATATTTGAGCATATGAAACTGACAGTTTAAGGCCCTTATAGCCAAGGTAGCAGGTGTGCAAACCTTTTTTCCCCATCTATCCAGTGCCCTAGAATCTCTGTCAGAGGGGGTAGGGTTTTTTGCAGCAGAAGCCTTAACTCCTTTGTGACCCTGTGAAATAGTTTTTGGGTCTGCAGCAGGGTCTTTAAAAAGGAATTTATGAGAGTCAGGAACTCTGTAATATCTGTCCGGCTTAACAGGAGCTGGAGGTAAGGAGTCAGAGGTAAGACTAGACTCCGAAAACACATCATCTACAATGTATAACACAGATGGAATGGCTAGTGGCCTGTGTTGAGGTAGTAAAATGAAATCCCTGAGCCTCTTTTTAGATTCTGAAAAATCTTGGCTCTCCAAGTGGAAATGCTCTCTCATGGTATGCAAGGTTTCCCCAAAAGAATAGTCCTCTGGAGGAGAAGCTTAAGGTATAGATTCTTCAGCATCAGAATCCTCATAGGGGGGGAGGGGGAAAATATTCCTGATCAGAAGAGGAATCAGAACAAACAGAAACCTGATCTGAAGATTCATAGTCAGTCTCTTGCCTAGGCCTCTCATCAGGAGGGGGATGGAAACCCCTGATCAAGGTAATCAAGTCTTCGGCCATTTTGAGCATCTGTTTTTTGGGCATAGAGGCTTGGCCACGTGGCTCTTGAGTTTGTTTCTTTGCTTTAGAAGGTGCTTTAGTCTTTGCCTTTGAAGCTGAAGTCGGTTTAATGTAAAGATGTTTAGGTCTGAATACACCCTCAGAAGTCGGTGCCTGCTCAGCGGCTCTGGACCCATCTGAAGGAATAGTATCCGAGGCTCCAATATCTTGAGTTTCCAGCGGCATGGCCGACTCCACGTGAGAGTCGATAGCGGCCTGTGACTCTAAAGTAGTGGGCGTCAGGGGCTGCGAAAGCACCTCACTGAGAGCCGGCAAACTGGCGACTGGCTTAGGAGAAGCTTCATCGTTGGTTTTGTGCCTCGGTTGTCTCTCTCCTTTTCTTTGCGTTTTTTGTGAACTCCGGTAGTTGGATGGCTATCCGACGACATTTCTGGATAATTAAACCGACGCCCAAAATAGTTTAAAGCAAAATCATACCGACGCTTAATAGTGCATTGGTTAAATCTAGCACAAAACCGACAACCAGAAACGTTGTGATCAGGGCCTATGCAAGGAATACAGTAAGAATGAAAATCCTTATGATGTATTTGCTTTCCACAAGAAATACAATTATTGAAGACTTTGGATCTGAAACTCGAACACGAAAATCTTAGGAGTCGGCTGACTGGCACTTGCGAACTGCTTCTGCTTCGGGCATCACGCGGCAAGAAAGACTAAAGAAAATGGTGTTGGCTGCTTCTTTTATACCCCTGACATCAGGGAAGGGGCGACAGCAGCCGATGCAGGACCCAGGACTTTGGAATTCAGACCGACTGAGAGCAACCTGCCAGCAGGATTACCCAAATGTAATGACTGCAACAGTGAAAGACGAAGAAAATCAAAGTATCTAGATTTGCTGCTAATCTGCCATCTAAATCACACCACTGTCATGCCCTCAGATCACTAAGTAGTTAGAGTTCCCTAACCAACTTAAAGTTACCCAAATGTTTGTCATCCATTCCATCATTAATGGGCCTTCTTCCTGCCCTAGCTTGTCCTCACTAGTCTCATTTTATGCCCCTCCCCAATCTCTTAGGAGCTCGGTTCAATATTTATTACATTTTCATAAACCAAAAAAAAAAAAAAAAAAAAAAATCAGTTGGATAGAACCCATATAGCTACTCACCTGCCATTCAATGGAACAAGCTTCCCATGACCCTGAGAAGCATACCTCAAGTCTACAAATTCAACAGATCTCTCAAAGAATATCTAAACCACACCTGGATGTGTCACTGTAACCACCCCACCTGAATCTAATCCTTCTCTATCTAGTCTCTTCTTTTTTATTGTTCTCTGCTTCCTTACCCATTTCCCCCCTTTACTTTAAGTTTTCTTCTCCACCTAACCTGCTACTTCAACTTAACAATTACCTGACTCTCTTCTTACTATTTCTCCTCTTTGCATTTGACTTCTGCTGTACTATACCTTAACCTACTACTAATTTACACGCTCTGTTGATTTCAATTAGTAACTGGTCTACATACTGTATTTCACTATCTACGCTTCTGTAAGTCAGTTCCACCTTTATGTATATCTATTTATAACCAAGATACAGGTACGGTTACTATAAAGGCTGTCTTCCCCAATATGTTGTTCGTTATAACACTTCCAATGACTCCACTAAAAAATGAGAACGTCCAGCAATAAACGATACCAATGGCTCCAACAAATGGAAACTTTTATTGTAACTCAAAACAACTAAAAAGACATAAAACACGAACTGATTTAGTGCTTTCGTCTCCCACTGGAGACCTCTTCAGAATCAATAAAACTAGTTCTTATTGTTCCTTATATATTGTAGTCAATTAATTACAATTATATATATATATATATATATATACACACATACATACACACACACATACATACATATGTATATATACATATATATATATATATATATATATATATATATATATAGAGAGAGAGAGACTAGCTCTAGCAGGTCCCGACATTTCAAACAGTTACCTAATGATGGGTGTTTTTATTCTGTTTTGTTGAGAACAGTTTCAAAAGATAGTGCACCGTCTTTATACAGTAAATAATACATTACTCGTTGACACACACATTCATTAAAACTAAACAAATGCTCACTTTTTCAGTGGTAAACAAATATAGCGCCTTGATTACTGACAAGATGGTCAGGTTCAATTAGTGACCTGTGTGCTGGAGGAATCGGATGGGGAGAGACAGCTAAGTGTCTGGCACAACTCACTAATCCTAAAGTGAGGGGTTAGTACAGATCCTGCTACAAGGAAAGCCCTCAGATGTGCTCTGTGTAGAGTGGTAGAGGCCCAGCGGTGTGGGCCTGAATAAGGAGTGTATCTCCCTCACCCTGAGCATAACTGGTTGTGCAGAAACATGCATCTACAACGGGCTTAGCACAGAATGCAAAGTGATGCCTTGATGGCCAGTGGGAGATGGAATTAAGTACACAGTTATCAGAGCAGGTTTAAACTGACAATCAAGTGTGCCTCCTGCTCCTAGTATGTGAACACATGAGATTACCAAAATCCCACCCCAGCAACTTTATAGGGTGAAGTCAGGAGCTAATCCCCAGCAGGAAAGTTCAAATTTGGTATAGTGCTTTTTTCCAAAGCACTTTACAAGAGGACAGAAGAATGAATTGGTCAAAAGGACGACATGAGAGGTTTAACACCCAAAGTGTAAAGGAAAAATAAAAACAAATGTATAAATTTTTCCTGCACAACAGCAGTTGGCATCTTCTTTTCATGTGGCATTCAAGGAGGAGCTGGGAAGTGCTGATAACCAAATTTTCCAAAATGTTCCTAAATTATTTGGCTGTAGCCATATTAATTAAACTGCATCATATTTTGCTTGTCATGTATAGTAAGCAGACATGTTTATTTTTGAAAAGGATCTTAAAAGCACGTACATGAAACCGAGTACAGATAAATTAATTGCTGCCTAAGATAAAAAAAAAAAAAACACGCTGTAAAACTTTTGCATCAAAGTTTATGCTAGAATGCCATAACTGATTTTCACCTTAGCCTGACCTTGACAGCGGCATAAACACTGAACCAGTTAAAATATAGCTAGTCAAATATATCTGAAGGAATCAAACTAATAGATATTAGTAAATATTTGCTTTACATTAAAACTAATCTTCATTAACCTCAAATGTTAAGACCAAGACAATTTTGCAGCAGCTATAGCAGTCAGATACGCTGCTGGAACTATGGAGGCTTTGAGAACTAAGTGACTGCTATGTAACCTAATCTAACACAGGAACACATCCACCCTACTGCAGCTTACACATTATACAATGACGGACATATAGTTTATTGTCTAGAGTGTACTGTTTTGCATTATGGACATCCTAGGGAGTTCATTATTTACAACCAACACTTGCAGATACAACACAGAACACTCAAAAATGACTTTGGGTTAATCTCCTCACATGATATTTACATGTATACAAACTGTTTAAGGACATGTGGGTTGTCAGCATACCTTTCAACCTCTTAGTGCAAGAAATCTGGACAAAGCCAAAAAGTATGAGAAGACAAAGGCCCAAAAAATAGGGACAGAATTTAAATATTGCTATTATAAAATTAGTTGCTGGAACAACTGGTTTTGTATTAGCATGCATTTTCTGAAGGATAACTCAGATGTCTGTCATTTAGTGACTTCAACTCCCAGTGATTTGCCAAAAAAACCCAAATTCTTTGAGGAACAGACCAAAAAATATGAGGCAAAAATCTGGACATTCTGTGAAACTCTGGTCAGTTAAAAGGCAAGGTTGGTAGGCTACAATTTTTAGCACAACTATTACTACCTTACAACACTAACTGGAATTACATGGCTCAGACCTTGAAATATTACCATGCGCAAGGATCAGAGACAAATGCACATTAAATGCTTTGAGTTACTACAATAATTATCCTCCCTCCCAACTGTCACAGTCACTGAACATAATAATTAGCCCCAGTGATTGTCGGTGGTGAAGGGACATCCCAAATCCATATGCAAAAATGGCAAAAAAGGAGTTGTGGATGGATGGATGGAGGAACTGCAGATACCTCTCATTTCAAATTTATAGCATACTCTGGTTTTAGGAAAGCAAGTGTCCTACTTCTAAGAAATGTTTACCCTAAGTGAAGAGAAAGGAGAAAATTAGGTTACTGGGATAACAGTGAATCAATATAGTATATGTCAGGCAATCACACTACAAACAGCTGCCATTTTTATGAAGTTGTGGTAAATGAATACTGTGTTCCAAGTATACCATCACATTATCATTTACTACAGTTTTACTGCACATAACAAGTGCAGCAATGGACTCAGTGCCAAAGGGCACAGCAGACCCTCTTTACTAAGGGTAAACCATGGTAAATGTAAATGGCGTGTGGTTGAGTGGTTTGGTGGTTTTGGGTTTGGAAGCTCAACCGATAAAAGAAGCAAATTGCAATAACAGAGATAGGTTATTACTATTAATATATGACATTATTTAAGAAAGAAATTGTTAGCATCGCGGTGGATTCTGCTGCGCGCTGCGCGCGCGGTACATCAGAACTGTGAAAAAAGCAACGGAGAAAGCAAGATCTCCGTTGCTTTTTTTAGTGTCTCGCTATGTTAAATGAGTTATACTAATGGAAAAAGTCGGGTGACGGACCTTTTCCATTAGTATAACTCGACGAACAACGACGGCACGCCACAATCAGTGTGCACGTTTTGGGGGGATCATGGTATAATGCATATTTATCTACTAATGTAACTATTTTCTGAATTAAGCAGACTTCCTTCCTGTGAACAACAGATGAATACTAAAAAGCTGGGATGAAAAGATACACAAAATCTGAAATTACAGCAGTTCCCACATAGAATTATGAAATACTGCTTGACCAAACTAGAAATAAAAGCAGATCTGTATACAAGTCAATTAGTACCCCCTCAACAAAAATTAGGGAACAAATAAAAATGTACTCTGCACTGTAACAAACTATGCCTGCTCCTTGCTACAACTTACACATGCATGCACTCTCAAGGCAAATCAAGTGGCAGAGATTTTCACTCCACAGCCGATTAAATGACTCGACTACTGCAGTGCACTCACACCCAGCTATGCAAGCACCAATGCCTTGTGGGGATTGACTGGCACCTATTTTACAGTGCCATAAAAATGAACAAGCACAGGAAACGGTCTAGTTCCAATCTCAGCATCACAAATGTTGAGGAAAAAATAATAAAAAAACCCCCCAAAACTAGTGGTCTTAAAACTTTGTTGAGGAGCTCAGTCACAATAACTTGTAAAAATCATGAAACCCAGGAAGTGTTCCAAAGCAACAAGCATTTATTCGTCACAGACGAACGATCCTCAGTAACAAAAAATCAGAAACAGTTTAACAATGTTAAACATATCAGCTTTTATATACTTAAAATAGGTGTGGAAAGTGTACTTATTGTTAAATTCTAAACCAGCCTATTCAAGGCAAACAGTATAAATAGGTCCGTAAAAGTACACTTTAGAACAAGTAGCCACCCCCACACTACTACTGATGAGATCAAACTAATTCCTAGTTAAGAAAAGCACTTCTTATCTAGCTGCAACCCACATTCAAACATCAAGTATTAAGAAAAGCGTAGAATACAGACAGAAAGACATTTTAACTAAAATCACTTTCGGCTACCCAATTCAATAAAGCCTTCACTAGGTCTGTGACAAGAACTAAAATCAAGAAAAAACACATAGCTATCTAACTAGAACACTATAAATATAAAAATACATCTGTCTAATAATATCATCTATTAAATATCCATTGAAGTGTATTAGTTAGGGTTGCCACCTCTCAGTTTTTTCCAGACTATCCGGAAATCAAACCGATTGTCCGGTAGTCTGGAAAACACTGTACAAACTCCGATATTCTGTTTCAAAAAAAGAAACAGACTATTGGAGGTTGTTAAATCAGCGGATTTACTATGCTCTTTTTTTTTTTTTTTTTTTTTACAGAAAAGCATAATAAATTGGCAGAAAGCAGGCATCAGGATTGGAAAAAGAGGGCGTTCCCCATCAGCCGACATCATGAAGATGTCATAAAATTGGTGGGACATGGACGGTAGAGGGGCTAGAAATGGGTGGGGTTCCAGGTGATATGACGGGTGTGGTCTTTCTCCGGTTTTAGCCACAATGAAAAGTGGCAACCCTAGTATTAGTGTGCATAAAAAACTAACAGCTCAGAAAAAAAATTCAGTGTGTATATATATATATATATATATATATATATATATATATATATATAAAAGACATGACAGTATTCATGTTTACAGCCCTAAAACATGTTTATACAATGAAAACTAGTAGAAAAACCATATAAAGTACAGAAAGCAGTGGATGAAGTAAACTAGTAATGTATAAAAGTGTGCAGGTGAGTGCATGAATGTCCATCAGTATGGTAAATGGAGGAATTATACCAATACTACATGGTAATAGTAAATGTGTGTTTTGAATTTACTGTTTAAATCTCTGGTGTGATGCAATAAATCTAATCAAAGCACTATGGAAGTTAAAGTAACTAAACATATATGCATTTATACACATTATACACATAATTTTATTATTTAGTATATTTTTCCAAACATCTTTATTAAATTTTCACATATGACAACGGCAATCTTACATTTATATAAATGAAAAACATACAAAATGATACCACTTTAGTTGCAAACAGTTTACATCACAGACACCATTGAAACAACTGTAGGTGCAAACATTATACATCACTTATAAATCATCCAGTCATTGTCAGTAAGCATTATATAGCTCATTCAAATCCTACCTCTTAAACCCCGTCCTTGCTCTGCATGTACTGTTCCTACAATTCCCATTTTTTTCTATGTAGTTTGCTTCTTCCCTTTTCTAAAGATCCCATTTCCGGTTGTTTTATCTGTTACTGTATTCACTACTTCTAGTAAAGTTGATCTAGACTCTCATCATCTCCTTTCGGCTTATCCCGGTTAGGGGTCACCACAGCAGATCACTGGTCCACTCTTGATTGGCAGTGGAGTTTTTTATGGTGTCGAGTTGGCAGCTCAGCACCCAACCTTCCACAAAAGGCACACACACACTTACACCTAGGGCCGATTTAGAGTGTCCAATCCACCTACAGCATGTCTTTGGGATGTGGGAGGAAACCGGAGCACCCGGAGGAAACCCACGTGACCACAGGGAGAACATGCAAAACTCAGCACAGAAGGCACCCCAGCTGAGAATCAAACCAGAGAACCTCTTGCTGTGAGGCGGGAACGCTAACTGCTGCACCACCGTGGCCGCCCATTGATCTAGACTCTGATTTCCATTTTATAGTAATTGCTTTTTTGGCAGCCACAATAATTAGACTCAGCAAGGCTTTACTATGTCTAGGCAATTCCGATTATGTAGCATAACTCAAAAAAATCACCTCCCCAGTCAGTCCAATCTGCTCACCCAGCATCTCTGAAAGAGCAGCCATTAAACTCCCGAAACTTACGTTACCAGCTACCGGTTTCTTGCCTGTCATAAATCCAACATTTGCTATCCACATGAGGAAAAAGTCTTTGGAGTCTCCTTGGGGTATAAAAATACTTATGTAAATACTTCTAGGCAAAGATCCTCAATCTTCTAGACTTTGTTGCATATTTGGGAGATATACATATATACCCCCCATTGTCTCTTTGTGAATTGTTTATTCAATCTCTCTTTCTCCCAATCCATTCTAAGCTCCTCCTATTGATTCTCATAATTATCATGCAGTATTTTATACACTTTACTAATTAGTCCTTTTTTTAATGGAAGCTTCTGTTCTAGATTCTATTAAAACTCTACCCGTGCTGGTCTTTCATTTAGGAGCTCCCTATTTCTTTCTCTTTGCCTATACTCTGATATTAATCCTTGATAGGGAAGGCAATCTCTAACCTGCAGTCCAAATAAATTCTTGGCCTCTTCCCATTCTATTACCTTTCCCTTTCGAGTTATTTGCTCCTAATACATTGGTTCCTTTGTCAGTTTTCCCCAATAAATTCCAGCCCCTTCTTGCCTATTATCTGTATCCCTGACCAGTCATCCCTATTGGCAAAATGTCTTTTCTCCATTCTCGTGCTGGTTTGGTTCTTAGAATATCCCCTGCTGTTTTATGAATATAATACTCTGTATGATTTTGGTTGTTGAGCTTCCACCCTCTGTCAGCATTATTCCGTTCCATTTTGAATTATAGTTTTCTGCTTGTGTTATGTATAACAGCCTTAACTGTGTTGCTCTAAAGTACCCTTTCAAATTAGGTAATCCTAATCCACCTTGTTCTACTGGTAGAATCATCTTATCCCGCTTGACCCTTGCTATCTTCCCTTCCCAGATAAAATCCTTTAACTCTTTTTTAACTGTCTTCCCTTCCCAGATAACATCATTCAACTCTTTTTTAATTGCTATCTACAACTTCTCCTCTTGTTGATAAAAGTATGCCTGACCTGTGTACAAGACTAAAGGGACTAAAAACATTTTAATGGTTTGTATCTTAGTATACATATCCATATAACAAAACTTCCAGTTTCTCAATTTTTGCATCATCTTCTGTTTAGTCTCTTACCACATATCCTCCAGCTGCCACCACAGAGTCATTTCTAATCCATACTCCTAAATAATTAATTTTATCATGTCCCCATAAATAGGGATATTGTTGGACCAAAAGTACACAATTTACCACTATTGCCTTTGTTTTAGCTTCATTAATTTTGTATCCTGAGAAGATACGAAACTGTCTTAAAATGTTCCACAACACTGTAATGTCCCCTTTCTGGTTTTGTCATGTATAAAATATCATCATCTGCAAATAGAGCCAGCTTTTCCTGACTACCAAACCAATTGCATCTTTGAATTTCTGAGTCTCTTACGGTCTTTGCCAATGGTTCTAAATATAATGCAAACAAAGGGAAAGTGGACAACCCTGCCTGGTTCCTCTACTTAAGCACAATCAGAGAAGACCCCACCCACTTTAATTCACACCTTCGATCCCTCATATATTCTTCTAATTAACCTTATAATTGTATCAGGGAAAGCAAATGCTTCCATTACCCTGCTCAAGAAGTCCCAGTATACTCTCTCAAATGCTTTCTCTGCATCACGACCCACCAGTAAAAGTGGTACTTTCTTACATTCTGCTTCCCTCTGGATTATCAATGTTCTGTTAATATTGTCAAATGTTTGCTTCCCCTCCACAAAACCACACTGATCCATATCTATCAATTTCGCTTTCACTTTTGCCATTCTTTTAGCCATTATAGACAAACACTTTATAATCATGGTTCAGTATTGAAATGTATGAGAAGTATGAAGCTGGATCCAATGGATCTTTACCCTCTTTAGGTATTACCGTTATCACCACCTTCTTCCAGGATGCCGGTGCTTCTTCTCTTAAAATACAGTTAAAACCTTCCAGATCTTTATCAGTATTCCCGTCCTAACTTCCAAACTTCAACAGGAATACCATCTATTCCTGGGGACTTTCATGTAGATTGGTTATACATAGCTATTTTTGTCTCGTCCCTTTATGTCCTGTTTGCAATTAAGCCTCATCTACCTCTAACTTTGGCATATTTAATTCTTCCATAAACATTTCCATTTGTACCTTTTCTTAATTTCCATATTTCTTTGCTTTATACAAATTTTCATAACATTTCCAAAATATTTCTAATACTTCTACAGGGTCTCTTGTTATAGGCTCCCTAAGCTTGGTGACTGCCACTTCAACTTTTTGTTGCCGAGTTGTGCTAAAACTTTTTGTGCTCTAGAATTACCCCCCCAAAAAAAAAACACAGTTGCTTAACAGCAATCTTTTTAAACTTGTGCATATTATCAAGGTAATCCCTTATTTTGCAGTTGCTCCTTTTCTTGTTCTGAGAGATTCCCCCTATTTTGCAATACTTTAACATTTGTCAATCCCTCTAAATAATTCTTGTTACTGTTTAACCATATCTCCCTTTCTTTTATTTCCAACCTAGTTTTAAACTCCACTCTAATTGTACCCCACTCGCTAGCTATGTTTACAGAAGATAATCTTAAGTCCACAACCCAATTCCTTAAATTCCCCTCTTTTCAACAGACAGGTGGGAAAATGCCAATAACATACAAAACTCCTAATAAGAACAATAAGTTCTAAGTTGATAGCTACATAAACAGGCTAAAGTTAACCAAAAAGAAAGGTTAGTCATGCTAAGATACATAGAGAGCCTGTGCTATTAGTAAGTGCTATTTGATTTTGTATATCTTTATAACTCTCCCAGTTGAGAAAACACTTGAATGCTTTCAGTAAACACTTTCGGTAAGCCATTTCTCTTTATCAAATTGTGTTCTAGTGACATCCAAACCAGATACAAAACTAAGTGTACCTTGTTCATCAGAAAAAAAAAGCCTTACAATATTCAATATTCTTTTTCATTCACATGCTTTGCAATAAACTTGTTACTGGATAATGCCTAGGGATTTTACCCAGTCATTTCCGTATGCAAGCATGGGATAAACCACAGTGATTTTTCTTTTGTCATACTCTCTTAACTAGACCCTTCCGCTCTCCCCATCTCCTCCTGTCCTCATTTTTTCATTGCAGTGCCTACATTTCTCAAAACTGAACAAAGGAAAAGACAAAAGCACCTGTTTATATTAATATCCCTACTGCATTAAAAAACTGAGAGAACTTTACTTCAAGTCTAAATGGTTTTGTATTATCTTTAAAGCTGTTACACCAGGGAAACCCATTTGTTTTCGGGGAACATTACGTCCTAGTCAATTTCTCTGTTCGGTTTTCTTCTTTTCCCTCAGCCAATCCCCTTCCATCAGACCACCTCCAGTTTCTCTTTATCAGATTGTCTCCATGGAAGCATGAAGAACAGCTGCAGAAATGCTTAGTATACATATCTGCAAGTGCTAGAAAAAAAAGCCCTATAATATTCAATACTCTTTTTCATTTACTTACTCTAGGTCTTAAAACAAAAGTTCCTTAATCAGTCATTTCCCCATGGAAGAATGAAAAAAACACATTAATTTGAACTCTGTCATGCCCCCTTAACCAGGCTCCCTTTTCCCTTATTTTCTTTTTAATCATTACATTGCCTATGTTTCTCAAAACTACACAAGAAGAAAGTGAAGAGGGGAGAAAAATAAAAACACCCATTTACAATCCCCATTAAACCCAAAAATAGCGTTCAAAGAAAACCATGCAACACAGATATAGTACCATTAAGAAAAAAAGTGTTTTCTCTGCTTATAGCATGTTCTCCCCCCTCTTCCCCTCTCCAAAGCATTTTTCCAAAAAATTAATGACATGAAGAAGGGCGTGTACTTTAGAGTCCCCCACTCAGCACACAAATTTTGAAGTCCAATATTTCCAGATTTTCTTGTGCTGTCATATTTCACAAATATAATTATTGCATTGTAATCCCACATTAAGTTACGGATTTTATTACTGTTCTTCTCTATCACCGATATCCTGTCTCCGTTTCATTTCCAATGTACTCTCGATTCTTCTAGTCAACTCTCGTGCTTCCTTCCTTCTCTCCAACATTTTCCATTGAAACACTGGAAAAGGTTTCACAGGTGCAGTCTCTCTGTGGTCTTTATTACCTGAGGAACAAGAAGACGAATCTCCTTCTGTTGCACAGCTCAGTATTTGTTGGACAACCTTTTGTATTTCCTCCATAGCATGCAATTTATCAAAAAATGACTTTGTCCGTCCAGGGAAGAATACCTTGAAGAGAGCTGAATACAGCAGTTTGAATCTCACACCTGTGTCTCAACATTCTCTGAACAAAGGAATGAATTTACTTTTCTTTTGCCTGGTGTACAATGAGTAATCATTCTCCACAAACTACTTTTAGTATTTTGTCCTTCTGCCACAGTTTTGACAAAATCAACTCTTTCTGCTTGTAGGATTGCATCCTTACTATTAAAGGTATAGGTTGTTTTCGTATAGCTAGATTTGGAGCATGAACATAATGTGCCCATTCACCTATTAAGTCCTGCTGTGGAATACCAGTCCAGTTGCTTATTTGTGCTTTTATAAATTTAATGCAGTCTGTTCCTTCCAGCTTCTCTGACATAGCTGAAAATCTCAAATTTTCACTACGTGCTCTCTTCTCTAATTATTTTTTGAAACATCTTTTCTTGAGCAGTCTCATTCAGCCAGCGTTTTCTCATTTCAACCTCTGATTTTTGCAGCTTTATCATCTCATCTGAATAATATCTGTTTACAGCTTTTATCATCCTGTAGGTTATTGGAAGTCATGTCTGAAGGTTGCATTACTTTTTGATGAACAGCTGCAGAACTTTCCCTACTCGGTGTTTCTTCCTCACTTTTTGCAACTGATTTTTTTCCAGGTCTTCTATATTTCTTTCTTTATTCCTGGCATCCAAGCAGTGTATTTACTAGCCAGTTACTGAAATTCACCCATAAACACAAGTCAACTGGCCTTCTCTGCTGAGTTTCTGTTTTCACACTGGAAGAGCTAGAAACAAGCTGTTAATCAGTGTGCAGCCATCTTGGAACTATCTATTATTTAGTACTAAAAATATTTCCTCAAAAATTCCCTAATAAACCTTTGCAGATTGCGAGGCAGCTTACGTAAATTCAATACACTCTTAATACAGCAATAATAGTCCTGGCTTTCTGAATGCATTTAATTTCAACTGCCAGACTATTTTTTTCCCCTCCAAAACACCACCGATGTCCCCTTCAAGCTCATCCATATCCAAACAGTCCAGAATGATAAATCTAAAACCAGAATTTCTGGGTTGTTCTAATAAGTGTTTGGATAAGGTGTTCCCTCTGGCATTTAAGTCTGATGTTAGGAAGATGAGCTGGAATCCTCCTTTTCAGGTTATTCATAGTCTTACCCACATAAAATGCAGGGCAGTTATTGCATATGGCCCTATATATGACTTTTTCAGTATTACAGTTACCACCTGCTGAAGATTTCACTACCTTTTTAAGATACAGGAACTCAAATCAGTTGCACTCCAAGTATTCACAGAAAGTGCAGTTAGGTGGCCCACAGATTTTAGTGCTCATGTCATCCTGGTGTCCCTTATTTTTCTTTTCCACATATGCTTTTGCCCTTTTTATACACAAAGTAGGGTGATCTCCTAAAACCCTTACAAGCAGCTAATTATCAGTGAGGATGGCCCAGTTCTCCTTAATAATGGCTTTAATTGTATTGAAACCCCAGGTGTAAGTTAGAATGCAGCTGTCCTTACTTTTCTCTTCTTTTGGGTTAGGGTGCCCTTGTTGCATAATTCTACCAAAAGGCCTATTCCACATAGGGTCATTGTTAGTTTTAGAATCTCTAATGGGATCCAGGATCATATGTAACATGTTTGATTCATATCCTCTGGTTAAGAAATCATTTTCAAGATCATTCATGTTTTTGAGAAAAGGGGCCAAATCTGTGGTAATGCATGCTAATCTGTAGCCTTATAACTTTATTACACTGTGCTTAGTTTTTACTGGATGCATGCTGTCTCTGTGAAGTAAGTAGTTCACTCTTGTTGGTTTCCTGTATAAGTTACTAATTAATTTTCCTCTGTCTTTATCAATACTGACAGTCATATCAAGGAACTGCACCGACTCCGAGCTAATGGAAGTGGTAAATTTCAGGAAGGAGGTGGAGTTATTGATGGAATGGATAAACTCAGTGAGTTTAGATTTCTCACCTTGCCAGACTATGAATATATCAACAATAAAGCAAAAGTAGCTGGTCATAAAACTCTGATATTCACTTTGTAGTACAAATTCCTCCTTTTTTTCCCGCAAAGCACTGATATTTTTTCTGAGCTGTTAATTACTTACTTTTTTCTGCGCACTAATACACATGGGATGGATATTTACTAGATAACATTATTAGACAGGTGTATTTTTATATGTATAGTATTCTAGTATGATTATGTTTATGGTAAGATAGCTGTGTGTTTTTTCTTGATTTTAGTTCTTGTCACAGACCTGATTAAGGTTTTATTGCATTAGGCAGGTGAAAGCAATTTTAGTTAAAATTCTTTTCATGTGTATTTTACGCTTTTCTTAATACCTGATTTTGGAATGTGGGTTGCAAATAGATAGGCAGTGTTATCCTTATCTACGATTTAGTTTGATCTAATCAGTAGTAGTGTGTGGGGGTGGGTACTTGTTCTAAAATGCACTTTTATGGCCCTGTTTATACTGTTTGCCTTGAATAGGCTGGTTGAATCTACTTTTAAGTACATAAAAGCGGGTATGTTTAACATTGTTAAAATATTTCTGACTTTTTGTTATTGAGGATCGCTTGTCTGTGATGAATAAAGGCTTATTGCATTGGAACACTATGGGTTTCATGACTTTTGGAAATTATGACTGGGCTCATCAACGAACTTTTAAGATCACTAGTTTCTTTGGTTCTTATTTTACAGTGCCAATCGCACTTCCTGTCTGCTTTGTCCCAATGTACTTACTACAGCTCTGAATAAAGCACATACATTTTATCATATTTACACTCAGTGCACTTTAAAGGAAAAGTGCCCCCTGTATGTCAAACTAATCCAACAAATCACACAGATTACATATGGCACTTGGAAAGCTCTCGGCACCTTTAAGTTTTACATTTCAGCCTTTCTCTCTGCCACCAACTTGGAAGGTTCCTCCATTTTTCCTGTTGAAATCTCACCATTTCTGGAATAAACTTGTGTCAGCTTGCATGACCTGAGCCAAACAGCAGGCAGACTGCAGACTGTAGTTTTTACACTTGGTCACCACATGATTTTACATCCCAATTCACTATTGCTGAGGCCATAAAAGGACTACAAAGTGAAACTAATTTATATATATATATATATATATTTATATATCTATATATTTATATATTTATATATCTATCTATATATATATATATATATATATATATATATATATAAGAGTTGATACAGAAATCTTTGCGTGAAGGGCATGGATGACATACTGCAACACCGTAAAACAAACTGGTAAATACTCACATTCTGGTCAATGAAATGCTTCTGGTTAGCTACATTAAGCAAAATAACCAACCTACAGGCAATTGACATTTGCCTCTACTAGCTCTTTGAAGTGACAACTTTCAAACATTCATGGCAAAAGTAAAGCTGGAAATGTCATATTCAACCGTCTAAAGGAGGGAGGAGCTGGAATGTACACTATGGCAGATGGATACAGCTCAAGTAAAACCGCAGCTGCTGGTTGCAGGCACCTAACAACAAAGGAAAGGAATAAAGGGATAACACCCAGCACAGGTTCATTTACCAGTAACAGAATATGAAGTTGCCTACCATCAGTTTGCAAAGAGCCATAACAGTCACTTCATTGTGTTCTATAGTCTTATGGATGCAGCCATATGCAAGCTGTAAATGAAAACTGCTAATTAACAGGATTTTAACATTGGTACTACGTGACTACAGAAAGTACAGTTGTGTACCTACCATAAATGTAGATGTTCGAGTGTATTCACTGTTGCAGTCATTACAATTGGGTTATCCTGCTGGCAGGCTACCCGCAGTCGGCACGAGTTCCAAAGCCTAGGTCTGGCATTGGTTGCTGTCACCTCCTCCCTGACGTCAGTGCACCAAGGGTATAAAAGATGCAGCCGACGCCATTTTCTTCAGTTTTTCTTGCCCCAGATGTCAAGTGCCCCTAAAATGGTAGGCTAAATTATGCCAATAAGCATGCATACAGAAAAAACAACTTTTCCTTCATCTACAAACAAATACACCACATAGGTTGTATAGAATAGAGTAGTACAGATAAGTCCCAGCAAGGAAAAGGGGGATGGTGGGAGGATAACCTGGACTGCAACAGTGAATGCACTCGAACATCTACATTTATGGTAGGTACACAACTGTACTATGTTCATAGTATTTCACTGTTGCAGTCAATACAATTGGGTTGAATCCCAAAGCTAAGGTTGGGAGGCTGGCGCTTAATAGGATTAGGAGGGGCTATCAGGCCCTGCAGAACTGCAGTGGCAAAGCCTGCCCTGGATTTAGAGTAGAGAGGTAAGTGACAGTGCTTTGTAAAAGTATGCGCTGAACTCCAAGTTGCAGCCTCCAAGATGTCTTTCGTTGGTACTCCTCTGAGGAAGGTTGCTGAAGTGGCTGCTGCTCTGGTTTAATGTGGCCTAATACCCTTAGGCACTGATTTGCCATGCTGAGAATAGCAGAAATGAATGCAGTGGCCTATCCACTTTGAAATAGTCTGTTTTGAGATGGGCTTTCCTTGTGATCCTGCAGCATATGCCACTAGAAGTTGTTCAGTCTTTCTGAAAGCTTTGGTTCTGTCCAAGTAGAAGCGCAGCTGCCTGTGAATGTCCAAATAATGTAGAAGCCTCTCACCCTTATTCTGTGGGTTTGGGTAAAAGGTAGGCAAATGAACTGTTTGGTTAAGGGCCACACTGGACACTACCTTAGGCATAAATGTAGAGTTTGTCCTCAGAGAAACCCTGCCATGATGGAAAATGATAAAAGGTTCCACAGCCATGAGTGCCTGTAACTCTGAGACTCGTCTAGCGCATGTTATTGCTAGGAGCAGAGCTGTTTTCCAGGATAAGAATTTTATATCAGCTGCAGAGGCTGGCTCAAACGGAGGCAGTGTGAGGTTTTCCAAGACATAGTTGAGGTCCCATGCAGGTATTGGGGCTCTCCTTGGAGGTCTTCTGTTTTTTGCCCCTCTGAGGTACTGCCTTAGTAATGGATGCGAAAAAATAGGTGGTTCTATATTGTAATGAGCTGAAATGGCAGAGGCATGAATTTTAATCGATGAAAAGGAAAGGCCTTTATCCAGCATCTCAGTTAAGTATTGCAAAATCTGAGGAATATTTGGAACAATCGTGTCAATACCTTGTGCCTGGTTCCAACCACAGAATCACTTCCATTTTTCTGCATAAGATTTTCTGGTGCTAGGCCTCCTGGCCTCCAAAATAACATCCATTACTGCTTTAGAGAGAGGTGTGTCTTGAATGGCTACATTATCCGCCAAGCTACCAGGTTTAAGGTCCTGAGTTGGCTGTGCAGTATCGGACTGTCTTGTTGGTCAATAAGTGATGAATTTGAGGTAATGTCCAAGCTGGGCATTGAGACAAGCTCTTTAGGATTGGGTACCAGTGCTGGCGGGGACAGTCTGGGGCAAGCAGTATCATTTTTGGCTTCTCTTGTCTGACCTTGAGGAGTACCTTGGGGAGGAGAGGCAGAGGAGGAAAGGCATATACTGTTAGGTTTTTCCAGCTGAAAAATAGAGCATCCACTTTCCATGCTTGCTTGTGATAAGTTCTTGTGCAGAATCTCTGTAGTTGGCAGTTGTGAGGGGAGGCAAATAGGTCTATGTCCGGGCATCCCCAGTTCTTTGTTATCATGCTGAATACTTGTGGATCCAATTTCCACTCGTGGGGATCCATTAGGTTTCTGCTTAGTTCGTCTGCCAGAGTATTTATCTTTCCTGGCAGGAATTGTGCTTGCAGATGTACTTGGTAAGTCAATGCTGTTTCCCACAAGTTCATTGCTAGTCTGCAGAGGGGGTAGAAATGTGTGCCCCCCTACTTATGTACCACATGACTGTAGTATTGTCCGTCTTTATCAGTAGTTGTCCTGGATGAAGTAGATCCTTGAAGGCTGTCAGGGCATTCTGTATAGCTAGCATCTCTTTTTGATTGATATGTAGATGCATTTGACTTGTGGACCATGTGCCCTGAATACATCTTCCTACCATATGGACCCCCCAGGCATAATCTGATGCATCTGCTGTCAATGTCTGCCTGGCTGTGGGTATGGTGAATGGCTGTCCCGTGTTGAGGTGACAGGCTTTTGCCCACCATCGAAACTCCTGTTGCAGGCAGGGAATGAGGGTAATTATTGTTTCCAGGCTGTTGTAATGTTGCATCCAAACACTTTTTAGATACTATTGAAGTTTTCTCATATGCAGTCTTGCATATGGAATTAGTAGAATGCAGGATGACATGAAGCCCAAAGCCTGCAGAATTTTTCTTGCAGATAACTGGGTCTTTGTTGCCAACATTTTGAAGTAAGTAGTCAGTTGTCTGTGTTTGTCTGGCATGAGATAAGCCATCTGGGCAGTTGTATTTAAGCTTGTACCCAGGAATATTATCTCTTGAGAAGGTACAAGTTTTGATTTATTTTCGTTTACTGTGTACCCTACACCTGTTAGTAACCTTTTTACAAACGCCAGATGCTGTAGTAGAGTGTCCTTGTTCTCTGCTTGAATAAGGCAGTCGTCCAAGTAAGGATATATTTGTAGTCCTCTTTGTCTGCAAAATGCAATCACTGGTGCCAGGCATTTTGTGAAGACACTGGGCACAACAGATAAGCCAAAAAGCAGTGCAGAGAATTGGTAGTGTATTGGGCCAGCTATAAATCTGAGGCATCTTCTGCATGATTGTCTGATTGGGACATGCAGGTATGCCTCTTTTAGGTCTAAAGTCACAAGCCAAGCCTTCTTGCCCAGCATGGGCAGAAGCTGCTGCAGAGTTAACATTTTGAATTTTGGAACATCCAGGAATGTGTTTAGGATAGACAGGTCCAGTATTGGCCTCCAGGCTTTGTCCTTTCTGTGTACCAAGAATAGCCTTGAGTAAAATCCTAGTCCCTGCTCTTGCTGTGGTACTTGTTGAATGGCTCTTATGTCCATGAGAGATGAAAAGTACAGTTTTGTACCTACCATAAATGTAGATGTTCGAAGATCCACATTGCTGCAGTCCTAACACTTGGGTAGTCCGCTGTCCCTCGGTCGGCCCGAATATCAGAGTATAAGGCTGACGTCGGTCAGGGCGCATTTGACTGACATCAGAACGTCAGGGTACAAATGCGCATGACGGACGTCATATCCTCAGTCTTTTCTTGCCCCAGATGTCAGAAGACCCTAAAGAAAAAGGTCAAAACCCATAGGCAACAGCTAAACAACCAACCAGCCAAACACCAAGAATATGTACAATATATATACAATATATACAATAAACACAATATACACAACATACCTCAGATGGATAACCCAACCCACACAACCACCTCAAACTACAGAGGGGAAGGAGGGAGGGTAAATTGGACTGCAGCAATGTGGATCTTCGAACATCTACATTTATGGTAGGTACAAAACTGTACTATGTTCTTCATCTCACATTGCTGCAGTCCTAACACTTAGGTAGAATCCCAAAGCAGAGGTAAGGGAGGATGGCTAAACTATAATGAAGCAGGAGCTGCCAGAATGCCCTGCAATACTGCAGTGGCAAACCCAGCCCTGGATTTAGAGTACAATGGAAGGTGGTAATGCCTAGAGAAGGTATGCACTGAACTCCAAGTGGCTGCCTCCAAAATATCCTTAGTTGCCACCCCCCTCAAAAAAGCTGTTGAAGTGGCAGTAGCCCTAGTGGAATGAGGCCTAATCCCAGCTGGAATCTCTTTGCCATGATGGGAATAACAGAAAGCAATGCAAAATCCAATCCACTTAGAAATAGTTTGTTTTGACACGGGCTTGCCCTGAGAGCACAAAGCAAAAGAAACTAATAACTGCTGAGATTGCCTGAACCCTTTAGTTCTGTCCAAATAATATCGCAACTGCCTGTGTACATCTAAAGTGTGCAAAATCTTTTCCCCTTTATTTTGGGGATTTGCATAAAAAGTAGGCAAATGAATAGTTTGGTTTAAAGCCACACTAGAAACCACTTTAGGCATAAAGGAAGGATTAGTGCGTAAAGATACCCTATCCTTATGGAAAATTAAGAAAGGCTCAACTGCCATAAGGGCCTGCAATTCAGAAACCCTTCTTGCAGAGGTAATGGCCAACAAAAAAGCAGTCTTCCATGACAAATATTTCAACTCAGCAGTAGCTGCAGGCTCAAAAGGTTGTAGAGTGAGTTTCTCCAACACAAAATTGAGATCCCAAGCAGGAGTAGGAGCTCTCGTGGGGTCTTATATTCTTTGCCCCTCTAAGAAATTGCTTGAACAAAGGATGAGAAAACAATGGTGGGTCACAGTCGTAGTGAGCTGAAATTGCTGCAGCATGAATCTTAATAGAAGAGAAGGACAAACCTTTGTCCAGTAACTCAGTAAGATATTGAAGAGCCACACTTAAATCAGGCTCAGAAACATCCAAATCTTTAGCTGCACTCCAAAATAAAAATCTCTTCCATTTATCTGCGTACACTTTCCTTGTACTAGGCCTTCTAGCTTCCAAAATCACATTCAAAACTTGTTGTGGAAGTTGAGACCCTTTATGGTTTAAAACAGAATATGCCATGCTGTTAGGTGAAGAGAGTGAAGCTTGACATTGAGCAAATGACTGTCCTCCTGGGACAACAGATGAGGAATCAAAGGCAAAGGCCATGGAGGCTTCCGTACCAGACTTCTCAGTAATGGGTACCAGTGCTGTTGAGGCCAATCTGGAGCTATCAAAATCATCCTTGGCTTGTCCTGTCTGACCTTCAGAAGTACCTTTGGGAGGAGAGGCAGAGGTGGAAAGGCATACACATGAAGATTTGTCCAACTGAAAGAAAGAGCATCCACTTTCCAAGCTGTGGGATGAAACCGCTTTGTGCAAAACTTTGGTAGCTGGTGGTTTAGTGGAGAAGCGAACAGATCTATGTCTGGAGTTCCCCAGGACACTGTCAATTTCTGAAATACATGAAGATCCAGTTTCCACTCGTGGGGATCCATGATTTGTCTGCTTAACACATCTGCTAAGGAGTTCTGTGCTCGGCAGAAACCTTGCCTGAAGACTTAGTTGTAAACTGAGAGCAGTCTCCCACAAAATCATTGCTTGCCTGCATAGAGGATAAGAATGTGTTCCCCCTTGCTTGTTGATGTACCACATGACAGTTGTGTTGTCTGTTAGAATCAACACCTGCCCTGGAAGAAGTAAATCCTTGAAAGCTATTAATGCAAACTGGACTGCTAACATCTCCTTCAAGTTGATATGTAGATGCAGTAGTCTGACAGGCCACTTGTCTTGTATCCACTTTCCATTTAGATGAGCTCCCCAAGCTTTGTCTGAGGCATCTGTCGTTAAAATTTGACTCGCCTCTGGCGGGTCACAGAGAGTCCCTTGTTTAGGTGACATTCCTGAGCCCACCACAAAAATTCCTTTTGAATGCAAGGTATTATTTGAATGACAGTGTCCAGATGTTGGCAGTGCTGTGTCCATACATTTTGAGATACCATTGCAACTTCCTCATATGCAGTTTGGCATTGGGAAGCACCAGAATACAAGATGCCATGAACCCTAAGGCTTGAAGGACTGTCCTTGCAGTCAGCCGGACTGAAGAGATAGATGATGGAAGTAAAGGGAAAGATTCTTTTGTTTGTCCGGGGTTAGAAAGGCCATCTGGGATGCTGTATTCAGTCTTACTCCCAGAAAGCACATGTCTTGAGAGGGTACTAGACTGGACTTTATTTCGTTCACAGAATACCCCAGGCATCTTAGCACTGCTATCACATACTCCAAATGACGAAGAAGCTCTTCCCTTCCTTGAGCCAGTATCAGGCAATCGTCCAAATAAGGATAGATTTGTATTCCTTTCAGCCTGAAGAATGCTATCACTGGAGCCAGAACTTTTGTAAATACTCTGGGCGCAGTAGATAAGCCAAAGGGCAATGCAGAGAACTGATAGTGAGAAGTCCCAGTCCGAAAACGCAGATACTTCCTGCAACTTAGCCTGATAGGAACATGAAGGTAAGCCTCCTTGAGATCCAAAGTTACCATCCAGTGATCCTTGCCCAGTAGAGGTAAAAGCTGTTGTAACGTCAACATTTTGAACTTGGGAATGTCCAGATAAGTGTTGAGGATAGATAAATCCAAAATCGGTCTCCACGTGTTCCCCTTTTTCGGCACAAGGAACAGGCGAGAATAAAATCCTAGGCCCCTTTCTGACATAGGAACCGGCTGTATGGCCCCTATTTGGAGTAACAGAGAAATTTGCTTGTGAGCCTCTATTCTTTGTTGAGGAGGAATGTCTGGCATGCCTTTGAAAGGAGGCAAGGTATGGAAATAAAACCTGTAACCGTGATGTATGACATCCAGTACCTATTTGTCTTGGGTAATCAAACTCCAATTTTCTTTGAAAAGTGCCAACCTTCCTCCCAAAGGTGCTGCCAGGCGAGAAGGTTCTGGCAGCTGAAAAGGTAGGTCATTGGGTCTGTTCTGAAAGGACTGACCCCTGCCTTCACCGAAGACTGTGCAGGAGAACTCCCCGTCCTAGGCCTGAAAGAGCCCTGACCTCTGCCCCTGCCACGTCTAGATCTACCCCTAGACTGGGAATCATAAGAAGGATACGTCCACCCTTTAGTAGGCCAATTTCTACTAAATTTTGGAGGCTGAACCTGCAAAAAATCTTTAACAGTCTGCATAGACTTAGCCTTGTCTTCCATTTTCTTTAAAACTGCCTCAACAGGAGAACCAAACAAGACATCAGATTGCAAAGGGGCATCCAAAATCCTAGTTTTAACATGGTCAGATAAATTTTGATCCCTCAGCCAGGCATGCCTGCGAAGAACTGACCCAGTGGCAGCCACCCTAGACGAGGCCTGTACAGCATCAAAACCACATTGCAAAGAATGCTTACCCACCTGTTCAGAAACATGCACTAAATCTTGTAACTCTTTACAATCAATACCTTCCGCCAGAGCATCCACCTTAGATTTCAACTGTGAAAGGAGATAATTTTGATATTTCAACATGTGAAACTGGGAATTCAAAGCTCTCATGGCTAGAGTGGAAGAAGTATAAACTTTCTTTCCCCATCTATCCAAGGCCCTGGCCTCTTTATCTGCAGGAACCGGATTCTTGACAACAGAAGCCTTTACACCCTTAGGCCCCTGGCTAACAGTTTCTGGGTCTGCCCTAGGACTCTTAAAAGATACTTATGAGCTTCAGGCACCCTGTAATACCTATCGGTTTAACAGGAGCAGGAGGCAAAGAATCAGGATTAAGAAGCCTCTGCAAACACATCTTCCACTACATTCAGAACAGGAGGTATAGCTAAAGGCCTATGCTGGGGTAAAAACAAAAATTCCCTAAGCCTTTTCCTGGAATCAGAGAAATCCTGACCTTCCCATTTAAAATGCTCTCTCATGGAGTGCAGGGTCTCTGAAAAAGAAAAATCCTCAGGAGGAGAAGCAGAAGGAGTAGAATCATCCACATCAGAATCAGAATAATGAGAATACTCCTGCAAGTCTTCAGCCGAAGACTCAGACACATCCGAAGCCTGCTCATAATCCTCTAACACAGGTTCCATCCTAGGCCTCTTATCAGGAGGAGGCATAGAGCCTCTAATTAAAGTAATTAAATCTTCTGCCATTTTAAGCATGTGCTTTTTGGGCACAGAACCTGAAGAACTAGGAGTGACACCCACAGAAGCAAAACTAGACCTGCCTCTAGGGGAAGCCTTGGAAGCAGAAAGAGAGGGCCTAGACACCTTAGGAAGGGAGGGGAGTACAGTTACCTGAGAAGCCCCTACAGCCTGACCTGCCTCCTGGGAGGCCACATCCTGTAAAATCAAAGTTTCCCCCTGAGCCTCCAGAGAGGCCTCCGTCGGAACCACCGGTTCCACTGACGCCTCTAAAGAACCGGCGTCCGGTTCGGACGACTCCTCTAACCTAGGTTTAACTGCCTTGTCCTTGCGCTTCTTTGAGGAAGCGGCGGAGCATCCGGCGGCATTTTGTAATTGAACCGCTTTGCAAAGACCAACCTGGCACAATCCAACCTCCGCTTTATAGTGCGTTTATTGAACCTAGCACAAAAGCGGCACCCAACAACGTCGTGCTCAGGCCCCAAACAAGGTATACACAAATTATGGTAATCCCTATGCGGTATCTGTTTCCCACAAGAAATACAGTTATTCACTTTTTCTGACATCCGGTAAACCACTGAGGCAAGAAAAAAACAAAATATTCCCAACGGGTACTTAACCAACTCTGACTTGGTCTGAAACTCCGAATTCGAAAAATTTCAGAGCGAGCGGCACTTGCAACACTGCTTCTGCATCGGACCATGCGGCAAAAAAGACTGAGGATATGACGTCGGTCATGCGCATTTGTACCCTGACGTTCTGATGTCAGTCAAATGCGCCCTGACCGACGTCAGCCTTATACTCTGATATTCGGGCCGACCGAGGGACAGCGGACTACCCAAGTGTTAGGACTGCAGCAATGTGAGATGAAGAACATCTTGTTTTTGTGCCTCTGCCCATTGACTGCGTGGCAGGTCAGGCATACCGTTTGGCCTTGGCAGGGTGTGAAAGTGGAACCTGTAGCCTTGATACGATATTTAAGACCCATTTGTCCTGGGTGATCATGTGCCAATTTTGTGAAAAAAGTGCTAGTTTTCCCCCCAAAGGAGCTGCCAGACGATAAGTGCTTGGTGTTGGCAGGGGAAAGTCATTGAGACTGCTTCCAGTATGGCTGTGATTTTTCCTCTCCACTTTTGGAGGTAGAAGCACCCCATTGTTTAGGCCTGTATGAGCCTTGCTGCTGTGATCTGCCTCTGGGGCGTCTGTATCTGCCTCTTTGTGGCCTGTCTGACACTGGAAAGGACCAATTCTTTGTAGGCCAGTTCCTGCTAAATCTGGGAGGCTGTACCTGTAAGAAATCCTTCACTGTTTGCATAGATTTAGCTTTGTCCTTCATTTTCTTCAACACTTCTTCTGCTTTAACACCAAACAAGGTATCATGTTGTAATGGAGCATCTAATAGTTTTGCTTTAACATGATCAGGCAGATTCTGTTCTTTTAACCAAGCATGCCTCCTAATGACAGAACTTGTAACTGCGGCCCAACAGGAGGCCTCTAGAGAATCAAAACCACATTGCAAAGTATGCTTTCCCACTTGTTCAGCTGCATGCAATAAATCCTGCATTTCTTTGTTTTCTGCACATTCTGAATTTGTCAACATTTTCTGTTTAAGCAGTGACATAAGATATTGCTGATATTTAAGCATATGAAACTGACAGTTTAAAGCTCTTACAGCCAAGGTAGCAGAAGTATAAATCTTTTTCCCCCATCTGTCCAGGGCCCTTGAATCCCTATCAGAGGGGATAGGGTTTTTTGCAGTGGAAGCCTTGACCCCCTTGGGACCCTGAGAAATAGTTTCTGGGTCAGCAGCAGGGTTTTTGTAATGAAATTTATGAGAATCCGGAACCCTGTAGTATCTGTCTGGCTTAACAGGAGCTGGTGGTAAAGAGTCAGGAGACAGACTGGACTCTAAAAACATCATCTACAATGTCTAAAACAGGGGGAATAGCAAGGGGACTGTGCTGGGGTAATAAAAGGAAGTCTCTGAGCCTTTTCTTGGATTCTGAGTAACCTTGGCTCTCCCAATGGAAATGCTCCCTCATGGTATGCAGGATCTCCCCAAAAGAATAATCCTCAAGAGTAGAGGCTGAAGGGGTAGATTCTTCAGCATCAGAAATGTCATAGGGAGGAAGGGAATATTCATGTTCAGAAGAAGAATCAGAGGAAATGGAAACCTAATCTGAAGATTCATATTCTATCTCTTGCCTAGGCCTCTTATCAGGAGGGGGATGGGAACTCCCTGATCAAAGTAATTAGGTCTTCGGCCATTTTAAGCATCTGTTTTTTAGGCATGGAGGCCTGTCCAGGAGAATGCTGTACTTGTTTCTTTGTCTTTAGAGCTGCTTTAGTCTTTGCCTTTGAAGCTGAAGTTGGCTTTACATATAACTGTGTAGGCCTAAAAACACCTTCAGAAGCCAATGCCTGCTCAGCGGCTCCAGACCCATCTGAGGGAATAGTTTCCGAATGTCCAATACCTTGAGTATCCAGAGGCCTAGTTGGCTCCACGTGGGAGTTGGAAGCGGCCTATGGCTCTGAGGTAGTGGGCATCACGGGCTGCAAAAGCGCCTCACTGAGAACCGGCGACTGGCCTAGCGGAAGCCTCGTCGTCTGTTTTGGACCTCGGATGCCTTTTTCCTTTTCCTTGTACTTTTTATAAACACCGGTCGTCGGCTGTTCCGTCGGCATTATATAATTAAATCTTCGGCCAAAGTAATGAAAAGCAAAATCGTACCGACGCTTAATAGTGCGTTGGTTAAATCTAGCACAAAACAGACAGCTAGCAACGTTGTGGTCAAGGCCTAGGCAAGGAATACAGTAAGAATGAAAATCCTTATGAGGTATTTGCTTCCCACAAGAAATACAATTGTTAACTTTTTCTGACATCGGTCTGGAGCAAGAAAAAAGTTTTCCCAACGGGGTACTTAGCTTTAATGAAGACTTCGGATCTGAAATTCAATTTTGAAAATCTCTGGAGTCGGCCGACCGGCACTTGCGAACTGCTTTTGCTTCGGGTACCGTGCGGCAAGAAAGACTGAAGAAAATGGCGTTGGCTACATCTTTTATACCCCTGGCGCACTGACGTCAGGGAAGAGGCGACAGCAACCGACGCCGGACCAAGACTTTGGAATTCTGGCCGACTGCGGGTAGCCTGCCAGCAGGATAACCCAAGTGTAATGACTGCAACAGTGAAACACGATGAACATCAGGTATATGCCTACCACAAGCCACAAAAAGACAACATAAAATAGTGTCTGTGATGCAGAAAGAGAAGCTGGAAAACAAGATCATTTCAATACAACATACCCAGTGGTGGTCAGTTTATGGTATTATACTAAGCACTACATAATGCAAAATATCAAGATAAAAATGAACACACAACACACCCAAACACACATTTACACAAACACCTATATAGCTACTTAAATGGTAGATACCAATGATGTTCTGAACTAAGGCATAGAAAAAAAAACACACTGGTAGTCATCATCCAAACACAGCACGTTAAAAAGACAACACGAACACAGCCATTTTTAATTCAAAGATATTGGTAACACAGTGTGCAGCCAAGACATTACTAAACCAGCTCGGAAATAGTAGACAGATGCGTGCCACTCTGGAATCATACATAAACTTACTAAGCTGGGCATTAATCCCTATGTCACTCGATGGGTTGCCAACTGGCTTACTGACAGAACCCACACTGTAAAAGTAGCCGACTCCAAATCCAGCTCCAGACAAGTGACAAGTGGAGTACCTAAGGGTTCAGTCCTGGGACCGCTTTGTTTGGCATCTACTTCTCTGAAGTACAGGCCAACACTAAGGTATTCTGGCTAACAAAGTTCACAGATGACTGCAAACTGGGAGCCATTATTGAATCCCCAAATGATGTGGATATTCTACAAAAGGACCTTACAGAAACAGATGCTTTGTGCCAGAGCCATGGGCTCAAGCTCAATGCCAATAAATGTATAGGTATCCCCTTTGGGAAAAAACATGTACCCGTGAATTACCACATAGATGGCAGTACACTAAACACTGAAAGTGTGATGACAGACTTAGGGACACAGGTGGACAGTGGTCTCACCTTCAATAACCACATCGCCACAACAGTCAGGAAATCCTTCTATATGGCACACCTCATCACTAAGGGTTTTTCATCCAGAAAATAGGAGGTCATTATACCACTGTACTCATCCCTCATTAGACCCATTATAGAATACAACTCCTCATTTGGTATGTACCTCTCAAGACATCTGCAACAACTGGAAAGGGCGCAGAAACACCTCACTTAAAGAATCACAGGCCTGAAGCAGATGCCCTATGCTGACCGTCTAAAAAAAAACTTCAGCTATACTCTGTCACATGTCATCTACTCAGATGCAATCTCTGCTTAACAAACAAGACCATGTCAAACCCAAAGCTGTTGGACATTCTACACTTAAAGAAATCCCAACCCCTCAGAGCCACACGCTCCAGGGATCTAAACCTTGTCATCACAATGAACAAAACATGCACATGCTGGAGGGATAGGTTCCTGAGCAAGAGACTCCCTAGACTCTGGAACAGACTGCCCATACATGTCAAGCAGAGCGCCTCTTTGGACCTCTTCAAAAGGAACCTTGACGACTGGATGGGAGATGAGAAATTCACCCCGGGAATCACATCAGTCGCCCTGCTAGACAGGGTCCAGGGAATTAAATATTGTTGGAAGAAATATCCAGGGGATTGTTAAGGCTAGGCTTGTATAGGCCCTAGGGCCGATAGCCTAGTACCAACCTATGAACCTATGTATTTATAGGTTGCAATATATATTCATAAAAGTTTGCCATGTGCAACATTACAAGAAAATGTTACTGACATTGCCTGAAAGCAAATTTTCAAATAGGAAGTCTAAAAGAAAAAGACGAAGAAAAAAACAAAAACCCATAAAACCTCCTGTAGTGCAACTGCCTTGAGAGTAAGCCACCCACCTCCATTATTTTTAAATAATTTGGCATTCATAAGCAGCAATGACATTTTGTAAAGGCAGCTTGGATACAGTTTGAAAGATCTGATCAAGTCACTGCTGTGCTATGTATAATGCTCATTAAACTAAAATTACAGAAGAGTTTAGAAAAATAAAAGCAAGCAAATAAAGAAAATATCACTGCTGTGAATCCGCCCCCTTAAGGCTTTCATTGCAATAAAAGCTGCTCTTTATCAACTGCATTTAAAAAGCACACATTTCTTTTCTTTACTGCCTTTAACAGAACTAATCACAACTGCAGAGTCACACAGCACTCATGAAAACATCTGTTTTCTTTTTAGCTGAATATTACAGTAATTACCATCTCTGTTTGGATACACCCTTTGGAATTTCACCATAAAATGCAGGTGCTTAAGGCAGAACGCACACAATATCACTTGTAGACAGAACATACACAGCACTTGTGCAGACACATTCTTAGGGAAGACTTAAGTTAGCCATTTCAACATCAGAACATTTTAAAATGTGCAGTCAACATCAAATCTGTATGAAGACAGCCTGAACAGAAGACTACACTATCAAAACTGAAGGTTCAAGAAGACCTCAGTTAATAGATTATACTAACAAATCCTGCAGTGCTAAAAGGTAAAGATTTATTTCTAAATATAATATCTCTATAATAACATTAAAAAGGTTCATGTTGATACAGTGTCTAGCTCCCACAATCTGACATTCATCTCTTGCTATATACTGACGTATTCAGCATGGTTTCTCTCTCTCTCCTACACTTCCTCTTCTGCTATCCAGTTCTTCTTCCTATTTTTTCACCGTCATTTTTCTTCTTCTACAGGCTCTCTTCTCATTTTTGTAATGATTTCCCACCTCTCTCTTCCTCTTACACTCAACATAAACTCATCTATGCATGCAGGTTGTGATGTCCCTACTCTGATTCAGTGATCAAGGACTCTCGAACCTCACCAAGGACACCGGTGAGGGACGTTCATTTGGAACAAAAATGGATACACAACAGTATTTTCAAATGCAGCTCTCTGCACTATGCACAATTTCACTTAGGAGCACACAGTGAACACACTCCCATCCTGAGGCTGGGTTTCCCTCTCTCTTTCTCCATGCCCCAAATAAGACTTCCCACTGACTCAGCTGTAGGGTTGAGTCCTCAAGCAGCTAAGTCCACCACCACCCTCTCTGTGAAACCACTGCTCTGTGTCCCTGCTTCAAGTAGCTCACATACACACACACCACTGGGAAAGGCTGGCACAGATTTACCAGCTATGCCCCCTCTGCCCAGACTATAAGGTAGACACTGCCACAAGAACACTCCAAAGCCAGCTATTCTAAGGCTCTTACCAGGTTATCCAATTATACTTAGTAAAATTAATACTAATACAAATGGTAGTGTTTGACCAATGCAACAAGGTTTTCAGAAGCAGCCACAGTGTCACTAAATAAATATAAGTACTCTCAAAGGTTAAAATATTCTCTAAAAGATCAGCCACAATGGAAAGTTTAAATATATTTAATAATAAATAAGAGAATATGAAAATGCCAAATATCTGCTTACAACAAAACACCAGAGTTTCAATCACAGGAAGTATTAAAAATAACACAGATGGATAGATTCAAACAGATACAGAAAACAGTACTTAACTAATCTCACTATATTTTCTTGAATGATCTAAAGGATTACTATTCCCTGGTTACTTACTAAAGCAAGGCAAAATGAAGTAGGTGAGTGGTCCTTCTTTGTCAGATTTCAAAAACAGATTGCTCTGAGACTTCTGTCTCATCTAGTATTAAAACATCATTTCAGTGTTGGATTATAGAATGACATTACATACATCTGGTCATCTGACTCTGGTTCTCATACTACCCAGTTTACTAGAAACTGAAACGGGATCTAGCACATGTGTGCTACAATGCGCACACACACACACACACACACACACACACACACACACACACACACACACACAGCTTTGCTAAGGTGTGTTACAGCATCTGGAAGCTATAAAACCATTTCAAAAAATTCCACCCTTCCAGGGTAGCAATTAGTTCACCCCTAAGGACAATACAGTAGGATTTCAAGTCCTGGTTTTCACAGACATTTTGTCTCTGTTTGCAATCAGTACTGTAAGATACAATCTGTACAGCCTAAACCAGGTAATTTAACTTCAGATTATTCTTCAAAGTTAGCTGGAGTGAGATTAACCTCTTTTCTTTCAGTATTCTCTTTTACAATATATTAATTTCAACAGTAGAAATACAGTCTGACATACAAGTGTATTTCCTTTCTGTCCAGCAGGATCCACTGTTGGTACATTTTTTAACACAAGCAACTTTACAAATACATTTCTACACAACCACCTGTGCAAATCAGTTTGATAAACAAATGACATATAATTCTTTACAAAACTCCAGCTAGCTATGCTGGCATATGTTATACATCTATTGCACTACTTCTCCTGGCATAGCTGGCAATACCTCACATCATCACACAGGTATACAAACTGCTTGTGCTAAAGCTAATAGTATCCTAAAATATGACTGCATCAAAATTTAACAGGTAATGAACATCTAGACATCATCCCTCTATGCCAGCAGAGCTGGCTATAAAGTTTTGCCAATGGTCCTGGTGACTTGCACTTGATAAGCAGCTTGGGTGATCGACTGAACTTACAAGGGATGACAGGTGAGTCCACCCTTTGAGGGATCAGGCGGAACAGGATGAATATATTCACAATCCTCTCAGAAGAGTGGCAGTGTTGTGGTTCACATACCAGGTGCAGGTTTTCATCTCAGCATTAATTAGTAAGTGTACAGGAGTGTGCAGTCACAGGGGGAAGCCATTGCGAGTCCCTGTGGTGACATGGGTAGCTCATACCCCTGTCCAGGAATCTGTTAGGCCATACAAATAACTTCACTGCTGGGATGCCAATGAGGGGACAACAAACCCACGTGGCTGACTTTATGATGGTCTCTCTAGATGGCTACTACTCCCTGCGCTATACAATTCTCTAGTATGAAGAAATAATGGACATAGACTCACTGTGGAAGGTTTGGTGCTCAGCAAGCACAGGGGCAATAAAACACCTAGAATAAAAATCTGGATATTACTGGAGTCTTACTTACCATTACTTTAAAATTATTAACAGCTTCCATCTTGCTAAATAAAATCAGTACCAGTTTATAGCTGGGCATTCAAATACCAAACGTCTGATCACCTCTTCTAACCACAATCCCAAAATGAGTACATAAATGCCTACAAGGATATATATATATATATATGTATATGTATATGTATATATATATATATATATATATATATATATATATATATATATATATATAAGTTAAATGGTGTATGCTAGGTAAATGACCACTGGGGCCTTTATAAAGCCTAGCTATGCATCCAAAAGGTAGCCCACAATATTTCTGTGCCTTAGAGGTTACTTTAAGGGTACATGTATGCTAGGGCTATGATTTGCAGATTGGGTCTGTCCATTAAAGACACAAAACTCTACTTCACATGGATGGGGATCCATTCCTGAGGAGGGGAACTGTCTGAAACACAAACATTTTTTCCAAGTCCCATTAATGCCACAAGCAAGATTTTCAAGTCTCTAGACTGAGTACTTTTGATGCTATTGGTTTTATGGGTGTGCCCAAAGGTCCATCAGAGCGGGATTGAAGAATGCCTTGTATGCCAGGCATACATCACCTCTCAACAGCATAAAGAACTAGTCATACTTATGGGTCTGTAGTTCCTGGGGTCTGATAATGGACTGCCCTTGTGCAGAGGGATGACTGCTGGACTCCTCCATTCATGTGGCACAAAAGCCTGTTTGGAGGCTATGGTTAAAAACCGCTCCAGATGTTCAGACAGAGCGTACTTCAGGCATTCTGGGATATTATCAGGGCCTACTGATGTGGTGTTCTTAACCTTAGAGACCACATTTAGGATCTGCTTTATAGTGATAAAGGGTGGGGGGTTATGTTTGATGGTATTACTTGGGGGGAAGGGTTGGGGTAAAATTGGAGCTGAATTTATTGATGAGCAGATTTGCTAAAATGTTCAGCTCCATCTATGTGGCTCCACTAACAGTCAGTTCTGTACACTTGTTGTGTACTGCCTTCAAGGTTTTGGACACAGCTAAAGCTTTGTGGTCATCCTGGGGTGGGAAAGCTACCTTTACCTCAAAACTGGCTTTCATAAACTTACTTTGCCCCCTTAATTATTTGTCTAGCCTAATGAAAGTTTTTATCCTGCTGAGGGTTGCATTTCCCAATTTTTAGCTATGACTTTTTTCCTCTTGGTGGAGAATTTGTTTATGCTTGGATTCCACCATGGTGGTTTGTTTTTCTGAGTTTGTTCTGGACTTGTTTCTGGTAGGCACAGCTGTCTCTATGCTTCTATTAATATGGCTGCACACGATTTTTGCGTACAATTTTGCACAGGCAGCTGTGTTCTCTGGGTTTGAAGGGCTTAAAATTCTGTCAGGTAATCACTTAATAATAGATAGCTTACCATAGTACAGTTCCTAACTGTTACAGATTTTGCTGGGGTCACAGCAATTAATTTTTATTTTAAAGGAGGCAGCTTTATGGTTTGACCTTACTAGTAAGGAGATTACACTGGGGGTGGGGGTGGGCAGCATTCTCTCATATTTATGAGTACGAGATTCCGTATGTTTCTCTCTTAGGGGGTGTATGGACTAGCTGGTTCAGCGTGTTTGTGTGTATAAAGTCCACTAATCTCTGGACCTGCAAGTTTGGGGTCATGTAGGATTTCCCATTTATACAGGGATAGTTAAAGTCCCCATGAACATGGTATTGGGTTGAACAGTAAGTGTCACCAGTACATCTAAGTATGTCCTACAAGTTCAACGAGTGGTGATCCATAGTTTTCAAGGATAAGAAATGTGACTCTGTCTGTGATAATTTGGACAAGAAGGATCTCTACGAGTCATCCTGCTTGACCAACCTTGAGGTACATTCGTCTTTGATGTAGATCAAGACACCAACACTTTTAGTCCCTGCCTACTCAGAAGCTGGTCTAAATGTGTGGGAGGCACAGTCTCCCTCTGCTGCTGGGGTACCCTCTGCAGCTTTAAAACAGGTCTCAGTGACTGCACACAACTGCATTCTCAAATGTGAGGAGAGCTTGGTGGGAGTGGAGTTTCTTGTTTAGACCTTTAGATTCCTTTGGGTTGATCTTGCAAAGTTGAAAGCTTTGTCAGTTTGGTATTGCCTAAAAAGGCACCATGTGGGAGGACAATCTTTACCTAATAATCGAAAGTGTAGTAAGCACAGGTGCATACCATCCCTCTCAAAGCAGTGTGGTCTGCTGACCATCTCCTCCCATGATGACAAATAGTGTACACTGTTTGAATGACACCAGAAGCTAAGCCAGTTATTAAAATCAACCATCTTCTATTCGTTCAGTGGCATCATCCTTGGTGAATGCACAATGCTGCTCAGTGCTAGGCTTATACAAATCTGGGACTCGGTCTAAAAGCTCCATAATGTCTCTCTTCATACAGTCCAGAGAGCTTTGACTCAGGTCATTTACACCCACATGGACCATGAGTGAGTGAGACTGCTACTTGTGCTTCAATCATGAGTGCAGCCATGACTTGGCAGATCCTGACCCGACTGGCAACTGACTGTGATTTTCTCCTTGTTCAACCAGGTGAGTAGGGCATCTGTACGTCTCACAAAGCAGTCTCCAAAGACTACAGTACTCCGTAGTGCGTTACTTGCCTTGTATGCTTTGTAGTTGAGACTCCATGGAGTGTGCCTATATATGTGGTGTTGGGTGTTGTTTTGGAAGACTCCTTTTGGATTTGCTGAGAATAATTGATGCAGGTCAAGTGTGTGCGAAGTCTTCGGGGTTTGAGAAGATTGTTTCACCATGTTACATACACACATACATACAGATATTTCAAGCACAGACACTAATGCCCTTTTAGAAGACAAAAGAAGTTTTCGTGTTAGATTTTTAGAACATCTAAGAAATATTAAAAATGAAAAGGTGGAAAGCCCATTAGGCTTACACTTTAAAAAGTATCATAATAGTGATGGAAATAAATTAGTAGGTACAATTTTAGAAAAGGTGTATTGTGAAAAAGGCACATGTATTAAGAATAAATTACAATGCAAAGAAGCATTGTTTATTTTAAAGTTTGATACTTTATACCCTAAGGGGTTAAATAGAGAACTTGATTGGAAATGGTTGCTTTAATTAATTGCTTTTTTAATTGTTTAATTGGAACTGTTTTTATTATAAAAAGGAATGAGAAATAGTTCTTGTTATACTCTGTTAAAGGCTTATGCCGAGGCGCTGGAGAAGAGAAGTCTGTTAAGAAAATAAATCTATTGGATTTACTGGCTGAGTCGTTTTTCTGGATTATTTTTTTCATTGTGTGGTGTTACATATATTTTCCATATGGCCAGTGATCCTTCTTTTCAAACTCCCAGAATTTTTCGAGAGGATCTGGGAGAAACTACTCAAAGAACATTTGAGCAAAGTATTTTACAGGTGGGAGAACGTTTGCCTGAAAGAGGTGTAAATTCTACATCCCAGTTGGGTGAGTCGCAAAAGATCTGGGATAAATTGCTGATGGATGGATGTCAAAAACGAACAGTTAATCCTTTTTCCACTATAGGACAGAATCATAATACAGCTATTTCTGCTGAATTACAAGGTACTGTTAAGAGACTTGAAAGTTTACTGTTTAGAGAGAATGCAACGCACTATAACATTATTAGCCTGCAAAGGTATTTGGAGTTAAATGTTACTCCAAAAGGACTAAGACCATATAAAAATCCTTCTACACTGTTTGATGAGAAAAATACAGAAGATATGCAATTTGCTAAAAGATGGGCGATGGCAGCACACCGCTGTACAACAGAATGGGTGGCCATTCTAGTTGAAAGGGATCTGTTAAAACAAAAACAGATTAAAAGTGACATTACTAAACTGTGTGCAAGTCTGTGCAATTCTCTGACGGTCCCTAGGTTTGAGGGTGTATTAAAAGACTTAAATGAAAAAGTTCTGAGTAAAACAGAAGCGTTGATTGACAGGAAAATACGCACATTACAGAGAGACTTAAGAGAATATGCTAATGAGACAGCGTTCTCTAATAAAAACTATCAGAAGACCATGGGCGGGTCTTTCGGTAAGAAAGTAGTAAAGAAAAAACATGGTGTCTCGTTTGCTTCGGACGCAACTGAAGCTTCAGGAGAATGGTCGGATGAAAATGTAGACTTTCCTTCACTTCCCCCATCCCAGAAAAGTGAATATATGTATGAACATTTTCACAATAGACCCAATACAAGTGAGAGAGGTCGGAAAAGGGGACAAACGGATACGACGTGGGGTAGACTACAACAACAGAACCAACAGGGGAAAAGAAAAAGATGGTACTAATTTTTCTGAAGTTTATAATACTGATTGTGAGTCAGGTGAACAGTATGTTTTCAATTTAACTGGTAGTCTTTTTACAGACACTGAAATAGCAGTATTAAATCGTGGTATCAAATTTATTCCTACTGTTATTTCGAATATATATTCATTTAAAATAGATATTTTTAAGTTAGTAAGGAAATTACATTTATTGTGTTTTTTTCAAGGCATACAGAAAATAATGTAGAAGCAATGAATTCCTTTGATATGTATGATTCTTTACATGAAACAACTTCTATGGAATTTTTTTCTTGTGATTCTTCATTTGAAAATGATGAAATTATGAATGCCTATTGCTTGTTGCCAACTGACAAAATTAGCATCAAAAGCAGCTATATACCCTCCTTTCAATAATGAAACAGTAAAATATTTTTTTAGTGTAGTAAATTATTCTATGCAAGATATTTTTAAACAGAGAAAAATTTCTTATAATTTGACTAAAAATGAATGGGAGGCATTGAAAAAAATGAGACATAGGAATGACATTGTTTTCAAGCCCTCAGACAAAGGTAGTAAGCTAGTAGTGATGACAGCAGATCAGTATTATAAGATGTGTATGGATAATTTAAATAACGATGAAATATATAAAACTGCAGTAAGGAAAGACTATGATACAGCTTTGTTGACATATAATGAATTAATACGTAAAGTGCATAGGTTGGGTTACTTTACTAAGAGGGACATTGAGAAGAAATTTTCCGTAGATAAATGTACTATGGCTAAATTTTATTGTCTTCCTAAGTTACATAAAAACAGATGTAACCCTCCGGGTCGCCCAATAGTGTCTGCATGTAATTACTTTCTTCACAACATAGGAATTGTATTACATGAATTACTTTTACCTAAGGTAGTGAAGTTATCATCGTACATTAGAGACACTTTTGATTTTCTTGAAAAAGTAGACAGAATACAGTGGAATGAAAATAGATACTGGATAGCATTAGATGTTAAACATTTGTATACGAATATTGTACAGGAATTAGGTATTAAAGCTTTAAAGTTTCATCTAGGTGATACGCCACTGGCCTATTATATAATTGATTTAATACAGTTCTGTCTTCAAAATAATTATTTTGAATTTAATAATATCTTATACCAACAAATAAAGGGAACAGCGATGGGAGCAGTGTTTGCTCCTACACATGCAAATTTGTTTATGGGTCACTTTGAAATAGAATTTTTGTATAGGATGTGTTTCTTTAGAAATCATGTGATAAAGTACTACCGTTACATAAATGATTTGATTTTTTTGTGTGAAGGGGGCAGTTCCAGTGTACTTAAATTTATCCAGGATTTAGATTGTAATAATTTTGGTATAAAGTTTGATGGAGCTCAGTGGGGAGATAAAGTAACATTTTTAGATGTGAATTTGATAGTAAAAAATAATGAAGTGGTGACATCAGTCCATCATAAATTTGAGGGTGTTAATAACTTTATTCATTGGACTAGCTGTCATCCACCACACTTGATATCAGCACTTCCCTATAATGAATTATTGCGTATTTCAAGATTGACCAGTGACAGGCAACAAAAAGAATTAGAAATTGAACAAATTTGTAGTAAATTTATTAAAAGAGGCTATAGTATAGAAGATGTAGAACAAGCTAAAAAAAATTTGATTTTAAAAAATCAAAGTAATATGCAAGTAAAGTATCATGGTAGATCAGATAAAAATATACATAATAAACAAGTGGAAAAGATATTTTTTGTGACCACCTATGGAGTGTATACAGAGGAATTAGTTAAAATAATTATGTTCTATTGGAAATATTTGACACAAGATCCTTTTTTAGGATAATTGATACCTCAAAGACCTATGGTGTCATATAAGCATGGAAAAATTATTAAGGATATGTTAGTACATGCTTATTTCATTTTTCCTACTGTAAAACTAACCAAATGTGTATCTGATTGTGGTTTTAAAGCATGTGGACACTGCAGTATATGCAACCAAACAGTGAATTTTTTTGATCAAATAAATGGAAAGAAATTTAGTGTGAATGATAGTTACAGTTGTAATACAGAAGGTATTGTTTATGTGCTTAAATGCGAGTGTAATTTATTTTATATAGGTGAATCTAAAAGAAGTTTTCGTGTTAGATTTTTAGAACATCTAAGAAATATTAAAAATGAAAAGGTGGAAAGCCCATTAGGCTTACACTTTAAAAAGTATCATAATAGTGATGGAAATAAATTAGTAGGTACAATTTTAGAAAGAGTGTATTGTGAAAAAGGCACATGTATTAAGAATAAATTACAATGCAAAGAAGCATTGTTTATTTTAAAGTTTGATACTTTATACCCTAAGGGGTTAACTAGAGAACGTAATTGGATATGGTTGCTTTAATTAATTGCTTTTTTAATTGTTTAATTGGAACTGTTTTTATTATAAAAAGGAATGAGAAATAGTTCTTGTTATACTCTGTTAAAGGCTTATGCCGAGGCGCTGGAGAAGAGAAGTCTGTTAAGAAAATAAATCTATTGGATTTACTGGCTGAGTCATTTTTCTGGATTATTTTTTTCATTGTGTGGTGTTACTAATGCCCTTTTAACCTGCCAATATACCAAAACAGTTGTTCTCACAAGTGTCCAGGCTGTTCTTAAACTATCTAAACTAGAGCTTGCTTTAATGTAATTTGGTAGTCTATTTGATGAATTAGCTGTTCTCTCAAGAACCAATTACAGTAAACTCTTGGTTAACCGGCACCCATGGGGATTGGTAGATGCCGGATAACTATAGTTTCTGGTTGCTTGAGAGTTACTATTAAAAATAGGTCCAATACTGTACCTCATACTATTTGTTTGGTTTGACTTGTCCTTAGGTTGGGGAAAAAGGGAATTTATTCCTATCTTCCTTTTTAAAACTCAAACTCTAAAAACGTAAGGTATGTTTTTGTGTGTGTGTGTGTGTGTGTGTGTGTGTGGGGGGGGGGGCAGAAAGCACAACACATGGAAATTTTACTGTATTTCTTCGATTTTTTTTTCCTGGTTGCTTGAGTTCCGGTTAACTGACAGTTTACTGTAGTACACTTCTCATTCCAACAGCATCTTCCACATAGGTTGTCTAATGATTCTCTACTACTCTAACTCCAAACAATCCCAGAGGTAGTTGCCTCTAAATGCCTTGTATACCGGAATAAGGTCTCCTCTTAAATACTTATGTGAGATGCTGTACAAGTTCTGATACTTTCGTCTTTCATAATAACTTAAATTTTCACATCCATGGAAGCCATTGGTACATTTCCACTGTACTGTTTCCAGTTTATTCACACTTGTTTTCTTATAACGTTTCCATATTGTTATTTCATACTCAAGTTTGGGTCTAATGTAACTAACAAACAATGACTTCATCATTTCTGATTTCCTAGACTTTATAAAGCTTTTTTACATAACCTATAGTTCTACAAGTATCATCAGCCAACTGGCTGACATGAAGAAAAACTCAAAAGCTGGATCTACCCATATACCCAGGTCCGTAAATGAATCTACATTTCCAGTCCCTGTGTGCTGTATTAAACAGTTTTTCCACTGAATGCATCACTCCACTTAGTTTGAAATACTGACTCTTTTGCTTCCATATAGAATAGTTGTGTAAAATCTTACCATAACAATACACGTCCTTCTCTTCTATGTTTCAGTATTCTTCACATATGGGTTGTATTCCTCCCATCGACCCGTCCGGCCTGTATACAAAAGCTTATAGCCACTGCCCAGTTTCTGTTTCTATACACACATTACCTCTATGTATTGCAAAAGCTTGAATAAGAGGGAAAATTATTTAAAAAAAAAAAAAAATCATGTTTCCCCTCATCTCCAGGCTGAAAAATGTCAAATAAAAGCACGCAATCTGTGAAAAAACTCCAATGTTCTGAAATGGCAACAAAATAAGAAAGGGAGCTTGTAAGTGATGCTGTAAGATCTGACAAAACAGTTCACTGTGAGCAGCATTGCTTCCATGATTTTCATCTAAGGAATTACACCATTTTGTTAAACAGGTTAATATAATTTATTCGGCTAGGACACTTGAACATCCACGTATGAATACCTGTGCAGACACATAAAAGAAACATCACTGTATCAAAGGTTCTACTTCACTAATTTCAAATACTAGTCCCTTCCACTTCAGTGAGGCTAACTTTAATAACGGCATTGATTCTGAGTACTCTCTACAGTCTGCTCATAGAGACTGATGAGTCGTTCCTCCCAAGTACAATCTAGTATAATATCCTTTAAATACTGTTATAAATTTCCCTTGGTAATGTGAACACCCTAACAGACCCTGGACAATTTGGTAACATCTCTCTCTACCTCCTTCCTCTTTAGACTGAGGGTCCAGCTTCTTGAAACTCGTTAGGGTAGAGTCAAAACCCTTAATCTTATGAGCTGTTTGCACATATTCTGTTTTATAAGCAACATATTTATGAAGTTTCTCTCGGACTACTAACCGCCTAGTTGGGGCATCCCTAAATCCCAACCACACTTGCTGTTGAGCCTCAAAGAGTTCCTCCTGTAAGGCTTCAAAGTTAGATCTGTGAAGGGCCAAAATTAGTGGTACACTATTTTTAACCTTCAGCTAGCAGACGTGTAAAGGAATCTCATGTAATGCCAGCCTCTCTCAACAGATTAAATCCCAGAAAGTCCCTTCCAATTATGAAAAAGATTACTCAAATATATACCAAAACAGGGACCATCACAAAGAGCCAAACTGGTCTTCCAATGTCTCTCCGGGAGATCCCCTGGGAAGCTTAAGACAGAGATGCATGATTCGACATTATATGGGTATGCACACCACATCCACCATATGACCATGTTCCCTTGTGGAATGAAAACATTTATGAATACTGTATTCACTGTTAATAACCAGATTTTGCTGCTTCTGCTGCAATAGCACAGCATTTCAAAATTATACAATAAAATTTCTATATAGAAATACATGAAAAAAGGTGATTTAATAAAACCAAATATAAATATTGCAGATAGGAAAAAGTAATACTTTCAGAAGTCTTTCAAAGAATCCAATTCTGTACACATAAGTATTGAGTCCATGAGGTCCGATGTGGGTTCCTGAAGCATTAATCAAGCAATCAAGTTCAGCATTGCAAAAGGCAAAGGAAAAAGAAAGACTGATACTACATACAGAAAGCCTGATTAACTGAGATCCACAGGTGCTGTAAACACACCAGACCTAGTGGTGGCAGGTTCATCGTACGCAGCAGCAAGGTGTGACTGTGAACGTTTATCCAGTGTGAAGCGTGAGCCTAGTACTTCACAACAGGCTGCAATATCCTTTGGTGGGTCTGAAATACTTGAAGTTCAGCAAAAGTTTACAATACTCCAAGAGGGAGTAAGGATACCTTTCTACTACCCTAGTGCCAAGTGCACCTTTTCTTGTCTTTGTGGTAAGATAGGGCAGAAGCAGCTTGAGCAGTCATTTTTTGAAAAGTGGATGTCAACAATTAATAGAAGACCAAAGCACACATACACATACTAATAAATTAGTTGTCAAGGTGCTGAAATTGATTAATAAAATACATTACCGTAAATAAGTGATACATTTTGCAAGATTTAACACACAGCAAACAAACACTCACACAGAGAAGTCTTAAAACAAAGGATTTGAACAAATAGATGGTATTTATTAACAACAATCCTGTATCTGATATCACCTGCTCTACACTCTTCCTCTGGCTTTTAAAAGCATTTTGCAGTTATAAGAAACCTCACAGACAAATTTCAGACTCAAAGCAGTCAGCTCAAAAAGACTTATGAATGATCCAAAAGAAAAAGTCTAACTGAACTCTGAACATGTGTACCTTGAAATGAAGAGTCCAGGTACCTTGGCAAGATATCCAAAGCGGCAGTCTGGAGCAAATTATTAATAGCAGTGATCCAGTCAGCACAATCCCACATGGTAAATTCCACCTCAGCAGTTAGCACAGTTTTTCCCTATAAGAATTCACATTTTAAATGCAAACATCTTGTTTACAGTATCACACTGATCAGTGGGATGTTAGGCCAAACAAGGCAAAATAGCTTTACGCGAGAAACCATCTCTGAAAATTTGTGCAAGCAGCAGTCTCCAATGCTTGTTGTACTTTTATTACTAGAAAAAAGTTGTACACATCTCTGCTGCATGTTTACAATGAGAAACAATCACAGGTTTTATGCAGCACACCCACTTATTCCTCTTTTTCTAGACTCAACACATTTTCATAAGAAATCACCAAGAAACAAAGCTTGAGAGGCTGAATGGAGATCTCTAACAAATGTACTAATTTCTTTGTCTAGAAAGACCAGTTATATTTTCAGTGATAGGAAAGGAGGACCCTTATGCCAAGTCTACTGAGCACTTCTTGGCCTTAATAATCTCTACCTTTCAATTTGCTCACAATCTGTGTCTAGAGGATTCTCTGCCAGCTGGATATACCCTAGCTTAGTAGTGATCATATCCCCAACCTCTTGTAGTACACTTCTTTTCGGTTTCTAACTGTGGGTATACAATAATTATTGTCACAGCAATGTTTCCTTATTTACCGATGTGTCAGACTAAACGCTTCACTTAGAATGTCTATTACAAGATCCCCCTGTGATTCCTCCTGTAACCTGTCACAAATACTGAGGATAAAAATCTTCCTATCATGGTAGGGCTTTGTGTTTTTGCCTCCTGCTTGGGAATGCCACTACAAAATTAGCATTAATTACCTTCCTCAGAACAGTGAAATGACCCCCTCACTCTGCCTGTACATAATTCTCTCTGACAAGAATAAGCACCACTCCTTTCTGAACCATTGTACAGTCAGTCTCTTGCTCTTCAGTCATGCCAAGCTTGTGTGCCATTGCACTTGTGCCAGACACTGACATGCAAGTTCCAATTCCATGCGCACCTTAAATTTAGTCCTGAAATTCAGTACACACCACAACAGACTCCTTGTATGAATCACACTCACTCTTCCACTTATCCTGAATTAAGTCCAGGACCCCTCATCCTGTAGTCATTAGCTATTTATTTTATTTATGACATTTGTTTACCAGGAAGGTCCACTAGGCTGACGAGAGCCCATTTTCAGTGGAGGCCCAGGGAGAAAAGCAATTAATACAATAAGGAAAACTGTATTACATTCCAGAGGTGGCTACCACAAGGTAGTTACAATACTTACAAGAGTTACTACAAAATGAATGATAGCAGTGACGTGGTACAACTTACATAGAAAAACTGCATTACAGTACAGACCTGGCTACCGCAAGGTAGTGATAATATTTACAAGGGTTTCTACCATACAATAAATCAGTGAAGTGGTACCGCTTACAGCTATAACACTACTATAAGATATCTCTTCACAATAAAAACTGTGTGTGCGTGGCAGTTATGGCAAATGTAAATACATTGAAAAATGTTTATAGAAACTGCCTTTGGTGAACATCTCAAGGAAAGTATTTTGGGGGGTGGGGTGGCAAGCTTCTTTTACCCCCCCATGCCCTCGACAGTAGCAGTGCCTGTCAAGCAGTAATTGTGGGGTCTTCTGCTCTTTGGTATCCTTTTTCAGGGATTTCTTTCATGTGATCTCCTCCTTTTCTGTGTAAAGTTTCAATGGGTAAGGCTTCACCCATATGTGAAGAAAAGCTGCTTGACAGCTTGGATAATCAACTCCAGGTGAGTCAACCATGAGAAGTCTGGTCTTCCCCAAGAATTTGGCAGAGAGCCACAAAGCAAGCCTTTCCCAAACAAATTAAGCTGTTTAAATGTAAACCTTTCCATAGGATCTGCTGCCAGGGATTACAAAAGCTTTTCAGACCTGCACAAGGCATGCCTTGGGGCATGAACCTGGTTTCCATGAAACTCTTTGCTACCAAATGAGTAAACAACAAGTATGATACCTACCTTTAGTCAGTTCTCCGAAAGAAGACCTTTGTGGCCAAGAATGTACAAAGCAATCACACACTTTATTGCCACAATGTGCATACACCCACAACAAGAAATTATGAAAGACTGCGTGGGCAGATTGCTCTTATCCATGCCACAGGTGTACATTCCTCATACTGAGGAAGACTTGTTCTGAACAGTTTTAGTAGGCAGGCTGCCTGGGCACATACCTACCTGTAGCTAATTCCCACTAGTCATGAATAGTCTGACATTTGCCAGGGTGTCTTTGGATGACTTTAGCTGTAAAGGTGGGAGGACTTTACTTAGAATCAACAGGACAAAAGATATTTTCTTCTGGAGCTTCTTAATAACCGCCTATAGGCTCCTACCAAAATGCAGTTTATTCCAAAAGGCATTCAGGCCAGCCTGGTACAGCTCCAATGAAATGCAGAAAAGTAAGACAAGCCGCTGTATTAAGGAGCACTATTGGTGCCAACTTTCCTGGTCATGGAGTCTACTACACTACAGATTGCAACGACCATATGAAATCCTACTGAAGACATAATTACAGGCTTTGTCTATAGTCTTACTGGCATTTGAGTCAGTAATGTCAGGCGATTCTTCCATGGTCTGCTAAACAACAAAAGCTGAAAATAAAGAGAGAGAATCTGTGGACTCAAGGTTTGAAAAAAAAAAATGTTTTGTAAATCTGCCCACAGTAACTCTCTTTACACAGAAAAGGTAGATATGGATTTGTACGTCTAAGATACATTAAGGAGCCAAAAGGAATTTATTTTAGCATGCAAGTCCACTGGAATGGGGTGTCTAATTCAAATAGCCTTCATAGATTATGAAGGGCCTGAAAAAGTACAGTTGTGTAAAATCTTACCACAACAGTAGATGTCCTTCCCTTCACTATTATAGTATGCCTTACTCTAGGGAGAGTACAAAAGCTCAAGAAAATTGGGGGGAGGAAGGCACAGCATAGCCCTTAAGAAAACCATGCAGAAAAGCCCTGGCAAATCCGTCATTAGCTCTGGAAAACACATCCATCTTGTAATGTTTAGTAAAAGTGTGTACAGAAGTCCAGGTAGCTGCCTCAGGGATGGAATTGGTATCCAAATCCTTTGAAAAAAGCACCAGAGGAAGCCACAGCCCTGGAAGAATGAGCCTTTACAGAAGTATAAAGGCGTTTCCTATGAAACAAGTAAGACAAGGAAATGGCCTTAGAGATCCAAGAAGAAATTCAATGTGTGAAGAACCTTCTCACTAGCAGACTGCAGAGAAGAGAAAAAGTAGACTGATTAACAGACATCTCATGAACCACCTTGGGCATAAAAAAAAAAAAAAGATTAGTACGAACCACCTTGGGTATAAAAGAAGGATAAGTACCAAGAGACACTCAGTCCCTATGAAAAACTAAAAAAAAGGAAGGACAGCCATTAGGTCAAGAAGCTCAGACACCCTTCCAGCTGAAGTAAAGTCCAAAAATTAAGAACAGTCTTCCAAGTACAGTGCTGCAGGAAAGCTGAAGTTGCAGGCTCAAAAGGAGCCATAGTCAATTTTTCAAGAAAATTAAGGTCTCAGAAAGGAGACATAGGCTTCCTGGGAGGTCTAATATGAAGGACGTCTTTAAAAAATTGTTTGACCACAGATCTAGAAGCCAAAGGAGGAGTCAAAAGCAGACGAGTAGAGGGCCAAAAGAAGTCCCCCATGGCTGAGGCATCTGAAAGAGTTCCTGTGAGGGGACGGGGGCTGAAAAGGAAGCCCTGGGTTGAGAAGGAGTTGATGAATCCACCACTGAAGCTCTAGCTTGAGGCATGGAAGAGGAGGAATTGGAAAGTCCAAAGGATGAGAATGTTGAAGCCAGACTGACTTTAGGAATCACTGCAGCTTTCTCATATGAAGTCTGTCTAGAGGAAGCAGATGACTGGTGGAAGCCATATACTCCAGACCTCTTAGAAACTCCCTGGCTGTAATTGAGACCAGAGGAAGAAGGGATTGAAAAAAGACAATCAGAGCCAAAGCCATAGTAGACAACAGGGATGCCAGCATAGGAATGCTCTGGAGCCTACACCCGAGAAAAACATCATACTTAGAACGAGTCAGAAGGATTTTTGGAAATTTACTGTAAACCCTAGTCTTTGCAAGAGGCAAATAACATAGTGAAGGTGCTAAAGCAGGTCTCTGGAGAGGAGCAGGTCACCCAGGTACGGAAAGATTTGTATCCTCATGCTGCAAAAAGCAATCACAGGAGTGAGCCATTATATGAAGACCCTTGGGGCAGTAGAGAGGAAAAAAGGGCAAAGTACAGAACTGAAGATGCAAGGAAGAAACAGAGAAACACAAAAATGCCCTGAAACAGGGATGAACAGGAATGTGGAGATAGGCATCCTTGAGATCCAGAGAGACGAGGAAAGTTTTAGGTAGGAGGAGAAAAGGTGCAGTTGTGCACCTACCATAAATGTAGATGTTCGAGTGTATTCACTGTTGCAGTCATTACAATTGGGTTATCCTGCTGGCAGGCTACCCGCAGTCGGCCTGAGTTCCAAAGTCTAGGTCCGGCGTCGATTGCTGTCGCCTCCTCCCTGACGTCAGTGCGCCAGGGGTATAAAAGATGCAGCTGACGCCATTTTCTTCAGTTTTTCTTGCCCCAGATGTCAGGTGCCCCTAAAATGGTAGGCTCACTAATGCCAAAAAGCATGAATAACCAAAAAACAACTTTTCCTTCATCTACAAGCAAATACACCACATAGGTTGTATAGAATAGAGAAGTACAGATAAGTCCCAGCAAGGAAAAGGGGGATGGAGGGAGGGTAACCTGGACTGCAACAGTGAATAGACTCAAACATCTACATTTATGGTAGGTACACAACTGTACTATGTTCATCGTGTTTCACTGTTGCAGTCATTACAATTGGGTTGAATCCCAAAGCTATGGTTGGGAGGCTGGTGATAATAGGATTAGGAGAGGCTATCAGGCCCTGCAGAACTGCAGTGGCAAAGCCTGCCCTGGATTTAGAATAGAGAGGTAAGTGATAGTGCTTTGTAAAAGTATGCACTGAATTCCAAGTTGCAGCCTCTAAGATGTCTTTGGTTGGTACTCCTCTGAGGAAGGCTGCTGAAGTGGCTGCTGCTCTGGTGGAATGTGGCCTAATGCCCTTAGGCACTGATTTCCCACGCTGTGAATAGCAGAAACGAATGCAGTGGCTTATCCACTTTGAAATAGTCTGCTTTGAGATAGGCTTTCCTTGTGATCCTGCAGCATATGCTACTAGAAGTTGTTCAGTCTTTCTGAAAGCTTTGGTTCTGTCCAAGTAGAAGCGTAGCTGTCTGTGAATGTCCAAAGAATGCAGAAGTCTCTCACCCTTATTCTGTGGGTTGGGTAAAAGGTAGGCAAGTGAATTGTTTGGTTAAGTGCCACACTGGGCACTACCTTAGGCATAAATGTAGGGTTTGTCCTCAGAGAAACCCTGTCAGGATGGAAAATGATAAAAGGTTTCACAGCCATGAGTGCCTGTAACTCTCAGACTCGTCTAGCGGAGGTTATTGCTAGAAGCAGAGCTGTTTTCCAGGATAAGAATTTTACATCAGCTGCAGAGGCTGGCTCAAAGGGAGGCAGTGTAAGTTTTTCCAAGACATAGTTGAGGTCCGATGCAGGTATTGGGGCTCTCCTTGGGGGTCTTATGTTTTTGGCCGAGGTACTGCCTTAGTAATGGATGAGAAAAAATAGGTGGTTCTGTATTGTAATGAGCTGAAATGACAGAGGCATGAATTTTAATGGATGAAAAGGAAAGGCCTTTATCCAGCATCTCAGTTAAGTTTTGCAAAATCTGAGGAATACTTGGAACAATCGTGTCAATACCTTGTGCCTGGTTTCAAGCACAGAATCTCTTCCATTTTTCTGCATAAGATTTTCTGGTGCTAGGCCTCCTGGCCTCCAAAGTAACATCCATAACTGCTTTAGAAAGAGGTGCGTCTTGAATGGCCAGATTATCCGCCATGCTGCCAGGTTTATGGTCTTGAGTTGGCTGTGCAGTATCTGACTGTCTTATTGAGTCAATAAGTGAGGAATTTGAGGTAGTGTCCAAGTTGGGCATTGGGACAAGCTCTTTAAGATTGGGTACCAGTGCTGGCGGGGCCAGTCTGGGGCAATCAGAATAATTTTTGGCTTCTCTTGTCTGACCTTGAGGAGTACCTTGGGGACGAGAGGCATATACTGTTAGGTTTTTCCAGCTGAAAGATAGAGCATCCACTTTCCATGCTTGCTTGTGATAAGTCCTTGCGCAGAATCTTTGTAGTTGGCAATTCTGAGGAGAGGCAAATAGGTCTATGTCCGGGCATCCCCAGTTCCTTGTTATCATGTTGAAGACTTGTGGGTCCAATTTCCACTCGTGGGAATCCATTAGGTTTCTGCTTAGTTCGTCTGCCAGAGTATTTATCCTTCCTGGCAGGAATTGTGCTTGCAGATATACTTGGTAAGTCAATGCTGTGTCCCACAAGTTCATGGCTAGTCTGCAGAGGGGGTAGGAATGTGTGCCCCCTTGCTTGTTTATGTACCACATGACTGTGGTACTGTCCGTCTTTTTCAGTAGTTGTCCTGGATGAAGTAGATCCCTGAAGACTGTCAGAGCATTTTGAACTGCTAGCATCTCTATTTGATTGATATGTAGATGCATTTGATTTGTGGACCATGTGTCATGAATACATCTTCCTGCCATATGTGCCCCCCAGGCATAATCTGATGCATCTGTTGTCAATGTCTGCCTGGCTGTGGGTAAGGTGAATGGCTGTCCCGTGTTGTGGTGACAGACTTTTGCCCACCATCGAAACTCCTGCTGCAGGCAGGGAATGAGGGTAATTATTGTTTCCAGGCTGTGGCAATGTTGAGTCCAAACACTTTTTAGATACCATTGAAGTTTCCTCATATGCAGTCTTACATATGGAATTAGCAGATTGCAGGATGCCATGAAGCCCAAAGCCTGCAGAATCTTTCTTGCAGATAACTAGGTCTTTGTTGCCAACATTTTGAAATAAGTAGTCAGTTGTCTGTGTTTGTCTGGCGTGAGATAAGCCATCTGGGCAGTTGTACTTAAGTTTGCACCTAGGAATATCATCTCTTGTGAGGGTACAAGTTTTGATTTCTTTTCGTTTACTGTGTACCCTAGGCCTGCTAGTAATGTTTTTACAAATGCCAGATGCTGTAGTAGAGTGTATTTGTTCTCTGCTTGAATAAGGCAGTTGTCCAAGTAAGGATATATTTGAATTCCTCTTTGTCTGCAAAAAGCAATTACTGGTGCCAGGCACTTTGTGAAGACCCTGGGCGCAGTAGATAAGCCAAAGAGCAGTGCAGAGAATTGGTAATGCATTGAGCCAGCTATAAATCTGAGGTATCTTCTGTCTGATTGGGACATGCAGGTATGCCTCTTTTAGGTCTAAAGTCACAAGCCAAGCCTTCTTGCCCAGCATGGGCAGAAGCTGCTGCAGAGTTAACATTTTGAATTTTGGAATGTCCAGGAATGTGTTCAGGATGGACAGGTCCAGTACTGGTCTCCAGGCTTTGTCCTTTCTGGGCACCAAGAATAGCCTTGAGTAAAATCCTCTTGCTGTGGTACTTGCTGAATGGCCCTCATGTCCACGAGGGATGAAACTTGTTTTTGTGCCTCTGCCCACTGATTGTGTGGCAGGTCTGCCATGCTGTTTGGCCTTGGCAGGGTGTGAAAGTGGAACCTGTAGCCCTGGGATATGATATTTAAGACCCATTTGTCCTGAGTGATCATGTGCCAATTTTGAGCAAAAAGTGCTAGTTTCCCCCCCAAGGGAGCTGCCAGAAGATAAGTGCTTGGTGCTGGCAGGGGAAAGTCATTGAGACTGTTTCCTGTATGGCTGTGATTTTTCTTCTCCGCTTTTGGAGGTTGAAGCACCCCATTGTTTAGGCCTGTATGAGCCTTGGGGCTGTGATCTGCCTCTGAGGCGCCTGTATCTACCTCTTTGTGGCCTGTCTGACACTGGAAAGGACCAATTATTTGAAGGTCAGTTCCTGCTAAATCTGGGAGGATGTACCTGTAAGAAATCCTTGACTGTTTGCATAGATTTAGCTTTGTCCTCCATTTTCTTCAAAACCTCTTCCGCTTTAACACCAAACAAGGTATCATGTTGTAGTGGAGCATCTAATACTTTTGCTTTAACATGATCCCGCAGATTCTGTTCTTTTAACCAAGCATGTCTCCTAATGACAGAACCTGTAACAGCGGCCCTGCAAGAGGCCTCTAGAGAATCAAAACCACATTGCAAAGTATGCTTTCCCACTTGTTCAGCTGCATGCAATAAATCCTGCATTTCTTTGTTTTCTGCACATTCTGAATTTGTCAACATTTTTTGTTTAAGCAGTGACATTAGATATTGCTGATATTTAAGCATATGAAATTGACAATTTAAAGCTCTTACAGCCAAAGTAGCAGAAGTATAAATCTTTTTCCCCCATCTGTCCAGGGCCCTTGAATCCCTATGAGAGGGTATAGGGTTTTTTGCAGTGGACGCCTTGACCCCTCTGGGACCCTGAGAGATAGTTTCTGGGTCTGCAGCAGGGTTTTTATAAAGAAATTTATGTGAATCAGGAACCCTGTAGTATCTGTCTGGCTTAACAGGAGCTGGTGGCAAAGAGTCCGGACTCTGAAAATACATCATCTACAATGTCTAAAACAGGAGGGATTGCAAGGGGCCTGTGCTGAGGTAATAAAAGGAAGTCTCTGAGCGTTTTCTTGGATTCTGAGTAATCTTGGCTCTCCCAGTGGAAATGCTCCCTCATAGTATGCAGGGTTTCCCCCAAAAGAATAATCCTCAGGAGGAGAGGCTGAAGGAATACATTCTCCAGCATCAGAATCCTCATAGGGAGGAAGAGAATATTCCTGGTCAGAAGAAGAATCAGAGGAAATGGAAACCTGATCTGAAGATGCATATTCTATCTCTTGCCTAGGCCTCTTATCAGGAGGGGGATGGGAACCCCTGATCAAAGTAATTAGGTCTTCGGCCATTTTAAGCATCTGTTTTTTTTAGGCATGGAGGCCTGTCCAGGAGAATGCTGTACTTGTTTCTTTGTCTTTAGGGCTGCTTTAGTCTTTCCCTTTGAATCTGAAGTTGGTTTTACATATAACTGTGTAGGCCTGAAAACACCCTCAGAAACCGATGCCTGCTCAGCGGCTCCGGACCCATCTGAGGGAATAGTTTCTGAATGTCCAATACCTTGAGTTTCCAGTGGCCTAGTCGGCTCCATATGGGAGTTGGAAGCGGCATGTGGCTCTGAGGTAGCGTGGGTCAGGGGCTGCAAAAGCACCTCACTGAGAACCGGCGAAAGGCCTAGCAGAAGCCTCATCGTCGGTTTTGGACCTCGGGTGCCTGTCCTTTTCTTTGTGCTTTTTATAAACTCCGGTAGTCGGTTGCTCCGACGGCATTATATAGTTAAATCTTCTGCCAAAATAATGAAATGCAAAATCGTACCGACGCTTAATAGTGCGTTGGTTAAATCTAGCACAAAACCAACAACTAGCAACATCGTGGTCAGGGCCTAGGCAAGGAATACAGTAAGAATGAAAATCCTTATGAGGTATTTGTTTCCCACAAGAAATACAATTATTAACTTTTTCTGACATCTGTTTGGAGCAAGAAAAAATTTTCCCTAATGGGGTAGTTAGCTTTAATAAAGACTTCGGATCTGAAATTCGAATTTGAAAATCTCAGGAGATGGCCGACCGGCACTTGCGAACTGCTTTTGCTTTGGGCACCGCGCGGCAAGAAAGACTGAAGAAAATGGTGTCGGCTGCATCTTTTATACCCCTGGCGCACTGACATTAGGGAGGAGGCTACAGCAACCAACATCGGACCTAGACTTTGGAACTCAGGCCGACTGCGGGTAGCCTGCCAGCAGGATAACCCAATTGTAATGACTGCAACAGTGAAACACGATGAACATCAGGGTTTGAAGGGACAGCACTGGAAAGGAAGGAACCTTTAAAAAGGTATTGAGCTGAGAAACCAAACAATACCCCTGACGAATGACACACACAACCCAAGATTCCCAAGTGATCCTTAACCAATTGTGAAGTGAGAGTTAAAGATGTAGAGATAAAGGAACCTGACTCAGCAGGGAGGGAAGAAGGTACTGGACTTGTCTGGAAAAGGAGTATTCTGAGTAGTAGAATCGGAGCAGACTTAGCAAGAGGAGCTCTTCTAGAACACTTTTACCTTTGGGGACGAGGGAGAGACCAAGTCCAAAGGCAGGCTTGGAAGGATAATTCCTCTCAAATTTGGGAACAGAAGAAAAATTATGTTTCAATTCCTGCAAGGCCTTCCTCTTCTCTTGTAGGGACCTAAAAAGCTCAGCAGCAGCAGACCCAAAGAGATTTTTATTGTGAAGAGGAACGCCCATCAATTTAGCCTTAATATCATCAGACAAAGAATGGAGGTAAAGCCAACAATAATGTCTTAACACAGAATCAAAGGCAGCAGCTCTAGAAGAAGCATCAGCTGCATTATAACTACATTTAATAGAATGATGGGCCACTTGAGAAGAGGATCCCAACAAAGAGAGGGACAAAGCCTCCCTTCAGAGTCAAGGAGCACAGAAATAACCTCTAAAGCCTGAGAGAGAAGAGCTAAAACATACCTGTTCATATGGGTCTGGTAGTTAACAGCGTGAAAGGCCAAGGTACCAGCAGTGGACACCTTTTTGCCCAGCCTTTCCATGCCCCTAATGTCCTTGTCAGAAGGAAGTAATTTAGTGGAAGGCAACAGTTTGGAAGGTTTGTCTGAAGAAACAGAAACAAAGGGATCAGGAACAGAAGGATATTTGTAAAGAAATTTACAATCATTAGGCACCTTATAAAAACTAGCAGTTTTCTTAGCAGCTGGGAGCTGAGAATCAGGAGTTTGATAAACTGTTGAAAAAGTGTCCAACAAGGACACGAGTGACAGCAGGAGGCTTATAAGACTTTGTCTGGAGAAGTTCATAATACCTCTTCTGGACATCAGACACCTGGGTACAGTCCCACTTAAAAAAAAATTCCATTACCTGAAATAGGACAAATGGAGTCCTCTTCCTCAGAACCACAGTCTAATGGAGAAGGAATCTGAAAGGAATAGGCTAAAGATTCTTCTTTAGAGTACAATTCCTCATCAGAACAGTCCTCTTAAGAGGAATAAAAGACTGGGGGGGGGGGGGCTTTAATGTCATGAGTGCAATAAACAACCTCTGTGTGAAATCCTGCCACTCACACTGCGGATCTTTAGGAGCAGAGGAAATATGTTTTGCTTTCTACCTCTTTTTCAATGAGATGACATCTCTAAAGATCTTAGGAGGTTCGAATCCTTGCCGAAAATCAACGTAGTAGGAATCTCCACCCTAGCAACAATCTGTGGAACATCCCTCACTCCCTCGGATATGATAAGTTGCAGATCCCCTTCAACATCTGTAATGGACATCTGCAGAGTTTCCAAGGACATGTGAGAAACTGGATCCATGCCGGCCTCTGAAACAGTCATGGCAGAGGAATCGGACAGAATGACCCAATAATCCCTTGGGTTTTCACCAGTCTCAACAGACACATCTGGGGGAGGCAGTACAGCAGCCAAATCCGACCTTTTTTGGTTTTCTTCTCAGCAGATGGCTGGCCCTCAAGCTGGGATGATTCCGCAACTGTATCTTGCACCAACAACTTAAGACATTGTTTTTCAAGCTAGATAGATAAAGAGGGGAGACAACTAAGAAGAGTCTTAGGGACAAATGCCTGACAAATCGGGCATGATGTATGGTTGTGAGAAGCACCCAAACTAAACATTGCTAGTGATTGTCCTTATGGGGAAGCGGTCACCCACGCTGACATTTTCCCTTTCTGGATGACATGTAACCTTGCAACAAATGTAAAGAAATCAAAGACGCGGGCGTCGGAGCATCCGACGGCATTTTATAATTGCAACGCTTCCCAAACACTAACCTGGCACAGTCTAACCTCCTCTTAATAGTGCGTTTGTTAAACCTAGCACAAGAGCGGCAACCAACAACGTCGTGCTCAGGCCCTAAACAAGGTATACACAAGGTATGGTAATCCCTATGAGGTATCTGTTTCCCACAAGAAATACAGTTATTCACTTTTTCTGACATCCGGTTAAATACTGAGGCAAGAAAAAACCAAAATGTTCCCCAACGGGGTACTTAGCCAACTCTGTTTCGGTCTGAAACTCCGGATTCGGAAATATTTCAGAACGCCAACCTGCACTCGCAAAACTGCTTCTGCATCGGACCATGCGGCAAAAAAGACTGAGGATATGACGTCGGTCATGCGCATTAGTACCCTGACGTACTGACGTCAGTCTAATGCGCCCTGACCGACGTCAGCCTTATACTCTGGTATTCGGGCCGACTGGACGCGGACTATACCCCCAATAGTAAGGACTGCAGCAATGGGGAACGAAGAACATCCCCAACAGGGCACTTATCTGAAATGGCTTGGTAACCAGCAGATGGAGCATTCAGACTGACGAACAAAGATGACATTCAGACTGGCGGCAAAGAAGTTGTGAGGTATGTACATCACCTTTATATGCTATGCCATATGAGTGGGGAGTGTACGTGTGACATACTAGTAATCCTAAGGCTTTGGTATACTGGCCAAACATCGGGTTGCCCTTGGCAGGGGATCCCTAGAGTAAGGAATACTGCAACAGTGATACGGAAGGCCATCAAAAGTTATGCACTTACAATGACACTAGATATGCTTGAAATATTCAGTCTTCATTAATCTACAGGATTCTACATACCATACATGCTGTGTTATAATTGACATGCTTGCAGGCAATTTCCTAAGCTAAACAAGCACCTATCCCCCAAAATGCATGTACCGCTCTCCATTTTTTCCAGTTTCCGACCAGAGGTAAGAAAGCGAGATAAAGGGTAATGCAATAAGCCTTCAGCTACCAAGACAGTGGAAAGGATGGTTGGTTAAAGACCAAATCCTCCTAGATCTAATTTTATGACAAAAACACAATTTTCATATCCAGTACGGAGATCAGTCTGTTAACTCTTAGTACAGAGTCCTTAGACAAAGAATTAAGGACCTTGGCTACAGTCTCTTGCTCACCTAAGTCAGGAATGACAGACAGTTCTTCCATGGTCTGACACTCTTGGGTGGCAAATTTGAGGAACTCACCAGTGACACCATGAAACCTAGTATAGTCTAGCTTTCCTTACAGGTCACGTATTCTCAGAACAACGGAAAAATGAGATGCCCTAGAGGTGACCTTGCTGGCGGTACACTGTAAAAGCATAAGCAGACTATACCCATTCTGCTAATCAACATAGCTGAAATGAAACCATAACAGCTAGAAAGTAAGACAAATCCAACATAATGAAAAAAACTTTTAGTTATGTACTTACCATAACTTCGGATGTATGGGATCCATCTCGCCTACATTCACAACATATGGGTTCGGAGCCGATCCATCGGCTCCGACTCGGCAACTAATACACTAGCACGAAGTCTCTCATTGGGTGGGCTACTCCCTATCCCAGGATGCACTACACCTGCTTCCCCAGATCTTGTTTGTTCGCTTTCATACACCCATGCAAACACAGAAAACTAGTAGTCACTATAACCAACTAAAGTTCTTCAAGAAAGATCTCCAAGAAAAAAGAGACTACAGCTCCTCTAAATCCGAATGGAAGGGGGAAGGAGGGTGGGTACTTATGAATGTAGGCGAGATGGATCCCATACATCCGAAGTTATGGTAAGTACATAACTAAAAGATGTAATGGGATCCTATCTCACCTACATTCACAACATATGGGACAGCGTCCCTAGCACCTACATCCCGGGTGGCTCATTGGAACACACTCCTGAGAACTGTGGAACCAAAGGAAGCTCTGCCTCGAGAAACCACATCCAATTTGTAATGAGAAATGAAAGTGTGCGGAGAAGTCCAGGTTGCCGCAGCACAAATATCATCTATTGATAACTTGGAGTGAAAAGCTACGGAAGTAGCCATTGCCCTGGTAGAATGAGCCTTGACTGGAAAGGGAAGGTCTTTGTTAGCCTGTGAATAAATAAAAATGATACAATCTTTAATCCATTTAGATATGGAGGTTTTGTTACTGGTTGACCCAATTTGTTCACTGCAAAGGAAACAAACAATTGATTTGATTTCAGCGTTTGAGCGGTTCTATTCAAATAAAAGCGCAGTTGTCTATGTACGTCAATTGATGCAAAGTATATTCTGCGTTATTAGAGAATTCTGGGAAAAAGACAGGAGTTCTATAGTTTGTTGCATACAGAAAGAGGAGGCCACTTTTGGTATAAATGCAGGGTTTAATTTCAATGAAACTCTATGCTTGTGAAAAATCAAATAGGGAGGATCAGAACAAAGAGCTTGAAGTTCTGAAACTCACCTAGCAGATGTTATGGCTACTAAAAGGCCGTTTTCCAAGACAGAAATTTTAAATCACAAGTAGCAGCTGGTTCGAAAGGACGGGCAGTTAGGGCAGCAAGAACCATATTCAAATCCCAAGGGGACAGGATGAGATAAAGGAGGCCTAAGGAGCCAAGCCCCTTTAAGGAAAGCCTTACAAAGTTTATGAGACATCAATGAAGGTTCAAATGAAGCATGAAAATTAGAGATCGCTAACTGAACCTTAATGGTAGAAACTGAAGAGCCCGACTGGAAAAGGGAGGCCAGAAAATTCAGAACCTCCGATACTGGTGCAGTGAGAGGATCTATACCCTGTTCTTGAGCCCAGAAGGCAAACCTTTTCCATTTACTGGAATAAAGTTTGATGGTGGAAGGTTTATGAGAAGAAGACAGTATGTGGACCACGTCCGGCGAAAGAGCATTGTCTCGGACTAATGATGGAAGTGGAGTAACCATGCTGCCAACTTCAGGGACCTGAGAGACGGATGAAGCCGTCCTTGACTGATGAGTCAACAGGTCTAGCACCGGATCCAGAAACCATGGACCTTCTATCGCATGCCTCTGTAGGAAAGGAAACCAAACTTGACGAGGCCAGTGCGGGGCAATCAAAATCATCTCGCTCTCCATGTAAATGGCCTTCTGTATCACCCTCGGTAGGAGGGGGAACGGAGGGAAGGCGTAGAGAAGACCGGGGGGCCAAATGTGAGTCAGAGCGTCCCTGGGAATCTGTCCCTGAGAAGGAAACAGTGTGAAGAACTCGCTGCATTTCGCATTGTGAGGGCTGGCAAACAGGTCGCAGCAAGGAAGACCCCATCTGTCGAATATTTTCGCAGCTATAACCTGGTTGAGGGACCACTCGTGGGGTAAAAGAATGGTCCTGCTTAATCTGTCCGCAATCACAATGGACTTCCCCGGTATGTGCGTTGCCATTAGAAAGCGGTTGGTAGCTACCGCCCAGTGCCAAAGTCTCATGGCTTCTCTGCATAATGGGTAAGACCTGGTTCCACCTTGCTTGTTTATGTACCACACCACCGACATGTCGGATAGGATAGAAATCGGGCCCTGTGGGAGAGCGTGATGGAGAGCTTGGAGTACCAATAGTACCGCTCTCATCTCCAGGACATTGATATGCAAATGCGTTTCCTGGATCTGCCATGTGCCTTGGACCGACCTGTCCAGGTAATGACCCCCCCACCCTACCTGGGAGGCATCCGTAGTCACAGTGGCAACGGGACGTTGAGGTATGAAGGGTCGCCCCTGGTCGAGATTTGATTGGAGAAGCCACCAATGCAGATCTCGACGGCAACTTTCCGTGATTATGATTAAGTGGTTCAAGGGAAGTTCCTGATAAGACCATTGAACCGACAGTAGCCATTGTAAAATTCGCATGTGAAGTCTGGCCAAGGGAACTAAAAGTATGGTCGACGCCATCGAGCCCAACAGTTGTCGGATCCGATGGGCCGGGGCTCTTTGTAGGGGAGACAGGATTTGACTTGATCTTGTAAGACCTGAATTCTTGCTGCCGGTAAAAGGCGCATTCTTTTGTGTCTAAGTCTGCGCCTATGAAAGTAATACGCTGAGATGGCTGTAGTACAGATTTTTGCAAATTGAACGTGATCCCCAAGAAACGGCCCAAGGTGAACGTGGCTCTGAGCGCTTGGAGTAGTAGATGCTCGGAGGTGGCAGTAAGGAGCCAGTCGTCTAGATAAGGAAACACCTGGAATCCCAGACTTCTCAGGTGAGCAGTTACCACTGCCAGACACTTGGTGAACACCCTGGGGCTGTGGTGAGACCAAAGGGCAGTGCTCGAATTGGAAATGACTGACTCAGGCGGAAGCGTAAATGTCTCCTGGACTCTTGAGCTATGGGAATGTGATAGTAAGCGTCCTGGAGGTCTATGGAGCACATCCATGCATCTTTTCCAGCAAAGGAAGAATAGATTGAAGAGTGACCATTCGAATTTGGACTTCTTTAAAACGATTCAATGAACTGAGGTCCAAAATGGGCCTGAAGTCCCCTGTCTTTTGGTACCAAAAATAATTTTGAGTAAGTTCCTGATCCGATCTGGTCGATGGGGACAGGCTGGATGGCTCTTTTCTAGCAGCTTTGAAACCTCTAATGCTGCCTGATCCCGCTGACTGGGTGGTACGTCCGGGATTTCCCTTAAAGAAAGGGGGTTTGTTGAAGGGATGATATATCCTCCGGTAACGCGAAGCACCCACTGATCGCTTGTAATGGATTCCCAAGCTTGTGGGTGCGCCGCAGCGACCCCGACTGGCTCGAGTTGCACAGTCGGGCAACAACTCAGGAACGCTGGTTGTATGAAGAACCACGAAAGGAATCGCGGTCTCCAGAGTTACGGGGCCTCTGCCACCTCTGGGCGGCGTCTTCCAAATCCCCCTGCCTCTGGAGGGGAATCACTGGGTGGAGTAGGGAAAGACTTCTGAGATTTTCTAAACCACATTTTCCCTCCTCTCCCAGCCTTGGGGTAAGGCCTAGAAGGAGCGGAAAATCGGGCCCCAACGGCAGTCAAAGTCTTGCCCTCCTGCTCGCACCGAGTTAGTGTGTCCTTCACCTTGGGTCCAAACAAAGATGACCCATCAAAGGGGCGTCGTGAAGGAAGACTTGAAGGCCTCCGTGAACGAACACAAGCGTAACCAGGCTTGTCTCCTGAGGGCAACGCCTGTTCCCGCTGCTCTACTCGCCCCTTCGGCCGCATATGAAATGAGCCTCATGGACGAGTTAACAATCGAAAAGAGGGTAGTCATCTGTGCGCCAACAGTCGGGGCCAGCGCCTCAGGTAGGTTACCAACAAGAGAGTCATTTAGCTCTTTGAGAAGATCCCTTTGGAGCCTCGTAAAATGACATAAGTAGTTCAGCGACCGTAAGGTAAAGGCCGCTGAGGACAGGGTACGCTTCCCGTACCTATCCATACTCCTAGAATCCTTATTAAGAGGATGAACAGACGTCAAAGCCTCTGCCACGTCCTGCTGTGTGGCAGAAGCCACCACCCAAAGCATCTACAGGCACACCCTTTGAGAGAAATTCCTTCTGGGGGGGGGGCTGACAAAAATTTATTGGGCCTCGTAGGCACCGGTTCCACAGAATCAGGGTGTTCCCACACCCTTCGAGAAACCAAATCAAGGAGTTCATCGAAGGGCGGAGACACCCAGGAGGCGGAAGGCTGGGCCCCAAAGGCCTTGAGGAAGACTGACTCCTCAGCTGAAGGGGTTTTGGCTTGCCAGTCACCTCTCTGTCTCAGAATCTCCAAGATATCTGAGAAGGAGATATCATCCGAAGATGATTTGGGGACCCTTCTGCGTCATCGAGGTCAGTATCCGATGTAATAGACTCATCTTGGGAGTCTACGTGCTTCCTCTTACACAATTTCGTCCGTGGGGGTTCGTCCGAAGCAGTTTCGGACGGACCACCGAAGAAGGAACCCCGATGGGGTATCCTCAGGCCCTGGGGCCCCGCTGCCGGGGCTGCAACACAACAGAGGCACCAGTCTCCAAATCTAGGGACGGTGAGGTAGAATCTTGCTGAACCAGCAAAGGCATGGCCAGCGCGCTCCTCATGGCCTCAAAGGCCGGACCTCCAGAATCCAAGGAGGTCACTGGTCTAGAGGCCACGATGGCACTGGGAATTCCAGCAGCCGATGCTCCGAGAGGAAGACTAGGCACCAAAGCACCCAATCCCAAAGTATTCCCCTCGGGCCCGGCTGAAGAGGTCGCAGTACCAAACCCTGAACCGGAGGACAGGGTAGGAAGCACAGTCGGAACCGAGGGACCTCGAAGGGGTCTCTGCTCCGACCGTATGGCTCCGCTTTGCTCCACGACCACCGACTCCAACGGCTCCGAGGAGGTTGGAGGGGGGATCGGCTCTGAAGCTAACTGTGCTGGAGCCGAGACCAATTTAGTAAACACTGGAGATTGGAATAGCCTCTGTAAAACCCTATCCAGGTCCGAATCTGAAAGTCTCGATGATTTAGAGGAGGTAGACAATCGAGAAGACTTTCCTCTCGGCTCCGAGAGAGAAGGGGACCGGCTCCGAAATGGCTCCAACGCTATCGGCGCCGACTCCACCACAGCATGGACCACCATCGGCACCGAAGGAGCCTTCTCCGGAGCCGAGGGGAAGAGTCTGAGCTGCACACTTCCACTGGCTCCGAAGCCATTGGAACCGATGGAGGTGATTCACCTCTCGATACTCCAACTTGCGGCTCCGAAGCAATGGAGCCGAGGTAGGAGGTATCGAGGCAGACCTTCGACCCTCGGCCCCAAGTCAGTGGAGCCGAGGAAGAAGAGGTCAATTTTGTCTTTAGAAGTCGGCTCCGACGGACTTGCGGAGCCGACGATCTTTTCTTTGGAAGTAACAGGTAGATCTAAGGCTTCCTCAAAAGAAGGCTTGATAAGCCCTTTCAATATTAATTTGTTCTTGCGTTCTTGAAGAACTCTAGATGAGAACGCATGACAGACGCTACAAGTCTCTTGCAGATGTTTCGGCCCCAAACAATAAACACATACTGAATGACTGTCTGTAATGGACACTTTATATTTGCACCGAGTGCATTTTTTAAAACCTGACTTTTGTTCCTTAGACATGATACAGGCCACAACAAGTACAAACTCTAAGGAAATACTACTCTACCACAACAAGTATAGTACTATACACAAAAAGCGCCAACTGAAAAGCGCGAGACACACTGGCGCGAGAACTGGTGAAAGTTTACCTCACAACAATTTAAACAAGTTAAACGGCCCAAAGCCCTCTAATTTAAACGGGCTTTGCCCGAAAAACAACTAACCAAAAGTTAATAAAAAAACAATTAGCACTCAAAGGTAGGGCAAAGGCCCTCTAACTTAACGGGCCTTGCCCGACTGAACAAATTAAATTTCTGGAAACAAGCACTCAACAAAAAAACAATCAGAAATAGCAAGAAATAGCTGTTAAAACAGCTGTTTGGTTAATATGGACAAAAATTCCCTATGTCAAGGACCAATAAGGTAAAAATAACCACTTAGCTCCAGCCAAGTCGAGACCACGTCCAGCTTGTTAAGCGGCAAACGAGATCTGGGGAAGCAGGTGTAGTGCATCCTGGGATAGGGAGTAGCCCAGCCAATGAGAGACTTCGTGCTAGTGTATTAGTTGATGAGTGCCGATGGATCGGCTTCGAACCCATATGTTGTGAATGTAGGCGAGATAGGATCCCATTACATCAGGATGGTTATTCCAATGGCACATTTACAGAATGAAGATGTTGGTGCAACTGCTTGCTAAGATAACATTTTGGTTCATATTTTCCTTTTTACTTCAGATTTTCATTGTTTATCGGAAGAAAGGAATACTTGTAGATAGGAAGATTTATTTTGAGTTGTGTGTGTGTGTGTGTGTGTGTGTGTGTGTGTGTGTGTGTGTGTGTGTGTGTGTGTCTGTGAACGAGTATTACACACGCGCACAAGCGCACACACACACACACACAGTTGTTTTACTTATGGTTTTCACTGTTTATTATTAGAAAGGAATAGACTGATATACTGAAGACAGGGTTTAGTCAGTTATAAATTCACACAGACTATAAACAGGACAATCCAGAGCTTTTCTGAAACAATCCTCTGTTGGTTTGTGATTTATTGTAAAACTGCTTGGTAAGACTAGATTTATTTTGATTTATATTTCACATTTACCTCTGATTTTTACTATTAAAACAAGGTACGACTAACATCCAGCATTTTAGACAGACTGGCATAACTAGCACAGCAGGTCAGCGTAAGGAATTTATAAATAACTTCCCCTTGTACAAGGTTACCACAGTGAAATTAATTTAATGTGTTGCATATTGCATGTACAATTTGACCTAAATTACTAATTGTTTTAACTTCTTTGAATTCTGTGGTAAATTTTTGTTTAAAGTCTTTATAATCATTTATAGCTGAAAATGGATTCTTTATAGGAGTGTGCCATTAATGACTTACTAAAGCACAACTGTCTTACACAGTGTACTAAATGCTATGGATACAGAATAACTTCTGATAACACTGGAGACCTGTATTCTTCATGTCAAACACTGAATAATTTGCTTAGTGTTAGTACTAAACCGACACTTACTGATGATGATTGCACGTGTGCAACTGATTGTTGTAGATGTACATAAAAATTACTGAGCTAATGAAATAACTAATACTAGGCAAAGTGCAAACAGAACACTATCCACTGTCAATAAAGATCACTCAAACATGAAACTACCAATGACAACTTTGGAATTTAGGATACAAAATGTTCAGCAATCTGAGGATTCATAGCTCGCAGAACACAATAAAAAGAAAGACATTCACAGCAAATCACTAGGAAGAAGAGAAAGTTTATTAATGTCCATAACACAAAGAAAAGATACAGTGAATGTTCAACCATTAAACATTAATTCTACTGAAAATTACATCATTTTTCCAACAGAAAATGTAGAAAAAAGGGAGGCAAGGGGCAGATAAAAAGGAAGAAATCAAAACTGAAATTGAGAATATTGAAAAAAAGAGAAAGACTGAAGTTGGCAACATGGTTCAAGCTGTGGAAATTCAAAGACACTGTAAGCTTGTAAATAAAATAAGCAATGAAAACAGTACATTTTAATGAGGCTATGGTGATGAAAAACATCCCTTTATAACAACAGACAGAGCAGGCATTAATGAATTAGAAATGGGGCATTCTTCAGATCTGGTCATAAATGATACACAATCAGTTAGAGGAACTGATACATCTACAGAGAGGGCAATGAACATCAAATACTGCTATACTTGCTAGGAACAAAACTATAGGATGTGAGCGGGGCCTTAGAATACCTTAATGTAAGGAAGTATGGAGCTGTTTTATTGACATTGGTACATGATATCATCTTCAAGGACTCTGTTAGTGGGGAACTTACAACACTCTTAGGTATAGCTTGTACAGGTGTTACGACCTATTTTTCAGAAACAGAAAGGAGAGTCAGGTCAGTGTAAATGAAAATATTTTGGTGGTAAATACTTTAAAACAATGTCCATTTTAAAAAGTGGAATGTGTAGAGCATCCAATTTTGGGTGCAAATTTATTTAGACAGGATGTTGTGCACTTGTCAAGAGAAAATTTTTGCAGCAATTATTTTGCAGTATTTGGCTAACACACGCTGGGGGTTTTACAGGTCAGAAATTTTAACAGTCCACAGACAGCAACATCTGTGCTAGTAGTTATTACTACCAGCAATTAGTAATAAAAGTTTTTTTTTTCCTTTGGAAAATTTGCTACATTCCCACAAGACTGATGTTATTACCTTGTGAAACATGATTAAAGAACAATGACTGGAAAATACTTATGTTGAGATATAAATATTTTACTATAACACACATTCTGATAGGGATTGAAGACAGTTATGAAACCTTTGATTATTACATGGTCGATGATAACACCAGCACACTAGGATTGTGTAACTGTGACAATAAAGAGAACCACAGGACAGGCAGTTGGAGTGTATAATCCACCAAAGTCAAGTGCTGATGACCTAGAGGAATCGCACATTTCTTGCATGAAACCCAGTAGGGAAAATATCAGTGGTTGGGGATTTGCATTTACCTGAAATGGACAGGAATACTATTGATTTATCATCATTAGTAAGAAAAATTGTTTATAACGCATGTTCAGGAACAGCAACTGCTTCAAAGTGTAAAAAAAACTACCAGGGAACGGAACATATTGGACACTGTTGGTGTTCCTAAGGAAATGGCTGCTACTTTGTGTCAAGTTTTACTACCACTGATGTGCAGTGATCATGAGGTATAAAGATTAATTACTGATGGATAATTACAAACTGAAATCTAAACCAATACACAAACGATTAACAAAAGGCAATATGAAAGCAAAAAAGTCAGTAAGTAAAAATAACTGAATGGATTAATTCAGTGGAAAACCTGCAGAAAGAATCTGGCAAGTCTTCGTTTGGCTTTTCTCGGTTAGGGGTCGCCACAGCGGAACTCCAGTCTGCTAATGATTGGCAGTGTATTTTACAGTGCCGAGTTGCCAGCCCGACACCCAGCCTTCAAAGAAGGCACACCCATTCACGCACACACCTACCTGCATGTCTTAAGTGTCACTCGACCAGGGGGAGGACATGCAGACTCAACACAGAAGGTGCTCCGGCCAAGAATCGAATGGGAGAACCTCTTGCTCTGAGGCGATAACGCTAACCGCTGTACCACCACAGCATTTTGAAAGAAGAAAGAATCTGGCAAGTACTGAAAGAGAAATTGTTTGAATGCAAAAAAAAAAAACCAAAACAAAAACAAAACAATGTTTATCAGGATCTTGGTACAGGTTGGGTCCCAAGGTCAGGAGGATACACTTCCATAAGAGCAAGATACTTAATTAAAATTAGAGACAAAAAATACAAGAAATGGAAACAAGGCTGAACTATAAATTTGAATGCTGAAATAAACAACCTGGAAATGCACATTAAATATACTGTGAGACAAGATCAAGACAATTTTGAAGAAAAAGTATATAAGGATATTGAGCATAACAGGAAACCTTTTAATATACACATAAAATGCAGTAGCAGTAAAGACATACAAATTGATAAACTGTGTGTAGATTCTAAACTTTATTCCCAAACACAACAGATTATAAATATACTTACAAATACTTATGCAAAAATAGGTTGGCTCCATAAATGGGGGTGATGTATTGTCCTAGTAATATCCAGGTAATTTTGGACATTGCACTGAAAAAGAACAATGCAAATTGTACCAAAAACAAAGTAAAGGGGGAAGACAGAATTATTACAATGACCACCGAACACTTTAGTGTGAACTTAAGTGACTTCGTAAATGAGACATAATAGTGCTGTAAGCATGGGGAGATTCCTCAAACTTGCAGGCATGTACTTGTTAAGCCCATCTTTAAGGGAAAGGGGAATAGGACAAACCCAGAGTCATAAAGAAAAACATGTTCACTTTCTTTTTTGTGGAAAAATAACGGAGAAGGTTATTTTGGATAAATTATTGTTAGAATCGGAAAGACTGGGACTTGAAACCATATACCAGCATGCACAACATGTTGAAAACAGATCTATAACCGCTTGTAATATGATGTTATATAACAATATAATAACAGCTATAAAACTGTGCTGTGATGCAATTTATACACACACACACATTTTATATATAATAAAGTATACAATGTATATACACTTAATTCAGCCTTTGATAGGGTTTCATACACAAAACTCTGACCGAAAAATTGGAACAACTAGGTATTGAGGAAATCTTGAAAAGATGGATAATTCCCTGGCTTATAAATATTACATGACATGACTAGTATACAGCAACTGGACAGGTGAAATCTAGGTTACAGTCAGGGTGTCCCCACAGGGCTCTGTTCTAGGTCCATACTTGTTTAGATTGGAGCTCTCAGATCTATCTTTTTCATCTGTGGTTTTCTACAGTCTGTATGCAGATGACTTAAAATGGGTAAACTGAGATCATGCATTACAGATAGGGCATGCCTGCAAAATGTTTGTTTGTGTCTTTCGGCTTTTCCCGGTTAGGGGTCGCCACAGTGGAACTCCGGTCCGCTAATGATTGGCAGTTGATTTTTACGTACCGGCTTGCCAGGCCTGACGTACAACCTTCAACGAAGGTACGCCCATTCATTCACGCATGTCTCCACGCAGAAGACACTCTAGCTGAGAATCGAACCGGACAGCGTCTTACTGTGAGGCGACAACGCTACCGCAGCACCACCACCGCAGGTGTATAGGGCATGTCTGCAAAATAACTTGACTAAATTGATAATTTGGGCACAGGAGAATAATATGCTGATAAATACATCATAAAATATGCATATGAGATTTGGGAGACATAGACTGAAGGGTGAACATTTAATACATCAAGCAGTGATTGAAACTGTAGATTCATTTAAAGACCTGGGTATACGAGTAGATACAGCTTTGACTTTCTAATCATATCAACCACTTTATTTGTTATAAACTACAGGCTGTATAAAGTCTAGGAAGTCAGGCACGATGAAATCACTGTATGTTAATTAGACCAAACAACAATATGGAAACCTTATATTGAAAAGAAAACCGAGGAAATACACCAAGGGCATCCATGGATGCAAAAAATTAAGTTATTATGAAAGATTAAAATATCTGAACTTGCACACTGTTTTAACAGATATTTAAGAGAAGACCTTAATTCAGGCATATGGGGCATTTAGAGAAGTATGTCTGGGGTTACCAAAAAGTAATAGAGAATCAAAAAAAAAAAAAAAGAACCTGCAGAGCAGCTTAATGCTTACTAAGAAGTCCCCCTGTGCCACATCCAGTACCATCCTAATTCAAACATAAGCCTCCATGATTACAACAGGTAGGAGCTGTTGCTATTCATAGGCCCCATTGTTGAGGAAGATAGGAACAACTGGATGAGAAAACACAATGTTACGCACATGCCTGGACACCAGATCAAGGAATACAGAATATGTATGCAAAACAGAGATGGGAAGGGCCTAAACAAAGACTCTGCTGTGAAATGAATCGCACAAGCTGTTTACCTAGACTCCTATGACAGGACAAGAGAACCCAAGACCCTTGTGACCAAGGCATTAGTCAACAAAGCTTTATCTACCAATCCAACATGAAATGGTCACTCACGGTGTGCTCTAACTAAGCTAATGAATGTCCTGTGATATCTCCCTAAAACTCAGGCTGAAAAATCTAAACTGATCCACAAATGTACCACTATGTGGTACTGCAGTACGCATGATGATGCCCCCTCACAGATCCTGGAACTGGATCCTGAAGGAGATCTGGCTATTAAATTCAAAGTATCTTTGCAGTTTTGACAGCAAATATAGTAAGAGAAGGTCAAGCCGTACACAAAGAGACATCCCTCACAGTGAGGAACAATTAAGATATAAGAGCAAAGACAGGACACAAGGATGTCCATCTCATAGGCAATACAGTGGCCTACCTTCCATCTGACCACCCAACAAAAAATCTATGTCTGCTAACAAAGCCATGTAGCAGGAACAGACCATGGGCATTCCTAATTCTTTTACTGCTAGTATGCCCCCAACAGCTTCTCCCATCTACTGGACCAGCAAACCAAAAAGGCCTGCAGCCACTTTCTGAAGGCTCTTTTAAAACAGCTAACGGTTTTGGTGGCTGCAAAGTAAATCAGGAAATGAGAGAATACAGGGAGAAAGGCGAACATGAAACTTCTGTAATGTGGGCATTACCAAGGCAATCACTCTGAAGTCTCTATAAGGCTGCTAAGGTTGGCACCATAGAAGAATATGCTAACAAAACTGGAAAAATGTGCTTTCTGTGCCATAAACTTTAGAGGGCCTGTAGCTCTGAAGCAGCACTGGTCTAAGCTCACTTCCCCACAGCAATGTCCCAGGAAAAGGCACTAGGAAGACGCCACTTACCAGCCAGCCATTACAGCTGCTGTTTAATTGGCTGAAGCAATCCAGACACCAAAAGGATGATGCTGTAATTGACACGCATTAAATGTTTGTACAACAGCCATGAAAATGCATCTCCAATGTACTAGTCAGATCTACACAGAACAGAACTAAGAACGTCCATGGCAAAGTAGCCCTAGCTGATCCAAGCAGGTCAGAACATTAGGATAAACATCTTGAAAACCAATATCCACAACTCAATAAAGACCAAAGTAATGACTAAAAAAGAGACACTGTCAATGAGTGCCAAGAATTAATACATGGTACATGGGATGCAAATGAAGGATCAACTAAGCTCAGACAGCATACAAGGAAATGCATGAGACTACAAACATACCATCCCCCAAAAAGAAGACATGACTTGCATATCATGCAAACCTGGATTGCGGTGAAAAATGGGGAAGGCTGAAACAAATGATGATGAACCAGAAATTCAAAAATTCCACCAGTAGAAAGCTGGCTGATGGACAAGGGTAGTTGGCCTTGCCTAAAAAATACCAAACCTACAGAAATAAAATGAGGGTACTTTCTGCACACTAAACTCTGCAAGGGAAAGAAAGAGGGTTCCCACAGAGATGTAGTGAACCCTCCACCACACACACTCAGTGCAGCAGGACAATGAAGTACCCAGATCAGCTATAAATGACCTACAGCACAAAGGTAACTACCAAAATAAAGTCTGACACTTACCAGGAAGGCTGGTCTAAAACACCCTATCAGCATTTCAAGCTGAGTAGCACAGACAGCAGAAGGTGCAGCTTGCCCCTGTGCTAACAGCTAGCATAATGCATACATGAAGATAATACCAAATATTTGGGGAGGGGGTATCCTTCCTGCCACTGCAGAGTGAAGTTCAGCCTCACATTCAAAGTGTCAATAAGTCTGAGCCAATCTGCTGGAAAGAATAAGCTTGCAATCGCTATGCCGTTGTAAGGGGGGGGGGGGGGGGGGCAACTAAGCCTCCAACAAATACCAGTACCTTAAATGGCACTCTGAACCAAATCTCTCCATCTTGTTAAAAATGACAGTCATATAATGGTAAGACACACAAATACCACTCTCACATTTGAGAATGTGGGGGAGGTGAAATCTTGGGTGAGGGTTCATTTATTTATGTACAGCATTTGCTAACCGGAGAAGAACAGTGATCCAAGATGAATTACTTTCAGGTTCAGCCCAGGTGAGAACAATTTACAAAAAAACTAAAGTACAAGTATAAAGCTAGCACTTAATGCTTAGCATAAGGAGTAAAAATTAGAAATACAAAGCAATGGAAAAAATACCCATCACTCTCACACCATCTGCAACATTTTCCCTAAATCAGGCTCCTCCAGAGGTGTACGCTAGATCCCTATCCTCCAATGGGAGACAGCTTAATAAAACAAGAAACTTTCACCAGCTGACATTTCAGGAAGCATTCCAGCTCAAAAGGTAGAAACAACCTAAAAGAAGTATAGGTGTCCAACCCCAAAAATACTTCACAGGAAAATCTACTTACAGCTCTTGGTGAAGCAAGGAACATGATTCATGCTTGACCCAACACAGACGGTGTAGCTGATTGTAGGTTAGTCAAGCATTAGAGCTCCTCCAATTCGCATAGATACATCTGAAAATGGATACCCATGAAGCCAGCCTGGCTGGAGGCCTCAGTCCAGACAAGTATACAATTAGTAGGTAAAGCCAGTGACAGGTCTGCTGGCTCAAATGCAGCATCTAACTCTGTGCCTGAATCAGGGTCAGATAACCAAGCCTCCACCAGTGTGCAACTATTAGGCTGGTTGGAGGAATAACAACATGCCAGCTGGTACAAAAATGAAACAACCTGCACTGGGGGCGCTAGTGACATCTGGTCCAGTACAGATAAGGCCGATGTTTGGTCTCATAACAGCACAATTACTGTTGTTTTTGCATCTATGATGCAGAAATGATGGGCTTTGAAATGGCATTCAAGCCAAAAAGCATGGAACTGTTCATGAAGGACTGACCAGACCAAGATTTAGAGATGGGATGGATCAACACAACTGTTGAAGAACCTCAGGCAAAAAAAAAGCTGGAAAACATTTCAACTCAGACTTAGAGGAAAAAGAAGACAAGACCCTTGAACTGGGAAAGCAGACGGGCAATAAGGGAGGAAAGTGACATTTGTTGAGACATCACAATAGTAATTTGGAGAATAATTTCAAGTGAAAAAATCTGGCAGTTCCATACCTGTGGAAGGAATTGCAAAAATATGGTCCAAAATAACAAGTGTACCTGGTTACATAAGCAGTACTTTGAAGCTGGAAACCAGATGAAAATAGTCTCAGAGACCTAAATCAGGAGAAATGCTTAAACTGCAAAGCCCAAAAGAATCCAACTGCCTCAACTGGTTCAGGTTACCCACAAGACAACAAGGCTTGATAACTAAAGTCAACAAGAAACATGGCATAAAAACAGAAAGATAGCCCTGAGAAGAAAAGACAAAAGTGATACCCTAAACAACAGAATGTTCTAACTGAAGGGGAAGGTGCCTGCAAATACATGTTATGATTTAAAGCAGAAGACGATAGAGGTAAGTAATGAAGGTCACCAACCTAGATTTCCAACCTTTACTCCAGTAGACGGGAAAATACTTTTTTCTGAACAAGTATCACTGTAGACTACTGTCATCAGGACCCAAAAGGATGCTTTCGGCATCATGAATAAATTGGATAATGGTATAAGTGCCATGGGAGTGGAAAGTTATAGCCAGTGAACAGAGCATGAGCGGTGTGTAGAGTAATGTGGGCTAACCAATTATATCCAGTGAATAGAGCATGAGCAGTATGTAAAGTAAGGTGGGCAACCAAGATGGAACCAGCGTACAACTGTCAAGTGTTTACAAGTAGGAAATTTGTATCCATGAGAAAAGGTACTGTGGAAATGAAAACTCCCAGCTATTCTTTCCAACTTCAAACACATTTTCGGGGGTGCTGCAAGGGAAGAAAACAGCAGCTCTACAACTAATTTCATGTGCCTGAAAGCATTTCCAAAAGGAAAAAACTGCTCAATATGGTAGCAACAAGGAATCACACTCTCAGTCTGTCTCTTCACTGACTGAGAAATTAAAGGAAGAAGGGAGTAAACTCCAGTGGCCAGATGACCAACTCTTGTGCCCCACCAATGCAAAGGAGGAGGAAAAAAAGAGCAGTAAAGGCCAAGTGTTCAGACGCTAAAAACAATGGTGGCCAAATATGTGAAGGAGGACTACACCAGAGGCTGCAAAAGGGACATAGGTGCAGAACAGCACTGCCACCATACTCCAGTTGCGAAATCATGCTGTCACTTACCTGTTAACCCCATCTTAACCACTTAAGAAGCAAACCATCAAAATTCAGCTTGGAGACCGTTTCTAAGAACAATATTTAAAATCTGTCCCCAAACCCCCCCATCATTTCTGGCTTTGTCTAGAACTCGTTGGTTGAAAGGTATGGTCTTTGTGGAATGTGAAAAGTTGGACCTAAATCACAGAGCCGGATCTGCACACTGACACAGCAACTGACAATCTTTGGAAGTGGCATAGTTAAACTTGCTTTTAGTTACCTGAAGAATTATACAGCAACCTACTTACACAACACTGTTCACGTCAGTTTTCAACATACACAAAAAGAATGCTGTACATGTCGCGATAAATCCACAAGGCCTGTGCTTTTTTATGAAAAACTCATTCGATTTTTTTAGTTTTACTCATGCATCCTTCTCCACCCTGCAGGCCTGCACTTTTTTCCATGTAAAGCTGCAACCTTCAATTCTGAAATCATGTCACAGCAATTACAAGACTAAAAAAATCCTATCTACAATAACTCATTTTCTGAATCTGTAGACAGCTATTATTTCTATGCTTACTTCAGAAACAGGAGCCTTCAATTTTCAGGGAAGACAAGTGCTACATGTGCAAAACCATGTTGCGAAAACTCAGCATACAAGATGTACCACTAAAAATATAACATGCACACAGCTGAAAGACACTGAATAAGCAGTCTGTGAAGCATCTCACTTTTTTTTACATTGTTAAAAGTATAATCTTACCAGGCAATGATTAGCTGATGATAAAATCAATCACTAAAATATATTCTGGGAGTCTTGCAAAAAGCATTTTTAATAGTTACTTTAAACTAATTCAAAGGCTGAAGAAGGCCGAAGGTCATTTTGCATGAAAGCACCTCAGAAGAATGGCAAGATGAATTGCAGTGTGATTTCTCCAGTAGCAATCATTACAGAGCTCATGGGTAGCAATGAGGACTTTAAATTAATCTCTCCCACAAAGATAATCAGGTCAAAAGGTTTTTGCACAAGTCTTTCTTGAACAATATTGTTTGAATACCGTTACTGTATTTGTTACCTTGCTAAGATAGCTTTACTGAAGAATTTATCACAAAATACAAGAACCTGCTTTTCCCCTTACGGCAGCTTCCAACTATCCCCATCCTGGTTACCTGTTCTTATGCCTCCTTTCCTAGTCTTCTCCTGGATATTACCAATGCACCCACAGTACCCTTTAACTAATGAAAACAAATTTTGTTTGCACATTCACACATGGAAGAATGAATAGCAATATGTAAATGTCCTGCACTGCTCTACCTGGAAAACAGGTTGGTGAGGCAACTACCTTAATGAAACTACAATTGTAAGGCACACAACTATGCGAGCAGATCTTCAGGAAACTGACTCCTGGTGGCAGTATTCACAACATCTTGACTTCGACTCATAGATGTCAGTCATAGGCCTAATTTTTAAAACGGTCAACCACCACCCTGCACAAAGGTAACACAGGTCTCACTCTGATGCTCTTACAGCTCTCATCGTGTGTACAACATAAAAGCAGCATGATTCCATGCCTTCAGCAGTTACTCTAGGGAAAAAATTGCAACTTATGGTAGTAATACAATGCAAGTACATTTAAACAGTAACCAGAGCACTAAAAGCATGAATAAATACCCATACCCACACAGGAGGGATGGTGGCTGTTTATTTGTATTGCTGCACAAGCGCTTCCTTGGAAGTTATATATCACATGGTATTTGCTCACTGTATTACACAACCTACATGGCACCAGCCTTGATGGGTCCCACGATTGGGATTCATTCTTCCCACCAATCACAATTAGGAAACCTTCTGAGAAGCTATCATGCTTATTTTGTTCCTGGTGGGGAGACACAAGCACAATATCCCATAAGCTTCCCAGTTCACCTTCCAATACTAGTGAGCAGATGTCTTGCAAATCAAGACACAACAATGAACACCAGACACCTACCATGCAAACATGTAATTTGGAAGTACATACTTGCTCAAATTACAAGAAACTGCAATAGCAAAGGCTGGATGGAGGGGGTGTCCCTTGCACAGAACAGAAGAGTAACTGGGACTTGTCAAGGAATGTACTGTTAGTGACTAACTGATTTGATAAAAAGATCATATCTGACAACAAGGACTCCTCTTACTTGCTTCTACTGAACTGAATTCTTATCATTTTATTCTCTAGGGTGGGAGGAACCAGCGAACACCAAGGAACAAAGGACAGAAAGATGAGCCCCAAACTTCTAACCTGTCAAAGGAACTTAACTACTGACGTTATGGCTGAGGCAGTAACACAGGGCAGAGCTATGACAAAAAAAGCGACAGAAGCACTGAAAGGCAACCATGCTCCTGATCTTTAACCAGAGCATCTTTAACCAAAGCATCTTCGACAGTCAGCCAATGGCTTTCTTGGAAAAGGCTTGATTAGTACCTGAAAGCATTCCCCTCCCAAAACAAAAGACTAGTGTTTACTGTTTTCTTGAACTCTAGTACCCCTTTTCTATAAAACATGAACAGTTAAGTACACCTTCAAGATATGAAGGGCTCTCTCTGCTCTGGTTTCGGCCTCAGAAAAATGGAAGAGTGGACTGATTCAGGCATGACTTAGACACCACCTTCAGTAAAAATATGGGTTAGTCCTAAGAAACACAATTCTTGTGAAAGGCCAAATATGATTCGTCTCAGACAAGGATCTGCAGCTACAAGATCCTGTAAGCAGAGGTAATGACGGTCAGAAAAAGCTTTTCCCAAAGGAAAACAAAACTAACAAGCAGGTTTAAACAACTCCTGTTGAACCCACCCAAAGTAAAATGCCACTATTCACTCTGAAAACATATACTCAAAACAAGAACATCTTCTCTAACACCTCCAGAAACAACACATGGATCTAGTCACAAACACTAAACTGTTGGGTGTCATTGCAGACAATAGCTTAAATTGTGATTATTCAAACAGCTCTCAAAAAAATCAAAATCTATGTTGTGCAGAAGTAAACATTTCCTCACAAATAGGTTAAGGGAAGTTATTGCCAAAACCTGTGTACTCCCAGCACTGTTAGGTGCCAGTCATAGGTTCACACATCTACTAGCGCTACAAAAATGAACATAAACAACATTGTAACATAATTCATTTGCTGCAAATCTACCCAATAGCAAAACTGCACAAAAGAAGAAAAAAAATCCAACAAGCAGAAGTAAGATGAAGCAACACCAGGCTATCATAAAACCAGCAACAGTTTATTCAGGAAACAGGCACAAGCGAAGGCATAAGCGCTTTCGCAGTATTACAACTGCTTCATCAGATGCACAAAATCTAACTAATTCAATGCCCACTCACATTCACTTTTATACATGTTTACTATTAGTACTGTATATATTTAAAACGCTATCTCTAAGAGTTTTACTAGGACGTCATGTGATTATTTCCCTTTGTTATTTAACGGGCAATGAATTAGTTAGATTTTGTGCATCTGATGAAGCGGTTGGAATACTGCTGAAGCATTTATGCCTTTGCCTGTTTCCTGAATAATCTGTTGCTGGTTTTATGACAGCCTGGTGTTCCTTCATCTTACGTCTGCCTGTTGGATTTATTTTTTGGTTCAAAAAGCATTTATTCAGCACACACTGGGATTATTGGACTTTTAGAATAATAAAATAAAACTGACCTGGCCCAAATTAAAATACCAGCTCTACAACTCTCAATTAACCAGTGTACACAACCTAAAATAATCAAGAAAAGTAACCTGCTTTGAAAAATTAAATTAGTTTCATTTTACTGTCTCAACTGTACATACATTACATTCCCCAAATCAAAATGCTATTTGCAGTGTCCCAATCCAGAAACACTGCATGTGATGCTCTATACTCCATTTATTTACCTAAAATTTGGACTACACTGCCACCATCACTTAAACTTGATACCACACCTTCAAGATGCCCTTACCATGATTAACTTCTAATCTTCACCCACGACTTCTCCTTCCTCTTATGACAATCCTCTGCTTATAGCTTCTTGTTAACATTTCTCAGCCCCTCACAGCTTTGCAGCTTTCATGTCATTCTTATATAAAATTAAGTCCACGCTGGAAATTCAGTCAACACTGCTCCCTTAAATCAATATTTCTGCCATCCACAAAGGCAGCACTCTGTAGTAACTTCTGATCATTATGCCGCATCACAAGATCGCGCTCTGCAATTAATCTAGCCTATCTTCTTGTTAAACTATCCAAAACTTAAAATAACTTACTACTTACAATGTCTCAAGAATTAGCATTGCATGTTTCCCTGTGAACCCACAAGAAATGGTGTGCATGTTGTGTGGTGAAAATACTTAACACAGCTACACAGTTTGAATTTTTAATACTCTGTCATCCTCTCCTGAAAAATATACATGTTGATATCACCTAATGAATATGCTCATGATTTGCTTCATACTTTGTATTTTATGCACTACAATTACCATCCCCGTAAACCTCTTCTGTGGAAAAATAACTATTATCTAATTAAGTACTATGTTGCTTTGTCTATCAGTTTTGCTGGCTTTACTGTATGCTGCTCCTGTAGGATTGCTAGCGTATGATTTTAAAATTCCAGTTTGCTAATTATCCATTCTCAAAATAATCTGAAAGCTGACAAATGGGGGTGTACAGAACACAAGCAAAGAACAGCTTGCACTTTCAGGGGGAGGCCTGCAAAGTGAGAGTCTTCTTGGCAGTCTCAATGGTTTCCAACACACAAGCAAAATAAAAAAAAAAATGGTGAGATGAACGAATTTACACCAGTAGCCAGACATTAACGCAGAATAAGTTATCAAGCCCTTGCATGGGAGATGTCCTTGGCGAAGGATAACAGATTTCTTGAACCACCCAGCACAAATGTATTTGAAACCTCAAACATCTTTGCCACCATGGGATGACAAGAATTAGTTTTGATCTTTCATATCTGAACTTTGCAATGAGACTTAGGGTTAGTGTGAATGGCAACAAGGCACAGAAGAATTTGCTGTGTCACAGGACTGAGACTAACCTGCTGGTTCACATGGATTGGGAGACAACGTTCTTCTGAGTTGCACATACGAGCTCCATTTCCAAAAGACCCAAGATCTCAATCTGTAAATCCAAGGGAAACCTGCTTGAAGGTCCAAAGGGCTAGTTTGGAGCCTCTTTGCAAGAAGCAATTATCCTTGACCATGCTGGAGCCAAGATGACTTTCCCTCAGCTCCAGGGAAGCTTCACTGGTTAGGACCTGTGCAAAGTTCAGCTGCAGTAATGGAAGAGGACAGTGGGGTTATCTACCACTCCAGGTCCTGGCGACACAAGCTCAACACTAGGAGACGATATCCAAGCATGTGACTGCAATGAAGCCAATGACATCCCAAACTTCACTAAAACATATCTTGAAGCATGCTACTGGCCATATGGAGACTGTGGCAGTCAATGTCCATATAAACTTGAATAGTGTCCAGCCTAAACATTGTAAAGATCATGATCTCATGGGACCTCTCCATGGACAGGAATGACAGGTGCTTGAATGTGTACAAGTACAAACCCACGAATGCAATGCTTTAAGATGGGAGTGTTTATATATACATACACACATTACATACATATACAATACTCCACTGATATTTTCAATCCCCCAGGTGGTCAAACTGGGAAGCAATCAGTGGCTGCACTGACAGAATGCAGTGCATAATAGCTGTGCTTCTAACTACAGTAGTAACTACTAGTTAGTAATAGCGGTTATTATGAGTGAAATGTACAATTCTTAGGATCCAGGTACAGTAGAGGTGACTTCCTCCTCTATATGGTACGTGTACCTTGTGTGACCATGAAGTTAGTTGATATAACCAAGGAGATTGTGAAAGGCAATGCCTCCACTTAGGGGAGCCATGGGGGGGTTGCCCCTTAGCAAAATATGATGCTTGCAACAGAAACTGTGGTGCACAAGTGTGATGGACTTGAAGGTTTCATGAAAGATTAGTTGCGTAAAATCTTACCATAAACAGAGAAGTCCTTCTCTTCCATGTTTCAGTATTCTCACTAGTGGGTTCCTCCACCTCAGGCAAACCGAACGTCCGGCTCCTATGCCAAAGCTTAAGCTCGATTCCTGTCAGGTGCATGGGACGTCACACACAGAGCCATAAACTGTGGGCCATAAATGTGACATCACAAACCTCAGAAAGTACAGTTGTGTACACTTACCATAAATGTAGATGTTCGAGTGTATTCAATGTTGCAGTCATTACATTTGAGTTACCTGTCAGCAGGTAGCCCTCAGCCGGTCTGAATACCAGAGTCTTGGATTCCTGCGTCGGATGCTGTCTCTTCTTCCATGACGTCTGGTCGTCAGGGATGTAAAACATGCAGCCAACGCCATTACATCAGTTTTTCTTGCCCCAGATGTCAGGTGCCCCCACAATGGGAAGCAAATATATGTTATGGTACACCTCCATCAAAAAGCAAATACACCAGAAAGCTTAGATACAGCAAACAAGAAGTAAAGGTAGTGCCAAGAGAAGTCAGGGGGCCTGTTGGGAGGGCAACCAGGACTGCAACAGTGAATACACTCGAACATCTACATTTATGGTAAGTGTACACAACTGTACTATGTTCTTTGTGTTTCACTGTTGCAGTCATTACATTTGGGTCGATTCCCAAACCTAAGGAAGGGAGGAGGAAGTTAGAGAGCATTAGGACCAGCTATTAAGCCCTGCAAGACTGCAGTGGCAAAACCAGCTCTGGAATTAGAAAAAAAATACGCATGTGGTAATGCTTGGTGAAGGTATGTACAGAGCTCCAGGTAGCAGCTTCTAGGATGTCCCTGGTAAGGACTTCTCTGAGAAAGGCTGTAGAGGTAGATGTAGCCCTGGAGGAATGTGATCTTATCCCCTGTGGGGTAGGGTTTCCATGGTGCTTAAAGGAGAAATGAATGCAATGGGCTATCCATTTAGAAATGGTTTGCTTTGAAATGGCCTTCCCCTCTGCCCCTGCGGCAAAGCCAACTAGCAGCTGTTCAGATTTTCTGAGAGGCTTAGTCCTGTCCAAATAAAATCTAAGTTGTCTGTGCACATCCAAAGAGTACAGTATTAGTTCTTCTTTGTTTTGTGGATTCAGGACAAAAGGCAAATGAATGGACTGATTTAGGGCCACACTAGACACCATCTTGGGCATAAAGGAAGGATTGGTCCCGAGTGTAACCCTGTCTGCATGGAAGATAATGAAGGGCTCCACTGCCATGAGGGCCTGTAATTCGGACAATCTTCTTGCTGAAGTGATGGCTAGAAGGAAGGCTGTAAAGGAATTTCAATTTCTGCAGTAGTAGTTGGTTCAAATAGAGGGAAAGTGAGCTTTTCCAATACAAAGTTAAGGTCCCAGGCTGGAGTAGGGGTTCGCCTGGGGGGGAGGGTCTTAAATTTTTAGCTCCTCTGAAGAATTACTTTAGCAGGGGGTGAGAGGAGAGAGGTGGTTCAGTATTACAATGTGCTGAAATGGCAGAGGCCTGAATTTTAATTGACGAGAAGGATAGACCCTTGTGGAGCATTTCTGTTAAGTACTGAAGAATACGAGGTAAGCTGGGCATCGTTGTGCCCTATCCCCTGAGTCTGGCTTCAGGAAAAGTATCTTTTCCACTTTTCAGCATAGGATTTTCTAGTACTAGGCCTCCTTGCCTCCAGAATGACATCTAGCACCTGCTTACTGAGTGATGCTATTGGAGAGCTCAAGGAATAAGCCAGGCTGCACGATTCAGGGTTTGAAGCGGAGGGTGCAGAATTTGGCCCTCCTGCTGGGACAGCAGGGAAGGTGTCTGAGGTAGGAGCCATGGCTCCAGCAGCATCATACTGCGCAAGAGGGGGTACCAATGCTGGTGTGACCAGTCTGGTGCAATCAGTATTGTCCTTGGCTTGTCCTGTTTCATCTTTAGCAGTACCTTCGAGAGGAGAGGCAGAGGGGGAAAGGCATAAACAGAGAGGCTTTCCCAGGTAAAGGACAGGGAATCCACTTTCCAAGCTTGACTGTGGGGAGTCCTTGTGCAGAATTTGTCCAATTGGTAGTTCTGAGGGGAGGCAAACCGGTCTATCTTTGGAGTCCCCCATTTGTTCCTCAAGAGGTTGAATATTTTTGGTTTCAGTTTCCATTCGTGTGGGTCCATGAGATTTCTGCTTAGGTCATCTGCCAGTGAATTTAGCTTGTCTGGCAGGAATTGAGCTTGTAGGTGCACTTGGTAGCTCAAGGCTGTGTTCCACAGAGCCATGACTAGTCTGCAGAGAGGGTATGAGTGGGTTCCTCCCTGCTTGTTTATGTACCACATAACTGTGGTGTTGTCTGTCTTTACCAATAATTGTCCTGGAAGGATGTGGTCTTTGAAGGCTGTCAGGGAATTCTGTACAGCTAACATTTCTTTTTGGTTGATATGCAGGTGCATCTGACTCAGGTTCCATTTGCCCTGAATGCACTGCCCTGCAAAGTGAGCCCCCCCATGCATAGTCTGATGCGTCTGTTAGGGTTTGGGCGGCAGGGGCTAGAGTGAATGGGAGTCCTTTGTTGTGGTAGCAGGCCTCTGCCCACCAAAGGAACTCTGTCTTTATACAAGGAATGATAGGAATCATTGATTCCAGGTCCTGAAAATGCTGGCACCATAGGCTTTTTAGATATCATTGTAGTTTCCTCATATGCAGTCTTGCATATGGAATTAGTAGAATGCAAGAGGCCATGAACTCCAGGGCTTGCAGAATTCTCCTTGCAGACAGCTAGGTCTTTGTGGCCAGTAGTTTGAAGTAGGTTGTCAAATAAACTTGTTTCTCTGGAGTGAGGAAAGCAGTCTGCGAAGTTGTGTTCAGGCTTGCTACCAGGAATGCAATCTGTTGGCAGGGTACTAGGTGAGATTTCTTTTTGTTTATGGTGTACCCCAGTGAGGTTAGAAGCTTCTTTACGAATGCCAGATGTTTTAATAGCAAATCCTGGCTTTCTGCCTGAATCAGACAATCATCCAGGTATGGGTATATTTGAATATTTCTCTGCCTGCAAAATGCAATGGCTGGAGCTAGACACTTTATAAAAACCCTGGGCGCAGTAGATAAGCCAAAGGGAAGTGCAGAGAACTGATAGTGCATGGAGCCTGCCCTGAAGAGTAGGTATTTCCTGCAAGATTCCCTTATGGGAATGTGCAGGTAAGCTTCCTTTAAGTCTAAGGTTGCCAACCAGGCATCTTTGCCTAGCATAGGAAGCAGCTGTTGAAGTGTTAGCATTTTGAATTTTAGGATTACCAAAAAAGATGTTTAGAATAGAGAGTTCCAGGATAGGATGCCAGGACCTGTCTTTTCTGGGTACCAGGAAAAGTCTTGAATAAAAACCTTGTCCCCTTTCTTCTGCTGGGACAGGTTGAATAGCTGTGATACTTAGAAGAGAGAGAACCTGCTGGTGAGCCTTTGCCCACTGATTTAGGGGTAGGTCTGGCCAACCGTTTGGGGTTGGTGGGGAGTGAAAGTGTAATTTATTAAAAACCTATTTGTCCTGGGTAATGAGTTCCCAGTTTTTTGCATGCAGGGCGAGCTTTCCTCTTAAGGGAGTAGGCAGTTGAGCAGGGCTTGGAAGGGCTAAGGGTAAGTCATTGTGACATTTTTCCATAGGGGGGTGTCTTACTACTTCCTGCTATGGAAGTGAGAGCTCCCCACTGCTTAGGCCTGTGAGAAACCTGAGACTGTAACCTAGGTGGTCTGCTGTTCCTGGGTTTGGACTGAGAAGGCCTGAAAGAGACTGGAAAGGACCAATTCTTAGAAGGCCAATGCCTACTAAATCTGGCAGGCTGTACTTACAGGGAATCTTTAACAGTTTGAATAGATTTAGCTTTTCTTTTTGAGGACTTCTGCTTTGTTGCCAAACAGGCGGTCTTGGTTTAAGGGAGCATCAAGTAATTTAGCTTTAACATGATCTGGCAAGTTTTGTTCCTTAAGCCAAGCATGCCTTCTAAGTACAGACCCAGTGACAGCAGCCCTGCAAGATGCTTCTAAAGAATCAAAAACCACATTGCAAAGTATGTTTACCAATTTGTTCAACAGAATGCATTAAATCCTGTAATTCTTTGTGTTCAACACAGTCAGGAATTAACATAATTTTCTTTTTAAGCAGTCCCATAATATGCTGCTGGTATTTTAACATATGAAACCGGTAATTTAAAGCCCTAATGGCCAAAGTAGCAGAAGTGTCTTCTTGCCCCATCTGTCCAAGGTTCTAGAATCTCTATCAGAAGGGGTAGGATTTTTGGCAGCAGTAGCCTTAATGCCCTTTGGACCTTGGGAAATGGTCTCTAGATCCGCAGTAGGATTCTTGCAGAGGAACTTGTGAGAGTCAGGTACTCTGTAATACCTGTCAGGTTTTCTGGGAGCTGGAGGTAAAGTGTCTGGGGACAGGCTAGATTCCAAGAAAGCATCATCTACAATGTCCAGAACAGGAGGAATAGCTAGAGGCCTGTGATAAGGAAGGAGTAAGAATTCCCTAAGCCTCTTTTTGGAGTTAATCCTGGCTTTCCCAGCAGAAATGCTCCCTAAGAGTGTGCAAGGTTTCACCAAAAGAAAAATCTTCTGGAGGGGAAGCAGAGGGAATGGAATCCCCTGCATCAGAATCCTCATAGGTACATAAGGGCAAATCCTGGTAATCAGAAGAAACAGAAATATCAGAATCTTGATCAGAAGAATCAGAAGGAAAATCAGTTCTAGGTCTCTTAGAGGCGGAAGGCTGGCTTCCCCTAATTAAAGTAAAAAGGTCTTCAGTAATTCTAAGCATTTGTTTTTTAGGCATATGGGCTTGACCATGCAGTTTGGATGTCGGTTTTCTAGGCGTGGGTCCAGTTTTAGGCCTGGAGGAAGAAGATGGCATTGGTTTAAAATGCAAGTCTGTAGGCCTGAATACACCCTCAGAAGCCGGTGCCTGCACAGCACTCCAAACCGATCCAAGGTAGAGACATCCGCAGGTTCCACAGTCGAAGAACCATCTCGTGGCATACAGGACTCCGAATGGGTCTCGGTAGAGGCCTGCAAATCTAAAGTAGTGGGTATCAGGGGCTGCAAAAGCACCTCACTGAGTACCGGCGGACTGGCGATTAGCTTAACGGAAGTGTCGTCGGCAGTTTTGGACCTATGCCGTCTGTCTCTGTCTTTATCCTTACGTTTTTTCGGAATATTGGTAGTAGGATGGCTTACCAAAGCCATTTCTGGATAGTTATACTGAGTACCAAAATAATTTGCTGCAAAAATAGACAGATGACGAATAGTTCGGGGGTTGAATAAGGCACAAAACTGACAGCGAGGGATGTTGTGGTCTGGGCCTAGGCAAGGAATGCAGTATGAATGAAAATCTTTATGAGGTATTTGCTTTCCACAGATAAGACAATTGTTAACTTTTACTGACATCGGTTAAGAGCAAGAAAAAGGTTCCCCAACGGGGTACTTAGCTTTTTTGAAGACTTCGGTTATGAAACTCAAACGAAAATTTCAGGAGTCGGACGACTGCCAATTGCGAACTGCTTCTGCTTCGGGCACCGTGCGGCAAGAAAGACTGATGTAATGGCGATGGCTGCATGTTTTATACCCCTAACAACCTGACGTCATAGAAGAAGAGATAGCATCTGACACAGGAATCCAAGACACTGGCATTCAGACCGGCTGAGGGATACCTGCAGGCAGATAACCCAAATGTAATGACTGCAACAGTGAAACACGAAGAACATCTCTGCCACAGTCGAACGTCAGCTTGCTTGTTTCACTCCACACTTCAGAAGATGCTACAGATAAGTACCTCATTGGGGAATCTTCTTTACTACTTTTAGGCTTAGGTTGCAGTTGCTCTTTTATATAACAGATGTCATCTAGGAAGGGAAAATGCAAGTGTGGTCACCAAATTCCATACAAGGATTCCCATAAACTTTGTCTTTTTTTCTTAGGCCAGTCCCACAACCATACGACCTATAATATTTGTTAGTCATTTATCCCTAAAACCCTACGCAGTCATCTGGCAGCCCTTAAATTGTTTGCGGAACACCGACGACTCAAGCATCTGGTCTTAGGCATGGACTCAACTGCCCGTCGAGATGGAGACACCTAAAAAGAAAGCCAAGGTTTCAAGGCCTACTGCTGCACCTCCAACATCAGACGTCCCACCAGCTACCGGTCTAGGGGCTGAGGGACGTCCAGAAGAACTGACAACATTGGTGGGTACCTTGTTGGAAGCCATCCTAGAATCTCCAGTTGGCATGTCCGTGGAGGTGACTGTGACATCGGCTTCTACCAATCTTGAGGGGGAACCCGGCTTGACCGGATGGCTGCTTACAGTTTCAGACCAGGGCTCCTTGGCTACAGGCCTGCAGCCTGATTCTACGCCTTCTCCTTCCCCACACAACTTCAAAGACTATTCCTCTGAAGAGGAACCAAAAAACTAAACATTTGTCTACCACAACTGAAGACCAGCCAGACTGGCAAACTTTTTCCCAGTCCCTGGTTCAAGCCTTTATGGGCCTCAGGCCCACTACCTCTCTTACGCCTGCTCTGCCTACCCTTAGCCCTAGGCCAGCCTCAGCTACTTCCATCCCTCTAGCTAACACTCAGGAGGAAGATTCCTCTTTCTCAGATGAATCTCTTACATACAATTGGCATCTCCCCTGGAGTACTGCTCCCCAGACAAAGGCTCCCTGGAAGAAGACTCCCCACCTGAAGATATTACATTTGGGAAAACTATCTCCAAAATGAGGGAGTACTTCAAGTGGGATGCCACTCAAATGACCGAGGTGCAAAAGATATATTTTGAGCTCTTACAGATGGAGTCTCTATCTCCCTCTCTTATCCCTTTGTGATTGCAGCTTAGCTGGATGCATTTGCTTCAGCCTCCAAGACCCCTGAATCCCAGCCTGCAGCCCCTAAAAGGCCGGACAGGTTCTACAAAGTCTCTGATGACCACAAGTACCTAATTAAGCCACCTATGGCAGACCCAGCTGTCATTCCAGTGGCTCCAGATAAGCAATCCAGGCAGATTCCTTCCTCCTCCCTTCTGCCATCGGACAAATACAACAAAGTGATGGGCAGACTGGGAAAAAAGATTTATAGTTCATCTACCCTGGCCTTTAGGGCCATTAACTACTGACACACATGGTTAAATATGCCTTTGACCTAGTCTCACAGGCTCTTCATTATTATCTTCTTTACCTGATTCACCTACCTAACCCCAGGTGGCCTCTAAACTCTCCTTAGCAGCACAAGTTGCCAGACATTCTATCAAATGCAGCTATGATGCTGCTGAGGCTTCATCCAGATCAGCTGCCTCAGCCTCTGTACTGTGCTGGTATTCCTAGCTCAGACTTCAACCCCTCTCTCCTGGACAACAAATTCCTTTTTGGCAAGCAGTCTGCAGAACTCTTCAAAAGCTTGCAGGAAAAAAAGCAAGGAACTTCAGGACCTCAAACACTTATTGGTCTCACCGGTTCCAAAGTTCTATAGCAACTACCCTGCTAACCCACTTTTGTTAAGATAGCACCTGCTCCTTCCTCTTCCTCTAAACACAGGAAGGGGTCTAGAAAACCTTCATCCCCAAGACTACTACTGCCCAATCCACCCCAAGGCAGCACTTTATAGACAGACCTAACAATGTGCGATTGCTTAAAGCACCTTCCCCTCTCCACCTGCCTCTCACACAGTCTACCTTTTTGGCAAGATATCACTTCAGACCGCTGGGTCTTACCAGTGGAAAAAACGTACTTTATGATCTGGCAGGAAAAACTCCTATCAAGAGGAATACCCCTCCCAACAAAAAGAAACTCCACCTGATGGCCCAGATCATCCAAGATTTACTAGCACAAGGGACCATAGAAAGGGTTCCCACAGGCCAAGAGGGTCATGGGTTTTACTCCAGGCTCTTCTAAAAAAGGACAGCCCTTGGAGGCCTATTCTAGACCTGTCCCTGTTACACCCCTTCCTGCAGGTACCTTCCTTCTACATGCTGTCCCTTCTAACCCTTCTTCCACTTAGTGCTTTCATGGCCACTTTGGACCTGAAGGAGGCATACTTCCATATACCCATCCACCTAGACTACAGGAAATTTCAATGCTTTGCTGTGCCATCATCACACTTTGAGTTTACTGCCTTGCCCTTTGGTTTATCTACAGCACCAAGGGTCTTCACAAACTGTCTAGCCCCAGCAGTAGCTTACTGTCATACAAATTTACCCTTATCTGGACGACATCCTCATTCTAGCAGAAGAGGAAAGTCTTCTCAAGATTCACCTACAATTCATTATGTCCCTCCTTCAGAGTCTAGGGTTAACTCTCAACCTAATAAAATCCTCCCAAACTTCATTTCAAGACAAAACCTTCTTGGGATGCAGAATAACAACAGACTTGATGAAGGCATTCCTTCCTCAAGACAAAGTCTATTCCCTAAACAGTTTCTTCCAGGAACTGCTTCTTGTTGACCACATCTCTGCCAGGCAATTCCTCCACCTTCTAGGCTACATGGCAGCTACTCTTCCTATGCTGCCCCTTGCCAGGTTGCACACGAGGAAGTTCCAGTGGTACTTCAAAAATGTCTAGTCCCAACATGGTCACCCCCTGGAATTTCAGGTGCCCTTCCTGCTCTGCCTGAAGAAAGAGTTGGAGTGGTGGATACTACAAATAAGCCAGAACCCAGGCCTTCCTCTGCAACCCACCAAGCCAGTGCAATTCATGCATACAGATGCCTCGGATCTAGGGTGGGGGGGCCACTATGAATGGTCTCAAGGTACAGGCTCAATGGGAGCCCTCTTTCCAGAGAAAACATTTCAATGTGAGGGAATGACTGCTCTCCTTGTTCTCAAGACCTTCCTTCCTCTACTACAACCAGGTCCCCTTCAAATCTTCACAGACAACACCACTGTCATGTGGTACATCAACAAGTGGGGGGAGGGGAACTAGATCTACTTACTGTGCAGGCTAGCAATACAGGCATGGGAGTTGGCCACTAAGTGCAATGTCAAACTGCAGGCAGTCTACATCCCATCTCAGAATAATCATTAGGCAGATGCCCTCAGCAGATCATTCTCTCAACATCATGAATGGATGTTACACAGAGATGTTTTCCTAGACATCATTCACCGATGGGGCACCCCACAAATAGATCTCTTTGCTCACCTCAGAACAGACAGCTTCAGCTATTCTGCTCCAGACTCCCCTCCACCACTAATGTGGAAAGTGGATGCCTTTTCAATTTCTTGGAAGGGGACTTTCCTGCTCATTCAAAAGGTCCTACTGAAGATCCAAGAAGGACAAACCAAAAATCTTGCTGGTGACCTCCTATTGGCTAAGGCAACATTGGTTCCCCCTTCTATCTCTTGCCAAGGACAATCACCATAAGCTGTCTCACAAGGTGGACCTGCTCACACAACAGAAGAAATCCATCATTCATTATTGTTCTGAAAACCCTCAGCCTAACCCTGTGGGTGATAAACTTCTGACTCTTTTCAGACACCTCCATTCTGAAGACGTGCTATCTTTCCTGCAGGAGGCCAGGAAACCCACTACCAGGAGATCCTATGCATCAAAATGGAAAAGGTTCTCAAGTTAGTGTCTTCAAAGGCAACTAGATCCCTTCCAAGCTGAAGTTCCTCTAGTCCAAGCCTGTGTGTGTGAGCTCCTAAAATCATAACTTTCATACTCTTCAGTGAAACTCCATTTGTCAGCCATTTCAGCCTGCTTACCCTATTGATCCACCCCTACTATCTAGACTGGTGGTGAATCTTTTCCTTACGCAGATTCTCCACATCAGACCACCAAGAAAACCAATCCCTCCTCCATGGGACCTGAACTACATACTGGAGAAACTTACTAAGACCCCCTTTGAACCGACAGCTACTGCCTCTAGACATGTGTACCTGGAAGACTGTCTTGTTAGTAGCCCTTACTTCAGCTAGGAGGGTCTCTGAGCTGCAAGCACTCATGGCCACTCCACCCTACACAACTTCCACAAGAACAGGATAACTCTTTGCACCAATCCCTCCTTCATGCCCAAAGTGGTCAATGAACTGTCCCTCAACCAATCTATCCATTTACCCATATTTTCCCTTCACCACAGAAGGGGCAGTGAGAGAGTGCTCCACTCCCTTGATGGTCACAGGCAACTGAGGTTTTATCTGGACATGCCAGACATGAGAAGATCCAATCAGCTCTTTGTATCATTTCACCCCTGGGCCCTGGGGAAAGCTGCATCCAAACAGACAATATCTTCCTGGATATGCAAGACTCATTCCTCCAGTTACTCTTTCCATGGTAAACATTTACCCCACTCTTTTAAAGCACATTCTACTAGAGCAGGGGCCTCTTCGGGGGCTTTCCTCAAAGGCTTGGATACAGCTACTATCCTAGAGGCAGCCACATGGTCCTCCATACATACCTTCAACAAGCATTATAAATTGGACATCTCCAGAGCCAGGGCAGGATTTGCAAGGGCCATCCTCCATGGTTTCCTGGAGACTGCTACCTGTCCTCCACTCTTTGACCTGCTTAAGCTGTGGTACTCTCCCATTAATGAGAATACTGCAACATGAGAATAGGACAGATTAGTTGTTTACAATCTTACCATAGCCATAGCTATCCTTCTCTTCCATGTTGTAGTATTCCTTCCCTCCCTCCCTCTTATATGAAAAAGGTGAAGTCTGAAAATTACTGTTTTACAACATACATCACTTTCTTCGAAGGAAGAGCTTATGAAACCATTGCAAAGATGAGATATTTTATGGAGGAAGTCACCTGTACATATAAATCATCCACAGTTTTGATAGTTATGAGCCAAGATCTGTCCAGAGTCCAATAACTAAGCAGCAGTATTGTACAGTTTAGCATTTTATGGCAAGGACACTGCTTAAAAGCTTTATTTTTCTATCTTGCTAAATGCATCTGGTATGAATTTCAGAACAAGCTGTAGGGTAGATACACAAGCAATCTTTGTTTTATGGTTAGCATACTGAATCACCACAGAGTTGAAAGGTATCCATAAGCTAGTCTCAAAAATAGTGGAGTAAATCCCATATACAAACACCTGTAAAGCTATATAACACACACACACTCACACACACATACACACACACACTTTTAAGGAAGCATGCATTACACTGCACTAACCACTTAAACATCTTCAATTTTATATTAAGCATGTCATGTACTTTAAAATTAAACAAGACAGCACAGCTGTGAAAGGAATTTATGATAACAGTAACTGTTCAAATAGGCTTACTGCTGCAGTAACCCTTGAGATTTCTGCTCAGAAGGGCTAATTTCTGGTCTGACTTCAACAGCTTTGCATGCTTTTTCCTTCTGGCTAGGCAGACATTTGCATCCACGGGATTCTGATGCTTTTCCAGTACAGAATGGTATCTGCATAGACCATCTTATGTCCTTTCTTGCCCAAAAGGCTGAGGCTAGAACTCCCCATGAGACTCCTGGAACCACTCCCACCACAAACCAACTCCTGAAATTCTATGCCAGAGGATCAAGAACATTCTTGTGGGACTTCCAAGATGGCTGCATACTAAGTAGCAGCTTAATTCTAGCCCTGCCAGTGTGAAAGCAGAAATGCAGCAGAGAAGGCTAGTGGACTTTTGTGTTTCTGGGTAAATTTCAATAACTGGCTAGTAAGTAAGTACACTACCTGGATGCCAGGAAAAAAAAATACAGAGGACCTGAAGGAAAATTAGCTATAAAAGGTGAGGAAAAAACATGGACTTGGAAAAGTACTGCATCTGTTCAGCAAAAGGCAGTGCAAGTTCTAGATGACTTCCAATAACTTAGAGGAAAGTGTAAGACAACTGCACACAGATCTGATTAAAATAAATGAAACACCGATGGAGTATATCAACGAAAAACAGCAAAAGGCTGGGAAAAAAAAAACAGAACAAGCTTTAAACAGATATCCAGATGAAGTGCTAAAACTGAAAAAATCAGAGGTCGGAATGAAGAAAAGGCTGGCTGAATACGAGACTGCTCATGAAGAGATGTTTCAAAAAACAGAATTAGATGACAGAACATGTGTTAGTTAAGTTGATCTTTACAAAACTATGACAGAAGGACAAAGTACTAAAAGTGGGAGACAGTACAGTGTTTATGGAGAATGATTACTCAGTGTACACCAGGCAGAAGAGGAGTAAATTTATTCCACTACTCGGAGAATGTCGAGAAGCGGGTGCGAGATTAAAACTGCTGCACCCAGCTATCTTCAAAATATTCTTCCCTGGACGGAAATAATGTTTTGATAAAGTACATGTTCAGGAGGAAATACAAATGTTTCTCCAACAAAAAGTAAGCTGTGAAACCGGAGATTCTGCTTCTTGTTCTTCTGGTAATAAAGACCACCAAAAGACTGTGCCAGTGCAACCTTTTCCAATGTTTCAATGGAAAATGCTGGAGAGAAGGAAGGGAGCACAAGAGTTGACAAGAAGAATCGAGAGCACGTTGGAAATAAAGCAGAGACAGGATTTGGGAGATGGAGATGAATAGGAATAAAACCAGTAACTTGGAAATTGACAATGTAGGATAACAAAGCAATAATTATATTTGTGAAATATGACAGAACAAGAAAAATTGGAATTATTGGACTTTTTTGGACCATGCTGGACTTGTGGTGGCCTTTAAAGTATATGCCCTACTTCATGGCATTAATGTTCGGAAAAATACTTGTGGGAAGGGAATAAGTAAAACAATTTTTTTTACTAACAGTACTTGTTTTATAGTGTATGATTTTCTTTGCATGATACAAAATAGAGTTTTCTCAGCTGCTTTTAAGTGTAATGGGGATACTAGTGGGAACAGGTACTCCTGTTTTTTTTTTCTTCTCTCTTTCTCCTTGTTCAGTTTTAAGAAATGTAGGCATGCAATGTATAAAAAAAAAAAAAAAAAGTCTGGTTAAAAGAGCATGACAAAAGAAAAATGTATGTGCCTCTTCTCATTCTTGCATGGGGGAATGGCCCTAAGCTTGATCTAGTAACATGTTTTAAGAGAAGGCAAGTAAATGAAAAAGAATACTTAATATTATAAGGCTTTTCTCAAGCAAATAAATATATGCATAATAGCAATTCTGTATCTGGTCCTCATGTCTCCATGGAGACAATTCGATGAAGAGAAATTGAGACATTTGCTTTGAGACAATGCTCCCTGAAAGCATTCGGGTGGTTTCCCAGCTGGGAGAGCTATAAAGATGAGGCAAAACAAGACAGCACTTAGTAGAAGCACAGGCTCCACCATGTGTCTTAGCATGGACAATCTTTATTTTATGTTAACTCAAGTTTGTGAATATGGCTGTCAGTTTGGGGTGGGGCATTTGTCCCTATTAGGAGAGTAAAACTTCAATATTTGAAGCTGTATATAGTTTTGTGTGTCAGTATTAAGTTAATAGTTTTTTGGGGGGGTACTGGGGGTGTGTGTGTTTTTTGTTTGAGGGCTTTCAATAAAACAAAAAAGTTTTGTAAAATGTGACAGGCTCAAATGGATATGACAAGAAACAACTGCATAAAAGTTCAACTTGCCAAGCACTGTGTATGCATGTAACACAAAAGCTGGAAATAAACATTTAACAAAAAAGCTGTTTTATATAAAAGGTTGGAATAACAACTTTTTAATACAAGTGTGCTTTCTGTAATGTCCTTAAATGTCAATGATCTCACAGGTAAATATAAAAAAGAAAGAGCTGTGAACTATATTAGAAATGTAGAGTACAAATAGCTATGCTACACGAAACACACTTGGAAAGAACTGAACATGTGAAGTTGATAAAGAAAGTTTTTCTCAGGATAGTTGTTCAGTGGAATACCTGGGACAAAGGAAAAGAGACGTACTTATACTAAGTGCTCCAATAGTGACAGAAGAGGATAAAAAGATAATAATGGTAGATTTGTAGCACTAAGGGCTATTGGCAAGGAAGGACTACATTGGCAAGTATTTATATTCCACCTAAAACTGCTGATGAAATTCTGTGAGAAATAAAAAGTATAACAAAGGAGGGTAGACTTTTGAAGAAATTAATGAAAATATTTAGCATGGAAGATGCAAATTCAGTACTAGGAGTTTGGAGTGAATTTATGTATTATTCCCCAAGATACAAAAACTGGGCTAGGCTAGACAAAACTTACATTTCACAGGAACATGCATTTTAATGAAAGTCGTGATACACACCCAATATCTATTTCAGATCAAAGTCAATAATAACTACAATAAAAACACAGGGTAATATGAAATAAAAATAAGACACTGGCACTTTCCCACCCATCACTTAAGCTGCCAAGCTTAGGGAGCCTGTAACAAAATAACAAGGACAGTAACAAGAGATCCTGTAGAGGTATTAGAAATATCTTGGGAATTTTATGAAAGTCTGTATAAATTAGAGAAATATGGAAATGAAGAAGAGGTACAAATGGAAATCTTTATGGAAGAATTAAATATGCCAAGGTTAGAGGTAGATAAGGCTCAATTACTAATAGGCTAGGAGGAGATAAGATAAAAATCGTGACATATTACCAATCTAAAGGAAAGTCCCCAGGAACAGATGTTATTCCTGTGGAAGTTTGGAAGCTAGGAAGGAAAAAAAACAGATAAAGATCTGGAAGGGTTTGTTTAGCAGTATTTTAAGAGGAGGAGAGGGTCCAACATCCTATAAGAAAACAAACTAAAGGGGTGGCCATGGGTGCCAAGTGTGCCCCCACTTACGCAAATATTATTTTATCTAAATGGGAGGAATTATATGTCCTGAAGAGTTCTTTTACACCATACTAGTGCTTATACAAAAGATTTTTAGATGATATAGTTATTTTTTTGGAAAGGTTCACATGACAAATTCATGGAGTTTCTGGAATATTTAAAAGGTACCACCACATTTTTGGATTTTACTTATAGTTACAATCCCCACATCCTTACGTATCTGGATATTACTCTTACTAAAACCAATGATGGTTTTTCATCAAATATTTTCCGTAAAGACACTTTTTCAAATGCTTATCTCCACTTTAAAAGTGGCCATCCTTTTTTTTTCAGAAAAAGAATGTTGTCAAAGGACAACTTGTACGGATTAGTAGGATGACATCTAATGATGATGATTTTTTTTATTGAAAGCAATAAGGTTCTAGATATGTTTAGGGAACGTGGATACCCCCAATGTCTTTTGGATGAAATGTTTGATGTGGTGGTCCATGGGAGAAATGGTACATTTGCCCCCATTTTAGGATGGGAACCCCAAGATATTACTAATCCAAATCTCTTAAATTATAGAGTTGAGACTATTCAGGGGACTCAGGTGTCATAAAATATGTTATTACTAGGGAGTGGAATAAGTTTGTAGAACTCTCTGATTTAGAGATTTTTAAAAACAAATCTTTGAAATTTATCTATAGAAAGGGCCAAAATTTTAAGCAGCTTTTTGAGTTTAATGGATCTAGTAAATCCAAGGGTTCGGCACGAAGGCCAGGCACCTTTAAATGTGGAGCTTGTCCGCAATGTGCTTACATAGCCAACCAAATGCACATTTTCATCCCATCAAGGGATAGAAACATAGTTAGTGATAGTTTTTCCAACTGTAATACCCAAGGGGTTGTGTATATTGCTACGTGTAATTTTTGTAGCTCATTTTACGTGAGAAAAACTGAAAGAAAATTGAAGAGTCGAATTTATGAACATTTATATAAAATTAGAAAACAATGCAATAAAAATGCATTGTAGAGACACACTTGAAAAAAGAAAAGGAAGCCTGAGAACATTTTAATGTTGGAAACTGTCCCTAAGGAAATAAGGGGTGGTATGTGGGAAACTAAACTTGAATATAAAGAATTATTTTGGCAAATAGTTTTAGATTCTACAAAATTTCCAGGTCTAAACGATATACTCGCAAACAAAAAAAATAAGGCAACAGCCAAAAAACAACGCCAGTTCCACAAATTCCACAAAGAAATTTAATCCAGCTTAGCGCCTCGGCATAATAGCCTTCAATGAGCACAAATTACAAAACACACCCTCTCATATATATACTCTAGTCAATTAAACAATTACATTAAATTAATCAATCAAAATACATATAAATAAATAAAGAAAACATATTATATTAAGAAAAACTACTACTTATAAAAATTATAACAAACTTTTCCAGTTTACTTCTAAATTTAAACCATTTGGTGACATAGTATTATATTTTAATATATAAATATTTTCTTTAAATAGTAAAACATTTTTTATTAACCTATCATCACCTTTCTTAATAAAAACTTTCGAGAACACAACATTCAAATGCATCTAGATTACTATTATGACACTCCATAAAATGAGAAGCAATTGGACTGACTAATATTCCTCTTTTTATATCTCTAATGTGTTCTTGCATTCTAGTTTTAAATTTTCTTTTTGTCTCCCCTATATAATACAGTTTACAAGGACATCTAATGCAATAAATTACACCTACAGAATTACAAGAAAAATTACTATTTGGTTTAAAAATAACTCCATTAATATTATCAAAATATAACTTCACATATTTACATATATTGCAATGGCCACAAGCAATAGTACCATATGTATATATATTATAATTAACCTTATTAACAGGAAGAAGAATAATAATAAGCTTTTATCAATTTATCAGATAAATTTTGACCTCTTTTAAAGGATATTTTGGGAATGTTAGGAAAAAGTTTATAAAGATTTTTATCAGAAATCAAAAATTTCCAGAAATATTTAATAATATCCCAAATTCTATTACTAAATACATTATAAGTAGTAACAAAATAAATATCCTGGATTTCTTGATCAAAAACTTTTAAATACTTATTATTCCCCACATTTTTAACTTTAACATATGGAGAAAAAATAGAATCTTCTCTATTCCTATTAACCATTAATTTATTAACATTACCATTATTATCTTTATCTAATAAATTATTAATAGATGCATTTAATATTTCCATACTATAACCTCTTTTTAAAAACATAATACAATCATAAATATTTTTTTCTAAATCTAATTCATTATTACATAATCTAGATAATCTGATAATTTCTCCATAAAGTAAGGCGGACAAAGTATGTGAAGGATGACAACTAGTTCCAAAAAGGAACTGATTTCCATCAATAAATTTACGACATACAGTAGTTTGAATCCGATTATCTACCACTCCAGATAATAAAATATCTAAATAATGAACTTTGTTCCCAAACTGTAGGCCATCAAAATGTAAATTATATCTATTATTATTTAAATCTGAAAATAATTCATGAATATATTCATAACCACCGCTACAAAGAAAGATCAAATCATCTATGTAGCGGTAGTATAACACGACATGACTTTGATAAAATTTATTAGTATATACATATTCTAATTCAAATTTGGCCATAAACAGATTTGCATACATGGGGGGTAAAAGATGCCCCCATAGCAGTTCCTTTAAGTTGGTGGTAAATAACTTCATTGAAACTGAAAAAATTATTAGAAAGACAAAAAGAAGTTAAGTCCATTATAAAGTGAGTGGTTGGATTATCTCCTAAAAAATAGTGTAATGCTTGTAATCCATCTAAATGTCTGATGTTAGTATATAAACTAACAACATTGATACTAACCCAAAACATATTTTCTGTCCAAATAACTTCACTTATTTTATCAATAAAATCAAAAGAGTCTCTAATATAAGACTAATTTCTGCATATATGGTAATAAATAATTATGAATGACAATACCCATATTACGACAAAAATAATTACTTGCCGAAACAATAGGACGGCCTGGAGGGTTTGTCATACTTTTGTGTAGTTTTGGGAGACAATAGAAAGTAGCTAAATTACAGTTATCCAAACAAAATTTTCTATCAAGGTCATTTTTAGAAATATATCCTAATCTAACACCTTTATCAAGTAAATAGGTGCATTCTTTCATAGCTGCTGAATATCTATTAAAATCACTGACTTCATATGTTAAAGGGTCACTTAAATGTTCCATACACATATCTAGATATTGCTTGTGATTAAGTAATACTACTTTGTTTCCTTTATCAGACCGTTTGATAACAATATCATGTCTAATTGAAAGATTTTTCAAAGCATCCCATTCATTTTTTGTCATATTATACATCCAATGACCATTACTTGCTGAAGTCATCATTTCTTGAATAGAGAAATGCACCATTTCAGAAAACTGAATAATGGTAGAATTATTATATGGAGGTATAAATTTGCTATGAAAATCAATACCATCAGTATTGAGTAAAGAATATGCTTGAGAATACATAGATAATAACATTTCATCAGAAAGACATGAATAATTACTGTCCGCAGTGGTATCATTATCACTATTAACCTCATCAAGACAAACATCATCTTGAGAAGAGACTTTATCGTTAGAGAAATAATATTTCAAGTGAAGTTTTCTAACAAATTTAAAAGTCTCTTGTTTAAGTAAATGATGTCTAGGTATAACAGCAGGAACAAATTTAAGACCTAAATTGAGTACAGATATTTCTTCATTAGATATACTTTCTATTTCCTCAGTGCTTAAGCTCAGAGCAGCTAAGCTATGAAATTATTCATTCATGCCACAGGGTGGCAATGTTGCACAACAATATATAGTTTTACTGTTGATGTTTTTTATATATATTTTTTTTTATATATTTTAATGGAATTTCGCGCATTTATATATTTTAACTATTAAACCATTTATGTTATGAATTATAATGGTTTTAGTGGGAAAATTTTAGTCATATGTGCAATGTATAAAATGGTTCTTAGTTTATGGAACGAATTTTTGTAATTCACCTCATTTTAAAAAACACATAGTTGTTTTTTATTGAATAATTGATTCATTTAATTGTTTGAAGATGTATATAAAGCATCTTAATTGGGTGTATTTTAAAATTTCTGATGAAGACCTTGGCTACAGGGGTCGAAAACGAATTTCATTTTGAGGCGTTAGAATTCTGAGCTTGTGATCTTGCTGACCTTGTGTTCGCTTTGAATAAAGTGTTATATTTGAGTTTCCGACCTTTATTTGGATTTCCTAGCAAGCTTCGTGTTTGGTTTAAGGTAACAAGAGATCCTGTAGAGGTATTAGAAATATCTTGGGAATTTTATGAACGTCTGTATAAATCAGAGAAATATGGAAATGAAGAAGAGGTACAAATGGAAATCTTTACGGAAGAATTAAATATGCCAAGGTTAGAGGTATACAAACAAGGACACCAGGCAACCAGAACTCTTCTTTACCAGTTTAATTAAGCGCTTTTCGTCATACAAGGTTGAATGACTTCTTCAGATAAAAATAAGGAACACAAGTGCTTACTATTTATATGTTTTCCTACCCCTTCCAGTTCAATTACCTCCAATTCAATTAAATTAAATTGATTAATTCATCCAGTAAGTTGTTGTTACTTTCAAACATTTAAAGGGGTATTCCATCAGCAATTATAGCTCTAACTCACAGCTCAATGGATAGTATACATACATACACTTGTAGGTGCCTTTATATATCTTATGAGAGCATTGTGTGACTTTCAAATAAATATCCATCCTACTAAACATACAAAAATAAATGAAAAAATATATAGAAATACGTTTTAAAACATCATTATGAAATAAAAAACTGCTTAGAAAGTTTTTAAAACACTATTTTTCTTATACCCTATACTTCCTATACTGAATAAACCAGGAGTATGAAATCATCTCTTTAAGCTTCTAAGCTTCAAGAGGCATGAAATGTTGCAGTGGTCATTTAGACCTGGTTCCATAAAGGCATTGGTTTTAAATTGCCATGATAATTCTCGTTCCTCTAGAAGTAAACTACTGTCAATTTGTATTTGATCCAGGCCTATGAATTTAAAAGTGTGATTAGGGAAGGATAGAATATGCTTTGCTAATGCATTATCTGCTTTCATTCTAGAGATAGCGTTAATATGTTCATATATTCTATCTCTCATTCTCCTCTCCGTCTTCCCTATATAAAAACTTGTACAGTTTGAACACAAGGCCCCATACACTACTGATTTGGAATTGCAATTAAAATTGTGCTTTGATACATATGTCCTATTATTTATCACATGTTTGTTACCTATCTTTATATATTTACAATAGTTACAGTTTCCACAGCCATATGACCCTTTGACATTGCCTTTCCCCCTTATTGGTTTACTTTCTAGTAGGGTCTTTAAATTCTTACCCTTCCTAAATGTTACTTCGGGGACTGAGCCAAGGGCTGTGGAACATTTCCTATCATACAGGAGTACTTTCCAATTTTTGTATAGAATGTCCCTTATGATGTTACTTTCCATACTGAAAGTCATTATACAGCTAGTACTTCTATCTTTAGTTGTGATCCTGCTAATATTTTCCCAGTGTTATCCCTTGTTTAACCCCACATACATAGCTCTATAGTTATGACCTCTTCTACAGTATTATTTGGGTCCTTCGTTCAATAGGGTGAAATAATCCCATTCTCTCTTAGTCTTGACCTCTTTCTTAGTGTGGATACAGTATCTCTATGGAAATGTTTAAACATTTTTCTGGTAACACATTCCTGTATATATAATCCCATTCCTGTTACCTGTCCTCATTATTAATGTACTTGGGTAACCTGGATAAACATTTTTCTTTTAACTTGCATTGGGGATGATTGGAATATGCAGAAAGAGTTACATCTCTTTTCTATGTATTTTTACACAATGTCTTTGTTCACCTTATCTTTAACTGTAATGCAGTGATTGATTTTATTCTCAAAGCTTATCTTGTGTAAATAAAATGATAGGAAGTTAGTAGTGTTATTTAAGGTAATGTACCAAGTATGTTATTCTCATGGAACTGGATGTAAATGATAAGAAGGTTGTTAGAATAAATATTCTACCAAGGTCCATTCTGTATTCCACATAGGCAGATAGGAAGAAATTATCCAGGTATGTATATACGATAATAGATTATTCTCCCAGAATTGTTCCATGGAGGATGACCGAAGCTAGCTCCCATAGCCACTCCACATTTTTGCAAGTATAACTCCTTGTTAAATAGGAAGTAATTGTTGGATAGTGAGGTTAGCAGTTTCTTTACAAATGCCAGATGATTTAATGGTATATCCTGGCTTTCTGCCTGAAATAGACAATCGACCAGGTATGGGTACATTTGAATATTTATTTGCCTGCAAAATGCAATGACTGAAGCTAGGCATTTTGTGAATACCCTGGGTGCAGTAGATAAGCCAAAGGGCAGTGCAGAGAACTGATAGTGCATTTAGCCTGCTCTGAAGCGTAGGTATTGTCTGCAAGAATCCCTTACTGGGATGTGCAGGTAAGCTTCCTTTAAACCCAGTGTTGCCAACCAGGTATTTTTGCTTAGCATGGGAAGCAGCTGATGAAGAGTTAGCATTTTGAATTTTGGAATTGCCAAAAAGGTGTTTAGGATAGATAGGTCCAGGATAGGATGCCAGGAGTTGTCTTTTCTGGGTACCAGGAAAAGTCTGGAGTAAAAACCTTGTCCCCATTCGTCTGCTCGGACGAGTTGAATAGCCCTGATACTTAGAAGAGAGAATACTTGCTGTTGAGCCTCTGCCCACTGATTTGGGGGTAGGTCTGGCCAAACTTTTGGGGTTGGTAAGGTGTGGAAATGGAATCTGTATCCTTGGGAAACTATATTTAAAACCCATTTGTCTTGGGTAATGAGTTCCCAGTTCTTTGCATGCAGGGCGATCTTTCCCCCTAAAGGTGTGGTCACGTGAGCAGGGCTTGGAAGGTTTAAGGAAAAGTCATTGTGACAGTTTACCATAGGGGGTATCTTACTACTTCCAGCTTTGGAAGTGGGAGCCCTTCACTGCTTAGGCCTGTGAGTACCTTGAGACTGTGGTCTAGGTGGTCTGCTGTTCCTGGATTTGGACTGGGAAGGCCTGGAAGAGACAGGAAAGGACCAATTCTTAGAAGGCCAATGCCTATTAAGTCTGGGAGGCTGTACTTGCAGGAAATCTTTAACAGCTTGCATAGAGTTAGCTTTTTCCTCCATCTTTTTAAGAACAACTTCTGCTGTGCTGCCAAACAGGTGGTCTTGGTTTAATGGAGCATCCAGTAATTTGGCTTTAACATGATCTGGCAGAGTTTGCTCCTTAAGCTAAGCATGCCTTTTAAGAACAGACCTGGTAACAGCAGCCCTACAAAATGCCTCTAAGGAGTAAAAACCACATTGCAAAGTATGTTTACCAACTTGTTCAGTAGAATGCATTAAATCCTGTAATCCTTTATTTTCAGCACAGTCAGGAATCAACATCAATTTCTGTTTAAGTAATCCAATAATATGCTGCTACTTTAACATATGAAACTGGCAGTTTAAGGCCCTAATGGCCAAAGTAGCACAAGTGTATCCCTTCTTACCCTATCTGTCCAGGGCCCTGGAATCTCTATCAGACGGGGTAGGGTTTTTGGCATTAGTAGCCTTAATGCCTTTGGGTCCCTGAGAAATGATCTCTGGGTCCGCTGATCTCTGGGTCCGCAGTAGGATTCTTAAAGAGGAACTTGTGAGAATCGGGTACTCTGCAATATCTGTCAGGTTTCCTGGGAGCTGGAGGTAAGGTGTATGGGGCCAAACTAGATTCCAAGAAGGCATCATCTGCAATGTCCAGTACGGGGGGGGGGGGGGGTAGCTAAAGGCCTGTGCTGAGGCAGGAGTAAGAATTCCCTAAGCCTCTTTTTGGAGTCAAGAGTAATCCTAGCTTTCCCAGCGGAAATGCTCCCTAAGAGTGTGCAAAGTTTCACCAAAAGAGAAATCTTCTGGAGGGGAAGCAGAGGGAATGGAGTCCTCTGCATCAGAATCCTCATAGGTAGAGAAGGGCAAATACTGGTCATCAGAAGAAAAGTACAGTTGTGTACACTTACCATAAATGTAGATGTTCGAGTGTATTCACTGTTGCAGTCATTACATTTGGGTAATCTGCCGGCCTGATTAACAAAGTCTTGGGTCCTGCGTCGGTTGCTGTCCCTTCTTCCATGACGTCAGGTTGTCAGGGGGTATAAAACATGCAGCAGACGCCATTACATTAGTTTTTCTTGCCCCAGATGTCAGCTGCCCCCCAAATGGAGAGCAAATAAAATTAAAAACACAAAAAATATACCTCCAACCAAAAGCAAATACACCAAAAGGGCTTTTAAGCATAGTGAAAGAAAGTAGAGGTATAGCCAGAGAAAAAAAAAGGGGGGCTGGAGGGTGGATAACCAGGACTGCCAACAGTGAATACACTTGAACATCTACATTTATGGTAAGTGTACACAATTGTACTATGTTCTTAGTGTTTCACTGTTGCAGTCATTACATTTGGGCAGATTGCCAAAGCTATGGTTGGGTGGAGGGAATTATACAGCATTAGGACCAGCTATAAGGCCCTGCAGGACAGCAGTGGCAAAGCCAGCTTTGGATTTAGAGAAAAGTGGTAAATGGTAATGTTTGGTGAATGTATGAACTGAGCTCCAGGTAGCAGCTTCTAGAATGTCCCTGGTAAGAACACCTCTGAGAAAGGCTGATGAAGTAGATGCAGCCCTGGTGGAATGGGATCTGATCCCTTGGGGAATAGTTTTTTCATGGTGCTTATAGCAGAAACGAATACAATGGCTTATCCATTTGGAAATGGTCTGCTTTGAAATAGCTTTTCCCTCTGCCCCAGCAGCAAATGCTACCAGCAGCTGTTCGGTAAAATCTAAGTTGTCTGTGTACATCCAATGAATGCAAAATCCGCTCCCCCTTGTTCTGTGGATTGGGAAAGAAAGTTGGCAAATGAATGGTCTGATTAAGAGCCACACTGGATACCACCACAGGCATGAAGGATGGATTGGTCCTGAGAGATACCCTGTCCACATGAAAAATGATGAAAGGCTCCACTGCCATAAGAGCCTGTAATTCAGAGATCCTTCTAGCTGAAGTGACTGCTAAAAGGAAAGCTGTTTTCCAGGAGAGAAATTTTAAGTCTACAGTAGCAGCTGGCTAGAAAGGAGGGAGAGTGAGTTTCTCCAATACAAAATTAAGGTCCCAGGCAGGGGTTGGAGCTCTCCTGGGTGGTCTTAAGTTTTTGGTCTCCCTGAGATACTGCTTTAGCAGAGGATGAGAGAAGAGGGGAGGGTTCTGTATTGTAATGAGCTGAAATGGCAGAGGCATGGATTTTTATGGAAGAAAAGGACAGACCCTTGTGAAGCATCTCAGTTAAGTATTGCAAAATCTGAGTAATGTTGGGCATTGCTGTGCTTATCCCTTGAGATTGATTCCAGGCACAGAATCTTTTCCATTTGTCAACATAAAATTTTCTAGTACTAGGTCTTCTCGCCTCCAAAATGACATCCATCACAGGTTTGCTGAGGGATGCTAAGGGTGAATTTAGGTGATTAGCCACACTGCAAGATTCAAAGTTTGCAGCTGAGTGTGCAGAATTTGGTAGTTCTGCTGACACACTGCGCAGGAGTGGATACCAGTGTTGGTGAGGCCAGTCTGGAGTAATCAAAATAATTTTTGGTTTGTCCTGTTTGACTTTTAGTAGAACGTTGGAGAGCAGAGGCAGAGGGGGAAGGCGTAAACTGATAGGTTTTTCCAGCTGAAGGACAGAGCATCCACTTTCCAGGCTTTTTTGTGATGAGTTCTTGTGCAAAATTTGTCCAACTGATAGTTCTGGGGTGAGGCCAAAAGATCTAGGTCTGGGCTCCCCCATTTGTGTGTCAACATGTTGAAAATTCGTGGTTACAGTTTCCATTCATGTGGGTCCATGAGATTTCTGCTTAGTTTGTCTGCCAGAGTATTCAGCTTTCCTGGCAGGAATTGAGCTTGTAGTTGTACTTGATAGGTCAAGGCCATGTTCCACAATGCCATGGCTAGTCTGCAAACGGGGTAGGAGTGTGTACCCCCCTGTTTGTTTATGTACCACATAACTGTGGTGTTGTCTGTCTATCAGTAATTGTCCTGGATGAAGGTAGTCCTTGAAGGCTGTCAGTGCATTCTGTACAGCTAGCATTTCTTTTTGATTTATGTGAAGGTGAATGATTTGGGCTTCATTTTCCCTGAATGCACTTCCCTGCCAGATGAGCACCCCATGCATAGTCTGATGCTTCTGTAGCTAGGGTTTGGGCGGCAGGGGGTGGTGTGAATGGCAGTCCCTTGTTCTGGTGGCAGGCCTCTGCCCACCATAGGAACTCTAGGTGCAGGCAAGGTATGATAGGTATCATTGTTTCCAGGCTGTGACAATGCTGACTCCATAGACTTTTTAAATACCACTGAAGTTTCCTCGGATGCAGTCTTGCATATGGAATTAGAAGAATGCAGGAGGCCATGAACCCCAAGGCTTGCAGTATTTGCCTTGCAGAAAGCAGGGTTTTTGTGGCCACCTGTTTGAAGTAGGTCACCAAATTGAATTTGCTTCTCTGGCATAAGGAAAGCCATCTGGGCAGTTGTATTCAAGCTTGCACCCAGGAATGTAATTTTTTGAGAGGGTATCAGTTGTGATTTCTTTTCATTTATAGTGTACCCTAGACAAGCTAGAACCCTTTTTACAAACGCCGGATGTTTTATAAGAATGTCCTTGTTTTCTGCCTGAATTAGACAATCGTCCAGGTATGGATAAATCTGAATATTTCTTTGCCTGCAAAATGCAATTACTGGAGGCAGGCACTTTGTAAAGACCCTGGGCGCAGTAGATAAGCCAAAGGGCAATGCAGAGAACTGGTAATGCAAGTAGCCTGCTTTGAAGCGGAGGTGTCTTCTGCAAGATTCCCTGATTGGGATATGCAGGTAAGCCTCTTCAAAATCTACAGTTGCCAACCAGGCATCTTTGCCTAGCATAGGAAGTAACTGGTGAAGAGTCAGCATCTTGAATTTTGGAATGTCCAGAAAGGTGTTTAGAGTAAATAAGTCCAGAATTGGACGCCATGATTTGTCTTTTCTGGGTACCAGGAAAAGTCTTGAATAGAAACCTTGTCCCTTTCTCTCTTTTGGTACTGGCTGAATAGCCCCCATGCTCATGAGGGAAAGTACTTGTTTCTGGGCCTCTGCCGAATGATTTGGGTCAGGTCTGACCATCCGTTTGGAATTGGCAACGTGTGGAAATGAAATCTGTATCCCTGGGATACTATATTTAAAACCCATTTGTCCTGGATTATAAGTTGCCAGTTTTATGCATGAAGAGCCAGTTTTCCCCCCAAAGGGGCAGCTAAAAGGTAAGTGCTTGGTAAGTGTAAAGGGAAGTCATTGAGACTGCTTACCATAGGGAGGTGTCTTGTTTCCAGATTTGGAAGAGGAGGCACCCCATTGTATTGTTCTGAAAGTCCCTTGGGACTGAAACCTGGTGCTTTTGGAATGTCTGGGTTTGACTTCAGTGGCTCTCGAAGGAACTGGAAAGGACCAGCTCTTAGTAGGCCAGTGCCTACTAAATCTTGGAGGTTGCACTTGTAAGAAATCTTTCACAGTTTGCATAGATTTAGCTTTATCTTCCATCTTTTTTAGAACTTCTTCAGCCTTATTACCAAAGAGACGGTCCTGTTGTAAAGGAGCATCCAACAATTTTGCTTTAACATGATCAAGCAGAGTTTGCTCTTTGAGCCAAGCATGCCTTCTTAGCACAGACCCAGTTACAGCAGCCCTGCAAGAGGCCTCCAAAGAATCAAAACCACATTGCAAAGTATGTTTTCCAACTTGTTCAGCTGAATGCAATAGATCCTGTAAATCTTTATTTTCCACACAGTCAGAAAATAACATAATTTTCTGTTTAAGCAGTCCCATGATATGCTGTTGATATTTTACCATATGAAATTGACAGTTTAAAACCCTGATTGCCAAGGTTGCAGAAGTGTAAACCTTCTTACCCCATCTATCCAGCGCCCTGGAATCTCTATCAGAAGGGGTAGGATTTTTAGCAGTAGAAGCCTTAATACCCTTGGGACCCTGAGAAATGGTTTCAGGATCCGCAACAGGATTTTTGAAAAGGAATTTGTGGGAGTCAGGAACCCTGTAGTATCTGTCTGGCTTACAAGGAGCCGGCGGCAGGGAATCAGGAGCCATACTAGATTCTGAAAAAACATCATCAACAAAGTCTAGAACAGGAGGTATAGCCAAAGGCCTATGCTGAGGAAGAAGAAGAAAATCCCTAAGTCTCTTTTTAGATTCAGAAAAATCCTGACTTTCCCAGTGGAAATGTTCCCTTAAGGTATGCAAAGTTTCCCCAAAAGAAAAATCCTCAGGGGGAGATGCAGAAGGAATGGAATCTTCTGCATCAGAGTCCTCATAAGTAGGTATAGACAATTCCTGCTCATTAGAAGAATCAGAAGAAATAGAATCCTGATCAGAAGACTCATAGTCAATATCTTGCCTAGGCCTCTTAGAATGGGGGGGGGGGGTTGGCTACCCCTGATCAGAGTAATTAAACCTTCAGCCATTTAGATCATTTGTTTCTTAGGCATAGGGGCCTGCGCATGTGGCCTAGGCATCAGTTTTTTAGACATAGGTCGAGATTTTGGCCTTAGTTTTGAAGATGGCGTCGGTCTAATATACAAATCTGTAGGCCTGAAAACACCCTCAGAAGCCGGTGCCTGCACAGCGGCTCCGGACCCATCCAAGGTAGAGACATGTGTGGGTTCCATAATTGAAGCATGTCGCGGCATACTGCACTCCGAATGGGTCTCAGTAGAGGCCTGCAAATCAGAATTAGTGGGTATCAGGGGCTGCGAAAGCGCCTCATTGAGTACTGGCGAACTGGCAACTGGCTTAGGAGAAGAGTAGTTGGCAGTTTTGGACCTCAAAGGCCTCTGTCTTTTTCATTGTGTTTTTTTAGGTATTCCAGTAGTCGGATTGCTAACAGATGACATTTCTGGATAATTAAAGCATGAGCCAAAATATTTAGAAGCAAAAATGTACCGGCGTTTAATAGTGCGTTGATTAAATAATCCACAGAACCGACAGCAAGGTACACTGTTGTCAGGGCCTAGGCAAGGTATACAGTACAAATGGAAATCCTAATGAGGTATTTGCTTCCCACAAGTAATGTAATTATTAACTTTTACTGACATTGGTAAGGAGCAAGAAAAAGTTTCCCCAACAGGGTACTTAGCTTTTTAGTTGAAGACTTCGGTTCTGAAACTCGAAAACAAAAATTTCAGAGGTCGGACGACCGGCACTTGCGAACCGCTTCTGCTTCAGGCACCGCGCGGCAAGAAAGACTAATGTAATGGCGTCGGCTGCATGTTTTATACCCCTGATGACCTAACGTCATGGAGGAAGGGACAGCAACCGACGCAGGACCCAAGACTTTGTTAATCAGGCCGACTGAGGGCAACCTGCCAGCAGATTACCCAAATGTAATGACTGCAACAGTGAAACACGAAGAACATCAGAAATTTCAGAAACCTGATCAGAAGAATCAGAAGGAAAATCAGTTCTAGGTCTCTTAGAGGGAGAAAGGTGGTTTCCCCTAATTAGAGTAATAAGGTCTTCAGCCATTCTTATCATTTGTTTTTTAGGCATATTGGCCTGACCATGCAGTTTGGACATCGGTTTTCTAGGCATGGATAGAGTCTTAGGCCTTGAATAAGATGGTGTTGGTTTGATATACAAGTCAGTAAGCCTGAATACACCCTCAGAAGCCAGTGCCTACATAGCGACTCTGGACCCATCCAAGGTAGGGACATCCGCAGGTTCCAAAGTCGAATAAGCATCTCGCGGCATACCGGACTCCGAATGGGTCTCAGTAAAGGCCTGCGAATCTGAAGTAGAAAGCATCAGGGGCTGTGAAAGCGCCTCACTGAGTACTGGTGAACTGGCAACTAGCTTAACGGAAGCGTCATTGGCAGCTTTGAACCTATGCGGTCTGTCTCTGTCTTTATCTTTACGTTTTTTTGGAATATTGGTAGTTGGATAGCCTACCGAAGCCATTTCTGGATAATTGAACAGAGTACCGAAATAGTTAGATGTGAAAATTAACAGACGACGAATAGTACGAGGATTGAATAAGGCACAAAACCGACAGCGAGGGACATCGTGGTCTGGGCCTAAGCAAGGAATGCAGTACGAATTAAACTCTTTATGAGGTATTTGCTTTCAACAAGAAATACAGTTGTTAATTTTAATGACATCGGTTTAGAGCAAGAAAAAGGATCCCCAATGGGGTACTTAGCTTTTTTGAAAAGTTCGGTTCTGAAACTCAAAAATGAAAGTTTCAGGAGTCTGCCGACCAGCACTTGCAAACTGTTTCTGCTTCGGGCACTGCACAGCAAGAAAGACAGATGTAATGGCATCAGCTGCATGCTTTATACCCCTGACTACCTGACGTCATGGAAGAAGAGTCAGCAACCGATGGAGGACCCAAGACTGATAATCAGGCTGGCTGAGGGCTACCTGCAAGCAGATAACCCAAACGTAATGACTGCAACAGTGAAACACGAAGAACATGTGGGATCTTTAGAAAAGGGTAGGAGTAAATTACACAGAAAAAATGGAAAATGTTTTGAACAATACATGCACAACATGTTTTGGAGAAGAAATGAGACTAAACAGAGGGCAGGAATTGAATAATTTATGTAATGCTGCGTAAATTATAGGATATACATGTCATGTATAATTTTTGTAAATATGAACTTGTTAAATTTATGTAAAAGTAGTCAAACCATATTAAGTTTGCCTATGTCAAGTGATAATTCAATAAATGTGTTTTTTTAAAAAAAGAATTGAGCGCAAAATCAGTGAGTCATAAAGACTGAACATAGGTGCAGAAGCTTCAGCTCAATTGGTAGCCTCCAGAGACCCATCACCAGGGGCCTAGGATGAAACATATGCCAGGAGATGTAAAAGTGCCTCTCTGGATATAAAAGCCTTGAGCCAAGGAAGACCCCCCATACCTCAGGGTCACTTCTCCACATATTCCTCATTTGTTTGGGGGGGGGGGGCATCCAAGCCTTGTGACTTTTAAGAGCTTGATGATGACATGGGAGCCTACCAGAACAAGGCTACATTTTCTGGCCTAAACAGTTTTGGAGAGGTTGCTCCCTTCACCTCATTTTTTTGTTTTTGCTAAAATTAGCACAGATCCCATAGGAGACAACATCATAATCAGGGCCCAACCAAAATACACAAAAAGAAAATCTGGGAGAAATGTGTCTACTAACAACGATTCTTAAACTTCTTTAAAAAACATACATGGAGGAACACTTTAACCCACAGACATCCAGAAAATTAAAACTATCACTAGAAGGAAAGAAATTCCACAATAGGGTACTTATCTTCCAGAGCTAGAAAAACAGGTTGAACAGCAAGTTGTACATATGTTATGAGAAGTGTACTATGGGAAGAAAGAACTAAAGATGAATCAGGCAGATGCCATACTTACACAGCCAATATACTGACATTCCATGGATATACCCATCCCTCAAGGCAAAAGGGGTAATGGTTCAAAGCCCTGACAGATGGCCTAACTTCCAGAACTTCTACAGCAGAATTCTCAAAGGTTATGGGTACTGAAACAGTGATCCATATGATAAACCACCTTTTGCTTGTATTTAAAAGACTACATGCACACTTTCAGTATTTAGTATTACGATTAAATTTCTCCAACAGTACAAATAAAACTACGGGATGCATTTTACAAAAAATGTATAATACAATAAGAATAGCAATATATGACTTAACAATACAGAAGGCAAGAGTTATGTACATTATAGTTAAGCAGATAAACAATGGTGGCACAGACATGTAGAATAGTAGATAGTGGGACCAAGTATATTGTGTGTATAAACAGACGTGTTTACAGTTTTACCGTTACCCTCTGATCAAGTCTTAAAACATCGAAATAAAGATGAAAGCACTAAGGATCAGTTCTGTCACTTGGTCTCTTCATGCATTTGCAAGTTTTCAAAGTATATTTGTCAGTTACTAATTGTACAACAGAAGGTGTAGTTAGTAGTAGTAGTACAGCAGAAGTCTGGAACAGAGAGAAGTAGAAGAGAGTCAGATGCTTATTAATTTGAAGCAGCAGGTTAGCTGGAGAAAGAAAACAGAGTAAAGGGAGGCAATTAGAGTAAGGAAGGAGAGAGGAATAAAGAGGAAGAGAGATGGAGAGATGACTGGATTCAGGTGGGGTGGTTACAGTGAAATATCCAGGTGTGGTTTACTTAACTTTGTGGCAAAGTGATTTCTCTGTTGGCTATTCTAGTTCGACTTGCCTCCAAACTGCCTTGCAGAAGGGCAGATTAAGCAGGGGCTTAGTTGTTTGTAGTTATCTGTTGTTTAATTTGCACTTGAGAGCTGCTTTTGCTGTGCTTTTACATTAGGAAATTCCAAAATCATCCATCTTGTGGCAGAAGTTGTTTACTTGGCCTGTCTGAGCTGGGAAGCACTCCAGGGAGTTCAAAGTATGGTTGTTTACTGGCTACATGACAAGTCAGTTTTCAAGTTTTTTTTTTCTCTGCTAAAATCAGGCAACTGAGTGGAGCTGCCCACTGAGTAGCTGAGGTGGGAAGTGCCCTGTAGAGAAGCAAATGCCTAGACAGTAAAATGTCCCTATAAAGTTAGGGTTAGGTCCAAAACTTGATAAACAGTGTGGAATTGTATTGAATTAAACTTAGAGCAGTTAACTCGCACATGGAATAGCACTACTATACCCTAACACTATACAACATCTTGCCCTTAACCCCAGATACTACCCTAGGGGACCCTGTTAAAACCCAGACCTTAATCCTAAACAACCCATCCTATTACAAGGCTGAAAAACTTGGATTTGCAATTTCCATACGTCTCTGTGGCCAGCTTGGTAGACTTGAATGTCCTAAGGCAATGTAGGAATTGTCTCATGTTCTCAGACAACCAGTTAATCATTAAAAAAATAACAGTATGTGAGAGATACAAATATACAACTTCCTTGGAGACAAAAATCCTGCACACAAACGAGGTTGGCAGGTATACCCACACTACATCTCTCACACATACACCATTCACCACATATGTAGATTGTCTTATGCTGAGGCACTTAAAAAAAAAAACCTTCCCAAATGTCAGAGACATTCACAGCCACCTAACAGCAACAGTGCTCCTCAGCAATCACTAAAACACACACCAAAAGCAACACCAAACATGTCATATAAGCCTTCACCCAATGGTTCCTCAACAGCAAAGCCCATAAGGCAAGCATATACTTGACCTAAAACACGTCATTGGGGACTCCTTTGTGCAAAATATAGATGCCCCTTTCACCAGGTTAGACAAAGAGAAGATAACAGTTAGTTGTTTATCTGAAGCCAGCATCCGCAATCCAAGCCCGTGAGGTATAACACTCAAAAAAGTTTTCTTACCATTGGAGACTCAATAGTGAAACACATGGATGTCCCAGTCACCAAGGTGGACGAGGAGAAAGGCACGGTCAGCTGCCTGTCCGGTGCCAGGACTCTGCAAATCACACATACACTCAGGTCTCTCGACAACAAGTACTGTTATGACTCTGTCAAAGTTCATGTTGGTGTAAATGACCCGGGACGTACCTCACTGGACTATATGAAGAGAGACATGGTCGAGCTCTATGAGTACGTGTCCCAGGCAGGTTATGTCCCTTGCCTTGAGCAGCATACTACCCTAACCAAGAATGATGCCACAGTACACACAAAAAAAATGACTGATTTCAATAATTGGCTTAGTTTTTGGTGTCACTCCAAGGCAATCCAGTACCTGTCTGCCTGAGAACCCATGCTTGACAAAATTCACCGCTTTGCCAGAGAGGGTTTGCACCTAGCACCCCAGGCTTTCGGCTGCTGGTTAAGGCTCTTACCTCTCCCATAGTGCCTTTTTAAGGCAAGGTCCAAAAGAAACATTACCGGCATGAAACTAACCAATTAGAACAAAATAAGGGTCATTCTGCTAAATGCTAGGAGCTTAAACCAAAAACTGCATTCCCTGGAAGCACTTCTTTCACTAGAAGATGTAGATATCTGTGCAATCACAGAAACCTGGTTTAAGGCCTCAGACAGTACCCCGGCCCTGCAAGGTTACAATGCCTTCCACATCTTTAGATCGCAAAATGAAACTGTGAAAACCAAAGGAGGCAGTGATTCAACCTATATTAAAGATAAATTCACCTCCCATCTAGTTAGACTGGACAACTCCATGGAGTTACTCCAAGTCTAGGTAATGGTGGGTAAGACCCCCTCTCATGTCCTAGCCAGTTATAGACCCCCTCCATGGGTCACAACACCCATGAAGCCTACTTAACCAAAGTGAAGACAATCCAAATTTTAACGAACACAGTGGTTATGGGGAATTTCAATTATCCCACCATCAACTGGGAAACCTACTCTAGCGCAAACTCGCTAGCACAAAAGTTCCTTGACTTTGTAAATTAAAATGCCCTGGAGCATATTGTCCATACCCAAAGAGGAACAAACATTCTAGATCTGGTCCTCACCAACATGTCAAACAGGTGTACTGCTGCCACTGTTGGGACCTCATTAGTTAAAACTGACCAAAAATCAGTCACCTTCCAACAGACACTAACACCAGAACTCACAAAGGGTGAAATCAGACTAAAAAACTTAATCAAGGTAAACTTTGCCCTCCTAGCTGAAGGTATAAATGCATTCCAAGAACCATCCCAAGCTGAAACTAACTACACCAAAGCTTACACTAATGCCCTGTACAAGAACTGGCTGCACCAAATAGAATCAAAACCAGAACCCCAAATAAAATCAAGCTGCTATGGTGGATGTCCAGCATAAACAAACTCTACAATAAACGCAAAAAATTGCTGTCCAATAAAACAAAGACAAGGACCCAACAATGGAAAAGCACCCTCTTCAGCCTTAACAGACAAATAAGACAACTTGTCAAATCCTCCAAGAGCTCCTTTAAGAGAAACCTAGCAAGCCCTGCCAAGGATAACCATAAGGCCTTTTACAGCTACATATGCAATCTAAAAGGTAGGACCCAAGCACGCAAGCATGTGCAGAACTGGTGTTCAACAGTATCACACACAGTGATCCCAGAGAAAGAAAGCAAACCTGCTAGCAGATAGGCTTGGTGAAAATTTCACTCCCTTATCCCCTCCTAACTTACAACAAACCCTCCCCAACCCCGCCACCCACAACCTTACATATCTGAAGAAGAGGTCCTCAAAGCCCTTGTCCAAGCAAAGAACACAGCCTCTATGGGATCAGATGACATCCCAGGCTAAAACATGAACTAACATCACCACTAAGTACCCTTTTCAATCATAGCATAACCACAGGCTTTGCTCCTGTGGAATGGAGAACAGCTACAGTTATTCCTCTCCACAAAGGTGGCCTAGCAACAGACCAGAGGAATTACAGACCCATAAGCCTGACCAGCCTCATCTGTAAGGCCACAGAAAGTACAGTTGTGTACACTTACCATAAATGTAGATGTTCGAGTGTATTCACTGTTGGAGTCATCATATGTTTGGGTTATCCCCACCAGGGTAGATCTTGGCCGGCCTGAATACCAGAGACTTAGTATTTCTGCGTGGGTTGCGGTCACTTGAGGACTGACGTCAGGTCCTCAGTAGTATAAAGTAAGGCAGCTGATGCCATTACATCAGTTTTCCTTGCCCTAACCTGTCAGGAGCCCCCAAGTAGGAGTCCATGTTCTGGTGGAAGAAACCCCACAGTAGAAAATAAATACCAATAAGTCCCTTGTAAGGAAAAGAGAACAAGTTATAAAGGTAATAAAAGGAGAAAGACAAGAAAGGGAAATGGAGGGAGGGAAACTAGGACTGTAACAGTGAATACACTCGAACATCTACATTTATGGTAAGTGTACACAACTGTACTATGTTATTAGTGTTTCACTGTTGCAGACATCACATTTGGGTGGATTCTCAAAGCTGAGGAAAAGGGTGGAAGCAGTCAATAAAACTATGGGCTGGCTAGGATGCCCTGCAAGACTGCAGAGGCAAACCCTGCCCTGGATTTGGGGAAGAGGGGCAGGTGGTAATGCTTGGAAAAAGTGTGAACAGATGTCCAGGTGGCAGCCTCCGGGATGTCCCTTGTGGGGACTCCTCTGAGGAAAGCTGCAGAGGTGGAGGCTGCTCTGGAGGAGTGTGTCCTGACTCCCTTGGGGAAGGTTTTCCATGCTGTTTGTAACAGAAATGGATGTGGTGTGCTATCCATTTGGAAATGGTTTGTTTGGAGATGGCTTTGCCTTCTGCCTCTGTAGCAAAGCTAACCAGAAATTGATCAGACTTTCTGAAGGATTTAGTCCTGTCTAGATAGAATCTGAGCCGTTTGTGCACATATAGAGAGTGAAGAATCCTTTCCCCCTTGTTCTGGGGATTAGGAAAAAAGGTGGGCAAATGAATGGCTTGGTTGAGAAGCCACACTGTACACCACCTTGGGCATGAAGGATGGGTTAGTTCTGAGGAATACCCTCTATTTTGGCTGAAGTAATGGCCAGAAGAAATTATGTCTTTCAGGAGAGACATTTTCGCTCTGCAGAAGCAGCTGGTTCGAAAGGGGGCAGGGCGAGCTTTTCCAATACAAAGTTAAGGTCCCAAGCTGGTGTTGGTGCTCTTCTGGGTGGCCTCAAGATGCTAGTCCTTCTTAGGAACTGTTTGATCAAAGGGTGTGAGAAAAGAGGCCGCTCAGTGGGAAAATGAGCAGAAACAGCACAGGCATGAATTTTCATACAGGAGAAAGAGAGGCCACTGTGTAGTTGGTCAGCCAAGTAATCCAGGATGAGAGGGAAGGAGGGCTGTGTCGTATTGGCTCCCTTAGCCTGGGTCCAGGTGCAGAACCTTTTCCATTTATCATCATAAGACTTTCTGGTGCTAGGACGTGTGGCCTCATGGATAACATCCAGAACCTGTTTATGGAAGTTGGCAGATAGATTCGGGGTTATGGAATAAGCCAAGCTGCCAAACTGAGTGTCTGCAATTGGGAATGCATGAATTCCCCTTCCCTCTGGTTCAGGAGGTTTTGAATCTGAGGAAGATGCCATGGGGGTACTGAGGATAGGTTGCGCAGCAAGGGGTACCAGTGCTGCCGGGGCCAGTCTGGAGCTATAAGAATGGTCCTTGGTTTTTCCTCCCTTATTTTGAGCAGTACCCTGGGGATGAGAGGTAGGGGAGGAAAGGCACAGACTGATAGATTGACATAAGGAAGGACAGGGCATCCACTTTCTAAGCCATGCAGTGATGCTCCCTGGTGCAGAATTTGCTGAGCTGATGGTTGGTGTGGGAGGCAAAGAGGTCGACCTTCGGGGTTCCCCACTTCTGAGTTATTAGGGTGAAGGTACTTCTGTTGAGTTGCCACTCATGTGGGTCCAAACGACTTCCGCTTAACTGCTTTGCCAGAGAGTTGAGAGAGCCTGGTAAGGATTGTGCTAACAGGTGTAGTTGCATGGCAGAGGCTGTGTGTCAAAGGGTCATGGCCAGCCTGCATAGAGGGTAGCAGTGAGTCCCTCCCTGCTTGTTGATGTACCACATCACAGTGGTGTTGTCTGTTTTGATCAGGAGAGCCCCTGGAGAGAGAGAGAGAAGGGGCTTGAAAGCTATCAAGGCATGCTGCACAGCCATCATCTCTTTTTGACTGATGTGCAGAGGGATTTGCTGTGAGCTCCATTGGCCCTGTATGTACCTGCCGTCCAGGTGTGCACCCTAAGCATAGTCTGATGCATCTGTGGTGAGGATCTGGGCAACGGGGGGTGGGGAGAAAGGCATTCCCTTGTTGTTGGAGAATGCTGTTGCCCACAAAAGAAAAACTTTTCTGAGGCAATGAATTATAGGTAGCAGAGTTTCCAGGTCTTGAGAGTGTTGGCACTAAAGGCTCTTTAGGTACCACTGAAGTTTCCTCATATGCATTCTGACATATGGAATGAGTAGTATGCAAGATGCCATGAACCCCAGAGCTTGCAGGATCTTCCTTGCAGTTAGCTGGGGCCTTGTGGCTAGTTGAGAGAAATAGGCTGTCAGGAAAACTGGTTTCTCTGGAGTAAGGTATGCCATATGGGAAGCTGTGTCCATACTTGCTCCCAGGAAGATTATCCTTTGGGTGGGCACCTGTTTGGATTTTTTTTTTGTTGATTGTGTACCCTAGGGAGGTTAGTAGGGTCTTTACAAAGGACAGGTGCTTGAGCAGCTTCTCCTGCCTGTCTGCCTGAATAAGGCAGCTGTCTAGGTATGGGTAAATCTGAATATTTCTTTGTCTGCAAAAGGCAATGCCCAGAGCCAGACATTTTGTGAAAACTCTGGGAGCAGTAGATAAGCCAAAGGGAAACACAGAGAAAGTACAGTTGTGTACCTACCATAAATGTAGATGTTCGAGTGTATTCACTGTTGCAGTCATTACACTTGGGTTATCCTGCTGGCAGGCTACCCACAGTCGGCCTGAATTCCAAAAGTCTAGGTCCAGCGTCAGTTGCTGTCGCCTCTTCCCTGACATCAGTGCGCCCAGGGGTATAAAAGATGCAACAGATGCCATTTTCTTCAGTTTTTCTTGCCCCAGATGTCAGGTGCTCCCAAATTGGAAGGCTGAAAATGATGCCAATAAGAATGCATGCACAAAAATAACATTTCCTTCATCTACAAGCAAATACACCACATAGGTTGTATAGGATAAAGAAGTACAGATAAGTCCCAGCAAAGAAAAGGGGAATGGTGGGTGGGTAACCTGGACTGCAACAGTGAATACACTCGAACATCTACATTTATGGTAGGTACACAACTGTACTATGTTCATCATGTTTCACTGTTGCAGTCATTACACTTGGGTTGAATCCCAAAGCTGAGGTTGGGTGGCTGGGTCTAAATAGGATTAGGTGAGGCTATAAGGCCCTGCAGAACTGCAGTGGCAAAGCCTGCTCTGGATTTAGAGTACAGAGGTAAGTGGTAGTGCTTGGTAAAAGTGTGCACTGAACTTCCAAGCTGCATCCTCCAAAATGTCTTTGGTTGGTACTCCTCTGAGGAAGGCTGCTGCTCTGGTTGAATGTAGCCTAATGCCCTTAGGCACTGATTTGCCATGTTGTGAATAGCAGAAACGAATGCAGTGTCCTATCCATTTTGAAACAGTCTGCTTTGAGATAGCCTTTCCTTGTGATCCTGCAGCATATGCTACTAAGAATTGCTCAGTCTTTCTGAAATCCTTAGTTCTGTCCAAGTAGAAGCGTAGCTGTCTGTGTATGTCCAAAGAATGCAGGAGTCTCTCACCCTTATTCTGTGAGTTTGGATAAAAAGTAGGCAAATGAATGGTTTGGTTAAGGGCCACACTGGACATTACCTTAGGCATAAATGTCGGGTTCGTCCTCAGAGAAACCCTGTCTGGATGGAAAATGATAAAAGGTTCCATAGCCATGAGTGCCTGTAACTCTGAGACCCGTCTTGCAGAGGTTATTGCTAGGAGCAGAGCTGTTTAGAACTTTATTTCAGCTGTATTGGCTGGCTCAAAAGGCGGCAGTGTGAGTTTTTCTAAGACATAACTGAAGTCCCATGCAGGCATTGGTGCTCTCCTTGGAGGTCTTATGTTTTTGGCCCCCCTGAGGTACTGTCTTAGCAACGGATGTGAAAAAATTGGTGGTTCCGTTTTGTAATGAGCTGAAATGGCGGAGGCATGGATTTTAATTGATGAAAAGGATAGGGCTTTGTCTAGCATCTCAGTTAGGTATTGTAAAATCTGAGGAATATTTGGTACAAACGTGTCAATTCCTTGTGCCTGGTTCCAAGCACATAATCTTTTCCATTTTTCTGCATAAGATTTTCTGGTACTGGGGGTTGGGAGGGTGGCCTAATGGTTAAGGTGTTTGCCTTACAAACACAAGGTACAGGGTTTGAGTCTCACAAGGGATAACTGGCTAGGATAAAAATGGCTTGCAAGGGCAGTTAGCTTAGTACTAATCTATGAACCTATGAACCTACTGGGCCTCCTGGCCTCCAAAATAACATCCATCACTGCTTTAGAGAGAGGTGTGTTCTGAATGGCTACATTATCCGCCATGCTGCCAGATTTAGGGTTCTGAGTTGGCTGGATCTGATTGTTTCACTGGGTCAGTAAATGAGAAATTAGAGGCAATGTCCAGGCTGGGCCTTGAGACAAGTTCTTTAGGACTGGGTACCAGTGCTGGCGGGGCCAGTCTGGAGCAATCAGAATCATTTTTGGCTTCTCTTGTCTGACCTTTAGGAGTACCTTGGGGAGGAGAGGCAGAGGAGGAAAGGCATATACTGTTAGGGTTTTCCAGCTGAATGATAGAGCATCCACATTCCATGCTTGCTTGTGATAAGTCTTTGTGCAGAATCTCTGTAGTTGGCAGTTGTGAGTGGAGGCAAATAGATCTATGTCTGGGCATCCCCATTTCTTTATTATCATACTGAAGACTTCTGGATCCAGTTTCCACTCGTGGGGATCCGTGAGGTTTCTGCTTAGTTCGTCTGCCAGCGTATTTTTCTTTCCTGGCAGGAAATGTGCTTGCAGGTGTACTCGATAAGTCAATGCTGTGTCCCACAAAGTCATGGCTTGTCTGCAGAGGGGGTAGGAATGTGTGCCTCGCTGCTTGTTTATGTACCACATGACTGTAGTATTGTCCGTCCTTATCAGTAGTTGTCCTGGATGGAGTAGATCCTTGAAAGCTGTCAGGGCATTGTGAACAGCTAGCATCTCTTTTTGATTGATACGAAGATTCCTTTGGCTTGTGGCCCATGTGCCCTGAATACATTTTCCTGCCATGGGGGCCCCCCATGCATAATCTGATGCATCTGTTGTTATTGACTGCCTGACTGTGGGTAGGGCGAATGGCTGTCCCTTGTTGTGGTGGCAGGCCTGTGTCCACCATCGAAATTCCTGTTGCATTCAAGGAGTGAGGGTAATTAATGTTTCCAACCTGTGACAATGTTGAGTCCAAACACTTTTTAGATACCATTGTAGTTTCCTCATATGCAGTCTGGCATATGGAATTAGCAGAATGCAGGATGCCATGAAGCCCAAAGCCTGCAGAATTTTTCTCACAGATAACTGGGTCTTTGTTGCCAACATTTTGAAGTAAGAAGTCAGTTGCCTTTGTTTGTCTGGCGTGAGGTAAGCCATCTGAGCAGTTGTATTTAAGCTTGCATCCAGGAATATTATCTCTTGAGAGGGTACTAGTTTTGATTTCTTTTCGTTTACTGTGTACCCTAGGCAAATTAGTAACCTTTTTACAAACACCAGATGCTTTAGTGGAATGTCCTTGTTCTCTGCTTGAATAAGGCAATCGTCCAAGTAAGGATATATTTGAATTCCTCTGTCTGCAAAATGCAATTACTGGTGCCAGGCATTTTGTGAAGACCCTGGGTGCAGTAGATAAGTCAAAGGGCAGTGCAGAGAATTGGAAGCGCATTGAGCCAGCTGTGAATCTGAGGTATCTTCTGCACGATTGTCTGATTGGAATATGCAGGTATGCCTCTTTTAGGTCCAAAGTTACCAGCCAAGCCTTCTTGCCCAGCATGGGCAGGAGCTGCTGCAGAGTCAACATTTTGAATTTTGGAAAGTCCAGAAATGTATTTAGAATAGACAGGTCCAGTATTGGTCTCCAGGCTTTGTCTTTTCTGGGTACGAAGAAAAGTCTTGAGTAAAATCCTTGTCCCTGCTCTTGCTGTGGTACTTGCTGAATGGCCCTCATGTCCAAGAGGGATGAAACTTGTTTTTGTGCCTCTGCCCATTGATTGTGTGGCAGGTCTGGCATACCTTTTGCCCTTGGCAGGGTGTGAAAGTGGAACCTGTAGCCCTGGGACACTATTCAAGACCCATTTGTCCTGGATGATCATGTGTCAATTTTGAGAAAAAAAGTACAGTTTTGTACCTACCATAAATGTAGATGTTCGAGTGTATACACTGCTGCAGTCACTACACTTGGGTTATCCTGCCGTCAGGCGGTTCTCCAGTCGGCCTGAGTTCCAAAGTCTTGGTACGGCGTCGGTTGCTGTCACCTCCTCCCTGACGTCAGTGCGACAGGGGTATATAAGATGCAGCCGACGCCATTTTCTTCAGTTTTTCTTGCCCCAGATGTCAGGTGCCTCTAAATAAGTAGGCAATTCAAATTGCTAATAAAACATACATAAGAAAAGCAAAAAAACAACTTACAGCTACCAGCAAATACTCCCCATAGGTAGTAAAGGGTAGAAGACCAAGGTACGTACCAGCTAGTAAGAGGGGAAGGAGGGAGGATAACCTGGACTGCAGCAGTGTATACACTCGAACATTATGGTAGGTACAAACTGTACTATGTTCATCGTGTTACACTGCTGCAGTCATTACACTTGGGTAGAATCCCAAAGCTGAGGTAGGGTGGCTGGTTCTATAAGGCATTAGGTGAGGCTATAAGGCCCTGCAGCACTGCAGTGGCGAAGCCAGCTCTGGATTTAGAGTATAGAGTCAGATGGTAATGCTTGGTGAAGGTATGTACAGAACTCCAAGTTGCTACTTCCAAAATATCCTTGGTAGGTACTCCCCTGAGGTAGGCAGTTGAAGTGGCTGTTGCCCTGGTGGAGTGAGATCTAATGCTGCTAGGTACAGGTTTTCCATGGTATGTGTATAGCAGAAACATATACAATGTCCTATCCATTTTGAAATAGTCTGTTTTGAAATGGCTTTTCCCTGTGCTCCTGCAGCATATGCTACCAATAATTGCTCAGATTTTCTGAAAGCTTTGGTTTTGTCCAAGTAGAAGCGTAACTGCCTGTGAATGTCCAAAGAGTGCAGTAGTCTCTCCCCTTTATTCTGTGGTTTAGGATAAAAAGTTGGCAGGTGAATAGTTTGGTTTAGAGCCACTCTGGATACCACCTTTGGCATAAACGTAGGGTTAGTTCTTAAAGACACCCTGTCCTGGTGGAAAATGAGGAAAGGTTCTACTGCCATTAGTGTCTGTAACTCTGAAACTCTTTGTGCTGATGTAATTGCCAGGAGCAGAGCAGTTTTCAAAGAGATATATTTTAATTCTGCTGTGTTAGCTGGCTCAAAAGGAGGTAAAGTTAGTTTTTCCAAAACAAAGTTGAGGTCCCAAGTTGGATTAGGTGCTCTATGGGGCGGTCTTATGTTTTTTGCCCCTCTGAGGTACTGTTTTAACAGAAGATTAGAGAAAATTGGTGGATCCATGTTGTAATGAGCAGAGATGGCAGAGGCGTGGATCTTGATGGATGAGAAGGAAAGTCCTTTGTCCAGCATCTCAGTTAAGTATTGTAGTATCTGAGGAATGTTTGGGACAAGAGGGTCAAGGCTGTGAGCTTGGTTCCAGGCACAGAATCTCTTCCATTTATCCGAATAGGCTTTCCTAGTACTAGGCCTTCTGGCCTCCAGAATGACATCCATAACAGCTTTGGAGAGAGGCATTGCTTGCTTGACTAAGGAATCTTCCATGCAGCTAGGTTTAAGGTCTTTAGCTGGCTGTGTAATATTTGATTGTTGTGCTGAGTCAGCAGATGTGGGATTTGAGGCAAAATCCAGGGTGGTTCTTGTGCTAAGCTCCTTAAGATTGGGCACCAGTGCTGGCGTGGCCAGTCTGGTGCAATCAGGATCATCTTTGGCTCTTCTTGCCTGGCTTTTATGAGTACCTTTGGCAGGAGAGGTAGTGGTGGGAAAGCGTATACTTATAGGTTCTCCCAGCTGAATGAGAGGGCATCCACTTTCCATGCTTGTGGATAGTAACTCCTTGTGCAGAATTTTTGTAGCTGGCAGTTTATTGTGGATGCAAACAAATCTATGTCCGGGCTCCACCTTTTCTGTGTTATCATTCTGAATATTTGTGAATTCAATTCCCATTTGTGGGGATCCATGATGTTTCTGCTTAAGTCGCCTGCCAGGGTGTTTTTCTCTCCTGGCAGGAATTGTGCTTGCAGATGAACTTGAAGGTTTATAGCTGTGTTCCACAAGGTCATGGCTTGTCTACATAGGGGGTAGGAGTGAGTGCCCCCTTGCTTGTTTATGTACCACATAACTGTGGTGTTGTCTGTCTTTAGTAGTAGTTGTCCTGGATGCAGCAGGTCCTTGAAAGCTATAAGGGCATTTTGTACAGCTAGCATCTCTTTTTGATTGATGTGAAGATGCCTTTGTTCTGCGGGCTACGTGCCCTGAATACATTTGCCTGCCATGTGTGCTCCCCAGGCGTAATCCGATGCATCTGTTCAGTGTTTGCCTGGCTGTGGGTTGTGTAAAAGGCTGTCCCTTGTTGAGGTGACAAGCTTGAGCCCACCATTGAAAGTCCTGTTGAAGGCAAGGGATTAGTAGTATAACGGTTTCCAAACTTTGACAGTGTTGAGACCATACATTCTTTAGGTACCATTTTAGTTTCCTCATATGCAGTCTGGCATATGGAATTAGTAGTATGCAGGATGCCATGTAACCCAAGGCCTGTAGAATTTTTCTTACAGGGAGTTGGGTCTTTGTTGCCATCAACTGAAAGTATTGAGTCAGTTGTCCTTGCTTGTCTGGCGTGAGATAAGCCATCTGGGCCGTTGTGTTCAAGCTGGCACCCAGGAATATAATCTCTTGTGAGGGCACTAGTTTTGATTTCTTTTCGTTTACTGTGTACCCTAGGCAACTTAACTTTTTTTACAAATGCCAAATGCTTTAGAAGAATGTCCTTGCTCTCTGCTTGAATCAGGCAGTCGTCCAGGTACGGATAAATTTGAATTCCCTTCTGTCTGCAAAATGCAATTATTGGTGCTAGGCACTTTGTGAAGACCCTGGGCGCAGTAGATAAGCCAAAGGGCAGTGCAGAGAATTGGTAGTGCATTGAACCAGCTATGAATCTGAGGTATCTTCTGCAATTTTGTCTTGTAGGGACATGCAGGTATGCCTCCTTGAGGTCCAAAGTCATGAGCCAAACTTTCTTGCCCAGCATGGGAAGAAGCTGCTGTAGTGTCAACATTTTGAATTTCGGAACATCCAGGTAAGTGTTTAGAGATGAAAGATCCAGAATGGGCCTCCAGGCTTTGTCCTTGTCTTGAATAAAATCCTTGTCCTTGCTCCTGTGATGGTACCTTTTGAATAGCTCTCATACCCATGAGTGCTGTAATTTGTATTTGAGCCTCTGCCCATTGATTTGGTGGCAGATTTGGTATTCCTTTTAACCTTGGCAGAGTGTGAAAGTGGAACCTGTAACCTTGAAATACAATGTTGAGAACTCATTTGTCTTTGGTGATCATTTGCCAATTTTGGTAGAAGAGTGTCAGTTTTCCTCCCAAGGGGGCTGCAGTTGGCCAGTTTCTGCTAAATCTAGGAGGCTGAACCTGTAAGAAATCCTTCACCGTTTGCATAGATTTTGCCTTATCATCCATTTTCTTTAATACCTCTTCTGCCTTAACTCCAAATAACACATCCTGCTGCAAAGGTGCATCCAATAATTTTGCTTTAACATGATCTGGTAACGCATGTTCTTTTAACCAAGCATGTCTTCCAATGACAGAGCCTGTAACTGCTGCTCTGCAGGAGGCCTCTAGAGAATCAAAACCACATTGCAAAGTATGCTTTCCCACTTATTCAGCTGCATGCAATAAATCCTGCATTTCTTTAAAATTAGGAGGATCTGATTCTGGAAGCATTTTTTGTTTTAACTGAGACAGTAAAAATTGCTGATATTTTAGCATGTGAAACTGGCATTTTAAGGCTCTCATTGCTAAAGTGGCAGACGTATATACTTTCTTTCTCCATCTGTTTAATGCTCTGGAATCTCTGTCAGAGGGAACTGGATTCTTGGCTGATGAGGCCTTAACTCCTTTGGGTCCCTGAGAAACAGTTTCAGGGTCAGCTACAGGGCTTTTATACAGAAATTTATGTGAGTCAGGGACTCTGTAGTATCGGTCAGGTTTAACAGGGGCTGGAGGTAAGGAATCAGGATTTAAGCTGGATTCAGTATACACATCATCCACAATATCTGACACTGGCTGAATAGCAAGGGGTCTGTGTTGAGGTAATAAAAGGAAGTCTCTGAGCCTTTTCTTGGATTCTGAGTAATCCTGGCCTTCCCAGTGGAAATGTTCCCTCATGGTATGTAGAGTTTCCCCAAAGGAGTAGTCCTCAGGCGGTGAGGCTGATGGAATTGACTCCTCAGCATCAGAATCCTCATAAGGGGGTAAAGAGTATCCTAGGTCTGAGGATGAATCAGAAGAGATGGACACCTGGTCAGATGAGTCAGTCTGCATCCTGTCTAGGCCTTTTATCAGGAGGGGGATGGGAGCCCCTGATCAGACGGATTAGGCCTTCGGCCATTTTGAGCATTTGTTTCTTAGGCATGGAGACCTGTCCTGGAGAATGCTGTATTTGTTTCTTTGATTTTAAAGAGGCTTAGACTTAGCTGAGGGTTTAATGCTTAACTGAGTAGGTCTGAAGACACCCTCTGAAGCTGTGGGTTGCTCAGCTACTCCAGATCCTTCTGAAAGGTTAGTCCCGGTAGGCTGAATAACTTGCGCGTCCGAAGGTCCAGCCATCTCCACGTGGGAGTCAGAGGCGGCGAAGGCACCTCGCTGAAAACCGGAAAACCGACGACTGGCCTAGAAAAGGCTTCATCGTCAGTTTTGGGCCTCGGATGCCTATCCTTGTCTTTGTGCTTTTTGTGTATTCCGGTCGTCGGAAGTTCCGATAGCATGGTATAATTGAATTTTCTACCAAAATAATGTCTGGCAAAATCAAGCCGACGTTTAATAGTGCGCTTGTTAAACCAAGCACAAAACCGACAACCAGTGACGTTGTGGTCTGGGCCTAGGCATGGGATACAATAGGAATGGAAATCCTTATGAGGTATTTCCTTCCCACAAGAAATACAGTTATTAACTTTTACTGACATCGGTCTGAGGCAAGAAAAAGTTTCCCCAATGGGGTACTTAGCTTTGTAGAAGACTTCGGTTCTGGAATGAAAATCTCAGGAGACGGCTGACCGGCACTTGCAAACTGCTTTTGCTTCGGGCACCGCGCGGCAAGAAAGACTGAAGAAAATGGCATCGGCTGGATTTTATATACCCCTGTCGCACTGACGTCAGGGAGGAGGCAACAGCAACCGACGCCGGACCAAGACTTTGGAACTCAGGCCGACTGGGGAACTGCCTGACGGCAGGATGACCCAAGTGTAATGACTGCAGCAGTGTAACGCGATGAACATGTGCTAGTTTCCCCCCTAAGGGAGCTGCCAAAAGATAAGTGCTTGGTGCTGGCACAGGAAAGTCATTGGGACTTTCCTGTATGGCTGTGATTTGTCTTCTCCACTTTTGGAGGTAGAAGCACCCCACTGTTTAGGCCTGTATGAGGCCTGGGGCTGGGATTTGCCTCTTTGTGGCCTGTCAGTTCCTGCTAAATCTGGGTGGCTGTACCTGTAAGAAATCCTTTACTGTTTGCATAGATTTCGCTTTGTCCTCCATTTTCTTCAACACCTCCTCTGCTTTAACACCAAATAAGGTGTCATGCTGTAATGGGGCATCTAATCATTTTGCTTTAACATGATCAGGCAGATTTTGTTCCTTTAACCAAGCATGCCTCCTAATGACAGAACCCGTAACTGCAGCCCTGCAAGAGGCCTCCAGAGAATCAAAACCACATTGCAATGTATGCTTTCCCATTTGTTCAGTTGCATGCAATAAATCCTGCATTTCCTTATTTTCTGTACAATCAGAATTTGACAACATTTTGTGTTTTAACAGTGACATTAAGTATTGCTGATATTTAAGCATATGAAATTGACAATGTAAAGCCCTCACAGCCAAAGTAGCAGAAGTGTAAACTTTTTTCCCCATCTGTCTAGTGCCCCTGAATCTTTATCAGAGGGGGTAGGGTTTTTTGCAGTAGAAGCCTTGACCTCTTTGGGACTCTGAAAAATAGTTTCTGGGTCAGCAGCAGGGTTTTTATAAAGAAATTTATGTGAATCTAGAACACTGTAGTATCTGTCTGGTTTAACAGGGGCAGGAGGTAATGCGTCAGGAGAAAGTCCGGACTCTGAAAACACATCATCTACAATGTCTAACATAGGAGGAATAGCCAGAGGCCTATGCTGAGGTAGTAAAAGAAAATCTCTAAGCCTTTTCTTAGATTCTGAGTAGTCTTGGCTCTCCCAGTGGAAGTGCTCCCTCATGGTATGCAGGGTTTCCCCAAAAGAATAATCCTCAGGCGGTGAGGCTGAAAGGATAGATTCTTCAGCATCAGAATCCTCGTAAGGAGGAAGAGAGTATTGCTGTTCAGAAGAGGAGTCAGAGGAAATGGAAACCTGATCTGAAGATTCATATTCAATGTCTTACCTAGGCCTCTTATCAAGAGGGGGATGGGAACCCCTGATCAAAGTAATTAGGTCTTCAGCCATTTTCAGCATCTGTTTCTTAGGCATAGAAGTCTGTCCTGGAGAATGCTATACTGGTTTCCTAGTCTTTAAAAATGTTTTAGACTTTGTCTTGGATGCTGAAGTAGGCTTTATATAAAGTTGTGTAGGTCTGAAGACACCCTCAGAAGCAGATGCCTGCTCAGCGGCTCCGGACCCATCTGAGGGATTAATTTCCGAAGCGCCAACACCTTGAGTATCCAGAGGCCTAGCTGTCTCCACGTGGGAGTCGGAGGCGGCCTGTGGCTCTGAGGTAGCGGGAGTCAGGGGCTGCGAAAGCGCCTCACTGAGCACCGGCGACTGGCCTAGAAGAGGCTTCGTCGTCAGTTTTGGACCTCGGATGCTTGTCCTTGTCTTTATCCTTGCGTATTTTATGAATTCCGGTCGTCTGTTGTTCCGACGGCATTATATAGTTAAACCTTCTGCCAAAATAATGAAAAGCAAAATCGTACCAACGCTTAATAGTGCGTTGGTTAAATCTAGCACAAAACCGACAACTAACAACATCATGGTCAGGGCCTAGGAAAGGAATACAGTGAGAGTGAAAATCCTTATGAGGTTATTTGCTTCCCACAAGAAATACAATTGTTAACTTTTTCTAACATCGGTCTGGAGCAAGAAAAAAGTTTCCCCATTGAGGTACTTAGCTTTATTGAAGACTTCAGATCTGAAATTAGATTTCGAAAATCTCAGGAGTCGGCCGACCGGCACTTGCGAACTGCTTTTGCTTCAGGCACCGCGCGGCAAGAAAGACTGAAGAAAATGGCGTTGGCTGCATCTTTTATACCCCTGGCGCACTGATGTCAGAGAAGAGGCGACAGCAACCGATGCCGGACCAGGACTTTGGAATTCAGGCTGACTGCGGGTAGCCTGCCAGCAGGATAACCCTAGTGTAATGACTGCAACACTGAAACACGATGAACATCATTGTATTATTATGGACCTCATAAATACAAACATAGGTGACCTCCAAACCCTAGATCCTACCCAATTCGGCTTTGTGAAGGGCAGATCCTGCCTGTTAAATCTGGTGGACTTCTTTGAAAGTGTTATCAGGACTATTGAGGGAAAATCTGTGCATGCAGCATACATTGACATGGCAAACGTTTTTGACAAATCCCACATTCAGGCATTACCAAAAGCTTAGCAAACTGAATGTAAACCTCTTTGTTGTAAGATGGGTTGCCAAATGGCTCACAAAACAGATGCACACTATCAAAGTGGGTGACTCCACATCAACCAGTAGACCTGCTGCCAGTGGGGTGCCACAGGGGTCAGTGCTGGGCTCCCTACGGTTTGGTATATACTTCTCAGAAGTTCAGGCGAAAACTAAGGGTTATGGCTAACCAACTTTGCAGATGACTGCAAACTATGTGCAATCATTGAATCCCCAACTGGTGTCAGTATACTCCAGGAGGGTCTCACACAGACCAACGACTGGTGTATTAGTTATGGTCTCAAACTGAATGTAAAGAAATGTATCATCATTCCCTTTGACACAAACAATGTCTCTTCACACTATCAAATCAACAACAATACCCTAAGTACCTATGAAGTGTTAAGGGACCTGGGATCACAGGTTGACCATGACCTTAACTTCGACCACCATGTGTCTGCTGTTGTAAGGAAAGAATTCCTTGTAGCTCACTTGATTAGCAAAGGCATCACCTCGACAGTAAAAGAAGTTATAACCCCCCTATATTCGGCACTTATCTGGCCCATAATTGAGTATAATGCCCCATTTGGTATGTACAGTACAAAGCACCTACTGCAATTAGAAAGAGCTCAGAGGTTTCTAACAAAGAAGCTCAAGGGGCTCCAGCATCTGCTTTACACAGACCAACTAAAGTCCTTGTCACTATACTCCATATCGTATAGACTTCTTAGGGGAGACTTACGCCTGGCCTACGGAGCAATCCAAGACTCAAACTCATGAACTTACTGCATATCCATAATCAAATGGGTCTAGGGATATAGGGATACCCATTCTAGGGATTTAAATATTACCTGCAACTTAAATAGGACAAGCTTGAAGGACAGATTTATCTCCCAGCGACTGCCACATCTTTGGAACAGAGTACCAATTCATGTGAAACACAGCACCTCTATGACACTGTTGAAGAGGAATTTGGATGACTGGATAGGGCATTGCAAATTCTTACCAGGGACAGTGCCCACAACCCTCCTGGACATGGACAGTCATCACTAAATACAATCTTGGGTATTGACTAGTACTTCTACAGTATAAAATCTGGTTGAAATGGCTAGGTTTAAAATGACCTATAGGTCGATAGCCTAGTAATCTCCTATGATCCTATATTACACACACTCAAGTTGCTGCACCCCTAGGTACTCATATGACTATTATAGTCCATGTGGGTATAAAGTTGTTAGTGGTCAATGCTAGGAGCCTAAACAAAAAAGTCCACACCCTTCAAACTCTCCTCACTCTGGAGACTGTAGACATCTATGCTGTGACTGAGACTAGGTTTAAAGCCATAGAAAGTACTCCAGCAGAGAAAGGCTACATAGCCTTCTACAGATTTAGACCAACCACAGCACAGACTGGGGCCAAAGGTGGAGGTGTTTTGATTTAATTTTTCAACAAACATACCTCTAGGTCATTTAAACAAGATGATATTATGGAGCTCATCAATGTGCAAGTCACCATAGAAGGTCCCTCACCATATCATGGCTAGTTACACATCATCTATGCCCCTACAGTCTCATGAATCTTACCAAAGCCTATAGAAGTGCTCACCATCCAACCAAACACCATACTCATGGGTGACTAACTACCCCTCCACAGAGTGGGAAAATTTACTGCCTCCAACTCACAGGCACAGAGCTTCCTGGACTTTAACACAAACACCCTGGAACAGATTGATCCAGCTGAGACGTGCACTAACATAACAGACCTGGCACAGACCAACACAGGACATCATTGCACCCTCCTCCCATGCACGTCATGCCCTCACCAATGAAGTCAGATCACAAAGTTGTCACCTTTGAAGTAAAATTCAACTCAGAAAATCCAGCTAAACCAGTAGCAGTTAGGAACTATTCTAAGGCAAACTACATCCTATTAAATGACAGTTTGGGTTAGAGTGAGCCTTGCATTTTGACAGAGGCCACAGCTATCTATACAGAATAATTCACGCAATTCTTGTAAAACATGTGAATGGCTGCATAGAGGCTGCCGTACCTAACAGGGGCAAACCCAAAAAAACAAACCTCACTGGTGGAATCCTCACCTAAACAGAGCATATAACAAAAACTCAGCCAAAATCAGGAAGAGCAACTCCCTTAAAGACAAGTGCTCTCTCATATAACTAAACAAGAAACTAAAACATCCAATTAAATTCATCAAGGCCAATTTACAAGGTCATGATAGCCATTCAGGTTAATGACAATCATAAGGCCTTCTTCACCTATGTCCAGAACCTTAAAGGTAACAAACAGCAGTGTGCTGAACTGGTGGTGAATGGTACCACCTTCACCAATCAGGGTGACATAGCAAATCTACTGGCTGGTTCATTTAGCTCAACCCCCCCCCCTCCCCCAGCTCCACCTGGTCAAATCCTCTCCAATATACTAGCCACAACTATTAGCAGAAACACGTACTTGCAGCACTCGCTGAAGCCAACACCACCACCTCCTGGATAATCTCCAAATCTTTACTGTCAACACTCTTATGCAACTGTCCATAATGCAGCTACTTCTTCACATCATCTATCTATCATCTACCCCTCTCCACTAGTATCGCTATCCCCCTTTTAACTGGACCTCATCAATACTCCTTCATAATTTCTAACCATCTTCACCTTATAATTACTTCACTGTTTCCTACTCAATATCTATTCTTGACTGATTTCATTTGAAAGTAACTAGACTTTTATACGTTTGATATTAGCTATCATGTTTTTATTAACCATCGTATCATTACAATTTTATGTATGCTCATTTACTATTCTATTTATATAAATTTTTGTGTTACACTAGTAATGATACTACAGTTAATGTGTAACTGCCTTCTACTCTTTCTGTAAAATTGTCCTCTGCTGAAAATGGCACTTGTGCCTAGTTGGACTTTCCTGGTAAACAAAAACAATAAATTAATAAATAAATAGCTTGATTGCCAGCTGGCTCATGAACAGGACCCAAGAAGTCAGGATTGGTGAAACCACCTCCACAAAGAGGCCAGTTACCAGTGGAGTACTCCAGAGCTCCAGGTTGGGCCACTCCTGTTTGACATCCACTTCTCAGAAGTCGAGGCTAATTGCTCAAGGCCTCTGGCTCACTAGGTTTGCAGATTATTGTAAATTGGGAGCCATTACAGATCCTCCCCCCTCCCTGAAAACACCACCATCTGGCAAGAGAGTTTAACATAGACTGGTGCCAAAGCAATGTCCTAAAACTCAGTGCCAAAAATGCATTATAATGCCCTTTGGGAAACAGTCAAACCAAGTTAACTACTCCATCAATAGAACACGCCTAAGAATAGACCCACTAGTAAGAGATCTGGGAACATGTACACAGCAATCTGGCGTTTGACCATCATGAAGCTAAGACAGTATGAAAATTATTCTATGTTGCCCAACTTACAGGTAAGGGTATGGCATCCATTTCCAAGGAAATTGTAGTACCACTCTACTCAGCCCTTATCAGACTTGTCAATGCATCCACAGACCTTAATAAATGGCCCACAGCGCATGCATGGGTTCCTGTCCATTAAAGTGTACGGCCGCAACCCATACTATCCCTCAAGAGATGTCAGTGAGAGATGCAATAGAATTATGCGGGTGTAGTCTTAATACAAAGTGTACAAAACTCATTACAAAATCACCTACGTAATTTTATTATTATGGGTAGAAAATACATTCTGGCAGTTAAGTTAAAAACTGTCATGATGTACAGGTAAATTGCAATGGAGCACTTTGAACATTGTTTTAGCAAAAAAAAAAAATTAACACAAATTCTGCTTACAACAATAGCAGGCATGGGTAAGGCTGCCTACATGTAAAGGACAGCAAAATCTTACCAGAAAGCTATGGCTCATCACAGATACAGAACTCACTTAAAGCAAAACCTCCATTAACTCTTGGTAATCAACACATATCTTGTACTCATCTTTTCTCAATCTGGCACAAGCACTGGCTGGAAAAAAATCTCTCTAGGTGCACATTTCAGTTTAACAAGATACTGAAATAGGGAGTGATTATCATACAAGCTCTTTCTGAGTACAACAAAACACACAGCCGAAAAGCAAGCTGCTGCTAATTATATTACAGAAAGTCAATATTAATGCAATGAGCACAGCCAGCAGGAAACCACATTAGTTAAGTTAATGACAAAACAAGTTGTAATGCTTCTTCCTATCCACATATTGATCAGCCTACTTTTAGACAGCACATGGAGGCTTTATTACAGCTTAGCAATACATCTTGAAAAAACATTCTCTACTGAAGAGCAATATAAGAGAATGCTGACCACTTACTCCATATGATTTCTTATCGGTACTAATTAACTTCTTTTGTACTTTATGAATCTATTGCTCTGGCAGCACTGACAGCCACATGTGATTGACATAATCCTCCTCTCTAAAAACGTACATGTTTGGTCATTCTTCAGACTACCTTCTTAATGAAATTCAGGGTTGTAGGGGAGACTGAGCTTATCCCAGCAGTCAAAAGTCTAGCTAAAGAAATTAATTCTGAATGGGTGCCAGCACAGCACAGAATGTGCATGTAAGTGCGTGTGCGCGCGCACACACACACACACACACACACACACACGCAGATGTATATTTGTTGCCAGTTTGGGAGATCACAAACATACCTGGCTGCACATAATTGCAATGTTGGAGGAAAGTGGGAAAGCCCATGTGGATACAAAAAATATGACACAACCTAATGGTGTACGATGATGCAAAAAATACACAGCAAATTGCAGAAGGATCACCATATAAAAGTTCAACAGCACTGCGGTTAAAGAGGGCAGACAAACCATTTCACACCTTTTGCTTCACATAATCATATAGATCAGAAATGCAGTTTACATAAAGTTTTGAGTCAATTTAGTGCTTTTTCTGTTTCAAGCCTTTTTAGGTGGTTATTCTAAAAACTGCCATAAAAGACAGAATTCTAGAAAAATTAAGAATTTGGAAACAAACTTTTTTTGTGCTGACCAACATATTTTCTCTCAGTAGGGCAGTGCTGAACCTTCCCTCTAGCTAGTGTTTCCCCAGTACTATGATCATATCAAAGCAGAGACACGATGACGGACATGTAAGTACAGCAAATCTCACTCACATGCCAGTTAGTGTGTTAATACAGACAATATACAAAAGAGGACTAATGTAAAATCATCTTAAAATAAGAAGATAACTAACAGATTACAAATGATGAAAATCAGAACGTCAGAAATTCATGGACAAAAACAAAAGGACATCTTGTACAGGACAGACATGGTGGGGCTGTTGGATTATGTGGCCCAGGCAGGTATGATCCCAGCCCTGAGCATCATCCTATTGTCGCCCAGAATGATACCACAGTACAAACAGAAAATTAATGACTTCAACAACTTGGGATGACATGATTGCCAGACCTCAATGCTTTGCCAAAGATGGCCTGCATTTGTCACCCCTGGGTTTCCGGGTACTGGCTACGGCTCTTGTCACCCCTATAGTGCCTTTTTTAGGTGGTGTGCCAAAGACCAAATTACCACCGTAATAGCTATAAATAAATGCAATCTGAGGGTCATGCTGCTCAACCCTAGAAGTCTAAATTTCAAGATGCACTTGCTCGAATCACTCTCCAAAATGGAGAGCATTGACATTTGTGCTGTAACGGAGACCTAGTTTAAAGCAGCAGAAAGCACCCCTGCACTACCAGGCTTTAACTCATTCCACACTTTTCGGCCCCAGAACATGGACCAAAGCTCCAAAGGTGGTGGTGTCTCCATATTCACAAAGGATGTTCACACATCCAGACTAGTAGCCCAGCATAACACATCTGAGATACTCCAGGTACAACTAACACTGGGTAAGATGGTGATTCAGGTCGTAGCCTGCAATAAGTCCCCAACCATGCCCCAAGACTCTCAATTCACATTCCTAAGCACCCTGGAAACTATTAAGATCCGAACCAACACTCTTATAGTAGGTGCCTTCAACTACCCCTCCATCAACTGGGAAAATTACTCTTGCACCAATGCACTAGCCCAACGCTTCCTGGAATTCATCAATTCCAATGCCCTGGATCAGCTCATTCTTACCCCCAGTAGAGGAAGCAGCATTCCTGACCTGGTTATTACTAACTTGAGCAACCGTTGCTCTACACCAATAGTCAATTCCTCCACAAACTAATCATCATGGAAATACACATCTCACCCACACACCCCCGCAAAGGTATCCACCATGAAACATTTTTCCAAAGCTGACTTTGGACTCCTAAAAACAGAGGTGGCTAACTTCACGGCACCCATCCCAATGGAAAATAGATGCATGACTGCTGAGTCATACATCAATGCACTGTACGAAGACGTACATAAATGCATGGAACTAGCCCTACCCAACAGAACCAAGATGCTCTCCTCCAAAAAATGGAAGCCAGTCTGGTGGTCCCCTGCCACTAATAAACTCTAAAACAGAAGGAAGAAACTCTTGCAGAAAAAGGTGATGTCCCAAGACTGGAAAAATTCCCTTATCAGCCTCAACAAAAAAAAGTTGAGATCCCTCATCAAAACTTCCAAAGCCAACTATGAAGGCAAAATTGCGGCAGACACTAAAAACAACCACAAAGCCTTCTACAGTTACATCTTCACTGCAATACCCAGATTTGCTCTGAGTGACTGCACAATGGTACCTGCTATACTGAGCCAACAGATATTGCCAACATACTGGCAGACAGATTCAGTGCCAACTTAACCCCCCCCAAAGGACCAATCTCAATACCAAAGAATGCCCGGCACCCAGCATTACCGCAGCACAGGTTAAAGCTGCATTGTCCAAGGCCAAGAATACAGTTTCCATGGGACCTGGCTGTGTTATACATGAACTACAAAGTGAACTGGCACCACATCTGTGTGCCCTGTTCACTCACAGCGTCACCTCAGGCCTTGTCCCTACCGAATGGCGCACTGCTACAGTCATCGCTCCAGAGACCTCAACCTTATTACCACAATCAACAGAACATGCTGAAGGGACAGGTTCATAACCCCTGAGACAGCCCATGCTCTGGACTAGACTTCCCATACATGTCAAGCAGAGCACCTCACTGGCCCTCTTCAAGAGAAATGTTAATGAGTGGATGGGAAATAGTTCACCCCAAGGATCACTCCAGTGGCTCTAATTGATAGAGGCACTGGGAACTAATGTTGGGCGGCACAGTGCCAGGGCACTTCTATGGGCTAGGCTTGTAAAGGCTTCAGGGCCATTAGCTAGTACACACCTATAATGTGTCTATATCCATTCTCTGTACAAAATGGACTGTATCTGAGGGTCATATCTCAAATGAATAGCAGTGCAAAAATTACAAGTTTACATAAAGCTTAGCAAAAAAAAAAAAAGGTCTATGAGGCTAGTGGAACCCTAGGACAGGTAGGACTGTTAAAAAATCTCCTGTGGGTAGAGCAGCCTTTCAAATGCTGTTGATATAACTACCACTATAACAAGAACCTTGATACAAGCATCCTTGAGGCATACAACTCAGGAGCAAAAGTATAGTTGTGTATACTTACCATAAATGTAGATATTCAAATGTATTCACTGTTGCAGTCATTATATTTGGGTTATCTGCTTGCAGGTAGCCCTCAGTCAGCCTGATTAACAAAGTCTTGGGTCCTGCGTTGCTTGCTGTCTCTTCTTCAGTGACGTCAGGTTGTCAGGGGTATAAAACATGCAGCCGACGTCATTACATCAGTCTTTCTTGCCGTGCGGTGCCCGAAGCAGAAGCAGTTCACAAGTGCCGGCCGGCCGACTCCTGAAATTTTCGTTTTCAAGTTTTATTTCTGAAGTCTTCAACTAAAAGCTAAGTACCCCATTGGGGAAACTTTTTCTTGCTCTAATCCAATATCAGTAAAAGTAAATAACTGCATTTCTTGTGGAAAGCAAATACCTCAAAGATTTTCATTCGTACTGTATCCCTTGCCTAGGCCCTGACCACGACGTACCTCGCTGTCGGTTTTGTGCCTTATTTAAACCACAAACTATCCATTGTTGGTATATTTGCCCTTCTAAATTTTTTGGTGCTCAGTTCAATTATCCTGATATGTCTTCGGTAAGCCATCCGACTACCGACATTCCCAAGAAATGCAAAGATAAAGACAGAGACAGGCTGCCCAGTTCGCCGGTGCTCAGTGAGGCGCTTTCGCAGCCCCTGATACACGAAGAACATCTAGCCATAGCAAAAGGAGTTTTGTAAGAGCAAATGCTCCTCTACAAACAAGACTTAGGGAAAATGTTTAACTCAAATTTATATCTAACAAGCTCATGGCATCTAAGAAGTTGCCATCTGACAGTTCAGTGAAATCCATCATACCTGCAAAATGTAACAATACTTGTGTGTGTCTTTCGGCTTCTCCCGGTTAGGGGTCGCCACAGCAGAACTCCGGTCCGCTAATGATTGGTAGTTGATTTTTACGTGTCGAGTTACCAGCCCTGACACACAACCTTCAACGAAGGTACGCCCATTCACGCATATCTCCATGCAGAAGACGGTCTAGCTGAGAATCGAACCGGACAGCGTCTTACTGTGAGGCGACAATGCTACCGCAGCAACACCACCGCGGGTCAAAATGTAACAATACTAAAAAAAAAAAAAAAAAAAAAAAACACCTCCCAAGACACTAAAACTAACAAGTCGAAGAGAACGCAAAGTACTATAAAAGTAGAGCTCTGAAAATCTAAGTATTAGGAAAACATCCAGCTATAAAGGCACCACATTCTCAAGGGGGCCACATCTCAAAAAAAAAATCTTGCTGATTAAAAAAGCACTGCCACAAAAAGCCTAACAAACAGACTATTACTATGGTGTACTTGCCTACAAATGCTACACAGTGACATTACAAACTCGTATACAAAACTGAAGAATTCACTGCAGTTATGTAATGGGCAGAATATATACATAATGATGAGACCAGGATTTCAGTTGAGACTCTCAAGATGGGCCTCTCCAAAAGCAAACTGCTGGACATCCGCACATATATGTGGATAAGGTATTTTGTTGAGGTTGGGTTAGGACATGGACAAGGACAACAAGAATATTAAGAGCCAGTATTAGATGCTTTTTATAGCCTCCTTCAAACTTAACCTGGCACAGGCAGTTAGCTACTTGGTGCTTTAAAAATGAAGTTAACAAATGTATAGGGATGTGGGTTATGGAAAGGCTGTTAAAGAATGAGAACAAACAGCTCAGGGTAAAGGGTTGTGGTTCAAAGGAGGCTACTAGGCTAGTAGCCCTAGAACTCTTACAAGCCTAGCTATGTTAATCCCAGGTTGCCTCAATTGTCCTTGGTTAGATGGATGTAATTCACAGAGTGAGGCTATGATAAACATCCACTACTCCTGTCCATGAGGGACATGGGTGCCATCCCCAGGGTGAATTTGCTGTCTCCCACCCATTTGTGCAGGTTGCACTTGAATAGGGTCAGTGAGGAGCTCTGCTTCATCAGAGCTGGAAGTTTACTCCACAACACTGGCAATCTCTGGGAGATGTTTCTGTCTCTCCAGCATGTTCTGTTAATGTCACAAGCTAGGTTAAGATCCTTCGAGCGAATGACTCTTGCGCCATCAGACTTCTGGATGTGCAACATTTCCATCATGGCAGGGTCAGAGTCTGCGCTGTAGGCCAGGCACAAGTCGCCTTTCAGCAGCCTATATGATACAGAGTACAGTGACAGGGCTTTCAGTCTGCTCATGTAAGTCATAGTTTGGAGGCTCTGTACTCTCTTAGTGAGAAACCTCTGTGGTCTCTCCAGCTGCTGCAAGTGTCTTGTGAGGTACATGCAAAAGGGAACATAATCTATTAATGGTCTGACGAGGGTTGAGTACAATGGAGTTACAACATCCTTAGACCTGGATGCTATGCCCTTACTTATGAGATGCACAGCGTAGAAGGCTTTCCTTACCACTGTGGAAACTTGGTGGCCAAAGTTCAAATTGCTATCTACCAGTGTTCCCAGATCTTGCACCATTGGGTTTGAACTTAGGAGGGTGTTGTCAATACTGTAATTAGCAGAAAATTCCACTTTGCCAAAGTGGATAATAATGCACTTTTTTGCATTTCGTTTTAGACCATGGCTTTGGCACCAGCCATTTGTCTGTTTTAGCCCCTCCTGTAATATGTTAACGTTGTTGGGAGACTCAATGATTGCACCCAATCTGCAATCATCAGTGAACCTGGTAAGCCAAAGGCCGTCTACTTTAGCCTGGACTTCTGAGAAATAGATTACAAATAGTAAAGGGCCCAGTACAGAACCTTGTGGTATGCCACTGGTGACGGGATCTACTGGTAGAGATGAAGTCACCCACTTTGTCAATATGTCCTCTGTTGGTGAGCCAATTAGTGACGTAATGGTTAATCCCCAGCTGGGAGAGTTTCTCAATGATACTTGAGTGGGGGAATGTGTCAAAAACCTTGGCAAGGTCAAGATAGGTAGTATGCACTGTCTTACCTTCATCCAGAGCTTTTCAGATTTTCTTGAAGTCTACCAGGTTTAATAAGCATGATCTACCCTTAACAAAGCCAAACTGGGCTGGCTCTAGAGTTTTGAAGGTCACCCATGCCCTTGTTGATAAGGTTCATGATGATTTCTTCCATGGTCTTGTTGCAGTTGAGGCTGGTTAAACTTATGGGTCTATAGTTCCCAGGGTTGGTTGATGGCTCTCCTTTATGCAAGGGGATTACTGTTGCTGGCCTCCACTCTGATGGAACAAAGCCAGCTCTCAGGCTAAAGTTACAGAGAACATCAAATGGGTCAACTAGATCCTGTTTTAGATTGCTTAATAAGCAACATAGGATGTTATCTGGTCCCATTAAGGATGTGCTTTTGGCCTTGGAGAGGGAAGATATGACCTGATCTCTAGAGATACTATACAGAGGACTGGTGTCAGGTATGCTGTGGGGTATGGCTGGTGGGTACAGGTGGGGGGGGGGTGAAGTTTGCACCAAATCAGCTAGCAGGTTGGAAATTTCCTCCAGTATAGCATGAGTGCTACCATCTACTACCAGTTCGGCACATAGCTGGACATTCCCTTTTAGATTTTGGATGTAGTTAAACAATACCTTATGATTACCCCTAGCTAGGGATGCTATTTTAGCTTCATAATTAGCTTTAGAGGACTTTGCAAGATTTCTGATTTCCTTCTTCAAGCTGTGGAGGAAATTCTTCTGCTGAGTCAGTTCACTCTTGTTCTCAGACATCAGCTTCTTCCTTTTGTTATACAAACTTAGTATACTTGAGGTCCACCAGGGTCGCTTGTTTTTTCAGGAGGACCTGGTTTTAATCCCGTTAGGTACAGCAGAGTCTCTACAGTTGCTTAAGTGTTTATACAGGGAACTGCATAGGAGTTATTGTTGTCTGTGATTGCCAGGTGTATTAAACTTTTTATACCATCGGGTAAGTAGGCTATAGTTTGCTTTGGAAAATTTTTTTTTTTTTTAGTTTTTTTGCTCCTATGGTAGTGACAGGTTCAATAGCTACCTTGAACAAGACTGATTTATGGTCCAACCATACCAGGGAGGGCATCACACAAGGAGTGCAGTGACCCCCCCCCATGTTGGAGAGTACTAAGAGTAGGACATTGAAGCCCTTTGTGGGGGTGTAGACTATCTGTTCCAGAGCATTTGTATTGACAAAGTATAGGAACCTCTAAGCGAGCATGTTTGTGCTCATGTATGTCACACAGTCGATGGAAGGATAGTTGAAATTTCCCATTACTAAGGTTTTGGACTGTATGGCGAGTGACTCCAGTAAGTCATGGCAGATGGTGTGCTTTTCCTGATTCATGGTGGGGGAAACTATGGCTAGCAATGATGTGGTAGGCTATTTTGCCTGCAGTTAACTGGACATGGAGTAGTTCAAAAGAGTTGTACTGTTTGGCCAGTCTCAAGGTGTACTTAGCTGTAATGAAGATAGACACACCTCCGCCATTGGTTCTTTCATGCTCATTTTGAGGTCTGAACCTGTGGAAGGCACTGTAGATTTGCACGGCTGGAGTGTTCTCCGTGGCCTTGAACCATGTCTCAGTGGATTGCACAGATGTTAGCATCTTCCAAGGTGCTTCCTAGAAGTACATTTTCATGTTTAGACTCCAACTATTATGAAGCAGAACCTTGAGTTTGTCTTGAGTGAATTTTGTCACGTCGGAAATTCTGTTTTGACATTGCCTAAAAAAGGCACTATGGGGGAGGCAAGCACCTTTTCAGTATCTGAAAGCCTAGAGGAGACAGGTGCAGACCATCTCTGGCAAAGAAGCAAGGCCTGTTGACCATGTCTTACCAGGCTGACAGATACGGGATCCCCAAGCCAATTGTTGAAGTCAGTCATTTTTTGTTTATATTGTGGCATCATCCTAGGTGAAGGCAGAATGCTGCTTAGGGCTAGGGTCATACCTGCCTGAGACACAATCTGAGAGTTCATTCATGTCTCTCATCATATAGTCCAGAGAGGTATGTCATCCACCCCAACATGGACAATGACAACAGTCATAATGGTAATTGAGTGACTTGAGTGCATGTGTGATTTGACAGATCCTGGCAGCTGACCGTTACCTTCTCCTTGTCCAGCCTGGTGAGAGGGACATTTGTGTGTCTCACGATGGAGTTGCCTATAACCAAGACATTAGGTTTTGAGGTGTTTTGCCTCAGCAGCTTATTTGATGAGACACTGTTTTTTGTGCTATTGTGTGTACTGCTTCTATTTGCATAGCAGTGTGTGCAAATGGTTTACGTTTGGTTTGTCTCTATTCATTTGGTAGGCTTCTAGTGAGTACCTCCATGTATGCGGGTTTATATGTCATGACCTCATTTTGTGTGAGAAGTGAAGTGTGTGTGCTGACAAGTCTGATGTCCAGTTTGTTGTTACATGAGAGAAGTGATTCCAATTTCATAGAGTAATTACATCTCTCAAACAGGGTGTTTGTTTTAGGAGTATGTGGTTGTCAGTAATAAGGCAATTACTACATTGCCTCAGGATGTCCATGTTAATTGGGCTTGCCAGTGAAATGATGGGAAACTGCCCTTCCATTACAGCAGGTTTGTACCATATGTACTATTATGGAAAGGAGTGGGCTACTTTAACCAGTTTTTGTGCTAGGAATAACAAAGGTTCTTGTTCTACTGAAGGCTATGGATAAGTGTGGCAACGCTTCTCAGTGAGCACATAGTGCAGTAGGGAAGCTTGGGAGCATCCCACTAACAGATGTCTAGGGAAAATTGGAAAGGCATTTGCATCTATACAGGGCACTGCTTACCCCTGTTGCACGGTGCACTGCAATGCGCAAATGCAAGGCTTAAATTCAGGTGAAATTAAACACAAACTAATCTATCGATAGGAAATCACACAATGATCCTTCCTCCAGCAATCCCCAGCTCAGACAAACTAGATCTACAATCTTCTGCCACAAGGGTGCATGGGAGCCCTTCTTAATGTAAGATGGCTGGTTTAGTGCTCAAGTATATCAATAACAGGCTACATTCAGCAGGTCTGAATCAAGTCTATGCTATATAGGTATCAGAATAGTGCAAATCAAGTGCAGAGACTGAAGCAGTCCCAAACAGTAAAAAAAAAAAACAAAAAAAAAAAACCCAGATATGCAGCAATATGATAAAATACAGTTCAAAAGTACAGAATAATCTCAAATATACTTATTTTCTTGTCTTTTGCCTTGGATTAAAACAGAAACAGTCTAGAGCTCTGGCTAAGGATGCCAAACATAGAGCAGCTCAGTTTAATTGAGCACAAACCCGTGTAAACATGAGTCTTAAATACAGGCAAAAATAAACACTTTTAAGCTAATTTACCAATAGGAAGGCACATAATGAACCTCCCTCCATCAATCCCCAACTCAGGCAAGTCTGGATCTACACTCTTCTGCCACAGGGGTGCAGGGGAGCCCTTCTTAATGTAAGATGGCTGGTTTAGTGCTCAAGTGTATCAATAACAGACTAGATTCAGCAGGTCTGAATATAATCTATGGTATGTAGGTATCAAAACAGCGAAAACCTGTAGATGTCTAACAGGATAGCATCTGCAGTCATAACAAATGGGTTGCTCCTGCCGGGCCAGCAGCCCCCGCCCTTCGGTTGGGCCAAAAGCCTGGGTCCAAGCCGCTGATGTCAAAGCACTCAATTCGACGCCATCTCTGTTGGTCTTCAAGTATAAAGGCATCACGGCGCCATCATTTTCCTCAGTGTTTTGCCCCCAATGCCAGTTGCCCCTCTTGGTAAGCTAAATTTTGGATATATATACAAACAAATACACCTCCCCCCACTTAGCTATTAGCATTAGGAGTACCTATACCCTAGGAGTACCACAAGGAGGGGGAGGGTGGAGACTGACTGCGGTAGATACATCCTGTCTACACATTACATTTATGGTAGGTACATACTGTGTACCAGTCCTTCAAGGATGTATCTGCAGTCATAACAAATGGGTAGAATATAGCCAGCCAACTAGAGGAGGAAGAAGAATTATGGTGCAGTTAGATCCCTTACAGTACAGCAGTGGCAAACCATGCTCCGATCTAGGAGTACAGAGGTAAATTATAATGCTTGGCAAATGTATGCACGAGGTCCAAGTAGCCGCCTCACAGTCACTAATTGGTCGCCACTCACTCAGAAGAAAGCTGTGGTAGTGGCTGTAGCCCTTGTAGAATGAGGTATGTTCTGTCACCTTTGGTTCTGTCCAGGTAGTGCGAACTAAGTTCATGTGTGTACAAGGTATGCAGCAGTCTTTCCCCCTGTTCTGTGGATTGGGAAAGAAGGTAGGTAGGTGGATTGCCTGGAAATCTTGTCCCTGCTAAAAGGAAAATTCCTCTGCGGAGAGGTATGGATGGAATGGAAATCCTCAGCATCGGAATTTCAAGTAGAATGGAGCCCTCAGCAATCTGTACGTCGGAGTCATCCAAGAATCATCACTGGCACCGGCTCAGCTCTGCTCTAGGTCTCTTTCAAATGGAGAGGGCCCGTCTGGGTGAGATTGGGATCCCCTAATTAAGGATAATAAATCCTCTGCCAGAGTAAGCATTTAGAACTTGTAGGCGGCCCTGTGTGAGGGGCTTTAACAGGACTGATTTTCAACAGTTTTGGCTGCTTTAGCCCTGGCAAAGGCCTTACAGACATGGCTGCAGAGGCCTAGCAGCACCACGCTGGGCAGAGACATCCAAAGGAATGGTGTCTGATAAATCACTCAGGGAACCATACAGGTAGGCAAAACTTCTGAGGCACTTCTCAACTAAGGTAGCAGGACCAGTAGTCATGGATTCGGGCTGAAGATTGATCGTTTTCTCGGTTTCGCCTAAAATTCGTGACACCGGTGACACCTACTTCGCTTAACTGCGGTTTCGGGCTTCAAACCGCTGTGGGTGTCGGAGAAAGTGCCTGGCGTCTTCTTGGTCTTGCTTTTAACACTCTGGTAGTCGGAGGATGTACCGCATACGTAATGCCAGGGAAATCTGGAGCCGAAAACTGTTCAGCAACTCCGATCGACGCCTAAGCTGCCGCCGGTTGAAGGAAGCACAGGCCAACAGGCCGCTACGCCGCGGTCTCAGCCTAAGCAAGCAGTAAGCAGAGTGGAATCTTTATGAGGTATTTGTTTCCCACAAGTTAAAATAACAGTTATTGACGCTTCTGACACATCGGGTTGAGGTAAGAAAGAGTCCTCTAACGGGTACTATAGCTTTTAGTGGAAGTCTTCGGGCAGTATTCGGTAGTAGTAATCTCTGATCTGATCAATCACTTTAACAGCTTCTGCTTCCGGGCGCCGCTGCGGTAAGAAAGACTGAGGCAGAATGCATACGGATGCCTTTATAACCAAGACCAACAGAGATGACGCCAAGGAAGTGCGATTAGGCCGCCTGATCCAGACTTTTAACTGCCATCGGCGGGCTAGTTTGACGACAGGACAACCCATTTGTTATGACTGCAGATGCATCCTTGAAGGACATCAGTGCAGAGAAGTGCAAAAAATACTTACAGCCCTTTTGTGCGCTTTCCAGCTCAGATGGACCAGATAAACACCTACTGCCACCAGATGAATAATCCCAATCCTCCTTATGTAAAAGCACAGTAAAGGAGTGTCCAGAGAGAAATTCTACCACAAACAAACAAAGATATGGATACAGCAGTGTACTTTAAACAGGTAAATCCTGTTCTTATGAAAAGGGTCCTCAAAAAATATTTCTAAACAAGGCAAGAGTATTTGACAGGACATGCAGGTCAAATACCAATCAAAGAGAGTGTAGCTTTTGTGGGAGTGAAGGGAAAGCCATTAAGGTATCAACTACATGGCACATATGCTGTATGCTGTGCCTGGTTTTGACATCCACAAGAGTTAATAACTTAATAATCACAAAGTCAGTCTTTATACCCGGCTGTAACTGCAAATGGTCTATTGTGATTAGTGTACTACCCTAGTAAAAAGATATTTAGAACCAGCATATACCTTTCTGGTGAGGATTAGTTGGAAAAAACTGCTAATAAAGGTCATGTCTTCTGCAGCTTTTCCAGGGTCTTCTTAAAAGCATCCTGCTAGTAGCAAAGCTGAAACAAATGACTGAATAAAGTTAACACGTTTAAGGGAAACATGAAGCCAACATAGTTTAAGCCTACACTAAACACACTTATGCAGGGGGCAAGCCCCCCTGCACCCTCCACACATGCTACTTATATATTCTAACTCAGAGATCGCACTACAGTGGGGAAATGGGAATATTCCCTTATCCTCAATGTGCTGTGATCTACAAACAACATGCTCGCTTGCTGTTCGGTATACACGTTTTTTTCAGAAAGTGCATTTTTGGATAAATGCACTTTCGCCAAAACAGACTCGCGGAACTGCCTTTTGGTAAAATGTAAATTCAGTGGGTCAAAGCAGACCAATCATAACATATTAAGAGTACAAAAGCTGTATCTTAGCCAGCCACAGTCTTACAGTGGGGGAGACCATAAGAGCAAGAGCAAAGCTTTTCAAACGCCAGGACAGAATCCCCAACTTAGTAGGGTCTACAGAATGTATGAAAGGAGTTGCAGTCTCACAAATACATTGTGTTTAGACATTCCTGAAAAGGCTGTAGTTACAGAAGTTGCTCTTTTGCAGTACACTCTAATCTAGCCCATTAAATTTTTCGTAGCACTAACGGTGCAATGATCCCCCTAGAATTTGAGCAAGGTTTGTTTAAGAAATAAGTTTTCCTTGTTTGTCATGCATGAAGTATACAATCTGCCTAAAATCCCTTTTTTCTGTAAAATGTTAACAGTCTATGCACATCCAATATATATTATTTTTCTCACTTGCTGTGCAGTTTTAGAAAGAATACAGGTGGATGAAAGACTTGGTTAAGTGTAACTGCAGAGTCTACTTCAGGCATAAATGAAGTACTGGGCTTAACGGCCACCCTGTCTTTGTGGTCTTGTAAGGTGCTCTGTATGCAAGGGTCTGCATTTCTAATATCCTTCCATATGAGGTGATGGGTAGCAACGTTTTCTGTGATAGGAACTTCAAAATGGTTTTAGCCGCGTATTTGCAGAGGGCAAGGGTCAGTTTTCCAAAACAAAATGGAAGTTCTCTAATATAACCAATAATTTTCTTGCTGGTCTCAAATGTACAACCTCCTTTAAAAATTGCTTTATAGAAGGTAAAATATGTAAATACAAATCCAATGGTAAAGTAGGCTGAAAAAGCAGATAAATATACTTTAAAGGATGCATAAGAAAGTCCCCTTTCCAACAATGTGGAAAGGTAAGGGAGAGCCTTCTAGACTGTCTGTTGTGGGGTGAAGGTCAGTACATTTACAAGTCTAAAATGTGATTAACTGACAATAAGATCCTAAAGAAGGTCAGAAAACCTTAAAGACCTCAGAAAGAAAAGACATTCACTGAGGAAATGAAGTTCCTTCTTCTAGGTTTAAGATATGTGCTTCAAGGTCTGGTAATTGAGAGCTCCTTGCTGACGTGACAGATGTTTCCACAATATGGGGATGAGCCTTGGGCTTGAATCAGAGGTATTCCTTGCATAGTGCAGCAACCAGTATCAAGCTGGCTGTATCCTGCAAAATCTTCTTCAGCACCTTGGGTATTAAAGGCACAGGAGAAAAAAAGTACACAGGATTCCTCTGGTGTTAATGACGGAAAATGCATCTGTGACACTGCCAGCCCAGTTATCTGGAATTTTGTCAATAATTCTAAGTCATTTGTGAATACTGATATGATTAATACAGAGCTGTATGTTATGTACTGAGCTTCAAGAACGTAACCACAGCATACCCTGCTGGAACATAGAAGATTAACCTGCAAAACTTAAGAATAGCAGAGGTTATTACTTTATAGCTGGGCCGTAAACAAAATATGTTATTTCTCAGTTTCAATGCAGAAGCAGACAGTGTCTAGAGCTAGAAGTTTCTTTATTGTCATGAAAGAAAAGTATTTACTAGGTTTAAAATGTAATGAGTTTTATTGCTTAATGACTTCCTAGCAGTCTTCTGTGATCTCCCTCCCATCTTTACTTATCTCAGCCAGTTCTGTTCCTCCCTTCCTTCTTTTAACAATGCACTTAAAGTGTTTCGAACTCCTGTTCAACATTAGCCTGTGTTGCCCTTGCAATTCTATTGCTTTCTTGTGACCATCTTTGTATTGAAGTCTCTACCTTCTGAGCTCCTACTTTCCACCTCTTGTAGACCCTATATTTCCCATGCTGCTAGCCTCCTATTTTTATGTAGTTACATTGACTTTCTCTTCATCCTCTTCTAATACCCTTGTTCATAGCCCCGAGTACCCCAATCCCTAACCCATTCTCATAGCTTGTTTTCTCCATCAATTTTCTCCCAGTCTCCTAACCTATCCTTGACTACCTCTACTGGTGTGGCATAATCCCCTGTTTTAAATCCTACAGCATAATTTTTAACTTTTTATTCTTTCCCCTCCCTCTACTCCAAACAACAAAGTGGCATGATTACTGTTGACAAGTAAGTGTTAATGTGGGCATATAAGATGCCCTCCACACTGGTTAGCAGTCTGGTACAGTTCTGCAACAGCTGAATGAATCCTTCATTGTCCAAGACCTCAGTCAATTTCTGCTCCCCCTTTACTCTGAAATGTAAAATCTCCCAGTTGGCTCCTGAAATATAAATATTTCATCATCAACATTATCCCCTTCCATCTACCTCATTCTTTTATTCCCTTCACCAGCATCTCTTACATCTGTTTAAAGATTTGCACTTGATCTTTCAACACAGCATGCAACCTTAAACTTACTGCTTTAAACTCTACAAAAGTCAGATGACAGGACTAAAATGAAGCTTATATCAGGAAAAAAAGGGAAAGTGATACTTATCAAACTGGCAGGTGACATACATGTTACCCTTAGCCCTACCTTATCCTCAACTTCAGGTTCTTGTGATAAAAAAATAATAGCAAACGTCATCAAAATAATTACCCCAAGTAACTATATCTGGATATATACTAAAGATACATAAAGTACAAGCCTAAACTAGAGGAAACAGATAATAAAACTGAAGAACTGCAAGCATTCATAAACAACTATTCCCCAGATACCCTAATAATTACAGAAAAACACAGGCAACCAAACAAATTAAAAAAATAAAAAAATTCTGGATCTAAACTTATGACATCTTCCAAAATAGGAACATAGAAAGAAGCTAGGGGTACAGTTACACCTAAAAAGTACAACCTAAAATCTACACTCTTCAATAAACAGCAGCCTATGAAAGAAAAAATGCAATCAAATAATAGAAATCGCTTAAACTGTTAGACCTCTAATGTTCCCCCACAATACAATCAAACCAGAAGAAGCACTAAAGCTGGACACTAGTCAATACTAATTTGGAAATTATATATACATGACACAAATATACATTGGACTACAACTACTTATTCAAAATGTCCTCCTGTTCCTTTCGGTGTCCTAATACAAATATCACCTTTCCAAAGCCAACAGTCAGTAAACAGACAGTATACTGGCCTGGGCACTTACCTCCAAAATACAGCACATCACTTCAGCAATAACCTTGTACATTATCAGTGACCATCATCCCACTTTTTTAGCCACCAAGGTAGACCCTGCCTAACAAGTGTTAGGCAACACAGTATGAAGTTTCTAAAAACAACCAACTAATTTAGCAAACAGACTGGAGACATTTAGACCTTTTGCCTAACTTAGATGAAACCACCTACTAATACAGGCTGACAGGCAAACTTAACACCATTGCATAAAGGATGCATCTCCAAAGAACCCAACAATTGCAATCTCACAACCATACTAAATGTTCTCTCTAAAATGAAGGAATATATAATACACCAAACAGGTCTTGGCCTACTTAGTGAAACAATCTCCTTCAAATTAACAACTCTGCTTCTTTAAAGTCAGCTTATTTCACATGGAATTACTAACTTTAGCAGACTACGATCAAGTACAAAATAGTTGCAAGTGATGTTATCAGAACTACTACTGGAGCTCTCAAAAGCTTTCAACACCAAGTCATACTGATCTTTAAAACAGGCTGTCAGGCACAATGGTTCAACAGCAGCTCATTTAACAGAAAATTCAAATAGAGACTGGACTTGTCAAATGAGCTTGCAGCTAATGCAGCTGTTCTAAAGATTCATCTTCAGACCCCCACTGTTTAATCTACACGCAAGTTCTACAGCTGAACACTGTGGCGATCTATGCTTTATACAACATGCTGATAATACTGCTCTCCTTGGCTCAGCAAAACATTATACTATAGCTGACAAAATGCCTTTAGACCAACTTTCCAAAGAAAAAATGGTTACAAGACTCTCATCTAATACTAAACCCAACTAAAAGTATTTCCTTTTGGTTTCTACCCAGTCATTTCAGAAACTTCCACTCACAAAATTCAAAATAAAGCTCTCATCCCATATCATAATACCAAACGCTTGCAAACTAAAAATACCTAGGTTCCATTTTTGACGATAGTCTCAGTTGCATTTTCTATAAGACCAAGTACTAGAGCATAAAATTGTAATACAACACTATATAATCTATATATAATAACATATTACCCAATATTCACAATCAGGACTAAGTTAGTTACAATTCTAATGCAACAATGGTTTATACGCAATAGCAGTTTAGATGGGACTGTGTAGGATATTGCATAAAAATGTGAGGTGTTTAAAAAGAAAGCCAAAAGCAGTCAAAATAGACATTTAACTGCATATAACAGACTATTAATATGTACTTTGCAGCAAGTCACTTGGTAATAAAAATGAAAGGTTTGATAAAATGAGGAAAATGCTATCTCCTGACAGCTTGCAAACAATCTACACACCTCTCCTCTCATGCCCCTCTTGTCCTATACACCAGCGATGCTACTCTTATCTGTACTGCTTTCCTCTAGATCTGCTCTAAAATCTATTACACGAGACTCATTCACTTCCACTGAGACCAGGGTCACCCGATCTCAACTCCTCATAAAGCCAAACGAAACTAAATGAAAGCTCTTCACCCTAAAACTTTCATAGAGGACAAAATCTACCTTCTCAATTGTCTTCTCTCAAACCATTCAGAGGCAGTCTCCAATGCAAAAGTATTAGGCATAATTATAGATCAGCTTAAATTTGACATTCACATATAAAGGATTATAGAAAGAACACCCTTATAGGCTAGGCTTTCTCTATACAACCTCTAGATTCCTCACTAAACACTCTTGGCAACTTACAGCCACTACCTACTTCTTGTCAACTGTCTATTCTATGCCTCCCCAATCCTAAAAAACATTAACAAAAAAAAAAAAAAAAAAAAAACTAGAACAATGTGATAAGACTGCCAAATTTGCTTGCAAGACCACTACTGCATGGCTCTTGAAAGATTACAGTGGTTTGAATTTCTAACCACAACTCTTATAATGAAAACTTACCTATAGTATTTTCCATTCTGCAAATAAATGTCCTTTCTGAACACTATTGCAACAGTACACTCCCCAGAGACAATTTTGTTCAGTGGACACAAACCTTGCCAAATCAAATAATGTCGGGACTCTACATTTCACTTGTGTAGCAAAGATCTGCAATTCCTTTCCTAATACTATCCAAACACCCACTCATACCTTTAAAATCAAACTAAATGACTAACTCATCTCTGACTCTGCTTACCTGGATGACCTAATCCCTTGACCCATACTTGTATATCTATTTTTCAATATCTATTTAAACCTCTACACTACTTCCTTACTTCCAAATCTGTAATTAACTATACTTACTTTTTTCTTATTTTCCAACCTATTCTATATATCCCTCTAACCATTCCTGTCGAACACACCTACTTCTCCTCTCCTACCTACCCCAGCCGTAGGAACTTCTCTTTTGCACTTATACTACATTAAAATCATGCTGTTTTTCACTTGTTATTTTTTTCAACATTTACTGTATTAAGATATTTCCATTGTAAATTTTCTCTTGTTACGTCTTCAACATTTATTGCACTGTTTCTTATTTTTATCAATGTATGTAAATATGTATTACTCTTCATGGAGCTAATCTCTTCAGGATTCTGTTGAAAAGTGGTCTTGCATGGCCCAGTCAGGCTATCCTGGTAATTAAATGAAAATAAAATAAAATAACATAAAATAAATAAATGAATGAATAAATAAAACCTTGGCACTCTGACTTATGACGTGGTAGTAGTGAGTACACTTAAGCCACCTGTTTTAAGCACTGAATGTAAGAACATTGCAAATATTAATGTCGGGAAGAAAAACAATGGTAGTTCAGGCTTTAGCAAGCATGCCAATCACAGGACACTGAAGGATGCACATTCTCAAGTGTGAGACATCAACATTTCTAAGACACGCAAGAGATGGCATAGCAGAATGTGTTTAAGCACTAGATCAGTCCTGAGATCTTCAGTACATGAGCATTTCACTGCCTGTACAGGCAGTGCATAAATATTCTAATGCTTACACAGGCAGTACATGAGCATTCTACTGCCCATACCCAGCTCCATGCTGTAAAGGAATGGAGACCCAACTACAACTCGGGAGAACGGGGCTTCATCAGCTCCCATGTCACTTAGAGCAGCTGGGTGGGGGGATGTTAATGGGTCAATTGGCAGAGACAGCGATAGATCATTAACAGCCAGTAGGGGCCAAAAGGAAGGGAAAAAATGATCTACTGCCAGTGTCTATATTGTGTATTATGTAAGTCATTAAATCAATGGCAGAACATCAGAGCACTCTGTAGTAAGTGGTGCTAAAACATATCTGTAGCTGTCCAGATTTGCTGTTGGACTGATGCAGTTAGGATATTCAAAACACCCATACTTAAATACAGCATGCTGTTTTGTTACTTTTTCCAGTACAAACTTTTGTTTGATTCAGGGAAGAGGTCCAGCTAGAGCTATACCAGTACTCAATGGGGAGTAAGGCAATAAACCATCTCTTGGATAGGACCCTTCTCCACCTCAGGACACAAGGGTGCACACCCACTGGACTGGCAAATTCACCTATTGCATGTCTTTGGAACGTGGAAGACAGAATGCATACAGCCATGTGAAACTAAGGGCAGACATCCACATTCCACAACAGAGCTCCCCCTGCCCCAGCTAAGAAGCAAAACAGAGACTCTAGCACATTGAGGCAGCAATATTACTGTTTACCACTGTACCACCCAAAACATAACATTTAATACAATACTGCAGCTGACTAGTGATTCAAGGTAAATTACATTTATTAGCCTTTATAAAGATCATAGTCCTCGGCAAGCAAACATTCTGTTACATCCATCCACTGTCATCAACTTGCATTTGACTCTTATAGTGACCCTAAAAACATTGTCACCATCCGCAGAGTTTACTAGGTGAATAGAAAATGGAAGCAGATTGAGAGACCTTTTTTCTGCATCTCTCTCGCTCTCTCCCACACACACAGAAAATATGGAGTTGCCACAGACACGCGTGGAAAATTTGGAGTTGCCAATCTAAATGTCTTTAGGATGTGAAAGGAAACTGGTGTACCTGGGGAAATCTACTGAAACAAAATGAGGACTTGCAAACTCCACAAAGAAGGCATGAGAACCTATTGCTGTGAGGTTAAAATGCTTTTTACTCACTGTCACCCAAACATTTTGCTGCTTGTAAATAACACAACACAATGTTAAAACACCTTGTTCTTCAATCATTACATCAGTGGTAAGGGTAATGTTACTACACTTACCTCAAAAAATAATATGTCATGATCATTTTATGGAAGTAGTGTGAAGGTGAACAGTGAAGGTTCCAGTACATGTTGTTACGGCATCCGCTCATACATTTACAGATTACAAATTTTTGTGATCAGTGCATGAAGATGAGGGAGACATATGGCTAAAGCTCTTCTGTTTTACAGATCATACACTAAGTTCTGATTAGTGGTTGCATGAAATACAAGGACAGAGGTCTAGAAACTCAACCCATCCTTACATATACACAAGTTGGGTGATGTGATGTCCAAAACACTTGCATTGCCTATCTTAAATGCTCAGTTTCTTTATCAAAATCCATAAATGCTCCAATCAAAATTAATTTCAATCATAAAAGATTCCGCATGGAGCCAACTTCTGATCTCCAAACCAAACAGTACTCAAATTCTTCCCTCTGTGATCCCCACCAACTCTTAACTTGAGTTTGCTCTTCTTCTTAAAAGAAATATTGTGACTAATGGCTCAGCACGATGGCAAGACTGCAATGTTCATGGTCCACATTTGAGCCTCCAGGGAGTCAGATGCAGAAAGTAGCACTAATAATCTGACAAATAACCCTCCTTGGTAAGGTAAAGATGCAGGGTAACCTCACGTCAGCTCATCAAATGGGCAAAGCTAGTGGTGCTGGTGCTGATGCTGCTAAAAAGACATGGCAAAACGAGGCAACAGATCTTGTAATGCGTATCCAGTATACGGACATCACTACACGTGCTTTTCTCAGGAGAAACTTAAGAGGGAAAGTGCCGCACCTTTTAAGGATGATGGGGACCACACTAGAACTACTATCTGCCTTTTAATTCACAACACATGCTTCAAGAATGCAGGCCCAATCTTTGGGGATCCAATCTGCCCTAAATAGATATTATGAAATAAGAACTGGTCAGTCAGAAAAGGTAAAAGTTTACAGTTATTGTGACTCCCAGAAGGCTACCAAAAATAAGGAACAAACTGATACATACTCCAAGTCCACTGAATCATATGACCATTCACCCCTTACCAGTATTCTCTCCTCAGGCCACACATTCCTTCTGCAGGAAGGCCTGCACAGCTAATTCTGCAGTAAATTTCTGAATACCCATCCAATCATGTAGGTTATGTTAAAGGAAGACAGTGAATTAGATTGCTTCACATGCAGGAGAAGTTGATTCCAAAGGTTAAAAACTTGTTCCTCCATCATGTTTTAGTTAACTGTCTGGAAAGATTTAGCTCCCTGATTCTATTATCAGTGGAGATATTGGACCTACAGAAATTTAGTAGGTCTAGAAAAATCATGTCTCCAATGGCACAGAAGCAAGAGAGATCTATCTTCAAAAATCTGCAAGACACAACAGAAAGACAGATTCCCACCTCACTTAGTATCTTGGGGATTTCAGGCCTGTGATCTTTTTGGTTAGGAACCTTTTGAATATTTCTAATTGCCTGATATGTTTAGAGATACATTTCAAAGGGGATGCCACACTTGATAACTGGCCTGATCAATGCTGAGATTAATGGAATGATTACATCTTTAGACCTCAGTGATACTCGTTTGTCAATTAGCTAGGCTACTAAAAAGGATTTCCTGACCATTACTGTCACGAGGGTGAGAGAGAGAGATATCAACCCACATACAGATGTCCCTGACTACATTTTCATTTTGAAGTTGTGTGTCACCTGTACAGTATGATGAGGGAAGGTATTGCCTACAAAAAGTGCTACTACACTTTTCTCATTTAGTTTGAGCTCCTTTACACCAACAGTTTACTAGGGTGAGTTCCTTCTGGAGGGGTTTGGGTATTGCAGAAACTTAATCCCCAGTTTGCAGTCCCCTGTAAACTCTATTATCCAAAGTTCTTGGCTCTCAGCTTGGAGATACAAAGTAAATACCAAAATGAAGAGATACCAGCACCAAGGCCTGAGGGACACTGCTGGTTACTTTCATACTTTGTGAAGAGGCACTTCAACTCTCACTTGTGTGAGTTCTGTCTTTCACCTAGTTTGCTATCCATCTTATCACATATGGGTCCTTATTTAAAGTATTTAGCTTTTGTATGATTCCAAAATAAGGGATCAAATGAATGTGTGGATCAGGTGGGTAAGATGCACAAAATAGGGGATCATATGCATGTGTGGATCAGGTGTGTATGATACACAATCACAATATCTGGTCCACATGTGCATACAATATAAGGTGCATTGTGTGCACTCAAGTCAGGTGCTACAAAAAGAAGGCAGATGTCTTACTACCTCATACAGCTCTTTCTGTTTTAAGAAAATAACATGCAGTTCATGCAATAATATAAATCACGGTTGTTGGGATGACCTCTCCAAGTATGAATGCAGCTACGTGAAACAGAAGGCCATTTGTTGGCTCCATGGCTCTGGAGACTGATTCGAAGAAGTCAATCAGGTTCAGGAGGCAAGATCGGCAATTCACAAACCCAAACTGGGTGGGGTCCAGTGTTTGAAGGTTGCCAATGTCTTTGTTTAGAAGTTCCATGATAATACGCTCCATGGCCTTGCAGTTAAGGCTCGTCAGACTGATGGGAAGGTAGTTTCCGGGATCCAAGGTGGATCCCCCCTTGTGGAGTGGGATAACTGCAGCTCTGCGCCACTAAGTGGGCACGAAACCTGAGGTGAGGTTATGATTAAACATGACACTTAGGTGAGGTGCTTGTTCACATTGTAGTTCATGTAGTACACAGCCCGGGATGTCATCTGGTCCCATGGATCCTGTATTCTTAGCTTTGGAGAGAGCGTTTTTTACCTGTGTGGCCGTTATTACCGGAATTTGGCAAACATCCGGTATTGAGATGGGCCATTTAGGGGGTGAGAGGGGGGTGAAGTTGGCACTGAATCGATCTGCCAGGATATTGGCAATATCCTTGGGATCAGTACATGTAATGCCATTCTGTTTTAGCTCAGAGTAGATCTGAGCATTGCCATTTAGATTCTTGACATAGTTATAGAATGCCTTGTGGTTGTCTTTGGAATCTTTTGCAATTTTATTTTCGTAACTAGCTTTGGAAGATTTTATGAGGGATCTCAGTTTCTTACTGAGGCTGGTAAGGGAGTTTTTTGCATCCTGGGATTTTCCTCTTTTTTGCAACAGTTTCTTCCTTTTGTTGTAAAGTTTGTTTATGGCCGGGGACCACCAGATTGGCTTCCTTTTTTGGATGAGAGCATCTTGGTTCTATTTGGGATGGCACGATTCATGCATGAGTGGATGTGCTCATACAGTGCCTTAGTGTAGGATTCAGCAGTTGAACTTTCAGTTCCCGTCTGCATGGGTGTCATGAAGTTTATCACTTCTGACTTGAGTAGCATGAAGTTGGCTTTGGAGAAGTTTTTTATGGAGGTTTCCTTACTGGGGGGGTGGGGTGGGATGTGGATGTTAAGGGTGATTAGCTTATGGTCAGACTTGACTAACGAGGGGGTGACCATAGGTGTGGAGCATCGATTTCCCATGTTGGTAATGACCAGGTCTAGGATATTGGAGCCCCTGGTGGGAGTATGGATTAGTTGATCCAGGGCATTGGAGTTTATGAATTCCAAGAACCGTTGGGCAAAGGTGTTGGTACATGAGTAGTTTTCCCAGTTAATGGCAGGGTAGTTAAAATCACCCAGTATTAGGGTGTTTGGTTCTATCTTAATATTTTCCAGTATGTTTAGAAAGGTGCAGTGAGAATCTTTGGGTATGGTAGGGGATCTGTAGCAAGCTACAATTTGGACTGCAGTCTTACCTAATGTTAATTGCACCTGGAGAATTTCAAACATCCTTGGTGAATACTCACACTCCTTCACCTTTAGTGTTTCGGTCCTGGTTTGGTGGCTGAAAAGTGTGGTAAGAGTTGTACCCTGGTATTGCAGGGGTGCTCTCTGGAGCCTTGAACCAGGTCTCAGTTACTGCACAGATATCGATGTTCTCCATTTTTAGGAGTGCCTCGAGAGATTGCATTTTGAGGTTTAGACTTCTAGCATTGAGTAGCATTACCTTCAGATTTTGCATGCTTGTACCTGTTACGGTGGTGGTTTTGCCCTTTGAACTTTGCCTAAAAAAGGCACTATAGGGGTGGCAAGAGCCTTAGCCAGTAACCTGAATCCCAGGTGTAACAAGTGCAGACCATCTCTGGCAAAGCATCATGGTCTATCGATCATGTCGTCCCAGACAGACAGATACTGGATCCCTTTGAATGACACCAGAAGCTTAGCCAATTGTTGAAGTCGATCATTTTGTCTTTATATTGTGGTATCATTCTGGGTGAAGGCAGGATGTTACTCAGGGCTAGGGGCATACCTGCCTGGGAAACATGATGTCTCTTTTCATGAAGTCCAGGGAGGTACGTCTCAAGTCATTCACTCCAACATGGATAATGACAGAGTCATATTTCTACTTGTTGTGGAGTGACTTCAGTGCATGTGTTATGTGGTGGATCCTGGCACCCGACAGGCAGCTGACTGTAATTTTCTCCTTGTTCAACCTGGTGAGTGGGACATCAATGTGCCGGACTATAGAGTCACCTATGACTAAAGTGTTAGGTACGTTGTCTTGCCTTAGGTGCTGTTGCTGGGTGGCACACTGGTGTTGTGAACTATGAGACACTATGGTTGTGATTGGTGTTTGTTTGCGTTTCAGCTTCAGAGGTCCTTTTTGCTTGGGCAGGTTACAGTTAAGGGCCTCTGCATATGTGGATTTAGTGTTGCTATATGTGGGTGTTGGTAGTGTGGGTTTAGAAATGTGTTGCTTGAGGTGTATTGTGGGTGTTAACCTTCTCCTCCTGACTGTCTAGCACAATTTTGGGTGGAGAGAGCTTTGCTTCCATTTTGGCTATGTAAGTGCATCTCTCACAGGTTGTAATGTTGGGTGGTAGGAGGGTTGTCTGTGTACATGAGGCAATTGCTGCACTGCCCCAGTATGCCCAGATTCACCAGGTGGACAGGAGAAATCACCGGAAGCTGACCCTTGGACATGCCTGGTTTGGTGCTTTTTTTTTTTTTTTGTAAAGTACAGGAGCTGTTTTCCCTTACTGTAGCAAGGTACTTTGCAATTATAGGCTGTTTAGTGCATACTATTAATTTCTCCTTATTAACAAGGAGAGTTGAGTGATTGTATCAGTTTAAGGCTTCCTAGTGCATTCCAGCAGGTATTAGAGCAAGTGCTAGTCACAGGGATGCTTAAAGGTAAGATGAAAAACAAATGCACACTGCAGTGTGCACTAGAGAAGTTACATGTGAAAGTAGGTAACTTAAGTTTTACCTGTTTAAAAAGTTAAGGTTTAGTGGAGAGTTACTATTTTTAAAACAGCAAGATGGATTGAAAGGGGTGGTCACTTTTGTATTCTGGTATTATGGAATACAGTAGGGTGGCCAATAAATTTAAATAGTTGAAGGGGAGGGATTTCAAAAATGATGATTTTGTGATTACTCACACAAGCCAGTGAAAGTAGAGAGGAAATGAGATATATGGTCAGATTAACATAAGAGGCAGGCAACTAGAAAGACAGTGGTATTTAACAAGACAACTATAACTGCGTGGGAGGGCGGGAAATAAAATTCTGCCTGACTCAGAAGAGACAGAGCTGTGGTCTCTTTTGAAGTTTTAATATGCTGTTAAAGCA